>NC_091055.1:619544-1239089 GCF_963966145.1 Tenebrio molitor
AATATTCACCGACGAGAACCGGCATTTTAGCACTCCCGTTTCTTTGGAAATGAATGTATTACCGGCCCGATTGAATCTGGAATTGACTTTTTTCCCAAAGACCTTTGCGGGAAACCACTCTTACCCCCATTTAATTTGAATTTAAGCAACTTAATAAGTTCGAAAAAAATTTTCTCTCTGCGTGACGATTAATTATCTTTTTTTAATTAAAATTAATTAATACGCCACTATCATTATTGATACACGTGAATCTACCTTTGGGCAACTACATATTCAGTTGACATTTCAATTAGTTTATTCCTTTAATCTATTTTGATTTGCAACAACTTCAAAAAGCTCTCCCCGATGGCGAACGCTTTTCCAACGATAAATATCCAGTACACTAGAAAAAAATTACTTCCAATTAATGAATTAGATGTAGGTGGAATGACAATAAAAAAGATTAAACAAACTTTGTTTTATCTGTATTCATAACAACAACCCTACCCGACGATACCCTAAAAAACCTGTTTGTCGCGTGACCCATGAAGCTCTACCCCACAAAAATCTTCACATTTTGCGTCGTTTCTAATTAAATGACAACCAAATTACAAATCGTCAACTAAAAAGACATTCGCTTTTGAATTAATCCGGCCTGGATGCCGTGTCATCGGATAAATAACTGTATGTAAATAAACCACGTGACGGATGTGATTCGGCATTCAAAAACGAGATAAAATTACATTAGATTTAATGAATTAAAAACATATTGCACATAAATCTGACGGACTTGTATTTTGTCCCGTTTCCATAATCCCATTTGGACTCGACTAAATTATGTTAATTTATGCATCTTAACAAGAATTTGTGGAAAACTTGTAAATTCCACTTCACGCAGCTTTAGTATCAAACTTGATTAAAGCTATTTTGTCCACACCGTTTTTGATGAGTTACAAAACCTCAAATAAAATTTTATTTGCATATTCTACAAATTTACTGGACGCCACCCCGTATGAGCCCGCTTCGTTACACAGGCGTTTTATTTTTAATAAATTTTATTAAACCAATTTTGATTCGGAAATCGGAAATTGTGTCTCGTGTCAGTCCTCTCCGTGTTAAAATGATTCTTGAGAGGCGACCAGGCTTTATTCCAAATTAACTTTATCTCCAGTCGAGGTCAATACTTAAAAAAATAAATAAAACAAAGCTCGCTGACGATAAAATGGAATTAAATTAAACCTGGACTTGTTATTTCTTACGGTGTAAATTTTTGTTTTGTTTGAGTTAATTTTTCGGAGCTTTGCATGTTCGTATTGTGTTGATAAGATTGCGGCAATGAATCATAGGTCGTTTTATTTTTTCTAATGAGAAATTAAAAACAACGAGGCACGTGAGTATAAAATGTGAAATTTTTATCGTGGGGAATTTTTTTTCAAACGTGTCGAATAATTTAGACGATCGCGTCGTTAGCCGTCCGCATCCTGCTGGTCACCATTACCGTTGTCGAATCACCAGGACGAGATCCTGAGGGTCAATTTGACATCATTACCGAAACTCCTGTGAGGAACAAGAGAGCGACGCGTATGGATCCATTGCGTGCTCGATCAGACGATTTTATTAATGTTTAATACGGTGATTGGACGATTACTACAATTTTCTTCCCGCCGGGCTGAATTTATTTTCATAGAACACAATCGAGCAAGTTTCTTTTCAACGACAGATTAACTGCTCCAATTTATCCGTATTTTTATTGGCCGTTTGAAGTTTTTTTTTTTGGTAGCGAGGACAAGATAAATATTCGCGGACGCCTTCCACTTAACTCGTGCGATATTTGTCACCGAAAACTTCTTACACAGAGTCAAACTATTTTCCGATAGCTATGATGGTCCGTTATCCAAAAAATATTTGCTTTGGTTGCTCCAATTGCTCGATTTTAATTGGACCATTAGTCATGAAACAAATTTCGTTTTCCTATAACAAAACTTGTCGATCACCTCAATAAATTACAACATAGACAATGGACTATATGGTTCATTGCGGAATTGACAGAGATTAATTGCCAAATTGACAACTTTCTGCGACCGAGTAATTGATTTGATTATTAAGGAACTTCCACATACAGACAACAATTATCCTACCCCGCACCCACCTCACCTTCAAGTATTTTCATACAAATCATTCCAGGAAAAAAATTGAATTTGTGTTTCTTGATTTCGATTACTTTTATACCCTTATAGCATTATACAGGGTGAAACAAAATAATTTTCATCCAGTTACCTTTGCATTACCTTTGTAAAAATACGAAATGCCGCTCTACAAAAAAAAGAAGGCCTAACCTCAAAATATACAGGGTGTCTCAAAATTCGCGAATTCCGAATTCAGAGCATGGTAGGGAAGGACCCAGTGGAGCTCGAAAAATATTTAGAAAAAAAAATCGCCCTTCCTGAAGAAAATACAGGGTGTCTTAAAATTATCATATTCCGAGTTTGGGGCTTAGTAGGGGACATCCTGTTGACCAAGTAAAAATGTTAAAAAAAAAATTGCTGTCACTGAAAAAAATATGATGAAAACCCATATATCTTTGTAAAGACCCCCCCTTGTATTTTTTATTTTATTTTTTCGAGAATCCTGAGATTTTTCCCTACAAGACCCCCGACTTGGAATACGTTAATTTTGCGACACCCTGTATAAGCACTTTAATTGTGTTCAATACATAGCAGCCTTCATATCCACAGTGACAAAATACTATTCTGGTGTCGTTCCATTTTTAAGAAAAATTACAGATTTGTGACGCATTAATTGCAGTTTGTGGGGCTGCATATTGCAAAGGATTCTTTTTTCTCGGGGTGAGATTTCAGTGTAGTCGACCGTCTGGGATAATACATTTATTTTTAAATCAAGACAAACCTCACTTTTCGTTTGAGATGGAACACAAGTGGAGGTTCAATTCAGCTCGGCAATTTTCTTGTTACATTTTTGAAAATTGGAGACCGTACGGTCGGTGACGTGGTGCGCAATATTTTTAAATTTGAGTGAGATTATGTGTATTTGTCGGTCGAGAAAGTTTTTTATTAGAGAATTTGTTTCGGTCGTGTCGCGGAAACGCGTGAATTACGTTTTTGTCCCGGTTAGACGCAATAATTTGTGCGATTCGAGTAAATTTGTGGGGTTTGTCGTTAAATCATCTTCGGGTTTACCGTTGTATCCGTTAATTCCAGATCTAGCTGGTAACTCTTATTCAGTTCTCTGTGTCAACAGGAAGATTAAGCTATTGGCGCAGTCTCGCATCTGAACAAATCGGCTTGTTTAATTTGATAATTTCAGAGATGGGGGTTGTTTTTGGTGTAACAATTCGAGGGCGACGATTGTGCGATTAATTCGTGTTGTGAGCAAGGTATGGTAATGGGGTTTTTAAATCAATACCGGGTGCAAGGGTTTCCTTATATGCGGCAAATAAACAGGCAATTCCCCCGGCGACACATTTTAGCGAGACGTGTCCAGAAAATATATACAGGTAATTTGGCGATGGAGTCGCTGCTGATGTGGTAATTGGTGGGTCGTTGCCGTGTCCGCAAACGTAAGACTCCTCCAATATTTGAAATGTGAAGGAATCTTGTATGCAAAATTACGCGTCCCGCTCTTCATTCTCTCTCTTCTCCCTTGCTTTGTTCATTCAAGCCGGTTTCCTTTAATTCCAGAACAGTGGGTCCGTATTAATTCTTTGTTTTTAAAGAAAATGAAAAACGATTTCCGGCTAATTCTTGTAATTATGTGTTGTCTGTACATTAATTTTGGAGAATGCCGTTTTTATAGGTGGAGAGGAAATTTTATTAGGTTTTAATGAAAGTTTTGCCCGAACTAGGGCCTCGGCTTTTCTTCCTAAATTATGTAATTCGCTAAATGAGGTTTAGAATTAAGGCAAGTCGCATTAGTTTTTACCCGTCGTATTTTCTTCCTTTCAGGCCTCCACCTAGCTTCGCCGCCGCAAAAAAATTTAATTATTTAAATAACTTCATCCCCCATTAACTATCGCATATTCAAATAAAAATTACCAGCCCTCGCTCTAATCTTCGATTAAAATTTCGCCGGGAAATCCGTACTACGCCTTTGTCGTGCTTCACTACTCACAAATGCTTCGATTTTATTCGTCATAAAAATAAAAGAATACTTTATGCAAATCTCCCGGCAGACTTTTTAGCGTAAATTTTCCGAAATGATCCAGGTTCGCTCTGACTAAACACCTAAAACCATCACATCAAAAAACTAAACGCGCTCTGGCAGTACTTCCGGTGCACAAATGCATGCACCAGCACGGACAAAATCGGTGGTAATTGCCGGTCCAGGCCGAGATGGATTTTTGTTTGAGCATTTCTTAAGCGCCAATTAAATTTCTGTCGAGTTTGCGCTAGGCAGGGCCGGAATAGCCGTGCATGCTGTGTATTAGGTTTATTTGTTCTGACTCGGTTTCGTATCGTAGACGACGACCGCTTTGGCGACGTTGGCCCAGAAATGGGCACACAGCCAGACTACCGGACCAATCGTGTGGCATACATTAGAGATGTAGTATCTTTATATACGAGCAAAAGGAACAACTTTATAGATGCACTTAACTCCCAACTTCAATTTATTTATTTTTTATACGGCCGGACCGACTCGAACTGGTTAATTGACTGACCCATTGGCAACTCCTTAAACAAACATCTGCAAACCACACGATTTTGCCACCACCACATCCCCGGAATTAAAAATTTCAACCCGACGAGTTTTTTGCCAGAAGCGAGAGTGTAAGTGTTTTACAGTTAGCTTTGTTATCGACGTAAGTGATTTCCATTGCTTCTGCGGAAGCTGGATTGCCAACCCCGCATACATAAACTGTGCGGTTTCCTCAATAAACTCAGCCCTTACTGTAAATCACCAATTATGAGTAAAACTCTTCCTGACGTTGGATTTCTCCAATCGATGACGTTAGCGTTGCTTATCTGGGAGTCGCACTCTCCTGTATTTTACATCAGACCCACAGGTAAACACGGAAAAATCAACATGAATTAAGTTTACGGATCCCATTTCGCCGCAGATTGACTCAAAAAATAAATAAATCATTCTCTTTTTCTTTGTTATCATAAATTAAATCGAGAAACACCAACCCTTCCGGAGAGCCGACCTTTTTCATAAATAATCTAATAACCGAGCCAGCTTAAGCAATATGAAATCGGAAATCGACAAGTGCTTCGACATGCAAAACTTTCTCCGGAGATCCGGACAAACGCACGCATCACCCTTCACATCAAAATTTACAAATGCCGACCGCTGCAACATCTCCACCCTAATACTAACCCCGATAATAAGTCCATCTGTAATTTTCTGAAATATTCTCTTTTAGTGTAGGTACAGTCTTTTTTTTTTTTATTATAGCCTGATGAACTTAGTCCGAATCATGACCTGCGTCTTCTTTCGACATTTGACAGCAGTGCATGGTGCTACCAATATTTGAAAATTGATACAGGGTGTCGCAAAATTAACGTATTCCAAGTCGGGGGTCTTGTGGGGAAAAATCTCAGGACTCTCCAAAAAATAAAATAAAAAATATAGGGGGGCTCTTTACAAAGATATATGGGTTCAAACTTTTCATCATGTTTTCTTCAAATAAAAAATATAAATGGTTGACATTCATTTTGAAATATAGTCAGGGTGATTATGTAAAATATTAAAATATAAATGAAAAGACATTTCTTGAAAAAACAGCAGATTTTTCTGCAAATTCGTTTCTCTATTTTCAATTTGTTTCTCAAAAAACAGTAATTTTTAGAACTCTTTTGATAACTACATCAACTAATAGGTAAAATATATTAAAACCTAACCTAAAAATTTGACGTCGCCAATGGAATAAACGTACAACTGGCGTCTTGCTCTAATCGCACATGCTAAAGCGAGATGCACAGTGGGACGGGCTTAATACAATACGTACAAGAGTTCAATAGCTTGTTTTACATTGTGTTGAAAAGAGATAGCAATATAACAGTTGCTCTGCTCGGACTATAATTAAAAAATGGACTTTACAACTGGTTGCAGACCCGAGAAGTAGTCGTTATTTTTACGTATCGTTATTTCAGTAAAGCGATAAATGTTAAATATTTGAATAAGAAAGGTCGCGACCGGCATAGCAATTCTCTCCGGTGAGTTATCGTTAACTTGCAAAAAACTTATTGTTCGTGGAATAATTATATAGCCTTGACTCTGTTAAAAAAATTACTTTGAATGGTGTGGAAACGTACGTTTTAAAATCGCCGCCTTATAAATCACAACAATCTTGAATTTTTTCAACCACTCCAACAACAAGACAAGCAAATATAGAACACGTTGCAGAAATATTCCAAATTACTTGCTACATAAATTGCCTCTTTATACGGCGAAAAGAACTTTGTAGTAATTGCATGCCGTTTGGAACAAAAAAAAAAGTCCTAAAGGTGTACTACACGAGACGTTTTATAAAAATGTAAGAAATGTTCATATTGGAATTATTTATAAGTGCAATTTATTCACAGTGCGTATGAAGATTTCGTTAGATTCTTCTTTATGTGACTCTAGTTGGCTACGTCTCATTTGTTGTAAAACTATCGAGGGATCCACTGAATTTGTTATTAAAGTTGGCGCTGGAACTGACGCCGTAGGTCTTTTTGAATCGATACACTTATTTGTGTATAAATTAATGTTACAAAATGCTATCAGTGGAGTCAAACGAAGAGCCCATTTGTGCTTAGAACAAAATGGTGAACTTTTTCAACCTTGTGTTGTAACATTGTTCAATAAAATAAACATTACCATTGTTATTTTTCTCTTAATCCCTCGAATCCTTAATTCGTCATTTTCCCTTTTACAATTGTCATTAAATGCGACGTTTGTCGCGAGAGTTCAAAACTAGACATGCCTCGACAGTTCCAGCGCCAACTTTAATAACAAGTTCAATGGATCGCACGATATTTCAGTTGTATCGGGCGTTCAAATGAAATCCTGGGCTGCGAAGGCGTTGGAAACCGTCAATTGTTTTGCTTTTTTTAAGTGTAAATTCACAGTTGTAATTAGGGTTATTCACGAGAGTTACTTCTGAATTTCTTTTTGCCGCAACCCATTATACATATTGCAACAACTTCTTGATCTCAAATTTTGAAAATAATTATCTGAATCCACGATGGCTCTTAGTTTTGTATCTTTGACATTAAAGCAAAAAATCAAGTCATGTATTTTTACAATAACGACGAAAAAACTGACATGATTCTCATTTATGGAGAGTGTAGAAAGATACTTCGAACACCTTTTACATTAATTTGATAATTTATTTGTTGAATTTTGATTAAATACAGGTTATCTCAATCTGACATTTCTAACAAATGTATCCAATTTACTTTGATTTCTAATTTAAAAGAACTAATACTTATATTTGATTCAGTAGTTTTTGCCATTGAAATTGTTGGTTGCGGCAAAAAAAAATCAGAAGTAATCCTCTCGTGAATAACCCTGTATGTTCAAACATGTGCCGATTAAACATAAACAAGTCATTCGTGTCAAACGGCGGGAAATTCAAACTCTAGATGGTTCCGAATGGTTTACTTTTTTCAACGCCCAGGTTTTCTTTTGAACGCATGATAGTACTTCACTCGAATTTATAAGAGTTAAATCTGAATAAATATATTATACGCAAAGCTTAAAATAAGATATCAATCAAAATTTACAGAAAAAACCGCACACGGTGTGGGGAAAGGAAGTTTAATGTTTTTGTGCCTTCTAAAAAGTTGTAGAATTTCTTGAAAACTGAGTTGGTCAAGTGACTGTAACAATTTTGATCTGCCTGACAATGACAACCACTACCGCGTTCTTTATCACAAAAATAATTTGTTTGAAGTTTTTAATCAGTTTTGTGTTATCAGAAAGCACTTGCAATTTATAATTTACGTTTGAATAGTGGTGTACGATTTAATTTGTGGTTTGTTATCTGCAACGTGTGATTTTAGTCAGTTGATAAGTAATTGTTGACCTCACAATTAAAATGTTAAGTAAGGTTTACGCGTGGCCTGAAATCCCAGCAACGTATTCGGATTTATTTATGCGGGTGTTTGATAGAAGGTCGTAATCGTCGGAAACCTGAAATACGAGGTCCCGGAATAATAATATTGTAATAATATTTTCGGTTTCCGTTGGATATTCTTAAAACATTTTGTCCTGAATTTATTCTTGCCTCAAAGAGATAACATTGTCCTTTGTGGGTGCAGAATGTTACGTCAGACACAGGACAAACGCGCTTATGCTTGAATTTACCTAACATTGAGGCAGTCAACTTTATCATCATATGCGGTCATAAATTTCACTTTGGTTTCTCTAGTCGATGTTATATTGTTCCAGCGGTATTCAACGGTTTCACCCACATGGATTATCTGCGCAATATACACGGAACCCCAACCCTGTTTATTTTAAATATGAAGTCAAAGCCGAAGCAAGAAATAAATATCGAATTTATCATACGGCCCTAAACAAATATAGTGGTGAAGAAAGTACGTATTCATAGCTTCATATATCACCACGTGGAGTGACGATTTTGAGATCGGCTCGGCGAAATCGAAGTCGCGTCGTGGATGAATTCGTACGATCGTCGCCTCACTCCGGCGAGTCGGCCGCCCTTCCGGCAGTGTAACCAAACTACTGCATAATTCTTCACGATAAGAAGACAAGAGGATGCGATGGGAATTGTAAAAAATAACGAAGCTGTTAATTAGCATGTTATTATTTATGAAACATTTTAGTCAATCTGAGTAAATTATTAAAGCTTTCAACGAACAAAAAAGCGAAACTGTACACGAGGCGTTGAAGATCCTTCTTGAATGGTGCAAGAAGTTCGGCTCCGTATTAAGGACACGTTGGAGCTATGTTATGAGGAATGCGATCGAACCGCCGCTTGTGTAGCTGTTCTCTAATAATTAATTAGCGTACTAGTTGCCAACTTATAAGCGCTTTCAAAGGAGATAATGAAATCCTGTTCTGGGACACTTTGCCTGTCTGTCACTAAGATAATTTGCCATCATCACATTCGTTTTGGTAAATCGTCTTCACGCCCACCTCGACAAAATGTCACAACCCCAGAAAAAAAAATTAAACAAGTCCGTGTTCTCATTTATGTTTTCTGAAGATTGGATATTTGGAACGGGGTTGAGACGAGGGTCATAAATTCGGCGGAAAGACCAGTCAATCGTAATGCACCAAAAGGGACCTGCAGCATTATCATTCTAATTTACAACCCTCCGCGGCGATAAATTTCGCATTTGATGTCGCATATATAATTAAAGATAAGAAAAACTGTAATATTCATAAGGTAATTAAACAGCCCCGTTAAATATGCATGGAGCAAGGCGGTTTTATTGAATTTTTGTTTTAAGAAACTATGCCACCGACAGTACACACATTGTCCGCCATATTCCTCAGACTCGGAGGCTCCGACCAACACAAAACACTTCATATTTAATAAAACGAGACAAGATACGGCCACTTTAACTAATGTGAACTAAAAATTTCGTCTTCGCTGACCCAATTCTCACATAATTTAAAGCGATGTTTTAAACGAATTAAAATCAAACGAGTTTTATTTACATATTTTTAAACGTCCACGTTGCGACAGTTGCACGTCCCTATTTATTGTCCATGATCCCGATAAAGCTCGTCAAGGACATAATGTATCTACAGGGTATTATTGAAAGTTGTACAGATATTTTCACCACGAGCTACTGGCTTCATGTAGAACTCGGAAAAAATATTTAAAAATTTAAAATGCGGTTTCCTTGTTTTAAAGCATATTTCCTATAGGTTACTTCGCATTGGCGTACATTTTATAAAACATGATATACAGGGTGTATTTTAAAAATGTGCTGAAATTTTACCTACGAGGTTGTAGGACAACGTAGGAAACTAAAAGCAATTTAAAAAAATTGTAGCTCAAAAAATCAAGGTCATTTAATTTTTTGACATTGAATTTTTTAGATATTTTTTGCGAGTTCTACATGAAGCCAGTAGCCCGTGGTTAAAATATCTGTACAACTTTCAATAACACCCTGTATAGTCCAGATCGTCACTTACTGGACTTATTATCCAGATTAAAATTTACTCGTAAGGGAGAATTTGCAGGTGGCGCTACTTTGCAGTAAGAATGACGTTAATTCTGCTTCTCGATCACCGATAGTTATGGCGACTGATCCAAAACAAGTCAATAAAGTTTTGGCAAATCATTTGATTCGATACGTGTCGTCAATATCGACCGTGATTAATACATAATTTAATAAAGCTTCGACATTGTTAGCAGATTGATTTATTTAACAAATTTAAAATCCGAATCCAATTTCTACTAACGAAAAATCCCACGTTTGTTTTCCGCGATCGATACTAAAATTTGCGGACCTGATTCGCAAATATTTAGATTCGAACTGATACGGGATCAATAATAACGTGATGCCCTTTTCATTAGGTGGCCAATAATAATGCCACAATCGTTACACTTTCACAAGTCAATTAAGTGCTTTCACTTTCCGACACCCGCCATATTGGCCCAAGCGCCATTAATGTCAGTCTGGTATTTCAATTTCCGTTTCACGTTCGATTAGATTTTACTAAATTTATAAATATTTCTCATATTTTTCTCCTCCGAATATTCTAATTGATAAAAACAGTTCAGAATAAATATTTGTTGATCTAATTCGACCATAAATGTCTTCGGAAATGAGAATAAAACGACCTTTCAGACAGTCTTTCAAAGTTTGATTTCTCCAATTATCCTAATTACGTTATATTTTTAAAAGGCACTTACAAAGAGAGCCAAACTTTGTTTCTTCATTTACTTCATCTGCAAATCGCAACTTTTCGACACTGCGTCTCAAATATCTCCCACCAACACATTATTTGCGTGAACAAGAAATTATTTATTTATTGTGTACGCTGGAAAATAAAAAAAAAAATCCGGAAATCTTTTCAATAGGGCGAATTTAGTTTTTAATATTTCACATTTATAAAATAGGTGTAAGAAAAATTAATTTGATGAGGATATTTTTTTTTTAATAAAGTATACTTTGGAAATAGCTTTGAGTTACCTGTTCCCGAATGCCCAGAGGAGTTTGAAATTTATTCGTGTTTCAGACATCAGATATTGTCATTAATAAATCGCATTTTATTAAAATTCCTCGAGTTCTGAATTTGATAACGTCAACTCGATATATTAATAACGGCAGATACTTTTTTTCTTATTTCTCACTTTGTCTCCGATATTGAGTGGCACGACATTTAGAACATTTTCGTTCACTATTATAACACGATTACTTTCCCGCTTCCCTATTTTCATTAGTGACACAACATTTTTTTTAATCGGCTATTATGTATTATGCGAATTTGTTTTTAAAATTTTCGTAATTAAAAAATAAACGACGTGAAAGGAGGACCATTTAAAATTAGCATTCTACGTATCGCATCGTCCTTTCATTAAAACTTGTTTAGTATCTCTGCTCGGTGAAAGAATCGCTATTCATAGTTCGGGGCTTTGCCTTGTTGATCTTCCTCAGATAGTTTTGAAAGTTGATCATTAATTATAGTGAAACAAAATAACGTACATAATCAATGAAAAATTGCAACTTTCGATTGAAAAATTAAAGTAATATTATTGTTATTTTGGAGCGGAGCGGAATGATCGGAAACACCATTATTTCCACCTTAAAATTAATGATTTTTATAATGGATCGTAAAGCAATTTCGCAAAACGAGTTTACGGGGGCCGACCAAAGGGTTACAATCTGCGTGATATTTCGCATCCTTATGGTCCGCAAATTGACAGCGTGGAGTAATGATCTGGCGTTATTTGCATATTTTATGCGCCTTTGTTTACAACAAAGACAATAAATGTCCAATTTTAAACGATCGATTAAACAGTTTAGTAATAAAGAAGCAGTAAACTGAGCCGGCTTGGATTCAGACCGATTTCGTAAAGGTTTATGGAGCAAACTTGACAAAAATGCAGATACGGTGACCTTTGTCTCGGCTATTAACCTTTCCATTCTTAATTGTAATTAATTAAGGTACGATGCTAATTTTTATTTAATTACTCTGTTTATAATCAATATTCGCCGGTCGAGAGACGGATTCCCACCAACGAAATTATGGCGGAGGCGCCGGGTTAGAGCCCACTCTCGCCACTTATTTCTGCGAGATCTGCATAGAGTAAATTAGTGTCGGATATAAAAACGTTTATTGGGTGGACTCGGCAAGTAGCTATGTTGATTAGTGGATATTTCGTGTAAATCAATATTTGCTCGGCAAACGATAATTATTATTGCGGGCACAGTGCTGCGTTCACATCAAATATTATATTCCGGTGAGCAATAAATTCAGCCGTCAGATTTCTCGGTCGCATAAACTTCAGTCGTGCTGAAACGTGTTTGGCACGAACTGTTTTCAGCATTGGTCTCAGTCTGCAACCGTTCAATCGGTTCTCTTCTCCTCTAGTTAGTAGGAACTCAGATCGGAGCGAGAGTGCCAACAGGATTGTTAGTCCTTTTTCCGACTTTGATCCCCGCCGATATTGATATAATCGTTAATATAATTGCCGGCTTTGTGACCTCGAAGCGGAAGTTGGCAGGTAGATCTCGACGGCTAGTTCCAGACGTTTACCGCTGAATAGTAACATGCATTAATTTACTTTGACAGCACAAAACGTAAATATTTGTTTGGTCACTGTTTGCTCGATTTAGTGCCATGTCAAATATCAAAGGCTCTATTTACACTAATCAGGAGACATCATTAATTGGATTTTTTGTCTTCGTTGACCCAGCTCAATGTATTCAACAAGACAATCGTCCTCTAATTTGTTTTTTTTTTAATGCAGTTGTCCAGGAAAGAATCAGATGTGCATAGAGCGATATTGATTTCCATTGCGCTACGTTATTCAACACATTGTTTAATTTCAACTCGGCTAATTATTATGCCACTCAATTATCTCGGCGTAATGTCTCAAAAACGGTACAAGGAAATTAAAAAAAGTTGAATAAATAAGATAATGTGTACATGTTGAGTTGAAGGCGACTAATTAAAAGAACGTGGTTGGCGCGTTCGAAAAAAAGGGGAAGGTAAAGTTGGACTAAATGGGTTTACAAGTCCCAAACGATGCTTGCATTAATATTCATGTCTTGGTGCAGTTGGACAGATACCGGTTTGTATCACACCTATTTAATTGTGTAATGAGTCCCATTTTGCAGTGCACGCACATCATGGAGGCCTCCCTGATGGTAGCCTCCTTGTCAAATTCGTTCCGTTAACCGAATTCCGGAATTAACCGGGGAATTTGTGACCGAGCGTTTAATATGGAACCGTATTAATCATTTAAAAGTTGTAACTTTTGTCGATCGTTTTCTGAAGGAAATCAAAAATTACAGGGAACAATGGAATCAGGAGAAATAATTTTCCTGCGGGGAGGTTCGTGTTGAGTGTGATTTACAAAATTGCTGTTTTTTTTGGTGGTCGTAATGAATGGAGCGATGCGGTAGTTCGGTCGAGTTTTAAACTAGGGGAAAGCATATTGGGCAATGTGGTGAATGCAAGTTGCATTAGAGAATAGCTACAAGCTGAGAGCAGCAGCGATATCTATTTTAAACAAGTTCCTTTAAAGAAAAGTTAACGTGAAATAGAATTGTCTTGGTAAAATGATTAATTTTTTTTGGTGTGGTGAACGAGGAAAATTATAATTTAGCTGTTAAAAGCCCGGGGCGAGTTTATATAACTGCACGTCTGACCCCTTTGAAATATTGTCTTGGGATTGCGACAACGACGAGTAACCCTGAAGTCCGCAACATGGTGGGCGTTCATCAGTCGACGGTGCTTTCCCATTTGGGTATAGGTGTGTGTGTTTGGGTGGAAAAAATATGTAAAGGGTCGGCGGATAACGAAACGAAGATCATGCAGTGGGCTAATGATGGCCCCGAGCCGGGCCCCATTACCGAGTGCCTCAATTTCGCCCCTTTTCGTCTACAGATCTCAGTTCGGCTTATCTAGCAGTATCAAATGCGCGTCTCGTCCCACCCTGTCGCTGTTTGTCGTAATTCGGTAAGTTGCAGCTCAGTTCACGTACGTTATGGGTTTGCAGGAAGAAAATACCGAGCGACCGTAATAGAATTTCGTTTATCACGGAATTAGAAATTTCGTTGATGCACTTTATGAAATATCGGAGGTTCGTTTGAATCTGAGGGAAAAGTGATGCATCAAGTGAAAACAAGTCGTAAAGGTTTTACGTTTTTGACCTCGAGTCGTCGGTACATTTAACATTGATGAATAGCGGAAGACGCGTGGAGTTAAGACATCGATAGGTCAGGGATCGAGCGGCGAGGTAGATGAGGTAGGAGAACACGGCGTGCAGGTGTCTAGACGGAGCACAGACGTAATCTGCGGCGTGTCTCAAGGAACCTGTCGCGCCGAGAACACGTCGTGCGCGCGACATGAAGAACCGGCGGCAACAAGTCAAGAGGGGCCAAGTGCGGCGAGCTCGGCGGCCACCTAGCACCTACCTGCTTTGTTGTTGGAGGGCGCGCTTTGGTTGAGAGCGGTCAGCTTGGTGGCGGTCTCCAGCTTGGCGGGGACCGGCAGAGGTGCTGGCGTGGACATGGTGGTCATGGCCGGGGCCGGCATCATGAGAGTCGACATGGTCAGCATCTTCCCGGAGCCGGGACGACTATGTTCTACTAACGCGAGTATGCTACTAGTGCAGGTACGAAGTCTCACTGAAGTTGCACCGGGTCTAGATCGACATGTCCACTAGGTGTCCGTGCGGACGCGCTCAGCCGCGTGGCCCGCAACTCGAAGACTGGAGGCGCGCTCGTCTCATGCCGTCGTGGGGGTGGTAGGGCGCGAGGGCGCGGGTGTTGCACTGTGCGATCGCGAGCGGCGGGCGACTCCAACTGCCGACTGCGGCCCGGCGGCGGCGCTTTCCTGCGCGCCACTTGCCGCGCGCGCCTCGACCAAGTCGCTGGGCCACCACGGGGACGGCGTCTCTTCGCCTGCTGGACCTCCAGAAGCCGGGCCGCCCCCGGCGTATTGTGCCGCAGCGGCTGATCCGCCGCATTGTCACATTCAAGGCATTACACGCTCTCGATCCGCTCCAGGACGGAATCCGCTTACTGTCACACGTCACGCTCCTATCCACGGAAAACTGACGAGAGAACAGATGTCGTTTTCTGCAAAGGAGGATTTTCCACGAGGCTCACCTTACGAAATACTATCGATCAAAAATTGACCAAGGACTCTACCGATTTACTCACCGCACTAGGTGGACATGTAACAGGTGGCCGACTCGCGACTAGGCATATTTCCATTCCGCATAATTATACTCGTTCTAGAAAAACTCTCTCAGTTGCCCGAAAACCGTACGGCATCAAAGCAAACACTTTTTACACCAAACAAATCAGAACGTAGCTACTCTACAAACGGTTCTCTGAGACTCTTCCTGTCCCGTTAATTGTGTACACCTTCATCAAAGAAATTATACAGTTTTATTATTACTAACAAGGGGGCACGGCATCGAGGCCGGATTTATCCATCATTACGGATATTTCTATCAACTAATGATAATTCCTTTGAAAACATTATTTATATTATCATTTATTTTGGTGCACGCCCACTTTTTACACGACATCCACGTCGGAGTTTGCTCGCACGACATGACAACACTGAAATCAAGTAATGAAACTGTGTAGTACTGAAGTTGCAACAGAACGCGGTTTTCCCAGCGGTCACCTATCCAAATACTGGCCGCGCCCGAGATTGCTTAACCTCACTTATCGAATGATGATGACGGCGTTGAAATTTGTAAAAAATTAATGAAATATGTATTATTAATGTTATACAGGGTGTCTCCAAATTCGCGAATTCCGAATTCAGAGCGAGGTAGGGAAGGACCCAGTGGAGCTCGAAAAATACTTAGAAAAAAAAATCGCTCTTCCTGAAGAAGATATAAGCACTTAAATTTTGTTCAATACATAGCAGCCTTCATATCCACAATTACAAAAATTTAAGATTTGTTTACTCCAAAGTAAAGCTATTCTTCAAAAAATTGTTTTACGTTATTATTCTACACCATAAATAACAATAAACACTGAACTTTTCAGCCTGTATTTGAAAAAAACGCAGTTCAAAGAGTGCACCTTCAGACCAATGTATCTTTGTGGGGGGTCCCAAATTTTTTTTATTTCGAAATTTGGACTACTGAAAGGATCCGCTACAACGCTCTGAATTCGGAATTCGCGAATTTTTAGACACCCTGTATGTACTATGACAAAATTATTGTTCTGAGTTACAAGGTCAAAATAATTATTTTCTAGAAAACAAAATGTTTTTGCGGAATTACAAGTTATTTAAAACGCAGATAATATCACGTTTATGATAAAAAAACCTTTTAGTAATTTTTTTCAAGACAGCTTTAAAAGATATTTTCGTCTAAATACTATTAGTGAATTATTGAGACTTCTTAAGTGACCTTTGATCAGCTTATTTTATTTGGACTATCCGTCA
Organism: Tenebrio molitor; assembly: GCF_963966145.1. Taxonomy (NCBI): domain Eukaryota; kingdom Metazoa; phylum Arthropoda; class Insecta; order Coleoptera; family Tenebrionidae; genus Tenebrio; species Tenebrio molitor. The sequence continues at coordinate 636,096 of NC_091055.1, forward strand.
TCCAGAATATATTTTTTCGCCTTCCGTAAATACGTTTAACTCAACTTCTAGTTTCAAGTTTAGAGTTTACGTCAATATCAGATTATGGCAATTATATAACTTCTTATCAGAATTTACTGCTATTCTATCAGTTCATTATTCTGCCTGATAAATTTATTAGTTGTCAGTCTATTCCTTGAAGGAGTAAAAGTTTTGGTGGCACAGCAGCTTTCGGTGGCAGCGTACGTTGTGGTATCGACAGGATTCTCTTCTCTAGTTTTAACAACTATGTTGGAGAAAAAACTTCTTCCGGTAACAGCAACAGTAACAACTTCATCAACCGTATCAAACACATTCGTACAGTTCGTTTGTCTGAACTTAACGTTGAGAATGAATTTTACAAAGAAACTTTCACCCAAAACATTGTCTTTTGGAGTGTCAGGTCAAACGAAAAGCTAGATCTGGTGAAAGATTGGAATATCATTAAATCGCGATGATCATTTGCATGATTCTAATGAAGTGCAAGAGTTGTTAATGTCTTACTTGTGTTACCTTAATTTGACAAGTATCTTCATCTTTTTGTGGAAAATAGAACTCGCAAGATGTTTTAATCTGCCTTGTGAAGTCCGCTAAATGGGTATCCACTTAGCTGATGAAGTTGTAGATATACGTTGAGGTCGCCTGTCAGATGTGAAGACCGCCAAGTTAAATATTTTTTTTCCATTGATACGAATATCGCATTGAGGGTTGATAAAAAAAAACTTTATCTTATCATATTTTATTTGAGTAATTGGCAATGTGAAAGTTGATAGATTTTGTGTTAAAAATGAATCGATCGTTTCGTATTTATTAAATAAGTTATTTCCTGGTTGAAACACTCAAGTTTTCCACGTTTTTGAAGGTCTATGACGTTTCGATGAAAGCGCTACACAGCAGATATTTATGAACCTACTGAGAGCTGCCGTCTCCAATTACATTCCGTGCACATCCAGAAATAGTTTTCGCACAAAATCAATTTCTGAAGCGTATGTCTGCAAGATCATCAATGAATGTATTGATAGTGGTAGTAGTAGTAGTAGTGGTGGTGGTAGTAGCGGGTGTAGTAGTAGCGGTTGTGTTGCCGCTTTCAGGTGATAATTATTTTGTAACTAGGGTAATTAATTGGGTGTGTGTCTGGGTGAAAAATATCGGAGCTTTGTCAATTTTCGCTAGCAAGGGTTACAACAAAGGGATTTATTTGAACCTAAATATGTAATGATTTACAATTTCATAGCAGCTCGAGCGTACATCCACAATAACTGGGTGTAATTATCGTGCGCTTTTGTAGGGGCGTCGGTCTGGGATCGACTGTGCAAGAGCTGAAAGCCAGGGGTGCACTACCACTACGTTCAAACAGAATACAGAATCAGGCCTTCTGCCCACTGCCAGCGTAGCAATGTCAATTTCAAATGTCTATACTTCGGCAGGTATTGGAACCTTCTGTGCATGATAAGTGCTCGAGGATAAACTATATCGGAATTCTATTCAAATTGGGGAATTTTTTATATGTTACAATTTTACCTACACAGGTTCCTCGCAGTCGAAATTTTTACGTTCACGACAAATCCTCAAATTCAGTACATGAGCGATTCAACTTAACGAAGACGGGTTCTAAGAGGATTCACTTGAGATATTCATTAAGGATATTAGTAATTGCTTTCATCATTTTCAATATACATGTACTGAAAGTTTCCTGTATGCATGACAACTTGCTAAAGACAAATTTAATTATTTGCATAACTTGCCTAAACGTAATTACGGCATGTCTGGCCCTCAGATGGTTCCTTATTGCCAACAACGCGAAGAATTCAGACGTCCACCATTTAAACGTTTCAAAACTTACATTTTTCGCACGAGTGATCTTGAAACTTCCTCACTTTTAAATGTATGAAAATATCTTTTCATAGATCATTTGTGCATTAAAATTTCTTTTACATTTACGCGTGCAAGAAAATGCAACAATTTATTTGATTGGATTTTTTTCGCTATCTCTTTTAGTTTTTGAGATACAGTATGTCCCAAAAGTACCGCCTTTCCTTGAAGGTGCGTCATCTAGAAGTGTTATGGAGTACTGAAAAATAGTTTAAAAAATTCAATATCTACTTCTACGGTGACCCCTGAAATGCCTGAGCGCGTTCACGGCAACATCGTTAAAAGACCCAACGCATGTTTAGACGCAAATGGGTAAAATTTTGGACATTTATTTCAATAAAATAATTTTTGTTGAAGTGTTTGATTGTTGTGTTACCTCTCAAGCTCATCAAAATGGTTGCCTAGATATTCAATAATAATGCTATTTAGTATTTCCTAGGTAGAGGTAATTCTCAAGTTACAGCGTTGCCTTTTTTATATTTTAAAATTGCGTTTATTTCCTAAATGGAGGGTCAGGATTTAAAAAAAATATTTTTCCAGCACTCTACCACATCCCTAAATGACGTACCTGCAAGGAATGGCGGTACTTTTGGGACACTCTGTATAAGCGACAAACGGAGAAAACCTCCGTGATTTCATCCTTTAAACATGCGACTCAGCAGATCATTTTTTTTGGGTGTTTAAATTTTGAAATGAACTAGAAAATGTAAAACAAACAAACCTAGGTTGCGGGTGTAAAGTAAAGTAATCCTTGTTGCGAAAATAGAGATAGGTTTTCAATCACAACAAGGTTTTTTTAGGTGTGGATGATGGAATAACTAGTTAAACAGGAAATGCAGTCGTGTTTAGAAAGAGATAAAGTGAAACTCCAAATGTCAATTATCGTCAAGTTGCAGTGTCTCTACTACGAAATTGTTTAATTTTACAATTTTATTAAAGATAACTTATATTATTAATTAAATCTATGAAACACAGTTACCAGATTTGATCGATGTCGACAAATATCCGAAATATCGTTACTTTTAGAAACAAAATCCCGGCGCCTCCACCATATCTCCATTACGTACATTTGTAATTTTTATATACCGGGTGACAACAAATTTATTTTAATTGAAAAAAAAATGAAAAATAAAAAAGTACTAACCAAATTTATAAACAATAAAAAATCTATTCTAGTTGCTCAAAATTACCTCCATGTTGTTTCAGACCCAGATACCTTTTAAAAAAAAACAAATTGATGTTCATCTGTCAAAAACTGGACGCAAGAAAAAAAACTAATTTAATATGTATTGAAGTGTTTTGAAAATTATTTAATTTATTCAAATTGGATTAATGTAAAAAATTTAATTGACCTCAAATATAAACAAACAAACATCTAAGGTTAAATGTTATGTACTTAAGTTGATTAATTATATTATATGTTCTAAGGTTAACAATAAAATATAATGCAAATGTTGAAATTATCTCCCGCCAACCTTTTGGCACTAATCGACATTTTGTACACTGCGCTCAATAATGTCGCGAATTCTCTGCCGTAAACCTTCTAAATTGTTTAGTCTATTAAAATAAATCTTCTATTTTAAATTAACCCATACAAAGAAACAATTTACATTAAAAACTAAATTATTATAAATTCAATTATTTCGTCAAATTACATATTTAAAACCTTAGGCCCTTGGTGCAAAGAAGCCACCGATTTGATTAATGTCATCGAAAACAGACTTATTGCGGAATCAGGTGATTCAAAATTACAGAAATTCCTTTTCGAGAGGATTTCCCTTGCCATTCAACGTGGAAACGCTGCAAGCATTCGGGGCACTTTTCCAGATTCCGCATTATATCGGAAATTCTTGTATTGTAAAAGAAAATTATTATGTACTTCATTAAAAATTAAATTAAATTTTTGAAGTAAAATTTGTAATTTTCTTAAAAGAAATTGTTACATAAGGTCCCATTTTTTTCATTCATCATTTAGGAAGAAAGGTCTATCAGAAGAGATTTAAAAAATTGGTGATGACGTCATTGCGCAATTACCAATGACGTCACTTAAACAAATCGTGCCTCACAGGATGGCATTTTCTTAAAAACATCACATGAATTTGTTCTAAACTTTATGTTCACACTGTATAAGGGTTCGATCTAAAACATTCCCTGACAAACTCAACCGGACTTAAGTTTGGACCATGGTCCATATCTCATTAGGGAAACAGCAACTGTTTAGTACATAATTAGCAACGAGTTCAGAAGTCAGGGAAGGAACGAGATTAAGAGAGTAGATTAAACCAACCAGAAGATATTTCGAGTACCAATCACCTACGGTGTTTTGAGTTTTGTTTGTTGTTGACATGATCATTAAAAAATTCTAAAATATAATTTTTTAATGGAAAAATGAAAATATGCTAAAGTAGAAAACAATTTACTGATTAATTATAAAATTGTTTGTACCGAAAACATCCTTTGGGGACTCTAGTAATTGGAGCTCGACTAACTTCGCCGTTCGTTCTTTGGGAATGAGTTACTTATTTTAAAATATTCCAGAATGTATATTTTTTAAATTTTTAATGTGGTTAATTTGTGGACGTTCCTAAATATAGTTGTCGGTAGTAGTTGTGTGTAGAACCAGGGCGTCATGAATTTATAAAACGTAATGATCCCTTTGTCGTTCGCAAATGGATGTAGAGTAGGTACCACAAGGATAATTGCGTGTAATTCGTTTGCTTTATTTATCCAATAAAAGCGAAGTAATAAGTATAACATTCAATTATTTATCTGGCTGGCAACGTGTTGATTAAATAATAAACATCAAAGTAACATTTCATGTTTCGAGAAATTTTACAAAAGCAAGAGGCTCCGTTAAATTATGAATAAGGATTTAAAATAAATATGTATTTGAAATTCGTCGAGAAAGCTGACAAGTATTCTGTAGACGATGAAACGATTCGGGTAGGCTAAACATTTATTTATTTAGTGCGCACTTGGATCGTCAGGTTATTGTGAGGATAACCGAAAATGCGCCTCTTATTATTACGAATTAAACTGCGAAAGGGAAGAACGAGAGTCTAATTAATTTTTTATTCGGTAAATACGTGCAACGCGGCCTTCCTCTAAAATGACAGAAAACCGACTAATCGGATAAAGTTACGGCCGTGTTCTCTTCGACTCGCCCATTTAAGGCTTCTTATCGAGGCTAAGGTGGGTATATGGTAAACAAGGGTCGTGAATAGGTCGTTGCCAATCAGTGGCTAAGCCAAACATTAGTTTCAGCTTACTAGACGAGAATATGCGAGCTTTCGCCCGAGCTATGCGGCACACACCTTATTGCTTGGTAAACCGCATCTAATCTGCTCCGTCCAGTCTCGGTAAATTATGTAGATGGCGCTCGCGCACCTGCATTCCTACGATTTCTTCCCCATAACCTCCAAACATTTAACATTCAAATATTAAACGAAAAATATACACAGTGTGGTGTGTACAGATCGATTCGAAAAGAGTTATGCACACGCTGGACCGGATGACGTTAAGCTTGATAAGTTAGAATGTAACGTATTGTACGGTCATTTCGTGTTAGTTACAGTAGCGGTATTTTGCGCAGTGCAGGTGAAACGCACGTGGTTATGCTTTCGTTTAATGACACGGTTATATCATGTTGTGATTATGTTCTGTCAAAATGACGTCTATATTGTTTTATGGGGCACTACATTCACGATGACCGTTATATCTCACCGTAACCGTCCACAATAATTACGTCACGGTTTTTCTCACCCAGGGAATCCCTTTTACTACTTTAAATAATCTTCTTTGAAGCGAGTGCAAGCAAGCAGATCTGTAAATGATAGAATGACACATCCCTTTGATATTTAAACGAACTGACAACGTTACACCGGCACTTGATGCCTTTAAGTCAACATGTTTAAAAGACGGCTCACATTCTCCACATCTTCTCCATACTATATTCAGCGAAATCGCACGCTGACCAAAAATTTATACATATTTCTTCTAGTTTCTGATAAAATTTTGAATACATATTTTTTAATTAAATTACGTAATTATTTTTTTCCGCATAAATTCTCAACTCTCCGGACGGATATTAGCAATGAATTCTACCCTTATTGGATTTATTACAGACTGTACAAAACAGTACCGCCACGCATTTTAGCATCATCAAGAGACGATATTAATTAAACTTAAGAAACTTTCCACCTCTATTTATAATTACTGTCATTATAAAATAACTCATGAATTTGGAAGGGCCCTCGACTGTCACTTTAGGGGACTCTCAAATAATTTAAGCAATTTTTGTATCTACAGGGTGTTAGGTAAATGTTCTCCCAAAATCTAGACAGTTCATTATCAGGCAAAATTGGGTAGATTTTTCCTCTACCATTTTTTATTTAGATGCTAATTTCGTTCAAAATGGGGTGCGGAAAAAAGGTACCCCATCATTTGAGAATCACAATTAAGAAAAAGTTTCTGTTTCAAGGATATTACTTAAATTTTTTACGGTAGTAGTGACTGCAATAATACAATTTTCAGTGGTTCTCAACAAGTTGGTGTACTTTTTTTTGTCAACAGATTTAAAATGAATTGTGCAGCTGAGCCAAAAACGACTCAGGACTTTTTGATTGTGATCAGCATTCTGATGCTCTCTTTAAAATTTGGCAGGACATTTACCTAACACCCTGTATGTTGATGCGTTTTTTCATTTTCAATTGTAACACATGTGTTGAGAATACTGAAGAGCGTGGTATGTATCGATAGCACACAAATCAGAACCGAGTAAATTTTTTATACAGGGTGTTAGTAAATGGTTGGGAATAAATTTCAGGGTGAATTCCTTACGAAAAATGTGGCTTAAAACCTAAATAAAGTTTTTCGTTAAAATGAGTAGTTTTCTCAAAAAAAAAAAAAAATGTAGTCCTCTGTTGGAGAATTTCTCTAATTAGTATGTAGTTCATTTGTCTGCCTAAAATCGCATTAGTTTTGAATATTTTTTTTAAATTCAACGTTCCACGTTAAAATTTTTTCTTTAAACCATTATTTTTCGCAGTATTTAAAAAAAAAACGGATATGCCAGAATACATTTATTTTTTTTTTTTTTTTGAGAAAACTACTCATTTTAACGAAAAACTTTATTTAGGTTTTAAGCCACATTTTTCATAAGGAATTCACCCCGAAATGTATTCCCAACCATTTACTAACACCCTGTATTTAGTTTATATTTTCAATTTATAAATAAAGGTAAAGTAGAAAAGTTGTGCCGATTTAATTTAATAAAACTTCAAAAGGGTGATCAGAACGAAAGTGCGTGTCGCATACGTGACCTTTCTACTTCATTTTGCGACCGTGGGACCGATCGTTAAAAAGCCATTTTCAAAAGAATAAATTGTGGGATACTAAAAACAAATCGGAAGAACTCGTAAAAGAAGTTAACTTGCAATTTTTGCTCCACAGAGGGGAACACTACAAAGATTTATTTAATAATGGATTCAAAGGTAGGAGAGCTTGTCATTTATAATATACTTAGAGAATCAAAATAGAGAAACTAAGTTGAATGAATTGTTCGGAGTGGATTGTTTGAATGTCAATTCATGTGCATGTAGCAGAGATAAACTATTTAGTAAGTTGCAGTAGAAAAATCTCTCAATGTAACTAAAAAATATTTGGCTGGTGATTATAATTTAGTGTTTATCAAAAATTTCCGGATCTCTATTTTTGTACTTTCAGCTTTGAGAATTTTGCCTTTGTTAAGTTAATTTGTGAGTTCAGTACGTTTTTCGGGATTGCGAAATGTTTCGTATGCAGAATATAGAATCGTGGAAACGTTGGAGTTGAAACGGCTGTCATTTCAAACTGACGTCTTTGATGGTCAAAAGTGTTTCCATCGAATAAAGACGTGAGCTGGTGTGTATAAATAAATCGTGAAAAATCCAGGAGCTTGTGCCCAAATCCTGGTACAGGAAAAGGTTTAATGGTTGTTTGTTTATTGGACTAAATAATTGAAATGATGTAAGCCCCGAGGTGGAAACACGGCCGAGTGGAAATATTGTGTAAACGAAATGATAAGCAGCAAAGAAAATTAAAAGTTTGTGCTTTGTGTAGAAGAGCAGTTGTTTGAACACAATCTGCGTAAAAAGCCGAGTGTCAATTTCTACTCTGCATAGAGGATCAAGCTCCATCGCTAACTGTAATGCTCCAGTTTCCGAGCAAATAGTGCATCCTGTATTTCTTGCGTACCGGTTCAGGAGGTGTCTACGGCAACGGTTGCGTCGCTCGTTCAACATCTGCGTCCTCCACCTATATACTCGTACTTCTTTATTTGATATTTATAGATGTATCTCCAGGACGCGTTCAGGATTCGGCCCGTTTTAAGGGCGAATTTTATGCGCTTTTTACTCACCTCGCTCTCCATAAATATTCGTTGAGGTAATTCTTAAAAAAAGAGGCTAATTTGACATATTCCATTAGACCGAGCAAGAACATCGATGAGCCGATGTATCATAACAGCGTACATCGTATGAGTTTTAATGCGTGTTAATAAAAACTTGCATAGGGTTGGAGTGTTGTTGCTCTCGCTCGTATGTCCTCATTGTCGTGACTTTACGTGCTCATTTATCCTCATTCCCAGGGTCTCATAAAAAAATACTAATTGCGTTTATCCATTTTAGTTTGTTTGTTTAAATACGGAAAGCGCGAAACACCACAAGGCCACTTTCGACTGGCGAGTGGAACGAAAATTAATTTTCAAATATTGATAAACCCATACTACGGTCCAAGTGCATACCAAACTGCATAACAAATTAAACGCATTATCATATTCACTTTAAACATTGAGATAATTCCACAATTTTAACATCAAGACTCTTACATTTTAATAATTCAGATTTTTTTTGTGATCCGTTTGAAGATAAAATAGTATACATCATTCAGAGTAGAAAATCTTTTTGTGCTTCGCCCAGTTGTCGACCTCACCTGCGTTTCGGCCTTTAATCTCTGGGTTACCACAAAAAGACTCACTTCTACTCTTAGGTAATGATATAATATACTATTATTTGAGATTTGAGAAGGGAAAGTACATCAGGGATCAAACCTGTGTCCTTTAGTTTTCATCAGTTATTTCGCTAATTTTGTCTGTTTGTATAAGTTTTTTATAATTCCATTTTATTGGATAAGAATCAAGACGGTATATTATACGGATGAAAATTTGTCCATTTTTTTGCAATTCTTATATGATTTTTAATTGGAAATAATTTTTTCTGGTGAACTGTAGAAAAATGAAAATCTTCCGTTATAAAAATTAGCGTCTTCTGTTTCATTTGTGGTAGTATTTTAGTTTATCTGGATCCATACAAAAAGATTGATTTGGTCGGAAATGATAGCAGCTTTAATTTAAAATAAGGTTCGTAATTCATTTTTCTATGTATACAGGGTGATTAGTGATGATGAGAAGAAGTCATAGACAAAAAAATTCTTATAAAAGTTTTTTCGTTTTCGAAATACAAATGATTGAAAATTTGGTTAAAATTCTCAATTAAAATTTTCATTTTTCGGCCTTTAGCCCTGCTTGCTTAAAGACTAATTTTTAACATAATTTTAGTTTTGAAAAATTAGGTATGCCTTAGAAATTTTCAAAAAAACTGTATAGTAAACTGCCTTTTATGTGGTAAATACAACCAAAAAGTTATTAAGAAAAGTTGTTTAGAATCAACATCTAGGCCCCTAAACAAAATTCCTAAACAAAATTTCAAAATCATCGGCCAACTATAATTTTTAATTTTTTTTCAAAGATATGTAGTTTCCTTTTAGGAACAGATACATCAAAAAGTTATTTATAAAAGTTGCTTTAAATCAAAATCTTAGGTGCGTACAATTTTAATTTGTGAAATACATAATAAACATTAAAAAAGTGAAAAATCATAGTTGGCCGATGATTTTGAAATTTGGTATAGGGGCCTAGATATTGATTCTAAGCAACTTTTCTCAATAACTTTTTGTCGTAATTGTCACATAAAGGGCACTTTACAGGAAAATAGGTTTTTTTGAAAATTTCCAAGGCATACTTGATTTTTCAAAACTAAAATTATGTTAGAAATTAGTCTTTAAGCAAGGAGGGTTGAATCCCAGAAAATGAAAATTTAAATCGAGAATTTTTTATCTTTTACAAGAGTCGTTTCACCTATCCGGAGACACACTGTAGAATTTCTATCCTTTTGATTTCACCTCCAAAAGTCATTTACCTAAAATAATTTTGTGTCAAGGATACTCCACATGTTTTTTCCAAAGTTATTTCAGAATCACCCTGTACATTTTTATACGTTAAAGAGAAATAGACGCAGATGTTTGAATACCACATTAGGGTATTGTATATTGAATTGATTTCACATACTTCACATTATTTTCATCAACAAACGTAAAAGTGACATTTTTCTGGAATCTACGAGAAAATAACATCCAAAGTTGTATCGCAACGGTTTTGTCTTGCCAAAAAGTTGTACGCTTTGGAGCTTTTCTCCTAGAAGTGGATGATGCACCTTCTTCTGAAGAGTCAATATAATAAGATCAATCAGACACAACATCTATTAGGGAACCCGTTTTATTGTCTTTAAGCTTTCTTTAAGTCTCCCGAAGAGTTTGCCAGTAACAATAAATATTATTTGAGTGACAGCAGAAGCACGGTAGATGGGCAACAGTCAAGCTGGAGTGAGCTTTAGGGTTATCATTGCTTAGCCAAATTATATATTTGCTCATTATTACTTGGTAGTAATATCTGTAATGGCGAAGTTCAGCGTGAATGCCGGTTAACTGTCGAATCAGTGGTGGGAATGGATGATAATTTATAATACAGCGGCCCAACGGTTAAGCAACGTCAGGCATGTCAGTGTTTGGATGGGTGGCTTCCCGGGAACCGCGTTTTGTTATGACTTCACTCACTACTTTATAGCTTCATTACTTGATTTGAATATTGTTTGGAATTTGTGACGTGGATGTAGTGTAAAAAGTGGGGAATGGAAAATAAATGATCGTATACAAAATAGTGCTTTCAGAGGAATTATTATTATGTGACAGAAATATCCGCAATGCACGATACGTTAAATTTAGTTTAAAATAAAAGTTGCGTTTGTTTGCCACTAATTGCTGTGAAATACGCTTTGAAACTTCTGAATGAAAAGTAAATTAGCGATTATTGCTTGCAAGCAGTTTTGCCTACCGGTTAATAAATAATTATTTTGCGTTGACTGCAGCTTTCTAAATAACTTAAACGAGCTGCGTATTGTTTCCTGATCTTTGTATAATAATTCTTTTTCGTCTGAAGTTATTAATTAATTTTTCATATTTTGTAAACAAGTTTTGTTGGAGTGTCTTTTGATGTACGAAAGGCTTCACGGTGGCATTTAACACTGTCATGGACAAGACTTGTACCGAATTATGAAACGCAAAACCACTGAATACATTATCCGAAAAGATGAAAGCTGAATTAATCAGCGAGTTACAGAAAAATCAACCGAAAAGTGAATTTGTTGGAGTGGAGGCACAGCTTTCGCCTACAATCCAGAAATAGCGTAAAGAAGACTTCCGGTCAAAGGAAAAAAATCAGACAAGCGGTTAATATCGTATAGAGGAGAACGGTTTGAAAATCGCCGTCTCAAAAATATTTAAATGACTTCCTTTTAAGTTTTGTTTTTCGGAATGAGATAACGTTCATTGAATCATCACAGGTCGATTAACAAAAAACATTTAATTTCGTTGGGAGCGGAACAACATTTAAAAATGCTAGGGGTGTAATATTTTAAGCAATTTGACGGATAGCTGTGGGGAACGATCTAAGTTTAACCGAATCTCTTCGATAATTTGTTTGATGTCGAAGCAGCGCAGGGTTTAAGGTTAAAGAAGGTAGGACCTGTTACAGATCAAAGGATGCTCCGTTAGCAACGTTAGAGTGGGAAAGGATGAAGCTAAACTGCTGAGAGGTAACTAGGACATGAGTGTTATCAGATTCTCGTCGAGATGTGCTCCTCTGTTGCTTCCCCATGGAGTGGAAGTAGTCGATTCGGTAATGTTATCGTTCAAAATTGGAGACAATTTGTATGTGTTGGTGTCAATACGAGCACAATTTACGTCTTCCGTGACAGAACCAGATTGTCCGGAAGAGACTGCAGTAATTAAAATTTGCTAAAGCGTTGCAAAGTTAACGCAACTTATGATAAAATATGTGTTTGCTTTGGCTTGTCATTCAGGATTTTCTGGTTGGATCGATGTTGCATGCCAGGCAGGATATGCGTTCAAAGGGCAAATCTATAAACAACGCATCGCAGCGGAGCCAGGACATTTAGAGCGACTGCACAATTATAAACAATACTTCCTGAGCACGCTACCCCATCGTCCTGTCGATGCTATATGGAAATTAACTGTCATCAACTTTGCAAAAATTCCACAATAAAATATTTACCCACTATGTACATTCGCAAGCGTTCCATTACGCAAAATAAACATTTTTTAATGAAACAATAACACACAAAAGATGTATAGGTGTGCTAAACTGAAAGCAGTTGAGTAAATTGAAGTGAAAAGAGAACGTATGAGCGCTCTATTTTCCAAATACAACACTCTATAGAATATCTGGGAGCTGAAAGGCGGCTTGCTTACAGGTATATTCAGTTTATGCCCTTGCCATTGTTCCAAACGTTAATAAAACACCGTATTTACAAACACTCGTTATATGTTAACTGAAATTATAATGTAAGGCCAGACGTAAAAATTTATATGACGTAGCAAGGTATTAAACATTTTATTACTTTGCATTAATCCCTATTACTACCACTTACGTATTTACACCGAAAATAAAATTTCAAACTTTTCAGAATTCTAGTTTAATTAAACTAATCATCCCCTCGTGGAAACTCAAGTGTTGAATGCTGCACCAGTGCATGCATTTACCACCACCATTGCCCAGCATAAATTTCATAATAGTCTACAGTACAAAGTGATCAAAAAGAATCCAAATCAGAGCAAGCCTTGCAAATTATCGGTCACGTCGTAGCAAAATCATACGCAAATAAACGGTCAAAGCATGGACGTAGACAATTTATGGTCTCAATAAAAAATGACACCTCATGAATTTTAGACACTGGAATTATAATAATTATTATTATTATTATCGTGAGGAAGTTCCTTAACATTGGCACAGAATATAATACACAACAAAGTCAAAATGCGGAGGCGAGACGCCGGTAATTATCTTGATAAGCACTGCACTATTACTTGATAGTAATATCCGTAATAGTGTATGTACTCCGGCAAAATTGCCGTGCCGCCGGGTGGAGGTGGGATAGTGGCAAAATTATTATAAGAGAATGGGGACAATTTATAAGATAAACAAGAGCTACATTTTACATTTGTGAGAATAGATAAATTATCAGCTTTATTGCCAAACGCGACGCCACTGGTAAGGAGATTTTTCGTTGAAATGTCACATTTCAAATCAACGATTTGTTGTTGTTGACAAGTTAATTTTGACCTTGGAGTAATTTAAATGTTTTAAACACTGCTAGAAAAGATACGAGTAAGTTCTCAATTAACAAAAAATTGGAGAATAATAACTTTTGCACTTTTCTTACAGAAAACAACAAAACAAAGAATTCTGAAAAATAATTCTTTCTAAAATTTTGTAATCAAAGATACGTGCCTTATGAAGGAATTTTATGTAACTGTGTTTTTTCCTTAATCAATAATAAATAATAATTAATAATAACTTTCTTTTAAATCCATTATTCATGAATTACAAAAAATTTATAAATAACATATTTTTGAGCGGTTAGCAACCAACAAAACGAGTGTGTACACCAATTATATAAAAGTGTCTGATTCATGTTAGACACACGTTTCGATAAAACAAAAGATGAGGTAGCATTCTGTGTAGCCCATTACGTGAAGCACCTGTTCTGACAGTGGCGAAAATTTAAGCCGACTTAGAACGTAATACCGATTAATAACGTTGAAAACCTTTTTATCTGATGTCACTCTCCGATAATCTCTCTATTAATTTCGTCCCGATTTTTTCATTATTGAGTTAATCCGATTGTTAATGCAACAACTTAGCGCTGAAGTGGTTGAAATAATAAACCGATTAAAGACAATCTCGCATCGAATCTGGTTTACGTGAGTATTAATCTAAACAGACAACACTGAAATATATAAATAAAAGTTTCAGATATTGGGTGTAGAGCTGGTAAGTCACGTGAGATAACCCTGCCGGAGATTTACTCATAAGAAAATTATTACGGCGTGTCAGGTCAGGCGTACTATATCAAGGGGTAAAATGTTTTCTAAGTAATATACTAGACGTAGGATATATTATGAAACACAGTTTTATAACAATTTTACCAACTTGTCAGTTTTATCCGTCTATCCTGGCAATGTCAATCGGCCAGACGAAATTTTAACCAATTTATGCACTACATTAGGTAACTTATGATTTATTTGTCGTATATTATGTGAGATACATTCGAGCGAATTTTTTTTCGCTAGTGTAAATGTACTTTAAAAGCATGAAAATTGTTGGAGTCGTTTTCAAAGGCAGATAAACAACTGCTTCCTTTAATATAAATAATGAAAATGTAAATAATTTCCCGGTCCGCTTTTATGTTTATACTTTAATTTGTTAAAGTTTTTGAAAAATGACGTGTATTTTAAATTCACAAAGCTCTTTCATCAAAGACTAATATTTAATAAGAATGCTGGGCCTGTTCAAATACATTTATTTTTCTTTGCTGAAATTTGACAAGAACGTAAGATGTTTAATTAATTTTAAACAAATTCCTCTTTTCGTGGTTATTTAATTATTTTATTTATTTACTTGTCAGCAGAAGATGTACGACGCAAAATTTGGTTTACTCGGAGATGGATTAACAGTACACAAGTTGCTTTTCTTCCTCTTATTCGATAAAACAATTAAAAATGCTAGTCGAAGTATGGAAAATTCTCGTTTGGATGTAACTTATGTTGTCGAATAATTCTCGCCTCAAAGCGACAGGAACCGAAATTCAAACTGTCGTTTATCTTCGATAAGGTCCTCAATCAACGATTTTCTGAAGTTTTGTTGTCGAGTTCCGGAACACCTTGAATAACATACAAAAAGCTATAAGAGACAACAAAGAGCGGCTGAATCCGTGTTCTGGGCTTTTTATAATCGACTGCGGTCGAGAATTGATTGCTTGTTGCATCTTTCCAACAATACCACCTGCCTCTGTAGTTTATCCTCGTCCGGATATTTGCTGATAATAGCCAAAGAGCTTTGCTATTTTTTTATCTCTTTACTACACACTGTTTATTGCATATAAACATTGTACAGATGTGAACTCTTACTTTAAACAATTTTGTTTTTAATTAATGGAGTATTGAAAATTGACAAATTCTCGTGGTGAGAAGTAAAAATGAATCAAAGGTGTTTTTTTACATTTTTATGCAACCGCACGAACTACCTTGAAAAGTGCGTCCGAAAAAGTGCGTACGGAAAAGTGCATACGAAAAAGTGCGTCCGAAAAAGAGTTCTTGTCCGCATGGGAGTACGTAAAATTACCTTTTTCATTAAGGGTGCCTAAAAAATTCTCCTTGTAAGAGTTTAGTGATTCAGTTGTTGCACAAACTAGGAAAATGTTCGTTCTGTGTCTTTTCGTACAAAAAAATTGTCCGATGCCAGGTTCACAAGGTTCTCTTTATGATTGACGATTGTGTAATTGATGTTTTGCTTATTTTGAGTTATCTAAAAATTATTAATCTAATATATTGATATATGTAATATGTATAGTGTAGGAACATTAATGATTATTAATTTTACTACAGTTACGTCACATATGTACTTCTACTAGTAGAATCGCACTTTTACGAAATAATTTTTTTTAAACGGTCAAGTCGATAGAGTTTCGTTTGAGAATTAATTAGGGATGAGTTTTTTGTTTGTTGAGAATTCACCGAACTGCAGTTGACTTTGGTGGCGGAAAATTTGAAACAAGCTTATGCTCGAAGTAGAATTACATGAGGTGGAACTTGAGATAATGTCACCGCTTGCGATGTCTCTAATTAATTTTTTGAGACAACAAACAGGCGACTATCATCGCAAATTAAAAATTGTTGAAGACTAACCGAGTTAAGGGTTGCTAAGGTAGCGAAATAACTGGGAGATGTTGGGTGGACCGCGCAATAGAATGGCTTCCTGTTTATTGACAAAAGTTGTGCGAAAAACAACGACGGTCACGTTATGGTCCGCACGAGATGATGAGGAAGATTTCTGGATAATAACCGGGACTTCTTGGTGGGGTCAATTACAGTTCGGGGAAGCATCATTTTAAACGACGCTGACCATTAATTAGATCTTAACGGGCGTGGAGGCTTACACTGGAAAAGAAGCGACAATTTCTGATAATTTAAACGGGATGCATTTCTGGGGTGAATTGCGCGGAAATAAAAAGACAGGGTTGGCGAGGCAATGTTCGATGATAGTTATGCGGACCAGTAGTCCAAGGCTTTATAAGAAATGTGTTGCAGCAAAGGGGTGGAAATAATGCGTAGGGGTGCCGAATCGATAATAATTAAAATGTAAAAGCGATAATTTCTTTAGCGCAGCGAAATCAAGATTTAAAATTTTGTAATAAATAATAAGCGAGATAAACGGTTTAACATAGCAAGTGTCGGTTATTTCGTGACTGAACTTGTGTTAATGTATTCGCATAATCTGTTGTATGTTGAGGAAAATTCATGCACATATAAATACTTGGAATAATTACTTATTTTATGTAGGGAGTAGGACAAAAGTGAAGAAACTGGAGCAGCAAATTCGGGTCCCGTTTAATTACATTAAAGCGGGGCGGGCCAAATTTATTAACTAAAAATGGTGGTAATTAGGGAAACATGTACGCACTTGGTTTGGAGAAAAATTTTAAAAATATGATCACGTAACCGGCGAGGGACTTTTAATTATTTAAAGGGTAATGAATTAGTTTAAATATTTACGGGAGGATTATGAAATGCTGGTGATAAAAATATGGAACCAAGGCGAGGCAAGGTCGGGATGTCGACGGGTGGAGCTCCCAGGGGGTTGGCAGAGACACGCACCACCAAATAACATTGCAGATGTAGCACGCATAGTTTTACACTTAATGGGATAGTATGTTGCGGTACGCGTCACTCCACCGCAATGTTTCACTTCCGGTCGTTGCACTGAATACCGGAAGTGGGTATGTCATGCTCTCGTGGTGCACCAGGATCCGACGCATTCCTTTCACAGGTCGACCCTTCTTTCGTAATTCCTACAAATTCAATAAACAATATTTCACCCCGCACCGAACCCGGAAATTGATAGCTAGGCGTCCTTGTTCGCCACCAACATCCAGAACATCGCAACTATGCAACGAATCTAACACTTGCTACCCTAAATTATCTACTCACAAAACTGCTTACCATCATTTCACACTCAACTATTATTATTATGTTAAACGAACGTTATAACAATTTTTATCTACGACCATTAAATAATACGTTTATTATTTACGTAACTATAGATACATTATGCTAGTCATAAATTATACCCGTGACTTATTATAAGTCACGTGTGATTTATCATCATAAGTTACAGATCTTAAAATTTTTGTAAGCTAAGTCTTTTATGAAAAAAGTTGTAG
Source organism: Tenebrio molitor (assembly GCF_963966145.1). NCBI lineage: Eukaryota > Metazoa > Arthropoda > Insecta > Coleoptera > Tenebrionidae > Tenebrio > Tenebrio molitor. The sequence goes on from NC_091055.1 coordinate 653,657, forward strand.
GTCGTAGACAAAGTCGTATTTAACTGGCGAATAATGCCTATAATCCACTCTGGTGATTAAAAAACTCGCCTGCGGCTCGTTTCTTAACTTTCACCCTCGTGGATTATGATAGGCATTATTAGCTCGTCAAATAATAGACTATTATTAAATTGTATAATTCGATTTATTAAGAAATTGTCGTTCATTGTTCAGTATTTATCTATAAAAAATTGATCAATGTCAAACACCAGTGGAGTTTCTTCACTTAATCCGAATTCGGTGTTCATGGACTTCTCCTTATTTTCTCACTGAGAGGCAACAATTTGTTTCCTATAATGGACTTTCCTCAAAAGAGTATTCTCAATTTTCTGGCACTCCCCAAGATTCCATCTTGGGCCCGCTACTTTTCACCGTTTATATTAATGATATTGTTGCTGACTCGATGTTCTGAAGATATTGTACGTTTCACTTGTCACGTCGGGTCTAAAATATGCTTCAATAGTTTGGGCACTGCATTATCTTTATTCGAAGGTCGGGTCTGGAAAGGGTACTGAGGCGCTTCCTAACACATCTCTTCTGTATTGCTGAAGGACATTTTCCGCCTAGGGGTTTGGAGCATGCAGGGTTGCTTAAGCAATTCGGCTTGTAGACGAGACATTGCTGACATTAAATTTGTTTGCAAATTAATTAGGAATGAATTAGATTGTCCAGATCTATAGGGAGGAATTTCATTTCGTGTTCCCAGGCCTAATTCAAGAGATAAATCCAACTTTATTATATCGTGTCCAAGGAGGAATATTATGGCTGGGCCGCCAATATTTAGAATGTTTTACATGGGTAATTTGCTTGGAGGGCAAAAAAAAAGAGGAGCCCGAAGGTGCTCTATTCGAAAGTGTGCCAAATTGGGCGCCGTATTGCTACGGTTTCCTTGTTTTAAAGCATATTTCCTATAGGTTACTTCGCATTGGTGTACATTTTATAAAATATGATATATACAGGGTGTACTTTTAAAATGTGCCAAAATTTTACCTACGAGGTTGTGGGACAACGTAGAAGACTAAAAGCAACTATAAAAAATTGTACCTCAAAAATTAAATGTCAATTTATTTTTTGACATAGAATTTTTTAAATATTTTTTCCGAGTTCTACATGAAGCCAGTAGCTCGTGGTTAAAATTATTCCGTGTATTTCAATTACACCCTGTATACCGTAAGAGCAAAAAAAAAATGCCATCAAGGATAGCTATGACACAGTCCATAATGCGCTTGTGGACTGTAAGTTGTAGGAAAAAAAATTGTTTATTAACCCATTTCAGGATTCCACAAATGCATGACGAATTTCTTAATCAAAGACACGGCACTTTCTTTTTCATAGCTATCCTTGAAGGCATTTTTTTTGCTCTTACGGTATATTTTTGGACCAGATCTGTTCAATATTTTATTTAATTTTATCATGCAATAGTTTATCAATTGACGACTTGAATTTTTCTTGTGTTTATTGTATTTGTAAACGAAATTCTTGTAGTAAATGGGAAAAGTAGAAATGGAATTAATAGAGATTCTTGATGCATTCCACGTTTTCCTTTATATCAACTGACACAAAAATACTTTTCAACTTTCTTAGAATTATTTGTTGCATATCTGATATCGCTATAATTAAGTTGATAACGAATTTTTTTAAATAATTGTGACAATCTAAAAACAGAACGAAGATATTCTAAGGTCTTTTTTGATAGTGACCATTTGTGTAAAATTCCGGGTGGCGTCGGCGTCGTCTAGCGCCGAAAATATGCGTTTGAAGCAGAAAGGCAAACGAATGTAGGACGTGATTACCCCTCGATTTGCGTAATTAAACGGCATTAGGGTCGTAGTTATTCTTTTTGTTCTTTTGGTGGACCGCCATCGGGTCTTGTGGTTCTTGCCGGACCGAGCCGCAAAACACGAGTCCGGAGTCCGGTTTCACCAGTCCGGACCTTTCTCGGTAATTAATAATTTGCTCCTACCTTTGCGTGTGGTACATATATATTCCGGTGGCCCATTACGGTGGTATATAGCGCATTCGGTTAAAATAGGGTTTTGCTCGCCAGTCCTAATAATGTGTCAAGCAAAGTGTTGATGTTATCGCCGTATTAATTACAACTTTATTAATTCCTCAACATATTTCATAAATATTGCTCAAATCGGGACTCTCATTAAAAATCCCAACCAGGAATTTATCGTCGCGCACCCGTAAACACTAAATAAAAATTTCATTTACGTTCGAATTAATTATTTTCCATTCCGTTATTTATTAGCCGTATTAAAATTTTGCTGCAACGAATTTAAATGTTTTACAACACTTAATCTAAATTACTTCCTGTCCCAAAATTAATTTCATTCGTATTGTTGAAACATAGCTCTCTCCGGATATTCCTCATTCCAGATCCTTCCCTCGACTATTCCCCATTTCGATCTCATACAGATCTTTTTACTTCTCTAATTTTCTTACTCTTATATTTTATCTTCCTTCAGTGCCTACCTCTGTCCAAAAACAACTCTAAAGAATTTATTACAACGATATAGATAAACCTGGCCCTCAATCGCTATATCTTAAAAAATCATTCATGATCAAAAGTTGTCATATAATATTTATGCATTTTATTCGTAAATGCAATCAATTTTAATTTTTCAAATATTCTAACGATTCATCTCTCATGACAAATTTTTATGAATATGTACGTGATTGCGGTTTACGTGATTGCGGTTAACAATCTTTATCAAATTGTGAATCCCAATAATAAATTAAATTTTAAATTAAACTTTTGAGTACTCTACTGTCGGAAAAGGTAGTAAGACATGGTCGTCCTTTTCTGAGACTGATTGATATTTAATCGTCAAAGAAAATTAAAATTTCCAATACGTTTAGTCCAGTCAGTGAGGAATAAAATTGTCGTTGCCTTACAAAAGGTAGGCTAGTAATGATTTTGAAATATGTTGTTTGAGTAGTGACCCTGATGAAAAATACAAGTTTTCGACTTTGGGGGCGGTGAGTGCGAGCCGTTATCTTGAATGAAAGGTGCAAAAAACTAGTAAATAAAGTAAACAATGACCAAAATATCCTTCAATGATTACAAGTTGACAACGTCACGTTTTATAAAAATGTTGATTTTGAAAACCATCAAACCGTCTGGCAATAGTGCAAATATATTATCCAGACAATTATATTTTTCTTTTTGCTGAGTTAGCGATGGGCTCTCGTGCTACGTTGCCAGATAGTCAGCTCCATGATTGCCAAGTCGCATGATACGAATTATAAAATTCTCGTCGGGAAACGAAATGAGAAAAATATTCGCTGGTTCTCCGACTAGGAGGCTTAAAAAGTTCGTCGTGCGGGCAGTTAATGACAAAAAGCTGACACTTTGCTAAATCGATTGATTATGTATTGGTGAACTTCCAAAAAAAAAAGTTCAAAAAATGTCGTGTGCAAAAGGGCGTTACTGAAAATTTTCGAGTTACGTAGCTTATCGGATAGCCGATGTTCAAGTATTTTTTTTGGTAGAAACTTTGTAATATTTTCTGTAACCGTTTGGTTGTAAAAAAATTAACAATTTTCAAAAATGTATTGGGTCTTATGGAAAGACTAAAATTCAAATGCCTGTATCTCTGTTCGACGCTCGCCAAAAATTCCTTAATTTTGACGTGTTTTTACGTTTCTCACTCCATTGCTCGAAAACTAAGCCTCAAATCGAAAAAATGTATTCTTTAAGAACTAAAGACAGATATTCTCAGATTACGATGGTGTTTATTATTATAATTTTGAGGAAATATTAATCAAGTTATGATTAAAAAACTAACGTTGCAACAAGTAGTATATTTTTTTGGTTCATCCCCGTATCACTTTTCCAATTGAACTTTCATATACGCTAGTACTAATAATATTGATAAATTAAATTATTAATAATACATAATTTATTACACAAAATATTTGATTTGATCATTTGCAAAATTTACTAACAATAAAGTTTGACGTTTTGGTGTAAAAATTTCGTTAAATTGCATCTTCCTCGATTGTATTTCACTCCCTATTAAACTTACAAGAAAGGCATAAATACAAAACAGTTGCCAAATTTTATCCTTTACAACTTTTATTTGAACATTTTTCTTATACAGTGCCCAGGAAAGGGGTGGCAAGTTTTCTAATTAGTTCCACCAGTTTGTGCTCACCACCCCCAAGGTCGAAAACTAGTACTTTTCGTCAGATCAGGGTCACTACTCAAACAACATACATATTTCAAAATCATTACTACCCCACCTTTTGTTAGGCAAAATCCTCTACTGACTGGATTATTTGGAATAAATTATGAAAATGCGCAGGTCTTTGGATTATTTTATGTGGGGTTAGAAGGTTGTCCGAAAAATTTGCAATATTGTTGATTTTAAATCGAAAGAGGATTGGAAGGATTAGTATGTAATAGTAGTAGTAGTAATAGTAATAGTAGTAGCAGTAGCAGTAGCAGTAGCAGTGGCAGTAGATTGCTACTGTAGTAGTAGTAATAGGTACTAGTATGTAGTATGTAATGGTCTAATGGTATAGTAGTTGCACTAGTAGTGGTAGTGTGATGTGATTTTTCTTCTACTTGTAACATACTTCTAAAAATAGATTCTTTTAGGACAACACAACAAACCTGGATTTACTTAGTAAAGTTAAAGCAATTTTTTGACGAAATCGCACACCGTGAGCTATTGGGGTGATATGTAATGTTAGAGAATGTCCAGAATCGTCTCACGAAAGTTTTCCGTTATCATTCACCTGATTTTGCGCTCAGATTTTCATTTGTGTAGATCTCTATAAAATTGCTTTATTCGAGAAGGATAGCTTTCGTCGACGATTGTACGAACCAACTTGGTGACCCTTTGTCGAGTAACTTGTCGAATACGGATAGGTGGAGTTTTGAAGTTGCATGACAGGTGTAAAACTTTGTTGTTAGGTATGGATACACACGTTTGTGTGTCGCACGAGTTTAATTTATTTATGTAGATTTTATTAATTGATAATCGGTGATAAAAAAATCTATGTTTAGAACGACAACAAATACATACAAATAATGCGTCTAATAACGAAGCTTTTAATAAAACTCTGTACGTTTCTAGGTGTACTAGAGATTTATGAAATAAAGGCTTGTTTGTAAAATCCGATATGTAAACATTCAACTGTGGTACTGTTAATTAGCCGTGCAGATATTTTGCTTTAGCGAAATGTAAAATATGCTTCAGTTCTCCATATAAAATACACCTAGGGGTATTTTAAAGTCGCACAGCGTATTTAAAAGCATGTTTTCCTGGAAAGTTAAATTATTGTTGGAAATATAATACATGCTTTTAAAAATATGTTGTTTTTTTGGGTGAAAACGCGTAGAAAAAATGATCGGTTAAGATAAATATTTAATTTCTCGTCGGAAGAGTATAAATAGATTAGGATGTCGGAGATCGATGAAATTGTAGGTGATGTGGGGAATTAAAAGTTCAGAGAGAAGTGCAACAGGACCGAATGGGCATTTGGAGGTTTTGTATTGTCGTAATAACATTATATGCAAGCTAAACCGTGCTGCTGACTGCCGTTCCATAGAATTAAACTTGTGCAGGGGGAATAACGTAATTTGTGCAACGTCGGGGCACGCTTTTTGATTTTTGTTGATGGTTGGGGGCGACGAGAGATGTAGCAAACAAAAATATCGGGAGAAGTACCTCAACGTGACGTTGGAGGTATGCTAAACAAAACCAATTTTGCTAACGTGCCGTCTCCGAATTACTTAGTGCAGTATCGCGTCGGTAGATCTCGATGCGCCCTGGAAACATGTATTTTATATCCGATGTCACTTCCCTTTAATTTAAGTTTAGATGCTTGCTTTAGCCTGTTACCTGAGAGGTGTTAGTAGCGACCGTTGATGCTATTTACAGGAATGCAGTAAAAGTATCAGGTTATAAGCGAACTGCCTTTTACATATATTTCCTGCTAAATCGTCTGCATGTTTGTTCTCGGCGATGTGCAGAAACTTCACAAGACACATTTGGGGATTATTTCCTAAGTAATATGCTAAACAGTTCCTTGTTTCTCGCTTTTTTATTCGCGCAATATTTTTATTGGCAAGCGCAAAAAACCGACACGTGCGCCCCCTTACAGTCGCATCTTAACACCGAGAATACGTTAGTGGGGTTTCTCTTCTCCGACGTGTTTCAGATTAATTGATTCAATAGGCGAGCTATCAGTAGTCTTTTTGCTTAAAAATCTAGAGGAGAGCGCGGCCTTTTAGCAATCTGGAGCCGGAATGAAATAAGAGGGAGTATTTTATGTAAATAATTTTAAAAATATAAAGTGCCCAGGGGCACGATATTGTCGGGTCTTTACTTTAAAAGCGAAGGAAAGCAGCAAGAATACATTAGCCTTTATATTAAACAAAATATATGAAAGGTATAATTAAATATTTATAAAGAACTGCGAGCATCTACGAAGAGCCATGTCAAGCTCGAGCTGGTTCCTTCCCTAAATCGATAATTTGACTAAAAGTAAATGATCGTGGCCGCTACCCAATTGTCCCATATCGCCTCCGCCACCGTCCCCAAATATTCGATAGCTAAATCATCATTTTCTCTGGCCAGATTATCGCCGCTGCGTTGCCGGCCCTGTTCTCTCTTGTTTGCTCATTCTGATATGAATTTATTATTGTTCAATTTCGGCGTTTATTTGCAGAGCACGTAACTTTAATTATTACTAATTATCCTTAATATGTTCCAGCCTAATAGACGGGCTCATGCTTCTACTATGTTAACCCCTTGGTAATTCCGTAACATGTGATGCCGAATAATTACGTTATATTCCAGCCCTGAATACTGAGTGGAAACAGTTTTATTAAGCGTTCTTAGACTCTGCAGAAGATTAGCCTGCGCACCATCGCTTTACGACACCGCGCTAAACCTGATTAAACGCCATATTTCTATGGATAACCCATTTCCTCCGACCGCAATGTCACGCTACGCCACTGACTCGCGCATGCTACTATCTACAAACTAACACCGACGACTCTCAAAAGAAATGTAATTCAAAAACTCCATCGAAACGTTTAGAAATTTTGACGAACAGCGAAACATGAAAAATGGCAATTTTACGAACAAAGCGAAGAAGAAAATAGAAGAGCAGAAAAATTTAAAAGCATTCCAATAATAAGCAACAATAAGCATTAACACTAGGAATGCCAAAATAATTTTTTACCAGATTGTACCAAAATGGGTCAAATTGGACCCGTTTTATAAATAAGCCATTGCAAACATATTTTAGTGCTTTATAAGTAACGAAAAATAATAATTTGATATAAAACAAAAGATATAAATCCTTGAAAATGGTTTCGCCAACGTTTTTTGTTTAATCTGAAAAACAAGATCATAAAAAAGGTCATTTATGTTACGTAAAAATATTACGACATTCATTCGTAAGTAATTTTGAGGTTATGTTGTTACAAACCGTTGATTCTAAGAATACCATAGCCGGGTCAAAAATGACCCATCCAAATAAATGAGCAATATCTAGTAAAAAGAACGTCAGACAAATGTAATATTTATACAATAAATAAAGAATGATTATACAATCATATATTTAAAAGCGCAAAAATTAGAAAAATTGTATTGGACAATTATACCAAAAAATGTGACTTTCGGCTCATTTTTGATCCGGTTTGTGTACTCCGAGTGAGAATGGAATTAAAAATTAGATTGGAAGAAAGCGTAAAGCGTGAAAGAAAGAAAAATACCCAATAAAACATTTATGAAAAAATAAGAAAAAAGAACAGTCTGATAAATGTGTCGTTCACGTTTCTGTGTTTACGTTTAAAAATTTCGAAATACGGAAAATATCTGTTTTGCGAGGCCAAACTTCCTGTATTGTTATCATCCGATGTAGATATTTTAGAGCCCTAATCGCATTTTATAAGTACATCTCAGTCGATTGAGTCAAGTCGTTGTTTATCAAAGAAATAGGCCCTTCTTATCTGTATTAAATTATCTCGAGACGTCAGAAGAAGAAAAGTTATTAATTTGCTACAAGATGGAGCGTTTCCATGCCCTATAGTTCTCACAGTAATAATCTCTATCTCGTTTATTCTTGTAAAATGATAATTTTATTGTAACTATTATTACGTATATTAGCTTTGAAAATATCTACGAGCTAATTCCCAATTTCTAATTTAACACATGACGTTGTGCTTATCACAATCATCAACGCTTTTGCAGCTTTACTCAACTACTTATAAGTTGCAACAGCCGTCAGAGGTCTTCTGTCACTGTTATTCCAATTAAATTGAAAAAAAAACCTTCTTTACCCTCTAGTCCAGATCACGCACAATTCGAACCTGTCTTATAACATCCACTTCTTGAACACAGTACGTTTAATTTAAATTTATATTCACCCTTTCATCAAATGGAATTATTACTTCTCAAACAACATTTTAATTAAATTTGAGACAATGATTAGCAGCTAAAAGCAGGAATTTACAAATTTAGTTGCTTATGTTTGGAAATTCATAATTAATGAGATATTATTAAATATTCTATACACACTTGAAAAATACTTTATTCGTTTCATATATTAATTACAATTCTCTGCTTCCGAGGTTCCCACAATCGGTCTTTTCGTTTATTTATAGTATTGCCGATTAGCGCTCGGAGGAATCCAGAAGTGTTACTTAAAAATCATGAGATGGTGTTTATGGTTATGTTGCGTTATCCCGGAAAAATCTAAAATGCTGTTCGATGCAGATGATACTAGTTTAGAATGCAGCATACCATCTGCACATTTGCACCCGATGCTTCCTTTCAGATATATCGTCCTCTCGACTACCAATGTGTTTTCCAAGCCGACACATTTTTCAAGCCATTACCCGTTGTTAAAAAAACCATTTGAAATTTGATTGTTCTCTTCTAAATACGCGTAGGACTCGCGAATTGAAAGTGTCGTCGCGGATTGAGCCTGGCGTCAAGTTGAAGTTGTTGGGTGGGGGTTGCAGTGTTGAAGTTGATGGTCTCGGTTGACCTTCGGGATAATATATCTGGTAACGTCGCGATGAGTGCGCGTTAGAATTTGTCAGCCGTGGCAACCCATGCGATATATCTTTCATCTTTTGTCTTTGTATCTACTTATTGCGTTATAACGAGATAAGCCGTGGCAAACGTCTTGAGTTGACGGCGTTATCTGGCGCAGCTCGAATAAAACTGCTTTGCCGTCGGGTCTGCAGTAAACAGTGAGCGGTGCAGACAAAGAAATCATTTGTCAAGATATGTTTATGACTCGGGTCAGATATGTCGCTATCGGAGCGGTGAGCGTCACGACGCTGCAGAGTGCTTATCGCCCCGTCCCGGTCTCGCACCGTCACCGATGCCCATCGACGCCCAGTGCCGCCCCCGCCCTGTTTACAGATAGAAAGCAATGGGCGCATAGGAATAGGGCTATTAGCCGACGGCGCATTACCATCAACTATTAACTGTCCCGGAAGGCGCTTCCAAAGAGGATTACGGAGCACATCCGAATCCGGAGCTGCAATGCTAGAGATGGCACATTCGATTCAGAGAAAACCTAATCAACCCCTCACTCTCGTATAAACAACGTATCGAAACCAGACGAACCGTCCCAATCGCCGCCGCCTGTTTATGCCGCGACAATTGCAAATTACCCCCAAATACTCGGTTTAACCAACTTGTTGCGGACGAGCGAGCGCACCTAAGGCTCCGACATACGAGTATACACACAATGCTGTGATACAACGTGTTCAACTTTACGCCGAGTTACTCAGATCCTCCCCCTAATCGACGTGGGAGTTATTACAAACACGATGCTTAGGATTTCTCGCAGATTAATGCTGCCAGGCGGCGGCAGATAAAATTCGAATCGTAGATTGATTCGTACAACCCTCAAAATAAAACTTCAACGACGCTTGGTAAAATGTTACCAAAATCGTATATTTAGTGTTTCGCAGTGTAACAGTCGCGATTCACTTGTCACGGTCGGCGTTTTGTCAAAGTCAGACCTAACTTAATACAGGGTGTCTCAAAATTCGCGAATTCCGAATTCAGAGCGTTGTAGGGGATCACTTCAGTAGTCCAAATATGGAAACAAAAAAAAATCGGGACTTCCCCCACAAAGATACATGTATTGAACAAAATTAAAGTGCTTATATCTTCTCTTCAGGAAGAGCAATTTTTTTTTCTAGGTATTTTTCGAGCTCCACTGGGTCCTTCCCTACCACGCTGTGAATTCGGAATTCGCGAATTTTGAGACACCCTGTATACAGCGCAACCCAGCAGTTTGTTTGTTTTTTTTAATTAAATTTTTATGTTCTGTTAAACACATTTACCAATTCATTTTTTCATAATTTGAGAAGTCAAAAAAGTCTTGACGCTTTGAAATTCTACGTTTCCAGAAATTAAAAGAGCAAAATCGGCTCCACTAAGTAGTACTAATTTGTTTCGTCTTCAAAACTTTTTTTTAAAAACATGATCAGTCAAAATTTCTTCTGCTGTTTGGGACGAGGAGGGCAGGTTATGTTGTTGCTAAAGACAGTAAGGGGTGTTATTAGCTTCAGTTGGGCAATGCATAATGTTCCGGTACGTTCATCCTAATTATTGCGGCTTTTTGAATATACAACTAAAAGTTTGTTCAAATATTTAAATAAGCTAAGTATAAAGTACAAACTGTTTTTATAACTTTGAAAATATTGCCAAATTTAAATTTATCGCCAGGAGCTACGAGAAACTCTCGAATACTTAAATGTTTCATGTTTGTTAATATTATTTTGACTTCTCCTTTACGCGTGTTCTTTTCTAGCCCTAATAAAATTCAATTGGAAATGGGTGCTCATTATGTCGAAATATATCTGAATCAATAAAAAAAAATAATAAGAAAATCTCAAAGTATTCTCTTGGAAGTCAAGTTCGTTGTTTGGCTTATTTCAGCAAATTCCCAGAATCCATCCGGAGATTTTTATTTGACAGACAATTATTCTTAATTCTACTTATAGCCAAATTTCATGCATTAGCGTCGGAAATACCACGAAAAAAGATCGTGTGTTACAACCTGATTTAAACGGGCTTTCTTTATTTTCTGTGAATCGTTTTCATAAGTATTACGTTTGTTTTGAATGATCAATGTTTAATAAAATTAATTAAACCACCGATCAGGCCACAAAGGTAGAATAACGAGGATAAATGGCGCGTACGCATTATATCATTGTTGATTCGTAATGGAGGGCTCGTTATAAATTTGATTATTCTTGATTAAAAAAATAAATACATAAAAGGCTGTTGCTGACTGGCTCGTGTTTCGAGAATTCTCAATTTCAGCGCTTGTCAAGATGCTTTTTGCCGTATAATATTACAAAAGAATCGCCGAACATTGAGGTAAATATTAAATTATATCGCAAAATCCCCTTAAGGAGCGTAAAGAAAAAGGAAGTCTGTTAAAATACAAAGAGAGCAAGGAATAAAATCTCATGTTCATTTATGGGGAGCTTCAGCATTTCGAATCTGTTTTAAGAGTATTATTTTCACAAAATTATGCTGTCACGCATTATTTATCGCCACTATAACAAGTTTGGTTAAAAGTGGAACATACTACGGCTTTGTAAATTTAAGTTCAATTCGAATTCTGTCCTTGGCGTAAATTGTTATACAGGTGTTGCCCTAAAACGACGAAAAAAACACCCAATAACGAAAATATACAGGGTGTCTTAAAATTATCGTATTCCGAGTTCGGGGCTTAGTAGGGGACATCCTGCTGACTAAGTAAAAATGTTTTAAAAAAAATTGCTGTCACTTTGAAAAAAATATCAAAGTTTCCAATATTTGTTCAGAAGTACCTGATTAATATTCTAGCTATGTTGTACTTCCCTTTTGAACAAAAATTGGAAAAAGAAAACTTTTATTTTTTCGAGATAAAGCTGTTTTTTCAAGAAATGTCTTTTCATTTATATTTTAATATTTTACATAATCATCCTCACCATACATATTTCAAAATGAATGTCAACCATTTATATTTTTTATTTGAAGATGAAAAGTTTAAACTTTCAGACCCATATATCTTTGTAAAGACCCCCCTCCCCTATATTTTTTATTTTAATTTTTCGAGATTCCTGAGATTTTTCCCGACAAGATCCTCGACTTGGAATACATTAATTTTGCGACACCCTGTATTTTTTTAATTTTATTTATTTAATAAGTATGTAATAAGTACCGTTATGTGTAGGACTGACATTATTATTTTAATCAACACACATTTTTAAACTAACGAGACAAAGCTCACAAAGCAAACTTTTGTATCCATTATCGCTAAAAAAGGTAAATTAATTAATTAGTTTGTTTAAAAAATGTACTCCCGTGACAAATTTAATGTTTGTCATGAATCAATAACTCATTTGACGAACATGTAATTAATTGACTGTGTGTACCTGGTCGAATAAAGTTTATTTCAAGCTTTTGCCAATAAAAGCTTTAAAACCTCGAAAAATTCTGTTACATTTTGCCACAATTTCTAGACACGATCACATTAGAAATGATTTTTTGTATAGTGAATATTAAGTAACAAAATCTCAGTGAGGCAATTTTGGATTTAAATTTAAAAGTTGAACTAAAAAAAGGAAGAAATTTTTAAATTAAAAAGGAAATCAACAGTGAAATTATCAGAGCAAAAGTTTTATTTTCGACTTTTATTAGTATTGTCAAATTGTCAAAAATCCTTCTTGAGTCAAGTGTTGAATATCTTTTAGAATATTAAATAGGTCAGTATAAATATCGCAACAGAGTGTCTGATTTAATTAACAACAACACAGCGTATATTTTGTAACTGAGGAATGGTTTACTTCTAGTAAATTAAGTTTAGATAATGATAAAACAGTTACCATGGTTTTTTCTTTGATGCGATATCAGATCAGTTTATAAGGTTGCTACTTAAAATCTTGTTAAATTCAGTAAAAGCATTCTTAACAAATAAAGTATTCCTTTGAAGAACATCTAAATGATTGTTTTGTGACTTTTTCAATTTATGTATGTATGTAATTCAATTAAGAGAAAAAAATGGCTTTTCTCTTTCTCTCTCACTCCCTCTTCTTTTACGTTTTGGTTCACGTCTGTAATAGAATTTAATTTTTTTTTGGCTTCCTCAACTTTAAATGACATGTTTACACATTTTGAACAGCTACGGTATCTTGATTTATACACACTAACCACACAATTTATCATTTTACCGCACGAGTGTGTAAAATAACCTGAAAATTTTAAGCTTTTAGGAACCTCTAAAAAAAAAACTCCATTTATACTAAGACAAGATACCGCTCCCATTGATCCGTCCAGTTTTCAAAAATGAACATAATTTAATTGTTTTCGTCTAAAGTCTGATGGCGCCATCTTGTGATGTAAATTGTAAGCATATCAGTTATCGGTATAATAGATAACTTTCTGGTATTTCATTAATCAAATGTCTGTCTTTCACAGGTTTTGCAAAATTATTGGTTAGAACAAATTTCAAATTTGAGAAAAAGAGTAATATTGGGTCGTCCGCGAAAAAGATGAATACATTATTGATGCGGTAGGCATTTTACATCGTTGTAAAATGTAGCCTACCGCATTTGTAATGTAAAGAACTATTCTTTGTTGATTTTTTTCATCGACGTCTGTAAAATACGTACATATTATCAAACAAATATGTATATAGTTCTAAATTCCAAGTTTGGTAGGTGTAGTTGTCATAAGAATTTGGTTTCAGATTATTATAGAGGAGCAAATTGGTTTTACACTCGGTTTTACATAAATGCATAAATGGACCCTGTAGATTTCGAGATGCCGAAAGGGAGTTGTGTTGGAAGTTATGAATAAATATTACTTGGATTTCTACACAACAACAAGAGTCCTAAAGTTACGCCTTGAGGTGTACCGTTTAGTAGAAGCTATTGAATAACATGGAAACGGGTCCTAAAGTTTCGGATACTTTGTTGAATTTTATGGTTGTTTTAATAATTCCATTTTTGTTATTTATCTATGTGTTTTTGGAGTTTTGGCATCAGAGTAGGGTTAAAACGGTCATAACTGATCTCGGATCAGGAAATAAAGCGTACTTTTTGTGTTTTAATACGTGGGGCTCGATCAGAAGCGCACGAGGATAATATTTATATTTAAGGGCGGGTGGTCGTAAAACAGCCGCCCAGTTCGATACAGTGAAAGGGTATTTAGTGTCGTAAAAGGAATTCGACCCATTTGGGGTATTTTAATTGGTGCAGGCCATTTTTGGAGGAATCCTAAGAATGAAGCCGACATTAGTTCGAACGTTTACAAAGCGAAATTCACTTCCAGAGCCAATTTAAAGAAAGCTCATAAAAGAAAAGCGGTCGCAGTGAAAGGCCGTTATCTGATTGTACATGCTTGTTTTCACAAATAATTAACAAACGGACGTCCCCGCTTGCTCATCTATTAATCACGGGCCTAATATAAACATCCTGCGGATGATGCAAGATGCTGCAAAGGCCGAGTCCGGAGTCCCGGAGTCGACTGCTCTCCCGAACTCTAGATTACATTGAATTCGTGCAATTTGATTAATGCTCCGGCCCGTACTATTTTAGATAATAAGACCGACCTAACTACACACACAAACATCACAGCAAAGTTGGTGCGGGCAGTGCTTGCACGGACTTTAACCGGACACCGCCACCATCACCTCTTCTAAATAACAAGCTTACACCAATTTCGGACCTTTTTATAATTTACAAGCTTTTTTATGGATAATTGCAGAGTTTAAACGCGAGCACGGCACTAATACTGGTCACCCGCACGACCGGATCGCATCGGAAATAAAAGCTCCGGAATATAGTGGCAGATCTCTGCAATACGACAATGAACAATATACAGTTCGATAGCTGTGGCGCCTAAAATTTTAACCAACGCGTTCGAAGTATTTTTTAAAACGTCGGGATAAAGGGACGTTGTTGAAAATATACACTTTATACATAATTATTTGGTTTCGTGCAGAATAAGAAAATAACAAAGCTCTAAACATAATTTTTTAAATATTTTTTTCGAGTTCTTCATGAAGCCAGTAGCTCGTGGTTAAAATTTTGGCGTGCATTTCAGGGACATCCTGTATACCAAAAATTTTCAGGATTCAAAATTAATGGTGTAAATCGATAAAATATGTTGATTTAAATTAAGGGGATCACAGTTATGTAAGGAAAGAGAGTTGAGAAATAAATAAATTTATTATTGGAGCAAACAAATTTAATTAACTTTAGCCGGAGTCGCTTTTTAACGTAAATATATTTAGTTTTGTGTAAACAGTCCCTAAACACGACGGGAAAAATTTTAATCAATTCCTTTATAGATACATTCCTAGAAGAGCGGCGTTTTATATTCCGCATGCATTAGCAGAATTCCTGTTCAAAATTCGTCTTTCAAGTAGGTATCTTATCTTCCAGATAATTTCACTTTCTTGTTTGTTTATTTATGATTTTTTCTATTTATTTTGCAATTTCAAGCGGAAACCTAAACATTTTCCACTTTATTATGGTTATTTTGAAATCTCCAATTGTTTCCATTTCGTCTCGACGGCTTGTTTCGTTACACTCATTTCCCAAATTATTATGTATTATTTATCCATTAAGCTCGAGGAACATCGTGACATTTGTCAGAGGAAAAAAATTGCTTTTTGAGTGGTTGAATTGAGCTTTTGTGGGGTGAGAGTTGCGGAATATTATTAAATTGGCCGAAATTAAATCACAATGTAAGGCTATTCACTCACCTTAAAAGAAAAAAGAATATGTGGTGGAGAATAGAATGTGGCATGGTTTTTAACGCTGTATTGTTTTAAATTGAATTAAAGTGCCTAAAGCTCATGTCGTCTCTGCTTTCACAGAGCGAAATTGGCATGGCATCAAGCAACAAACAAAACTAAATAACATGTTCAGAAACGTTTTAAATCTGTGAGGGGAGTTTATATTAAAATTTTATTTGTGTTTCGTAGAGTTTCTTTTTGATTTTTGATTGTAGAAAATCAATATGGCGAAGTGAACATGCATAAATCAATTTAGAAACGTCACCCACAGATATCTTCGACAATTTCATTTTCGATGATATAAAATTATATGACATTATAACAACTAAATTGCTTCGTGTTTTTTTTTTTGTATTAAATTTAATCGGCTTACAAGATTACGATATAATGCGTAGAGGCAACATTCCATTAAAAATAGGTAATTGAGTGTGAAATTTGCCTTAAAAAGTATTTTTTATATTTAACAACATCCTTGCGTGTGTGCTCTCGAAATAATTGTATAATTTTCCGGGGCCAATTTCTTAGCGATTTATAATTCAAGAATGATCATAAATAAATTTAAATAGGCGTTGCTGAAGTCGAAATGAGCAAGGCTGGAGTACATAAAGAGAATTCCTTAGTAGTATCACACCCAAATGCTGTTTATTTCGTAAAATCCGAATATAAATGCAAAGAATTATTAATTTGCTCGTATAGTAATTAAGTTTAATCAGAAGATAAAGTGTGTACGGTGGTGGGTGTTTTAGTGCGAATTTCATCTCGTGAAAGGGGTGCTTCAGATGAAACACTCTGTACAAGGTGATTTAATTACACAAGGCTGACTAGGTATATGTTATGTTTCGGTAAGAGCCGAATTCAGTTAAAGTATATCCGTTTCCATTTTCACTACCTTTATCAGAACGTTAATAATCCAATAAATTAAATGTTTATAAAAAATCCTGTCAATGTTTTCTGGGATTTTAATGCAACTAGCTTTCACATATGATAAGTTACTTATCACGTATCAGAATGAATTTTTGTCTTTCTCGTAAAAGAAAAAAAATGGCATTTGTCATGATTAATATTAAAGAATGAGATGTATTCTTTTCTATTTTTCCAAAACATGTTCTTTAAGAAAATTCTATCAAAAACAGTTCTTAGATTTTTTGAATTCTTTAACATAACTACATACTCGGAATGTTAATTGTTTTCATTCAGAAATTTCCTCGGCGCGCGTCTAGTATTGTTTCTATTTATAATTTCACTTTATCATCGTGAAGACAAAAAATGTCCATTTTTCTCATTTTAAAACACAATTTTTGAACTTCACGTGTGTCACGAAGCAACATGTCTCTTCTTAATCAGTATTTATTTATTTCTTTAGTCTTTCTTCAATCTTTTCCGGCACTTACACCATTTTTATACATATTTGTAATTTAAAATGAAAATTTCTGCTTTCTCACTACTCAGATACGATGCCACCCTTGAAACGATAGATAGATACTTTCTTTTTACTTTAATTTTTTCATTTACAAATTGGATTATAAGTACATAACATTTTTGTTTGAAAATACAAAAATTTCCGATAATAATGCGGAATCTGGAAAAGTGCACCGAATGCTTGTGGCGTTTCCACGCTGAATGGCAAGGAAAATCCTCTCAAAAAGGAATTTCTTTGATTTTGAATCGCCTGATTCCGCAATAAGTCGGTTTCCGATGACATTAATGAAATCGATGGCTTCTTTGCATCAACGACCAAATGTTTCAAAGGCTAAACCTTTTTGTATTAATGTTTTATTTAAATTTTATATAATTTGAAAAAGATAGGCAAATTAACTGTGTAGCCTTGGCGAAACCTCGCCAGTATAGCAGTAAAAAAAAAAAACAAGGAAATGTCAAAAAACGCGTTATCGTTTTTTAAATATAGCCAAGCTATACCTCATTTTTCCTATCGTTCGTATTTTTCAAATAACTAGAAAGTTAATGCATAATGACGTATTTCTACACGCTCGCAGCTGACGTAACAGAACAAAATTCAAAAAAATTATATGCAATGATTACAGAGGAATAGTCTGATAAAAAAAAACCTCAAAAACGTTCAAACTTAAAAATTTAATGAATAACGGTCGAATTGCGACCTCTAGTTATTGATAAAACCTCAAACCTGATCTAGAGAGATTTTACAATACAGGTGTTCCGAATTGAAGGGTTTTAGGGTGGTACAGCCTGGTCTTTAAGGAAATTTTGACATTGACAATTGTTAAAAAAAAGCACTATAATGTAAAAAATATTATGAACAAAATAATTGTTTCGGTAGGTCTTGGGCAAAGGCCGAGCGCGGGAACAGAGCGGTGCGGGAGGGTGATCGATGTTTACGGTTATTAGCCCTAAGAGATTTTGTTGCAACTTTAGTTTTTTAATCATAACTTGATTAATATTCCCTCAAAATTATAATAATAAACACCATCGCAATCAGAGAATGTCTGTTTTTAATTTTTAAAGAATACATTTTTTTGATTTGAGGCTTAGTTTTCGAGCAATGGAATGAGAAACGAAAAAACACGGCAAAATGAACGAATTTTTGGCGAGCGTCGAACAGAGATACAGCCATTTGAATTTAATTCTTTCCATAAGACCCAATACTTTTTTGAAAATTGTTTATTTTTTTACAACCAAACGGCTACAGAAAATATTACAAAGTTTCTACCAAAAAAAATACTTGAACACCGGCTATCCGATAAGCTACGTAACCCGAAAATTTTGAGTAACGCCCTTTTGCACACGACAATTTTTGAACGGTTTTTTTTGGAAGTTCACCTATACATGACCAATCGATTTAGCAAAGTGTCAACTTTTTGTCATTAACTGCCCACACGACGAACTTTTTAAGCCTGCTGGTCGGATAACTAGCAGCGAATAATTTTGTCATTTCATTTCGCGACGAGAATTTTATAATTCGTATCATGCGACTTGGCAATCATGGAGCTGACTATCTGGCAACAGTGCGTTAAAATGTAGCGCCAGGCATTGCCATCTAGAACACAATTATTGTTTTTGATCGTGACGTCACAGTAAAGAGTAAAGGCTTTATCGAAAAATGAATGAAACCTTTTATAACATAATAATGAATCTACCGTTTTAAAAGTAATGTTCAAACTATTTTTTGCAAATAACATTTTGTTTGTAAATTGTCTATTACAACCATTTAAGTATTACAAAATGAAGTATACGAGTAGATAATATTATTGTTTCATCTAAAAACAACGCTAGGTTTTGTAATTTTCATAAAAAGAAAAGTTAACAGGGGGTTGAAAAATTAGCATGTAAAACTCTATGTCCACTCTTAAAAAAAACTCACTGTAGAGGTGTCGGCGGTCAATTAATCGGGTTAAAGAAAAAATCAATTAAAATTGAAAATTAAAAATTGGGGAAGTTTATCGATTTAAGGATTCGGGTGTTGGCGTCGGCAACAATTTGTCACCTTGTTGGGGAATTTCTGCGGCAACGTTCATCGGTGGTGCGTAAGTTATGTTTAATTATTAGACGCACATATGTCAGCATAACAAGAACAGAGTAACACCCCCACCGGGCGGGAGCGAACACATCAAAAGCTCAAATTGCACGGATGCGGGGCTCGTGAGCCCCAGTTCGTTGGCTCGATGACGTCTTCTAATCATCGGAGTTGCGACATCGTCGACTGCCCACTTTGCACCAGATGCCGCCTCGCCACGGCCTTATTAAACTCTTTCATTCAGTTCCGACAAAACGGACAAAACAAACGGCGTGGCGTCATCCCTTCAGATGGAGCGGCCGAAAGTCGATTGTGTGCGTGTGGTGAGACGTTCTCACCCTTAATCGTCGCTAATTATGCTTATTACGCGTTTTGATTCGGGCTGGAGGCCGTATTCGGCGTTATTTCACCTTGATAAGGGCGCATTTTGGGAGAAGCCTTGCGGTAGTTTAAAGTAAAACGACGCTAATAAAAGTGACTGGCGCGGAGCGAAATTCTTGTGTAAACGTCTTCTGCTGGCAGTAAAGCGTGTAGGATTTTGAGTTTTCGCCTTTGCCAGCTAAGTCGGATTTGCGGACGTCACCGACTTGTCAACCTAGTTGCTCTCGGTCCTGTCAAGGCGCACTCTTCCCGACGAAAATGAGCTTTCTTAACGGCCCGCCAAGAATGCGCGGAATTTACAAATGCAAAACAACGCACTTGTCGATAAACGTTGTTCATTTGTAACACCGCCGATCACCGATAGACAAATAATAATAAATCGCTCCTGCTACACAAAACATACGACACGCATTTGTATTGATAAATAATGTTCAATTTGCATTAATAACTGCTGCGTTATTATTCGAAAAACAACGCAGCCATCCATAATACCTCCGCCATAAATTATTTATATCGATAAATAATGAAAAAAAAAACCGGCGCATCCGCCACTTTCAAATCCCAATCCGTACTTTTCTACCTCTTTGCACGCGGATCGTTCAATTTTTTTAACGCACTGACAAATTTCATCGCACCATAAACCTAACACATGCCCCAAGATAATTGCCTTTAATATTTTACGACGATGTATTTTACACAACTTTCAAAATCACTACCGACTCCATTCCCTAAGTAATCTTCCCATTTAAAATTTCACGACTTGCTCAACAAAAAATACACGCACCCCACAATTTATCGACACTATCAGAATAAAAATATTTTGCATATAAAAATGGTAAGTTGACAGGATTAAAACCTGAATTTTACATAACAGTTGGACAAACGTTTAGGGAAAATTGTTACTTATGACTCTTATTAGCAGAGACCGGCGGAAAAGGGTTTTCGCCTCCCACCACTAGTGCAGTGGCTTGGTAGCTTTGAGTTCGCCAAATGAATTGTTTGCGTGTCAATTGCGAATTCAAAAATTATATCTCGGATGAGTAAAACCAATTTTTGATTTTGTCAACAGAGAATTGAACAATGTTTCTTGTTTACATGAGAATGAGGATGACGAAGGAAGCATTTAAAATAGGTAAATTTAAAGTTCCAGGTTATTTCTGCCCGTCGAATAAAAAAATTATTTTCCCAAAAAGTACACGGCCTAAGTTGTAGATGACCATTCCTTATGCCCCAAAATGTCCTTTACAAGATAGGATAGGTCTCATTTAGTTATACCTTTGAATCACTAATAAGAGTCATAGTTGCAGTCCGATTTTACTCCACTAATAGAGCGCGCCGACACTGAGGGTCTTGTGGTGGGAGTTATTCGCTAGCGTTTAACCATTTTTTGCCGGTCTCTGCTTATGATAAATAACATTAGATGTTGTAAATGAAATAAAATAAGTAGCACCGATCTTAAACTGTAACCTTGCGAAACGCCAGAACGAGAAGTATGTATTAATTTAATGATTGTTAGAAGTTATCACGTGCCATTACTCGTGTGACATTTCAGGTTCCCATTTATTTTCTTACACAACTGGACACTAACTGATAATAATGATAAAAATGATAGTTCGTAAAGTGAGCGAGAGAAAATCGGAGTGAGACAGAACAAATACCTACTAATGAGGTTGACCGGTTTTCTCAACTTCTGCTGGTATTGTTCGGTAGTTGCCTCAAGGAATGAAAGGAAATAATAATGACGCATGGACATGTTACATTTTTAGTCGTCGTGCAGCTTACACTTTTAAAAATATTCGAATGAAACGCGTTTCAATATTGACGAAACTTATTATTTTTGGTGCTTTTGCCGACACCTCTAAGCTTTTGGCACGAGGAGGGTTTGATACAGTAAACTTTGAGAGATTTGTGGATATCAAGTATCAAATGTAATTGGATCACTACTGCGAATATGGGCGAGATTCTAGAGGGTCTAGTGGAATTGTTTCAGGATAGCTCTCCAACGACTTGAGAAGTTTGAAATTTTGCCATAAATAATTTACACTGTGCGGTTTCAGCTTTTCAAGAATACATCACGAGAGCGGAAAAGTTCAGTCCGAATTTAAACAATATTTGAAAATTACTTTGATTATTTTATGCTTTTTAACCACAAAAGTCGACATAGAATGTACGCATCGGTCGGTTCAAGAAAATTAAAACATGTCGAGCAGAATTAATTGTTGCACCATGTACCAATTAATCTCGACGAAAATCTGTGATCGTTTTGAACAAGATGACTGTCAAGAGTGACACTAATTTCGTGTAGAACAAAAATCGAAGGTGAGACTCGAAGTAGGTGAAGATATGGTGACAAATTCAATCAAATACGCTCCGTTTGAGAAATCTTGAGATATTTTTATCAAACGTGTTGACTTGTTTGTAAAACGTCCCTTTGAGAAAAAAAAAACATGAAAATCCACTTGAAGATTAACGAACAAAAAATTAATTTCTATTTTCGACTATTTTTGTTTTCTCGAAGATGGACTTTATGAATATTTGAAATTTTAATTACAATACGTGGCTCGGAACGAGCTTTTTACCTTTGAAAAAATTTTTAGGGATAGCTTCTTATTGTGTTATGCAATATTAATATTAAAAAATTCAATAGCAAAGCTTCATTAATAATTAACGGTTCAGAAGTATACATCGATGAATCTTTTATTTAAAGAGAAAGAAAAATTGTTTTGTTTGGGAAAGTTTGAAAATAAATAAAGCTCAAAGGAAGTTCTCTAATCATGGCGGACTATAAAAAAATCGACTAGATGAAGTAGCGCAATTTTTACGTAACGGTGGTATTACTTTTTGTTGTTTTAAACGCGAGCTTTGAAAGTTTGTTGGGGTGAATCTCGGCTGTTATTAATAATTCAATATTGCGAAGCGCGTTAATTATGTACGAACGAGTATGGACACGGTGGGGTGGGTTCATTTTTCGATAATCAAATGAGCAAGACAATGCACGTAAAGTCCTAGATTAGGGATTGCGCTCGCAAAGGTCCGTTCTTATGGGGTGATTAGCAGGGTGATGTCTCCTGGGCATTTACAAATCACTCGGGCTATTTAGTTGCTTAGCACAGCTCAAATCCTTACTTTACTTTTGCCTTCTATATCTTGCTCCGCTGCTTTCTGTCCGATCCAATTTTGATGGGGACTTCTATTTTACGTTGTTATCCCTTTTCCTAATTTTCTTTGTAATTCGCTTTACTTTGTACATTTTATATGCTGTTTGTTAACAACATTCCTAATAAGGACCCGCATTTAAATTCACTTTGGACTAATTTTATTATGCAAACAAACCATTTCAATTACTGTAAAAAGAGGCAACATTCCGCAAACACATGCAACGGTATTTCAGGTTCGCACCTGGCTACATCCCTTTCTCGACTCAATGGCTGGTTAAATTAATTTTGATAAACAATTATCCTATTTAAACGGAGCAGTTTCCGCGGCGTGAGCTGCTGAACCGAAACGGCTGAAATTCGGTAAGGGATCAGGTATCATTCCATAATTACAACACGGAGATAACCCAAGTTTTCAAAGCGTGAACACGCGAAAGCAGAACCGTTACGTGTAGACTAGAAGCCACCCTTAACTCACTTGTTATGCTCTTAGCTCTTTCATATTGTTAAATAACGCCCTACATCTCCCGACTTGTTTCTAGCTCGCTACCTTCCCAACCAGATCATATTTAGCAAGCTTCTCTTCAAATTTCACCGCGCTTAAGCAAAAACTGTCGATACTGCAGCGCATAATGATGATGCACCTTCATACTGTTCCTCGTTCGCTAAATAAATTTCACTTTTTACCGAATTTCGACAAAGACTCCCAACTTATTAAAACAGGAAGCGGCACATAGGAATTTTTGAGAGTTGCCGAGCTACAACTTCCACACAAACTTTTTTATTATTTCACATAAATTTATTATATAAGGTACGGGCATCAATCGTTGATACCCCCTGGAAAATTTTATGATTAAATCCGACAAGAATTTTTTAAACTCCAGGAAAGGAGCACTCGTGTCCTTATAACAAAATACATAACTTGCCATTATTACACTACCGTACAACTTTCAGATTGTAGTTTACTTTGAGAGGAAGGGTAATTTCAATTTTGAATTTATTATTGCAACTTGACATTTTAAATATTTATAGGATCTAGAGCAAAATCCATTTTCTTTTATCGTTAACTGATTTCACTAAACTTTGTCTTAAATTTTTAAGTTTTTTTTTAACAAATCGCACTGTCGTTAACACATCAGCTCGCTCGTTGTGCCCCAAAAAAATTTCAATACATATTTCAACAAACTTTTTCAATATTTTCAGTAACTATGTCACTTAAAAAATATAATATTTTTGCCTCCTCAACTTTAAATGACATGTTTACACATTTTGAACAGCTACGGTATCTTGATTTTTACACACTAATCAAACTATCTGTCATTTTACCGCACGGAGTGTGTAAACCAACGCGAAAATTTTAAGCTTTCAGGGACCTCCAAAAAAACTGTTAGCTTATCATAAATAAAATCAGGTTTTGCAAAATTATTGGTTACAACAAATTTCAAACTTGAGAAAACAAGTAGTTAATGGGTCGACGGCCAAAAAGATTAATACATTACTAATGCGGTAGGCATTTTACATCGCTCGGTTTTTGTTAAAACACTCCCGCTGCGCGGTCGTGTTTCAATCTAAAAACCTGGCGCTGTAAAATGTAGCCTACCGCATTTGTAATGTAAATAACCATTCCATTTTGCACTGACTAACTTCAAAATGACATTTCGCAAACGCAACAGTTAACTTCGAACGTAGATTTGGCGCACTTGTGTTTCAAAATCATCCAAAAAGCATTGGCCTTTTTGAGCATTCTGAAAATAATTTGACTTGATAATAATAAAATCTGCTTTACAAAACGTCATTTCTCCAATTTGGATATTGAAAATTTCGAAAGAATGAAAATAAATTGCTATTAATTCGAATGACACTTGGGCAAGCGCCTAAATTCACTAAATTGGAAACTATTGGGTAATAATTTAAAAATGCTAATGTTCGTTTCAAACCTCAATGCGCGAAGACGTATTCGGCACATTCGCGCAAATAATGCGCTAATGTGCGAAAAATGTCTTCTCGCACTCGGTTCGTAAATAACTATTTCCACACGTCTTTGCTATTATCTATTTTCCGGAATCAAAAATATCTCTCTGTAAAAATTCCACATTAGTTAATTAATTTATGTTAACGCTCCATTAGCATGTGTTTACACTTATTTAAATGAAATGTTCCTGTTAGGTATTTGTTTGAATCATTTTGAGTGCATTTCGTTGTAGAAAGGAGTTACCTTTTAAAATAAATTTTAATGAGAATAGTTTAGTTGATGTGTAATTTATTCGGACAATGAAATCTTAATTGACACATGTAGAACGAGCATGCTTTACATATTTCCTCATAGCTGAATTCGCAGAAAGCCAATTTCGTTTGTTGTCATGATCGGTGTTGACACTGACAGAATACATGTCATTTCGCACAGTGTTACTCTTAAATTTTGTCGATGCTTCATGTCGTTTCCTTCCACCGTTTCTACATTCAATTTATACCATTTGTTTCTTTATAAAATATTGATTGTTTATTACTAGTTCCTGACTGAAAAATTCAACAATAACAGTATCGAATATTTGCGTCATTCTGAATCAAGCCGGTGCATTTTTTCAACTATTTTTATTATCGAAATGCTGAATTGGTTTCCGCGATTTGGCAGCTCCTCTTGCAGACCATCATCCCAATATATTTTCACTCTGTACTGTCTTAAATAACGATCCGCATCTTCGGATCTCGTCGTCTTTTTATTTAATAATTCACCCAATGCACAGTGGGCCGGAAATACGAAAATATGGCCAAAATTCTGATTTTGATTTTAATGGGTTAACTTTGTCCTAAATAACACGGAAAAATTAATGAAAAAAATTTAAAATAGAAAGGGTTGATTTTGAGGGATGGTTTTTTTAGAAGAATGGTAATAAAAATCTGATTTTGATTTTAATTGCTTAAAATCGCCATATATAATACATACGTAAAAATTAATTTAAAAAATATAAAATACGCAGGAATGTTATTCATTCGCTGCCACTTTCTGACGAGGAATTGCTTTCCTCAGATTCAGATTCCAAATTTCTTGACGTAGACGTGCCAGCTGCTTCTTGGGATGAACTTTCTATTGAAGGCTTTTCCAATAAAGACAAAACTTCTTTACAAATTGTTGAACTTTTTCTGGGGGGTAGCTGCCGCAATGATGAAATAAGTGGATCTGATGTAATAAACAACCTATTTAATAAATCTTCATTGGTTGATACTCTAGACATTTTACGCGCGTGGAACTCTCTAAACTGCTTCAGGTCTTTATTTCTTGACTCCTGGGCTTCTTCTGATAATTGGCCAATGGGCAACATTGCTTCCGTAATTATAATCGCCCCATGAATCAATATTTTGTGAACAGAGGCTGGCATATAATACCAGGGATAGGTATCAACATAAAGTCTTGCCGTTTGCAAAGCATATTCTTTAAAAGCCTGCCTCTACATCAATTGCGTATCCGCAAGACAATGTACGGAGTATGACTCCAAATCTTTTAATAAGGTGTTCAGATAACCCAGTAATTGATGCTGTTTGGGAGGCAGCGGCAAAAAACCTTCTGGCTGTGTTTCCATCGTTTGTAGTTCCGCTGCCGCCACTTTTTGGGATATCGACAAGCAATCCCATTTTATCGCGAAAATCTGCCTGAATTTTTTTCTTTCTTTGTTCGAAAATGTCCTTGTTTTGTTGACCTCGTACTTGCCATGTATTGATCCCTAATCTATACGAAATATGTAATAAGCACTCGAAGCATCTGATCCAGGCATGAAGCGAAGATAATCCAAATCGTAGTACTTCTTCGTTTACCGGTAGCTCCATAACTTCATGGATGAGGTTCATCTGCCTCGGAGTAGCCTTACAAATGTAACAGGTCTGCGCAGACGAAGTATCTGAAAGGACATTGCACACCTTGCCATTTATCATGGTCACTGCGCAGATATATGACACAGACAGTTCTCGATTTTGGTCTGTAATATATTTCGTTGGAATAAGACGGCTGATTTGTTCTTCAATATCAGTTGTTTCTTGAACTGTTAATTCCGTCGTTTCCTTCTTGAATTGGAACCTTATGGGTCTACAAAATCTAGTAGAGGACGGTCGTGGATTTTGCCAAATTATTACTTTATCTCCACCTGGCTTTTCACTATATAACTGTAAAGGAACTAGTGACGTCAAGAACATATCGCCATCACCAAGTCCGGATTCTGAAAAAACTTGTTTATATTGCGAATGGCCCGTGCTTCCATCACAGCCCCATTTAATCAACAAAGTTATATTGTTCAAATCATCATCGTGAGATAGGTTTTCTATAACTGGTTTCTGTAAGTCCAGGATCTGGCGTGTAGTGTGGTCAAGAAGATCCTGCAGGCGAATTTCAGCCGAAGTTTCTGTTAAAGTTTGGCCTTCTTTATTTGGATAGCAGCGCGATTTGGCATCTCTAATCTTATGATAAGATGGATAAATATCTGCGAATTGATTTTTTGCTGTCGCTCTGTGTATTAAATATGAGTGTTTGCTTTCTTTGGTCTCCACCATCAGTGACAGGGCCTGGTCGGATTTCCCTCCTGTTTCAGGCCTTTCTTAGCCGCCAAAGTAAGCTCCTCAGCTTCGAACTTTTGAGAAAGTTCAGCAGCTCTTCTTCTCTTGGTCCTTGAACTGCCTTCACTAAATGCTACTTTAGGGCGATCGCGTGCTCCGCCTCTACCTGTTGACGTACTTGGTTGTTGATCGTCAGTATTTTCGTCATCGCAGTGATTAAATATGAGTGTTTGCTTTCTTTGGTCTCCACCATCAGTGACAGGGCCTGGTCAGGTGTAAGAGGCACAATACTTTGAGTCTTTTGGCTTGAATCCCAAGCCTTTAACATTCTTTGAGGTCTAGTAGGGGTAGTAAAAACCGCCTCTGAAATCAGCCTTGCGGCACTCGGATTTCCTTCCTGTTTCAGGCCTTTCTTAGCCGCCAAAGTAAGCTCCTCAGCTTCGAACTTTTGAGAAAGTTCAGCAGCTCTTCTTCTCTTGGTCCTTGAACTGCCTTCACTAAATGCTACTTTAGGGCGATCGCGTGCTCCGCCTCTACCTGTTGACGTACTTGGTTGTTGATCGTCAGTATTTTCGTCATCGCTTTGAGTCTGGTGGAATTTGGTCTCAAAATTAAAGGGCTGGTTAAGCCAGCCTTCATTTTCTTTCTGAAAACGTTCAATCTTGCGGCCACACTTATCAATCCGTGAATAAACTGAGTGGCAGAATTTGTAATTAAACGCCTTCAATCGTCTCATTATATTTTCATCATTTTCTATCCCGAAGTGTTTAATCAGATGATTATAAAGATGTTCCGTGCGTTTAGAACGTCCTTCTCCCTTTTTCTTGTATAAAATGTCAAAGACTTGTTTTCTTGTCAACATTGTGTATAGTTGGAACGCGAATAATAACTTAAACGAAATAAATAAATAAATAAATAAGTAAATGAACTATGTGGTTGGCTTCAAAAAAACGGGAACTGTCAGAAAAAGTTCTGTCAGATTTTATTAAATTTTTAGTTTGAAACGGCCTTTTAGAATTTAGGTTAAAAAACTGCACTTATGTGTCAGAAATACTACTGTCAAACAGACACAAATTTACAAAAATTTGACAAATTAACTTTTCAGTTCACATTAGGTCAAATTTTATTTCCCGTTTTTTTTGAAGCCAACTGTACATACAAGGTGTAACCGAATTCGACCGACAAACTTTTACACTGTGTTGGGTGAATAAAAATGGTCTTACGTTGGTAATACGCTTATGACCCATCTCCTTCAGTTTGGAAGTTACGAATGACACATATGACACATTTCGTTGCCTAGGAAATCAATATAAATTTTTTGCAGATTTGAATGCCTCTACTATGCAGTAACCCAAATTTTCTATGTTATTGTGGATAGTCATAATTCAAAGAAGAAACGTATGCCATAGTTAAAAATAAATTATTTTTATTGTTATTCAAGAGAATGTGTTGGATTGCGTCAATAAATTGATCGATGCTGCTCGCGGAATATGCGTCGCACGTTCTACAAAATCCAAAATTTCGAGAAGGCGCTTAAAGGCGCTTACAATTTTTCTGTATGTTATAAAGGAATGTCTAAGGTATTTTCTACATATTATTGCAACGCAGGACAACGTAAGACTTTTTTTGTGTCTCTACACAAATCTGAATCCACTTGTAAAAGTTTTGGATAAACACCTTATAATAAAACAACCTTCTTTCCGTTTTTAAATTGAAAACCTTCTTCATGCAATATACTAAAATAAAGTACAAACCTCAAATAAGCTGCTGTAAAAATTTCACTTTGAACTATCACTTTTTAAACACACAGTCTCTCCTCAAAGTTGGAGAATAAATGAGCCGCAATACCGTTAAAACGGTACTTTACAAAGGGTCATGTTTGCAAGCCCCTCGCAGGTAGAGATATTGTCTAATGATCTTTGTATTCTTGAAAAAGCTGCAGGGTCCTTTCCTTTAACTATCCCCAAAATATTAAAGAAAAATTCCAAAGTTGGAAAAAAGCATTTTTGGCCACTTTTTTAAATTCTCGGCCCACCGTGCAATGGTATCGGCACTAATACTCTTTAATGCGAAGCTGTTTCAAATGAAAGTGATTTCGAAGCTGTCACATCTCTTAAGCTTGATGAAAATAAAATTTACGACAATGAAAAATTGGGCCATTTGGAGTGTATAGAGAAGAGATCTTTCGGTCATGATGACATGTGTACAGGTGAGAAAATTAGTACAACTAGTCGGATGGGTCATGATTAATCAACAACACTCCGGTTATTGACATAAACATTTCGATATTGACTACTGACGATGAGTGTCTTGATCTGCAAACAGATGAAGGTCATCGGTGAATTGCAAATGATTGAGTTTGAAATTACGCGTGCGGAATACCAGTTGTGTCTCTTGTTATCAAAACATTGATGAGACGAGGTCTGGCTCTTTTCCGTTTATCGTGATTTGAAACAAAGATGGATGATTTTGAGAGACTTATAAAGGTAACAGGAAGCGCAATAGTCAAGGGTTAGTATAGTCTATTTGGAATGATTCGAAACCAGTGATTAGAATCGGACCTCCCTCAAGAGGTTTGTTCCGGTCCAAACAGTTCGCTCGCTAAACTGTGGAAATTATTAATCACCAAAACTTCAAAGCATTTTTTCTGCAACCCCAATTCCGTTCCGTGCCGCGACCTATCTGTTTTGATTTCTCGTGCAATTTTCTTTACTGTTTATTATCAATAGAGCGGAGAACATTTTTTACTGGAGCGTTTATTTTTGATGGTGTTGTTGTTTTATGTATGCGTTCACGAAAGTATTAAAAAGCTCCGGTGACATCATAAACTTCCCACTGATTTATTACAGAGTTCGCTTATTTTTTTCGTTTACATGAACACTGCCTTTGACTTGGTCGTCCTTAATTTATGACGTTTAGAGGAGTTTTTAATCATGCGACTGCTTCCACACAGCACGGCAGAACGATGATGGAGGCTCCTCTGAATCAATAGAGACACACAAAGGATTCCTTCCGCGCGGGATGTAAATAATGAAATATAAATTTGGTCAGGTTAGATTAGAGAGATTATGATGGTTGTTAGGCATCTGGAAGGGAGAACGCATGGGTAAGGAATGGTGATAAGTTTCCAATTCCATTGTTGCGGCGTCGAGATTTTGCATGCCTCCCTCCAAAGTCTCGGGAACGGTCTCTGGTGGCGTCGAACAAGTCGGGATCTATTCGAAGGGCGCTGCCAGGAACGCGACGAATCAATTCCAGATCAAATAGAGAAAATAATTGTTGCAAAATGAGAAGCATTACGATAGCGGAAATAACAAGGACACTTCATAATCTCGATAGCTTTGCTCCCAATTACCGAAAATAGACATTTAATGTTACAAATAGGCGAGTTTTTGCAATTTTTATTGTCATAAATTTATGTTATACTTAAGAAGATTTGTAAGAGATTCTCTTTAAAGACGGCACTTAAGATACATATTTCTAAACAAATTCAATTTTGTTACGAGGTGACGTATTGAACAAACAGGAAACCAAACTAATGCAGCAGACTCGAGTCTAGATCTTATCACTGATTTTTTTTTAGATATATAAAAAGAGTGTGTCAAAAGCCTTAGAAACTATACGTTTGATGAAAGAAAGTTTCCATCAAAAATAAACTCTAGATCTTTTGTATTTGATATTCGTGGCAATTTTTTTCTCTCGATGTGACGTATTTCTAGTCTTCTTAGAATGTCATTAATTATAATTAAATATTCATATGAGCTTGAATAGTGACTGGAAGATAAAATCTTAGATCATCTGGAATTAGCTTTTTGCAGTTAATGGACTAAATGGGCCTAAGTATTACGGGCGTTTTGTTTTCTTCTTCTTCTCCATCTTCTTCCTTCTTGTTAGTAGACACATTGCTTATTCCTTCTTCGATTCTTAACCTCTTATTGAGACGTCCTCATACCACCTCTTTCTTGGGCTTCCTGTTGATCTTCTTCCGTTAGGTGACTTGTCTCTTACGATTTTTACCACTCTGTTGTCTGTCATTCTAAATATATGGTTATTCTATTCTTTTGGGCGCATCATACTTAGTATGATGATGATTGGTTGATTGATTGGTTCAAAATACACTGACCGGCACAAAAAACGACTCATTTTGATATCTGCATTTTAAATTTCACAAAAATCCGCTGGAAAATAACTGAGTTATTAGGCTTCAAAGTCTTAGCTGAGACACCCTGTATAATTAAGTAATTCATTGTCTTAGAAATGTTTTTTGATATCTTGTTGTATTGATAAGTGTTATTTAAGTGATTCTTTGCTAAAAAATATCCGACAAGCAAAACATTAAAAATTGCCAAAATTTGAACAGCATTTTGAATTAGTATCTCGTATTGTCAAATTAAATCTTTTAACACGTAAATCAACCGACAAAAACACATGGAAGTAGCGCAAATTTTCTAATATGTAATTTATTTAAACAAAACAATTCGGTTGCCATGGTGACCATAGCACTCCCGATCATCAAGAAAAATAAGCACAAATATAATTTCAAGATAATTTATTAAAGAAATCATAATGAGTCGTTTTTTGTGCCGGTCAGTGTATGTATTTGAAGTAGAAACATTTTTTGTCGTCTTAAAAAAAATGTGTATTGCGAATAAGTTGTTTCATCGTCACGTGACGTAACGGGAGAAACATTCTGGATTTTCATTAGTACATTAGTAGTGTCGTTTATAATATTTAGAGGATATTGCGTTGTTGCTAAATGGTAATTTTTTTTGTTTAACTCTTGGCGAAACGTTTGCGGAGAAACGTTCGAGAAATTCGTGTTAAAATTATAACGTAAAATAATGTAATATTTATGTGGTGAAAAAGAAGTTTGGGAATTAACCGCAGTGTTGGGGGCGGGGGCGAGGGTAGCGCAGTCCTGCGTCGTCTATAAATAAGAAAGGATACATATCAGGAGAGTGCGGAGCAGGTATTCTATTAATGATGGCCGGTGGCTGTATCCTCGGAGCGGCGAGTTGAAATACCGGTCGGCGGCGGCATTAACGAAGGGCTAGTTGCGTAGTTTAGGGCCGCCAACCATTCATTTCCGCGCTATTGGGGTTCCCATTTTGGCGGCAGCTCGTCTGTCGCTCCGTTCATCCCTCGTTGACCGGCAATCGAACACACAATTGGCCCCGTATGTCACTTCATCGCACAGAATACAAAGCAGGCATCGACCGAGCAAATCTCTGATGTTCTTTGTTTCAAAGTGTTTTTGTTAGAAGTATTTATCCCTTGTTTATTTTACGCGTTTGTTGCTCCGAGACTCCGGCGCACCGCCAAAAAATCCACCATTGTTTATCCCAACTGCTACCTGTTTAATTCATAAAGTAATCCCTAAATTTCCGTTGTTCCGTTGTGATTGAGAATTTAATCATGCATTTAATGACAATACCACGGCTACTAAATTTCGAGGACAACTTCCGCCATCGGTTTATACCGGTTCACATTTCCCGTGTGTTTTAAATATGTACAATTCAAACGAACCGAACACATTTACATTTTCGAGTTCAAACATTTCCCATAACCGCTAAATTCCTCCCGGTCGAGTTCGACTGGACGGGACCGTTCATTATCGCCCACCAGGGCCCTCCGCAAATTAACTACTCCGCGAAATATCGCCAAAGATCTAGGCGCCACTACATTTTTTCGACTAGTGTATCTCGGAATTAAGAGCACCGCTAGAGAGATACTTAAGAAGATGTGTGAAGAAGATCATAAAGTTACATTTACTGCTGCGTAAATTTCAACGGAATGTATTTTTACAACGCGATGGGTACCAACATTTTTCACATAACACATTTATTATTTATAATTTATATGACATTAGAGATGATACCTAACGTCATAAAAATACCGTGGTCCGGGGGCGGTAGGTCATTGACGTGTCTTAAAATACCCTCTTACTCGAATCGAATCGCGTCAATCATACGTTTTATCAAAAATTTATTTTAAATAAAAAATTAGACCTTCGGCAAAAAGGAGAATTTCGCTCAAAATTATTTTCGTTATCGTTATGTAATTGATCTCGGCTGTTTTTTTTTTACTTAAAAATGTCAAATTGAAATAAGAACTTTCTTTAGCATTTTACAATAACTAAATATATATTTTCTATTTAGAAAGTGCTAATTATTATACATAGTGACAGGCAAAAGTAAAACATGATAATAAAAATTATGTTAAGTATCTTAAATGATAAAAACATCAATTTTGTCAAATATCTGAATACAGGTGCTTTTTGATAGAAGATAATATGTCAATTTAGATTTTGTAAATCCGCTAATGTCATTATAAACACAACGTATTATATAATTTAATTACAAAAAAAAATTATACAGGGTGTCTTAAAATTATCGTATTCCGAGTTCGGGGCTTAGTAGGGGAAAAAAATATCAAAGCTGCCAATATTTGTTCAAAAGTACCTGATTAATATTCTAGCTGTTATTATCTGAATGAATAGTGATTGTTGGCAATACATTAGAGATTCATAATTTTGATGAGTCAAATTACCGATGATTTTTGTAATGAGTGTTGTCCGCAGATCTGTTTCTGATTGAGTTATTTTGTGGGTATTAAATAGGGCGTATGTAATTCGGGCACGCCTGTGCCACCCACGCTTGTTTGAATAGTGCGTTTTCTGTGTTGTATCATCCTCAAGACAATGATAATAAAAGGAGCATATGATCAAATTTGGAGATGAGCATCCCTTCGATCGGCTCAGGCGGCGCTCCATCGCCGTTATTGTCGCTAGATAAAAAACGTGCAAAAACGCTAACAGGATGATATTTATTTAAGGTCGTAAGTAAATCGATGTTGCGTAAATTTGCGGTCACGGCCAGCTATCTGTAACATATCGACTTGAAGACCGCGTTTTAGGGGCGTAACGCGATCATGCATCATCCGGGGATGATATCGCATTTTGATGCGATCGCTTTTACGAGGGTACTTACTGGAGGTGTCCTGCTTGGGTTGGGCCGCGGTGGTCGTCGACTGCTGCACGGTCTGCACAGGGGTGCTGGTCTGCGTCAGCAGGGGCTGCAGAGCGAGCAGGGCCGGAGGATTCACGGGCGCGGTGTTCCCCGGCGAGGCTGCCCACCCACCTTTCATGTCCTGTAAACAACCGCCGCACATTAATCAAGTGCACTTTACAGCCAGCTCACCGCAAAAGCGTGCCCCGGCGGTGTGGCGGCAGCGCTGGAGGTGGCACAGTGTTAACCGGACTACCACTTCCTCGTGCATTCGGGTTGCTGCATCCACCCTCCACCTGGGACACCCCCGAAAAGGAACTTACGATGTTTACTAACATTTTACTTACTCTCTGCACTCGGATCTGGTGATTTCATAATTCGATCACTCCAGATAAGAACAGAATCAATGAGCATCATACTTATTTTGAAAAACACTGACAAATACAGGGTGTCTCAAAATTCGCGAATTCCGAACTCAGAGCGTGGTAGAGAAGGACCCAGTGGAGCTCGAAAAATACTTAGAAAAAAAAATCGCTCTTCTTGAAGCAGATATAAGCACTTTAATTTTGTTCAATATATGTATAGCAGCTTTCATATCCACAGTGACAAAATTACAAAAATTTAAGATTTTTTTATTCCAAATTAAAGCTATTCTTTTGAGCCTGTATTTGAAGAAAACACAATTCAAAGAGTGCACCTTCAGATCAATGTATCTTTGTGGGGGGAGTCCCGATTTTTTTTTATTTCCATATTTGGACTACTGAAGTGATCCCCTACAACGCTCTGAATTTGGAATTCGCGAATTTTGAGACACCCTGTACATTAGAGTCACTCGTGAGACTTAAATCGTAGCAATTGCATAAATTGAGTTATAGTTAGCCATGACTAAATCATTAATTAATTAAGGAATGAGCATTTAATAGAACTTTTATTAAAAAATATGGTATAAAAAAATGTATTGATAACATAATTACATAACATTTTTAATTTACAAAAATTTCCGATAATAATGCGGAATCTGGAAAAGTGCCCCGAATGCTTGCAGAAAAATTAGAAAAAAATCGAAATTACACAAATAAAAAGGTAATTATTTAAAAAAAAATCTAGAACCCCTGGAAATGATAAATAAATATACACGAAATAGACCCGACGGTGGTCTTTAATTGATTCCGGATAATTTAAATAATTATGTATTTAACAAGTGAAGCTCGTAGTTTAATTAACAATTCATCACTACGTAATTGATGATATGTTTACCAATTGAATCAAAAATAGTAGCACGTTTAAATTCACAGTTAATAAAGCTACAGATTATTTTAATAATTTTTCAGTACTGTTCAAAGTTGCAACCTTTCATTTCATTTTCCCAAAAATTTTGTTTGAACATTTTATTCACTTTTAAACAAAGTTATAAATCAGAGCTGTGATGCAGCTTTGTACAAAGGAAAAAATCAAAAAAAAAAATTGATCAACATATTCATTTTATAAAATTATTTAACATGTTGGTAGATCATCAGTGTATACAATATTGTCGTTGTTTTTCCAGTAGAAGTTAAGCCGGCTTTAAACTTTCACATTTCGTGTGATTTTGTCGAGACATTTTTTTAGCTTTATTTGCGAGCAGGTGAGAATTTTTGCGTATTAATTATCTGACCCTCTCTCATCTCCGTCCTTGACATCAACTTCCATTGAGAAATCTGTAGCTATTATAGGTTACAATACCGGTGTGTCATTTTGTATTTGTATTCTGGGGACTGATTAAACTCGCAACATGTGAGTATTGTAGTGACAGGTCGTCGACGTTGAACGTTGGTAGAAAATTGCCTACTCAAATGGAAAATGTTGTTGCTGTTCACTCGAACTAATGATGAAGGAAATTTGGTTGTTAAGAATTTATTCTCGGTCGTCTGAGGTTGGCGCGTGTCCTGACATCCCTTTTTTATCGAGTGCGTGTCGATCAAGGGTAGAAATTTGTGATCATATTTCAATTTAATATGGGGTTAATTACGGCCTAGCAATTAATTGAATTCTATTTGTCGGTCCGCATTGTAACAGCGATCTGATAGCGAAACTATGCGCAATATGCCAATTAATTTCAACTGTGAACCTGCCCCGGGCACAAAAATTTTAATGGAAACAATTTTTAATGGAAACAATTTAAATATAAATTAAATTTAAACAAGATACATCACGGCTTTGTTTTATAAATAAATAGTCTGCAACAGTAACACCACCACGATAAAGCAAAAGGAAGTATTTCGAGAGATATTATTTCGCTCCAGTTCAGTTAATAAATTTGTTAAAGAAGTCTTTTAAATTAACGTAGATATTATGCAAATTGGCGGAACAAGTCGGATTCTAAATGCGCATTGTTGTGTCAAAGTGATGAATCTGAAAGGGGCGCAGTATTCGAAGTGTTTGTATTTGTCGCGATGCGAAAGATCAAAATCCGCAAAATTCATTATGCATGTACGCATATATATACATATTTCATTTGTTTAATTAATGGAAGCGAAAAAATGGAAAAGAAATACACCAGAAAAGAATAAAGGGTATATGACTGTATTTTATATTGTCATGGTGTGTCACGCGACGTTGCCTGACGAACGCTTTATTACGCCAAGATAGGATCTGCAACCGGTCAAACTCGATAGAGCGATGGTTGAAATCGTAACTCGACTATTAGAGTTCAACTTGCACCCCATTTAAGTTATTCGAGGCCGAACGGTACCGAAGAGGGACATCCGCTTCCGCCGAAACGTCGGACAACGTTGCAACGCTGCACTAAATCCACGTCCGGCGCAACCCTTAACAAATACGGACCTGGGGTTCGATTTTAACAGGTCGCGAGGGAATCAACTTGGCACAGAGCTAACCCTTATCGATATATGTATCTGCGTATATTATCGTTTTGTAATGGACAGCACCAAAAAGCCTGTGCTAAACAAATAATTAATGGTCATCGAAAATGTACAAGTCAATTAATATGTGAAATATTCTCGCGGGATACATGGACGCCGGTGTACAAAAGGAGTTTTCTAACGCGGCTAAATTATCGATTTCATGAAACAATGGCCCTGTTTTAATGTGATTATGTCAACACACACCACCTCCGCGACCCGATTTTGGCGCTTTGGTGCCAAGCGCTAGCACCATCGCCATCATGTCGACTGACAGGCGGTGTGCCGCTGACCCATAAAACACGCACCCACCACAAAAGGAACACCGTCTTATCCGATCAAATTCGAACAAGAAAAACTTGACATTTTTTATTATGTTTTTATTGCACCTGAATGTGGCGGCTCATCTCTTCGATAGCTTGTTGACAGCAACTTTTAGAACGACTTGTCGTCTAGACGTTCATCAATAATCTCCTTCGAGGTGATAAGAAGACCATGCAAAGACTCACGCTGAAATGACGTTTGTGAAGTATACACAACGTGTTTCACGTAAGACTACGCTCAAAATGCAACCCACTATTCAATTTTCATGACTAAGTGTAATAAATCATATTTTGACAAAAAGTAGTTTGGACAACCCTAAAGTTTTTTAGATTTCCCATTTGTTCACACATTTGCGGAAAAGCTCCCCAGCGATAGTGTTAGTTAGGGATGTCCAAAACTACAATTTATATTTTTTATTAATCTAGTTTCCATTATCGAATGTATCTTGTGTTGCGTTTAGATTTCGTCAGGCTCGTACTCTTACGTGAAACACGTTGTATATATAAAGATTTTTTTTTTCAAAATTTTGTAAACTAGAAATTTTGAAAAACATTTTTTCTGAAGTAAAAAGCTTGAGCAATATGTACGTACGTCTGAAGTGCGATTAACAATTTACAGTTTCATGCTTCGAGTATTTATCTTAGCACTTTGATATACAGATGTCTCAGCTAAGAATTTAATTACTCACATCAGTTCGTTTTTAGTTATTTTTAAATACTTCACCAATACCGTCCATTTGCTACGCTTTCTTTTTCCGGTTGTTTTAGTGGTCTGAAGAGTTGTTTCTTCAAAAACATTAGAAGACTGGTTTT
Organism: Tenebrio molitor; assembly: GCF_963966145.1. Lineage (NCBI taxonomy): Eukaryota > Metazoa > Arthropoda > Insecta > Coleoptera > Tenebrionidae > Tenebrio > Tenebrio molitor. The sequence continues at coordinate 692,078 of NC_091055.1, forward strand.
CTCTTGGTAGATTAATTTAAAGAGACGTCACTCGTTCCATCACTTCCAGAAGGAACTCTTCCCTCAGTTCCACAACACAAACAGTTTGTTGCATTTTATTATTATTATTATTAAATCGTAAACCTTTATGGAAGCCGACTTACACTAAAACAATGTTTAAAATTCCTGATTGGAACGGTAATTGCTGCTGCGCAAACGATGCTATTAATTTCCCTCTGATATCAATACCATTATAATTTGATTAATTATTCTCTCGAACTGCACGGTTGTTTATTAAAATTAATATACACATAAATGCGGGAATATATACATTAAATTAGCAAATAATTTAATGAGATTATGTCGACAAGTTTATTGCCTTTAATTGTAATAATTGGGACGAATTAATTAACAAGTTTCACAGGTCAAGCGTTATTTCCGTCTGTGGCTAAAGACACCCCGGTTAATTTAAATTGATTTTGTAATTTGCACGTATTGTGGTCGATCGGGGTTGTCATATATATTTTTCAGATTGCGTTGTGCATTCGACCCATTTCCATGCAACGCACCATTTTTATCAGACAAGACAGAATCTGCACGCACCCAACGCGACACGGACAAAACAAGCTTGTTTCAGAAATAAATCAAAAACATTTATCGCGACACGAATTTGGAAATTTTAATTTGTATTTTAATTCGAGTCTCACCTAAATCTGTCAAATCTCCTCGATCAGGGGAAAAATAAATCAGAGAAGCACACGTAGTGAACTACAATCAGATATATTATCCGGAATTTAATTGTGACAGAAAAATGTCTTTTTCTTTGTGCTTTTAGTGTGGACAAACGCTACTGCAGGTTTGACCTTTGTTATTTAGCGGCGAGTGCAATTAGATAGTTTGTAAAATTTGTTTTTGGCCTCCTCAACTCTAAATGACATGTTTACACACTTTGAACAGCTACGGTATCTTGACTTTTACACACTAATCAAACTATCTGTCATTTTACGGCACGGAGTGCGTAAAATACTACGAAAAACTGTTAGCTTATCATAAATAAAGTCCATTTATACTAAGACAAGATACCGCTACCATTGATCGAAAACGAGTTGTCGCCCAAAAAGATTAATACATTACTAATGCGGTAGGTACTTTACATCGCTCGGTTTTTGTTAAAACACTCCCGCTGCGCGGTCGTGTTTTAATCTAAAAACCTCGCGCTGTAAAATGTAGCCTACCGCATTTGTAATGTAAATAACTATTTAAGAAGAAATAGATGATGATTATTATTTGTTGTAACGATGGTAGATGAAACAGTAAAATATTCATAGAAGCTCTGGGAGCAATTGTCGAAAAGTGGCAACTTAATTATTTTAGTTTTAGTAATAATGTTTAACTCGACGAAATTAGTTTTGGAAGTTGTCTGTGAGGGAAAAAATTAATCAAGCGTCGGCTTCGGAAGTTGTTATTTAAATCACGGATCTTAAAGCATATTACAGGGTTTTTACGGTTTTGAATAAATAATGTAAAAAGTGTGTGATTCGACTGGTAAATATTGCATAAACTTATTGAGATGTTATAAGAATATTTCCCACATATGCGCCCGGACCAGGTTGGAATAATAATAAGTGAAAGCATTTTATTTATATCGTGCAAATGATGGGGCGTATGTTCCCCATGATAATTGGGCCGCACGCCCTGCAAAAGTAACAAGTTTCGGGGCCGAAGTGAGTTGTCGTAAAAAAGTTAATTGAACCTGGGGATTTGCACGGGCGCTGTTTCATTTTGAGCGATACAGTTTAAGGATTAAAACATAATTCTCAAATGTCGTTATAAAGGTGCGAAAATGTAATACATATAAATTGTCTTTTCAGTAGGTGGAATGACACTAGAAGAATGAAATTCAAATTTGCAAGTGTAGTCGGTTTACAGCCACTCACACGCTGCAATTTTAATTCGAGCCATAAAAGACAAAGCTTGCGTGGAAGCTGTGGAACTTCAGCGATTTAAAATAGAAATTAATTCGGCTAAAATATTCATGGCCGTGGGTCGGACGCCCTTACCTGCCTAGCTCCCAGGTGAAGATGCTGGTTTCGAATTCTCGACTATTTTAAAAATCTTAATTTATAGGAATTCTATTGGAAATAAACGACTTCTAACGCAAACAATTCAGAGAATTTGTGAAAAATGATCGAAAGCTGAAACGTAATCGGACATTTCCTCATAACATATTAACATAACTATTATGTATTTGTATGTTCTTCATTTATTTTTAAACAATTAAAAGAATCAAAATATAACAACATTTATAGAACTTGCGTAAATACATACAGGGTGTTATTGAAAGTTGTACAGATATTTTAACCACGAGCTACTGGCTTCATGTACTCGTAAAACTCGGAAAAAATATCTAAAAATTCTATGTCAAAAAATAAAATGCCATTTATTTTTTGAGCTACATTTTTTTTAATTGCTTTTAGTCTTCTACGTTGTCAAACAACCTTGTAGGTAAAATTTCGACACATTTAAAAAATACACCCTGTATTATTATATTTTATATTTTTTGATATAGAATTTTTTAAATATTTTTTCCGAGTTTTACATGAAGCCAGTAGCTCGTGGTTAAAATATCTGTACAACTTTCAATAACACCCTGTATATTATGTACTTCGTGTGTCTCGTATTTGAGTATTTTTAACTGTTAAATCTCTCTTCGTGAACGTAAATAACGTTTGATAAATGTTTTGTTACTTTTCATAACAACGTAATTTTCTTTCAGTGGTTGCCTTTTAAGTTAATGTGTCAAATTGCAAATAAAAATATTATTATTCAGAATAAAAATATTTTTAACAACAATTAATTACCTATGATATTTTAATCTCTTGAGAGAAGATATTCTCATACAACATAGTGTTGCACGATAGATTCCAGACAACTTTTAAATATTCAAGCCTCAGAAAACACATTTTACTTCGAATTTATTTGACATGACTTTTCCTAAAACTAGTGTTTGGTTCTAGTTCTTTCTCAAACTTTTTTGACTTGTGCATTCACGTCAATGTCAACGTCAACATTGGAAATAGTTATTTTTATATGAGTAGCGCTGTCAGATCACTTTTCAAGTATTTGGCCGAAGTTTGAAGCACGAGGCGTCAGCCGAGTGATGTAAAACACGAATATTGAATATTGAATAAAGTTTTTCGTGTTTGTTTGGACAAAGTGATTCTTTTTAAAAAATGTTTATTAAGCAAATTCCAAATTGTCGACGTCCGTGAGTAAAAAATATTTTTTAAGAACGCGACAGCAGTTGCACCTTCGGACGTAGGGCTTAACGCTCCACAACGTAACGCAATGTATCACAGTGCAGGTCCGAGGCATCAGTTAATGAATGACTCCCTAATGCTGCTGTTATCGCATTGCCAAGGGAGCCGTTTCGAGAATTCGCTCACTTCTGCTAATGAATTGAATAATATTTACATTAAGAATTCAAAAATAATACATCGCTTTACACTGCCAAATTTTCAGACTGCGGAGGTATAAATTTTAATTGGATTGCCCCTCTCCGGAAAACTGAAGACATTTTCGCGCGGTATTCCCCAATTAGCCCGACACTCTCGCAAATTCACCGCGCCATCGATCAACCATCAAACAATTTCCTCCCGACACAATTTGCCCCGAAGTCACCCTACTTTGCAACTAAATCAATTACACCGACAAAAACCTAACATCTTGTTAGTTATCTACAGGGGAATTCATCAAAATGTTCGACATTGTTCAACCTTGAAGTTATTTCAAAGCTAGGACGGGGTGTCCACCCCGTTTCATTTTCAACAAAAATCTTACACTAGCTCTCGCAACAAAACAAACGCGTCCCTATTTTTACTTCCTTCGCAATTAATATTCCTTACATTCTTCTTTCATATCTTCTCGACCTTTGCGCTACTTAATTTCACATTCAATTTAACCTCCTCTCGACAAATTTCTAATTTCATACACACTGTCTGCTTATTTATTCAAAATTTAAATGAGAACAAAGTATAAATGTTGTCTTCATTTTGTTTAACGTTGTTTTTACTCTCTCTCTGCATAAAAACAAATTGGTTATTATAACGTTCCCAATTAATTTTATTTCGCCGTTATCACGAAAAGTAATTTGTGAAAGACAGAATTAGACTACAAATTAATAAAAACGAGATAAAGGTATGCCGAAATTAGTATTCCAACCAGGATAATCAGAAATAATTATAAAGACTTTCACGTAAGCCGACCGTCTTTTTTTGAACGCTTCTTGCCCCCGATCGCCATCTAGCCCTATTATAAACTTTAAAATTTATTTTAGCAAAAATACTCCACGTGTGACCTAATTAAATTTTCTCTAGTTGTCCTTGTAACGAACCAGTCAGCCAACTCTCCAGATCTAAACACAATCGAGCAGACATTGGATTATTTAAACTAGACTAAACAGTTTGAAAGTTTTTTGATGCAGAAAATGAAAAATATCATGTTTTTTGTTGATATTTTTTTATTTATTAATTAGCGGAAAAACTTACAGCCAGCAAACTGTTGTTGTTTGAAACAAATAATTTTCGTTGGGCATGAAATGGCTTCATTTTGGTTAAGTGATCTCGTACGTTTGTTAACTGGTTATATTTTCGACAAGAAGTTAAACTGTGACAAGCTTTTGAATAGAGCTTTGCTTTTCTATTAAGAAACAACACGTCTCAGACCGAAAGTAGTTTTAAACATGAAGGTTTCGTCCTTGTGGTGTTACGTAGTCGGGTATTAAAAGCTGTTTATTATAATCGCGTTGAATTTGTCGTTTATTAGAGTTTAGGGTTGTCGGTGAGGGTTGAGTGGGGCGCTTGGCACTCACCTTTGAAACCGCTGTCGGGTAAGGGCAAATCTGGCGCAAAAAATCAACATTCTTCGCGCGCGATATGGAAAAGAGTTGCGTATTTTGTAAAGGGCCGAGGGCAAGACTGGGGCGTTTAATAAAATTAGTAGGTACATTAAAATTTATCAATTAAAGGGAAGTGTTTTGAATCGCTGAGGCGTGTGATGAAATAAGTCTCGCGTAAGTAAACTAAGCGTACCTATATAATGGATTGCAAAACGGACCATGCGCGCCAAGCTAACCAGTAAATTTATATTTAATTAACTCAAAATAAACAGTATGATGAATATGGTTTATTCCCTTACATGTTTAGCCATATAACATAAATAAATAAGCGACCAGCCTCAAACTGAGACGATGTTGACTTAATGTAATAATTGACAAAAACAATTATCACCCAGAAAACGCCAAACACGTGCAATTTGCTTAATGTATTTCAATTTTGGTAATTGGAATTAATAGCTTTTACTTAAACTCTGGCAAACAATACAGAGAGCTAGGCACTGTAGTCGAATATTTTACAGTAATCCGACGCCTAAGGTCGTAATGTCAATAATGTAATGTTTCATGAAAATTAGAAAATTCGAAAATTTTGGAGTTCGCAACAAAAGCCGCAAACAACTTTCTCATTAGCATTCGCTAAAGCCAGAACTCACAGCCAGATTTATAAACAAAATATATACAATTTTTTATACCCTTGTGAAAACAGTAAATGTTTGGAAAACTAACATTTCAGCATTAATATTCATCTTTAATGTTCATTCCAGTTTTTTACAAAAGCAACTAAAAGCAAAACATGTTTCCGTTGCAATTTTCATTTTTTTAGATTTGAACCGATTGCACTTTGTACTTTTGAAGTCCAGCTTTTCAGTGTTTCAAAGCTTGAACCCGGTTATCCTTCAGCACCACACACGCACCACATAAATGTCACTTCAAACATTAAATTTTCATTTGCATTGATTTATTTTAAAATATAATCGCCGCACTGCATCAGAAACTAGCGGGCCTATTCTTTTGAAAATGACAAAATCAAAAATATGGCGAACATTTTTGTAACAATTTTAATCACTCTATTCATGTGTAAATGTGTACGTATGGAACAGTTAAAAACCGTCAATACACATATCTTTCACCACATAATATTTTTGCCCTCCCACGCAAATGTGGATTACCGAAAAAAGCTGTAATTTGTGTGATAAAAACCAACAGCAAAGCAATTTTTGAATCGTGACAACACCTGAGGGGCACACATATATTTCGACGGAAAACTCAGTAACTGCAAAAAAGCAATATCTTTTTTTAAAGCCAATAAATCGCGATTAATTCTTCGAGTTCTAAACGGTGAACGTGTGGATGTCACTTCCACGATTTTGCTCATTTCAAAAAAGGATTGGTAGATTTTAAATCAGAAAAGTTTAGACAATAGTTATTTACGTTACATATGCGGTAGGCTACATTTTACAGCGAGAGGCTTTTAGATTGAAACACGACCGCGCAGCGGGAGTCTTTTAACAAAAACCGAGCGATGTAAAATGCCTACCGCATTAGTAATATATTAATCTTTTTGGCCGACGACCCATTACTTGTTTTTTCAAATTTGAAATTTGTTGTAACCAAAAATTTTGCCAAACCTATCAAAGACTGACATTTAATTAATGAAATGGCAGAAAGTTATCTATTATACCGATAACTGACACGTTTAAGTAAATATTTATACAGGGTGACTCAAAATTTGCGAATTCCGAATTCATAGAGTTGTAGTGTATCACTTCAGTAGTCCAAATATGAAAATTAAAAAAAAATCGGGACTCCCCCCACAAAGATACATTGGTCTGAAATGCACGTAACGTAAAACAATTTTTTGAAGAATAGCTTTACTTTGGAGTAAAAAAAATCTTAAATTTTTGTAATTTTTCTTAAAAATGGAACAGCAACGTAGCTAGAATAGTATTTTGTTACTGTGGTTATGAAGGCTGCAATGTATTGAACAAAATTAAAGTGCTTATATCTTCTTCAGGAAGAGCGAATTTTTTTTCTATGTATGCATTTTTCGAGCTCCACTGGGTCCTTCCCTACCACGCTCTGAATTCGGAATTCGCGAATTTTGAGACACCCTGTATAATATGTATAACACCTATGATTAAAAAAAGTATTTTGAGAAGACTAAAAATTTTTGAATAAAGCATATTTAAGTGGATTAAGAAATAATCAAGGAACTTTGATAAAATATTTCTGATTTTATTTGGTGGAGCTTGTTGGAGCCGAGGTTGAGTATTCTGATCGATTCTAAAATAAATATTTTAACTGTATTAAAATAAGTCGGTCGTAGTTAATTAAAAGGAAAAATAGTCAAAGATAGAATAGGTGTAGCATTTTAAACAATTCACTTCCGTGTCCTCGTGCATCGTTTTTAAGCCGGACATGTACCGCTGGTGAATCGTTAAATAGAACATTTCGCAATGCGGATAGCAAATTCAGTCCGTTTAAAGTTTTTGTGAAACAGAAACACCAATAAACGGTTAAAATTAGATGTCGCTGGAGATATTTAAAGTAACGTCGACAATACAAAACTAATATTTTGCCACAATTACGTACGGCGTTAAGTATAACAACCGAATTTTATCGTATTATTTTATTATATTAATTAAGGGAATTTGCTCGATGCTGCTATCAATCGATGGCAGTTAATGTTTATTGTGAAATGCACGTTAAATAATTTAACATTAGAAGTGCATTCGATTAATTAGCAAACAGGCTAATGATGACGCTCAATGATGACCATTACGATATTAAATTTCTAATGGTAGGCTGATCAAACGTGACTGGAATTACCGAGATATTATTTATATTATTGTCACAGGAATTAAGACATTTAGAACAACAAGAAATGATACCGTTCTTACAACTGTGTTAGCAACAAAAAAAGAATCAAGACCAGAATTAATTAAAATTTCTTGGCGATCGTTAAAAGTCGCGTATAAAGTTGTAGCCCTGGAGTAACCATTAGAACAGTAGTCTCCACTGAGACATTTAATAAATATATTATTATAATTTAGCAGATAAGAATGGAGTCGCTAGTTAACGCGAAAGAAGTTTTCACTGGTTGAATGCGGTACTTTAGACACTGCTTTAATTTTGAAGGGAGCATTTTGTACTAAACTAGTGGAATATTCGTATCTAAATAGTTTCTAAAACATCACATCTGACCTTAGCAGAATTTAATGGGAAGTCATTTTGTAAAAAAAAAAATAAAGCAGGGATTAGAGTCTCACAAAGTAAAGTGTCATTTAACGATTAAATTAAGTAATAAAAAATTAAAATATTCCACCTGAGTAAAGCAGTGAAATGTCATTCGTGTCAAACGGCGGGAAATTCAAACTTTACACTGTTCTAAACGGTTTACTTTTTCCAACGCCTACTCAGCTCAGGTTTTTATTTGAACGCGCGATACTATAGTAAATTGTGGCCGTTCCAAACTTTTCACATGCTGTACATTATCTAATTGTCAACCGGTCGCCTTGTAATTGTTCTAAAGCTCAAACGATGGATCAACTTGATACCGGGTTAATTTCCCTTAAGCTTGATATTACCGTAGATCAAAAGCGATCAGTACCTACCTCGTGCAATCAGAAACGTAAACAGTTGTTGAATGTTGAATGTGGTAAATATAATGCAGTGGTAAACACAAGTGAATGAATGGATGAATATATTGGTAACAAACATTTGTTGCATTCGTTTCACAACACTCTAGCTGATATCACAATGAAAGGTAATTCAAGGGTATAATAAAAGCAATTGCATATTGTTTGAAACCATAAGCAATTACATATATTATGGAAGCTCAAATTACCATCGATAACAATGCGGATTTACCTAAACATAAAAACGAAAATCGTCAACAACAACAACAACAACGCGGGATAGTTGAGTTGTTAAAACGAAAAGTAAATTAATAAAACTTCTGGATTAAAACGTATAATTTTATTTGGGGTTTTAGTATTATGTGATGAATTGATGATGAATTGATGCAGGTTGATTCTTTTTAAACAAAATTATTAATTGTGTAGATTTGTTTTATTTGTGAGAAATAGGAAAAGATCCGCATTATGGCAATTACATTAAGAGTATCGGTGAAATATGTGGAAATAAACTAGACTGGTTGTTTGTTTAAATCAGGTCGGGAAAGGCCGTAGAAATCATAGGCCGGGTAAGAAAGTGGAATTGTTGAGTGTTATCGCTACTTTGTAGCGACGATCTAAGCAAATCGAGCATGGAAGCGAACCAAGATATTGAGAAAGCATCCCGACGTAAAAAAGAACTAATTTCCGTTTGGGCCGGGGGTTAAGACTAAAATCAGTAGAAAAGTTGGGGGCAGACGATTCACATTGCTCGCAAACTGCGGTCACTGGAGATCCTTTGATAGATTAAAAAGAGCCACGTTTACTTGAGGATAATGGTTTTATCCCATATATGGCTAATAAAGTATTTAGTGTTTACTAACCGTACCATGATTATTTACAACCTATGCCCCCTTGGTTCATTGCTTACAATAAACAACGGCAAATTGCAGTCGTAAATAACCGAAAAGGCCACACTTGCGGATTAATAATTAATCAATCCGACTTCCGTTTCCATTTCCATTTTACTTTAACTGCAGCAATAATAATTAAAAAAATAATTACAATCGGAGCGATTCTGACTCGAATGGCGTACTTCGCAACCAACATCGTACTTTCTTTGATCGATAGTTTAATTAAGTTTGATGCAGTTGGTACCAAGTTTTTATTGATTCGGCGGCACACATGTCCAGTTTGACCGCACGTTCCCTAAAAAATTTTAATTAATAAACATATCGACACCCACAATATTTTTTTCAATCACCACCATAATTAACGCGTTCTATTTACCTTCGAAATTGATTTCCCAGTTAATGGAACTCTTTATTGAAATTTCAAATATTGCAAGATACGGGAAAACGCTCAATGGATAACCTCCACAGATTTTTCTCCCCGGAGTCGCTTCTGTCAGCTTTTCCCTTCATAATCGTCGAAAATCTGACCGTTGTTTTAATTAGAAAATTCACGAGCCTGCGTCAAATTTTCGGAATAATTTTCAAACCGACAGGTGTGAAATTGTATCAGACGGACAAAAAAGTACATATTTGGTGTAATTTCTACGGTGAAGCAGGTCTCCACAATAATTAACGACAGACAAGTAAATGAAAAAATACAGGGTGTAATCGAAATACACGGAATAATTTTAACCATGAGCTACTGGCTTCATGTAGAACCCGGAAAAAATATTTAAAAAATTCTATGTCAAAAAATAAATTGACATTTAATTTTTGAGGTACAATTTTTTTTAATTGCTTTTAGTCTTCTACGTTGTCCCACAACCTCGTAGGTAAAATTTCAGCACATTTTTAAAATACACCCTGTATATCATATTTTATAAAACGTACACCATAGAATTTTTTAAATATTTTTCCCGAGTTCTACATGAAGCCAGTAGCTCCTGGTTAAAATTATTACGTGTATTTCGATTACACCCTGTATATTACATAGAATCGGCCCCAATGAGAACCGTGCGGCACGCTTAATTAACTCGACATTCTTGGTTGTGATTTTTTCCTTAAGCCAAATCCATTTCAAGAGAGAAACTTTCGCATGCGTTTAATCGCATTTCTTTAACTTTTGTCCTGAGATTCGGGTGGCCTAAACTGGTTAATTTAAAGCAATTTCATTACAATTAACCAACTAATTAGAGAAATTGGCTTTATACAAGCTCAAAAATTGAATTGTCCTTTTGTCGAAAAAATGTGATTGTTATTAGTTTTGTGCTTATTAAAAACACAAGTCTTCCCTCCAGAGAGCTTCAAATAAATTTTGCATTCAATTGCAACAGAACGCGTTTTTTGCCATAATTGCGTAATACTCCTAGCATGAAAATTTCATTCATTAAGTGGTAACACTAAATTAAACAATATTTATCAGGCCGTACCGGCTGATATTTTTTTCGTTCCTTTATTGTCGATCCGGGTGAGCAATAAATTAGCCAGCTTAACATTATCAAAGCCAACAACTTACCTCGTGCAGCATGTTAATTAATCACTATTCGTATTAATTTATGACAGCTCGTCAAAATAAATCAATTAGCTGATACGAGTTCTGACAGAGGCTAACAACTCGTTTTTTTACTATTTGACGAAATCGATAATTGCATATAGCACCCCGTGTTTATTCGACATACCCGAAATTTAATGTAATTTCCGGACTCTCTGAGGTATTACCCGAACACGTGTCTCCGCTCATTATAATAACTCTAGCGAACAGGCATTAACATCATTTCACATATTATGGATGACAGATAGGTCTGTTGTATTCCCGTAATATGCTTCTTCTTCATCAAGATAATCTTTGTCATAATGCACCGCCCTTGTTCGATGTAATTATTATCTAGTGTCTATCATTTTACCTTGTTCCTATAATTTAAATTCTGCTCATAACCAAAATAGAAACGTCCCTTGTAAATGGCTTTCTGCTATAATTAAAACCGGGCAAACAAGCTGTGTTCTAGTCGCATGTACGTATCACTCTCTCCGGAGTATACAATATATTGTTCACCATGTTAGCTAACAATGCGTCAAACTTTTAAGCATTGCCGCAGCCTTGAAAAAAGATCGACAGCGTCGTATGATAAATAAATTCAGTTGAGTGATGACGTCATCCGACAGACATATTGAAAAATGGTAGACATTCTGGGCCGGTCACAGATAGCAGTGCGCACGTGTATCTCGAGGTGGAAACTGTGTGGAATTAATGAAAAATGAAGATCTGTACCAAATCCAATAATCCAAAGTATGTTCGATTGAATCATGACGTCATCAAACCGACATGTTTGTAAATGACGGAATTTTAATATACATAATAAAAGTGAAAGATTGCAGTCTGGGTGTCGTGAAAGTTGATGAATAAGGGCACAAGTGAATTAGTAAAAATTTACATTTTTTTCATTTTTATTAAACTAAAAGGGTTTTGTTTCCACGTCGGCGTGACAATGTTTGCCTTCTCGAATTTGTGTTGTTTGGGGAAGGAAATAACATATTGTTGTTAGTTTAACGAACCGAGTTGGTGTAAGATATATTTTTTTGACAATGTGGCGACATCGTGTTGGCAAGTATTTTGCGAATCTGCTTGTTTTGGTAATGTGTAGCATTTTGAGTTTGTCTGTGCGACGTAGACGGAGACAATTTGATATTGTGGCATCACGAACCAAATAAAATATATGAAAGGGAGTATCGTCATTGTAACAAAGAGCACTGCAATATAATGAAAGAAAAAACTGATTTATTTGTCAGATGTTGTGGTTAGAGTTTGCAACAGGTGCACGAGATTGCCGCTAAAAGTCCGCAGTCGACAAACTCACCTTCTTAGTAGTGTCGGTGTAGTTGTCACGCAACAGAAGGACGTGCAGATAATTTAGACGGTGGCAGTTTAAATAATATTTAATTTGTTGGAGATGGAGAAATCGCGTTTGTCGTAGTGTTTGTTGTAAGGCGATCGGCATATCTGGAATAAGTGAAAAAATTAGGCGAATCCGCCTTTGAGAATTTATTCAGAAGAGCAAGGCGGTGTCATATTCCGCCTTTCAATACAATCCGAAGAATGCGATAATCAAAAGAAACAAAGCATTGGCAGTTGATGCGTGATACTCCGAGCTCTCAGTCAGAACTTTGATCGTGTATTCAAATATGTCTTTGTATTGGGACGCATCTGTAAGCCTCAAACACCGAACGAAAGAGAAAATCGGGTGTCGAGGATTTTCGAGAATCGTATTTCGAGATGCACAACAGGAAAAGAATGCAGGACAAGCGCGATCATGTCGCAACTGTGTCGGGGCGTCGCGGCATGTCACCCCCGTTTGTTATTCGCCGATTGTAAAACATGAATTCGAATCTACGCGTTTGCTTTTGCATCGGTTAATATTAATAGCGAACGGCGATGTTATCTTTTCATAAACGAGAACAAAACAAACAGCGGAAGCCGAAGGGGGTGCGCCCCCGTGGCTCACATGTCCCATAATGCAGAGGTGCGCCAGGTCAAATCGCTAGAGGATGCTCCATCCACCATAATCACTAACTCCATAACTGGGCACAGGAAGTTGCGTATCGACCATCACTGCTACGCATCATCGTCTCTCGAGAGGACTACCGACTTCCGCAGCTGTCGCAATGAAAACTGCTTTTTATTCTATTTAGGCCCTTCGAGACGCTCTGCGGAACTCCGGCCACTACACCCCCTTAACTTACGTGCTGCACGGAAACAAATCGCAGCTACAGATGGAATTATACGTCGGGGACGGCCAATCAACTGACCACATCCTCCGCTCACAACTCAAACTTCAACGCCCGACAACCTCACAATACACCCTCGAATTTTACACAACTAACTCTCCCCTGCTGCTATATTGTCGCTACCCTAATATAAGCGCGCTGCTGCTGCATCAACATATTCACGGCATTCAACACTTAACATTCCACCAGAGTAATGAAGTTACTTAATAATTTACATTTGACGTATGCGCAAGTGAGAAACCGGATTTTACTTCGTGGTAGCGCTGCAACGTACGAAAAAAAATCCATATCAATACGAAACTGTTGATGCTTTTTGAATCAAACAAGAGGTTATTGCTAATTGATTACTGATTATTTATGAGTTATGACAATTCTGCAACAGCGGAAAGGAAAGTTGTGACAAAAATAGAAGAAAATTTGCTGAAATATTCAAATCTGCTCGGTTCAGAAGGGATTTGAGAAGATCTCGAACAATGCAAACTGTATGAACGACGAAGTGAAAAAAATTTGTATACTTCACCGTTTTTTTTTTTTTTTTTAATTATATAGAACCATCTTACGGGGTCGGAATCATCTTCCCAAATGTCTCGACAAAAAAGCAATAGTTTTCAGAAAATTTCGCTGAAAGTTGAATTCATTTTTTTTATTTTAAGTTTAATTTTTAAATTTTATTTTCCCCGAAAATTTAGATCTCACAAACTTAGATAAAAAAATTGGAAATGTTCCGCCTGACGAGGCCATTTCGTCAGTTGAGAGCAAAAAGTAGAGAAGCTCGATACAAAATTTCAAGTTCGATAACCGAGCTACGTTTCACTGTTGACTATGGATTAAATTCATCCAGAGAAATAATCGCAATAAATGATAGATCTAGAATAAAATAGATTTAATGATAAATCATGAGAAGTACTGATGCGTTAAATTATTTTTTTTAGATGCAAAATTGTTTTAAAATACGTACGTACAGTCGCGAGCAATAAATTTTGATCGTCAAGGTCATTCTTTGACGCAATCGAAAATGCTCCATTGTAAAACCATGCTCCATTGTCGTAAATATCATAACCTTTCATCATGTTGTATGACATTTTTAAAATGTTGTAACCAAAGATTACGTGATGAAGGAATTTTATGTAACTATGTGTTTTTTTCTTAATCAATAATAAATAATAATTAATAATAACTTTCTTTCAAATCCATTATTCATGAATTACAAAAGGCAATTAATAATAGATTTTTGAGAGGTAGGCAACCAACAAAACGAGTGTGTACAGCAAGTATATAAAAGTGTCTGATTAATATTAGACACACGTTTCGATAAAACACAAGATGAGGTAGCACTCTTGATTTGGTTTCTTGTTGATCACTCTGTATTTTAGAGAGCAGAATTTTTAACATCATTTTGATGCAAGAAAATGCGGAAACCGAGAAATTTCAAAATGTCCAAGTCTGCTCCCCGTAGCGTAAGGTTCGATAATTTTTGATGCCGCATTAATTCGACGTTAGATATTGAGAAGTAAAGTGTCTGACGCCCTAAAGTTGGAATCTCTCGGCGGCGACCTGGTGCTCTCTAATACTTCTTATCTGCAATCAATTTCAGAAGTTGATACATTCTTCTCTTTATCATCGCTGAACGGCTAAGGCGTTATTGGTACAACGGGCGAAACGCTCTAAATTTTTTATGAAAGCAGATCCTTGAAGTTCCACGACCTCGCTTTGTGTCGCAATTTCCAGAGAGCTCGACATTCCGAAACAAGAATACCTGTACAAAGCTACGACGAAGAGAATCTATATTTTACCACATGTGGTACGCGTAACGCAGTAAAGCAAGGCCCAGTTTCAAAAAGACCACGACAATTTCATCTCCTCTTGAGCCAACTCGAGTTTGTTAAATCAAGTATTATCCTTTGTGAGTTTTGCACACAACACGATTAAAAGGAATTTAAAATTATTTGAAACTTAACCCAATTGCAGCTCCTTTGTTTACATTCTCTCTACCAACTTAACTGAATACTCCCTGCTAATGCTATTTGCTCCTCATTAGAATCCACGATAAATCTACACGATCACTCATTTTTCCTCATTCATTTTCACTAGTTTTCACGTGAAAGCCAACTCATGCAACTTGTTTACCAGCCTAAACAGGACACCTAGATGTTATTATGGTAAACACCTATATCAACACTGGAATATCGGTGCAATGCGGTGAACAGCATCTTATCCTGACGTTGAATAACAATGAGATCCTCTGACACGGATCAATTACTATGCAGTGCATCTTTTACTGTTGGGTATTCCTCTTGTATTTTATCGGACCATCACCAATTGGAAATAAAACGTCGAGACGTTTCGATTCTCTAATTTAAATCCATTACGTGACGCTGCAGTTTTTGAAGTGAAAACTTCTTTAGGCGCGCCACATACATTTTATTCCCGGGCAGTAAATTACTTTCATGCGACACGGTAAAATCGTTCGCAGCACAAGCGAAAATCACGACACGGCAAGCTAAAATCAAGGGAGTCGAGTTTTTTAGCAGAGCGAGCGAAAAACAATCAACTGTGCGTCACTTGTCAATTTTAAATTTTCATTGTACGTTGTGTTGTGACCTGACTGACCTCAGTGCAGAGCTGCAGGAGTAACTGTATAGACAGATATACAGGATATTTCACGAGTGATAATGAGCCTGACGTAATTTAAAATGCAACTCACACAAATTTGGGATGTGCCGCTAGCTTCGCAACGTTAGAGAAACTAGTAGACAAATTTACACCACCGCCAGCAGCGCTACCTATCGGCAATGCTAATCTTACTCATGTTATAAAGCTTGCGGCACATTCAACTACGTGACCAACGCCTACTGCGATGAGACAATCATTTATAATAACCCCGTAGAATAGGTACATATTACTTAAAATCAGTAACGAGCATCATAGAAGTTTTGACTTCTGTCGTGCGGTCTTGAGCACACTCTTTTTTTAACTTAAAAAATCATTATTTCTAAAAACAAAATTAAAGTGTTTTTCAGCGAGTTGCGCGAATGAAAAATAGGCGGATTTTTGTTGAATAGAAAGCAATGGCGCACCGTAATGTATTGTCTTACGCTTGATACCGCCTCTTGTTTAACCGGAAGTTAAAATACCGAGAAGGTAATATGCCCTGATGGCTAGTGGAGGACCGTTTGATCACGTCAAAGAATTTTTCTTTTTCGTGCTCTGAATAATGAATACGTCGGCCTGAAGTATTTAATCTAAATGACGCCTTAATATTAACGTTTTCTGTTATTATTTTCACGAAGATGACGCGAGGCGAAACCGGTAGTCCGAGCTTATGGAAAAAACTGCCAAGATAAACTGTTTTCCATTTTTCATTAACGACTTCTATTCAAATAATGGATATTAATGGACGTTAGGAATCATTAATTGTATGTTTTACCGCGGTTAGGGAAATATCGTTTTGCATGAAACGTCAAGATAAAAATGTGACTTTTGCGGACGTGACGCGTGATTTAAGTGTCCAGTAACCCAAAACCGTAAGTGCTATGGACGAGGGACAGGACCGGAGCCAGGACGTCCAAAAATTCAAATTTAAACTAGGGTGAAACAAACGGGTTTTGGATGCGAGATGTGTGTGTCGAGTGTTTTCTCAACGAAAATCTTCAACGTAGGTGATTCTGAAATGGCGCCGTTTCCGTCGTTAATTTAGGGAGCAATGTAGCCGCTACGGTTCTGATGAGGAGTCTAGGGGATTGGAAGGCGCTATAGCGTGCGCGCGAAGCGTTTATTCTATAAAAAAAAACAGCCTTATTCAAAACGTTCATAATGTAATGAAATGGCTAACTAACATGCCATAGGCGATGCAAATGGCGTCCTGTTCGATATTTGCGTGGCGACATCTCGATGGATCGTGCGAAGAAAAAAGACGCGAAGAAGGAAGATCGCACCTAAGTGACACCTCGTTAGGTGGAGAGTGAAGATAGATTAAGCATTCAGGATCAGGATAGATCTAGACGGTCTTGGCCAGCTTCCACGGAGCTGTGCATACGTTCAGCTGGACCGACTCGAACTAATAAAGCAATCATAACCTATGAAATGTCCATTTCGATAATTTACAGCCACCACATAACTCAATTGGAATGGTAGGTTGTTCGAGAAAAAGACCAGTTCCTCTCGTGGTCAGTCATAGTTTATTTAGTAACTTTGGCCAGTATATCACCGTTATGGCTTGAATTAGGGCACGCTCCGATTTCTAAGAGAAATTTTCGATGAGGAAAGAGAATGCATAAGCTTCGTTTAATTATTCACCACCCATATTATTCGCTTAAAATTAACTTGCGCGACAAAGGCCTTCACTTTCGTTTTAACTGGCAAATCCATTGTTTTATTATGGATTAGATTAATGCTGGCAAAGGACTACTACGTTAATATTTTAATACCCTGCCTCACCAGAACAAGATATTATACAAACTTTCCGACGGAATTCTTTCATCATTCATTCACCTGCATGACAGATCGCCTCATTCGCCTCGAACCACCTGAGCCAGATTGACATTATGGCCTTGGTGACTGCAGACGGTCTTGCTAAAAAGCGAAAAAGCGTACTTTCAATTTGTACATCGGTCGATGTCAGATTTGTTTGTGAAAATATATTTTATTTTGTTATTCTTGACAATTTGTGGAGTTTAACAGGAGTTAGTGGCACAAACACGTAATAAACAACCCTTTATAACGCCACCGTCCAGCAGCGTGAGAAGGTGAAGGCTCCACACGCATCAACAGGCAGGATCGATGAACTGAATTGCTGTAATTAAATTTCTGAACATTTAAACTAGTTATGCATATAATATGTGTAACTTTGGACTTAAGGAAACACATATTCCAACTACTATTCACCATTATCATTACTATTATTATTACGTGCTTTAGACAATCCAAAATATAAATAAAATGCTGTGTCAGAATTTAATTTTAATTTTATTTGATATAAATAATAAAACAGATAATTATTTTGTTTAATGCATAATAGACTAGTAGCCTTTGAAGTTACGAGTATTTAACACAAAGGCAAATTTTAATTTAATTTTTATTATTGCGATGATTTATTAAAAAATAAAACTTTACTTGACATTTATTGTGGTGGGTTTAATTAAAATGAAAATTGTAATTTTCTATAAACATGATCAAACAGATACAAAAATTAAACATTACATATTTTTATTTTTTACAAATCACATGCAGATCCCGCTCTGTAAACAAACAATACTATGATATCAATAATATCAAAAACTCTTAAGTTTTTATACTCCCAAAATAGAAAAATAACATTTTTTTTCAATATTCAAAGTTGAATATTATTATTACATATTAGTATGTATATATCTTTTAGATATAGCTGTTCCAAATTCACATAATATAACACAGACATATAACACAAAAATTAATAAATATTTAGAGCTGTCCGTTGCTATGAGAAATCTTTGGTGTTTAGAAAAAATTTCGATTTTACCACTTGTAATTTCAGCAACAGGAATAGTACCGCAATCTCTTTTTAAAAATTTAAAAATTCTGGATTTAGAGAACACATTGGTAGTTGAAATTCAAAAAGGTATATTATTATACTCATGTCACATCGTGAGGAAGTTCCTTAACATTGACACAGAACATAATACACAACAAAGTCAAAATGCGGAGGCGAGACGCCGGTAATTATGTTGATAAGCACTGCACTACTACTTGATAGTAATATCCGTAATAGTGTATGTACTCCGGCAAAATTGCCGTGCCGCCGGGTGGAGGTGGGATAGTGACATTTGTATACATATTATTATTGTTATGATTAGATTAATTTTGTAGAATTTCAAGTACCCTGATTTTCTTTTAAAATAAATAGAAACACATCAAATTTTTCGTGTCTTTCGTTTATTTAAAACCAAGCCAAATACATTTAAATAGAAGGAACACCACTAACAGACATGGACAACTGAAAAAGTGGAGTAATACGAGTAGTTTATGATCGATATAATAAACGATGAACCGTTCCTATACAAATATTCAAAGATTAGATTTTCTCTTCCTTCTTGTCGCGGGACGTTATAACGCACTGTTGCCAAATGGTCACCTCCGTGATTGCCACGTCTGCAACGGTACTTATCGTTTCGAAATGAAATGACTAAAATATTCGCTGGCTTTCCGAGGAACAGAGAACTCGGAGGCTCAAAAAGTTCGTCGTGTGGGCAGTTAATGACAAAAAGCTGACACCTTGCTAAATCGATTGGTCATGTATAGGTGAACTTCCAAAAAAAAAAGTTCAAAAATTGTCTTGTGCAAAAGGGCGTTATTCAAAATTTTCGAGTTAGGTAGCTTATCGGATAGCCGATGTTCAAGTGTTTTTTTGGTAGAAACTTTGTAATATTTTCTGTAGCCGTTTGGTTGTAAAAAAATAAACAATTTTCAAATTAGCATTGCGTCTTATGGAAAGAATAAAATTCAAATGCCTGTATCTCTGTTCGCCGCTCGCCAAAAATTCGTTAATTTTGCCGTGTTTTTACGTTTCTCACTCCATTGCTCGAAAACTAAGCCCCAAATCGAAAAAAATGTATTCTTTAAGAACTAAAGACCGATATTCTCTGTTTACGATGGTGTTTATTAGTATAATTTTGAAGAAATATTAATCAAGTTATGATTAAAAAACTAACGTTGCAACAAAATCTCTTAGGACTAATAAGCGCAAACCTTGATCACTTTCCCGCACCTCTCTGTTCTGTTCTATTTGCATTTCTAATCGCTTACAGATTTTGTTGCTATGTTAGTTTTTAATCATAACTTGATTAATATTCCCTCAAAATTATAATAACAACACCATCGTAATCAGAGAATGTTGGTCTTTAAATCTTAAAGAATGCATTTTTTCCATTTGAGGCTTAGTTTTAGAGCAATGGAGTGAGAAACGTAAAAACACGGCAAAATTAACGAATTTTTGGCGAGCGTCGAACAGAGATACAACCATTTCAATTTTATTCTTTCCATAAGACGCAATACATTTTTGAAAATTGTTTATTTTTTAACAACCAAACGGCTACAGAAAATATTACAAAGTTTCTACTAAAAAAATACTTGAACATCGGCTATCCGATAAGCTACGTAACTCGAAAATTTTGAATAACCCCCTTTTGCACACGACAATTTTTGAAATTTTTTTTTTGGAAGTTTACCTATACATGACCAATCGATTTAGCAAGGTGTCAGCTTTTTGCCATTAACTGTCCACACGACGAACTTTTTAAGCCTCCGAGTTGTTAGTCGGAAAGCCAGCGCATTTAATTTCGAAACGTGAATTTTACGATACCTACCGTTGCAGATGTGGCAATCACGGAGGTGACCATTTGGCAACAGTGCTCAGTGCGTTATAATAACGTCCCGCGACAAGAAGGAAGAGAAAATGAAAAATACCTAATCTCTGAATATTTGTATAGGAACGGTTCATCGTCTATGATATGAATTATTATTCCACTCTTTCTATTGTGTATATTTATAATTGTTTCCGAAAATTCTGACAGTGTCGAACCAAAAATAAATAAAATAAAGTACAGATAATGCCATGGCAATCGGATCATAAGAAATGTGCGTTTTTTCAGTCCCGATAGACCACTTTCATCAGTCGAAACAATTTTTAACATTATTTCAAAATTTAACAACCACGAATGCGTCGAGTGTAGTAAATTGGTTGCAAGTACTTTCAATGCATTGATCTGGGCTATGTTCAGAGTTAAAAAAAGCTCCCTGTATAGTAAAATTGCCTCAAGTAAGTTATATGTTTTAGTATTTCAGACGCTTCATTTCTTTAAGTAACTGTTTTATTTGTTTTGCTTCGTTCTCAGAAGTCACCAGTTATATTGATTTTATTTATTCGAAGACGAACTAGAAAGGAACGCTGACTAATTAACTATTAAATAGCTTAATTCCTTACAAGTAAATATACTTGTTTTCTAAGATTCCGCAGACTAGATAAAGCCTTTAAGCCACTTCACGGACGCTCTATTATTTACTTCTTGTAACAGGAGGATAGATGTTACTTCCAAGTAATTGTAGTTGGAGTTTGTGCAATTTTAATTAAACAGAAAATGTCAAGGTAAGATTGCAGTCGACGTGGTAATGAATACTCGTTAAACATTTCAAGACAATTAATATAATGAAACTCTCCAATACAGTTTTTTACATGATATACATGTCGTATTTAATTTTTCGAATAAAAAATAGATAACACCTGACCCATTCATTATGCAGTCACAACATCCAATAGTGGCACCATTACTAGCTCAATAAAACAGAAACCTTTTCATGAATAGACCTTTACAATTCAAGACTATGTGATCGATAGCAAAAACTATAAAAAATACATCATAAAGGATCCCTCAGCAAGGGATGACCGATTTATAATCTGTAAAAGTCGAGTAACGCCATATAATATATCATTCCATCACGTTTTGTTATTGCTACTGTTGCTAAAATTGTCCATAGACAGTTAGTCCCCCAATTCAGCTTTGTTGAGAACGTTACACTTTAATTCCCGACAACTGTCAAATTTTGAAACGGCCATAAAAATATGCGGAGCTTTGAATTTTGCGTTGCATAATATAATGTGGCAACGTAAAATGTAGTTTTTGGGATCGATCGAGCTTATCAGATTTTTTCGGATTAGGTTTTTTGAATAGCACTCTACAGATTTTTAATAGAGCCGCGATAAAGCACCTTAATGTACGGTTCATAATTAACGAGTTTTGGAGTCCGCAGAACCGTAAAAAGAGACAAAACGGAATAAAAGCGATGGTGGAAGTTGTAAATCTGTGGGAATTGTTGGCAGCGGGTTTGAGTGTGACGCATCGAAAATGCGATGACCCGCCCGAGTGGAGTACAAACGTCAAGTAATCAATGGCAATCGACACTCGTCATCGATACAATCT
Organism: Tenebrio molitor; assembly: GCF_963966145.1. NCBI lineage: Eukaryota > Metazoa > Arthropoda > Insecta > Coleoptera > Tenebrionidae > Tenebrio > Tenebrio molitor. Next base: position 714,252 of record NC_091055.1, read on the forward strand.
CGGCATTGTCACCTCTAACGCAACACAGGTGCAAATTAAACCCCTGTTTACACTCGATGGAAGTTAAGGGCGCGTTCAATCACCCTCCAATCTAAACACTACACCGTATCTTACTTTGCAGGAATTGCTAACAAACAAACAATTATATCCCATCCAATTTGGCAAATTCGTCTTGCACTCTTGCAAGAGAAACTCTCTGCCGTCGCTGCTATAAATATTGAATACTCCAAGATTGAGACCATGATATCTTTTCATTTTATTGAGTGTCTACACATAAAACGGAGAAGCGAGACGAATATTATGGCAAAAAATTGTGTCGTCAAAAGTTGAACGCGACTTTTGTCTCTAATCCTATCAGGATCAGGACACAATGCCACACTTCGATACGAACAGCCACGCACTGGGACGTAATTAACACCGGAACCACCTGGATGGCGTTATCTAATTTGAAGCGATAACTCCCGTCTGATTGCCACAACGAAAAGTGTTAATTAATTTGATCAAGCATCGATCCGGGATTCGTACAGATTAGAATCAACAATACTTGTCGACTCTAAGATTACAAACCCGATAATAATACAGGGTGTTATTGAAAGTTGTACAGATATTTTAACCACGCTACTGGCTTCATGTAGAACACGGAAAAAATATCTAAAATGACATTTATTTTTTGAGCTACAATTTTTTTAATTGCTTTGAGTCTTCTACGTTATCAAACAACCTCGTAGATTAAATTTCGGCACATTTTAAAAATACACCCTGTATATCATATTTTATAAAACGTACCCCAATGCGGTTTCCTTGTTTTAAAGCATATTTCCTATAGGTTACTTCGCATTGGCGTACATTTTATAAAACGTGATATACAGGGTGTATTTTTAAAATATGCCGAAATTTTACCTACGAGTTTATAGGATGACGTAGAAAACTAAAAGCAATTTAAAAAAATTGTAGCTCAAAAAATAAATGTCATTTTATTTTTTCCGAGTTCTACATGAAGCCAGTAGCTCGTGGTTAAAATATCTGTACAACTTTCAATAACACCCTGTATCACATCAGTGTGAAATGATGAAACGGTAGATGCAAAAGAAAACGACTCACTTTAATTATGAAATTATTTATTAAAACTTAAAATATTCTAAGTCGACGGATCAGATACATACATGTCTATTAATTAAATCCGTACATTATCACGTACACATAATATGGGTACTGTAGCAGATCCCTGTGGTGAGCGCATACGAGGAAAGAAATTTCTAATGATTCACTTTTTTTATTACCTTAACTAAAATTACTGAGTCGACTAATTAGATCAGTTTTTGTGGAAATAGAAAAGGTACCGAAGTAGATGCGTGAGGGAAGAGTAGAACTGGAAAAAATTGAAAACTTTTGCAAGAAAATACGACGTAATGTGTTGTTAAAATGTTTGCTGTGATTCCCGTTTTAGATGAGGAGTGTGAGAGAAACGCTGGTGAGAGTAATTAAGACGAAAATACGATGTTGAAGATAACCGAGTACGTATAATTTCTCCCTCGTTTCATATTTTCAAAATGATCGCATTTCCAAACATCCATTGTTTGATTTCTTAATTAAAAACTAATACAAAGCGTGACCCTTGTTGTTGTAATATTATAAAAGCATCCAGTGTGTTTATTTGTTTTGATGGTGGTTAACGAGCTACTATTTTGAAATAATGCGGTATCGGTTTGCCAGTTCTGCTGCCGCCGGCCCTGCCTTAATTGGTAACATGTTTCTAATTTGTGGGACGCTTAGGGCATACAAGACCCGCTGCTTTTGATGCCGTGTATCCTGAACTTTGAATTCACCTTTTACAGAGCCGCATTACATTTAAATTTATATCATTTCACATAACTAGACTAAAAACTTGCTTAAGTAGATATATTATCTTCTGCAACATCAAACTCTTCTCGGGTTACCTACGCCAACACGTTTAAATTAAAATTTATTATCACACACGGACCCTTTGGACCGCGGAATTTAATTATTCAAAAATCTATAGATCAAGGTCGCCGTGATTATGAAATTCGCTTTGCTTTTTTTCGGCTGCACGTTTCACATTCCGAAGTCTTATGTCTTAATTTGCTCTTATAAAAGTTTTATTAACTTCAAATGAGTTATTCGTAATAAAACTGTGCTACAGGTAGTGAAAATATCATTTTATCGTAATAAGAAAATTAGTTCCCTAGTTTTGTTAAATTATAGGGGAAGACGTATTGATGAACTAAACCCCACTGGGAAATCTCAAACTTTTTCCAAATTCATTCTCCAAACATCAAACGCAAATATCTCTCTACAACATGACACGCTTCTCTCCTATTGTAGATATTTTTTGTGCTATTCATGTATCACTTGTTAGAAGTCTTTCAAACTCTTCCCCATAACCCATACGATAATGCACCTTTTCGCTGACGTTACGGACGTGAGCTGCTGTTTTCAAATTTTAAATTTAATGCTTTTAACAAATAAGTAGTAAATAAATTATGATCACATTAAACAAGTATTTGTGCAGACAAAGGCGTACAGATGAAACAGCACCGGTCCAGATGCGAAAAAAAATAGATTTTCACAAAAGAAAACCATTTGAATGCACCAGGAAAAAGAAAAAGAATAATTTCAAATATCACGTTCATATTTTTAAACTAACTAGAGTTCAGTTATTAAATGACCTTACATTTGACCCGGTCGAGCCGCCTGTGGGACACTTCTACTCCTAGGACTTGAAGTACTTCTACTCCGCTCAGAAAAAAAATGACAGTTTAACCGTCTCTATTCGACCGCTTGAAGATAAATGTAATTTTCCTGTCCACTATTTCATGCTTAAATTTTAAACCAGAGATGTTGGAAATGAAAAGAATACATTGCAGTGTTTATTTTTCGTGTGTAATATTTCCTGAGGTCACTGTTGCTTGGGACAGGATAAAGCAATTTTTTCTTTGTGCGACCAAGACAATTATTATAAAGGAATAGTCGTCAAGCTTTACGAGAAAGTTAATGTCAGTAACACATTTAATTTGACCTCCATGTCCTAAACAAGCATGTACTCCTTTTACGTATCATGTTATAGCCCTATGGCAAGTTCTGTATTATTCGTTATTTACAACAATATCTTTTCAGACAAATTATCTCTAGGCAATTTTCCCTGGAAAAAAAAATCCGTAAAAGATTTTTTTTCTTTGGCTTTCATCCTTTGTCGTCGTTTACATCATATTTCTAAATATAATTTTTATAAAGAGTTATCCTTGCAAACGACATATTTTGATGTTTTTAAATCTTTTGATAAATAAATCACTGTTAAACAAATTCTCGAATCAAAGCAAGAGCGCTCGCTGTCCTCCACTTTCGACTGACCAAGTCGGAAATATTTGCAGTAAAATTGTAATGAATTATAAAATATTGCAGAGAGCATTAAAAGAGAAGAGATACACAAATAATTTCTGGTTTGCTCTTGGGAATCGGCGACTTTAAAGTTTCTATAAAATTTTGAAATCGAGCGTCGATAAAATTTTTATTTCGAATTGAGCGATTAATGTTTTATTGAGCGGGAAGCGATTTTCAGTTTGAGTTTGTCCAGGAGATGACGTCTATGAAGAATACATGAAGAACGCTATTGGAATTTAAGTATGCAATTAATAATTTTCCATTATTCACCTTTTAAATCTGTCACAATTACTGAGTCGAAGCTACAACATTGAATCTAGCAGAACGTGAGTGGCTTGCCAATTTATTATGCGGATAAATAGAGTATTGACTTATCGGAAACACTAATCAGTTAGAACAAACCCAGAAGGCAGAACGAAATTGCTGTTTAAATGAGGTTTAAATGCCGAACGTTTAATGGGCCTGTCAAAATTTTCTGATGTATCCATACCGGACAATTAAGTTGAATTTTATATTCATCGACTCTTAATGAATCGTCGATCATGGACAATTACCGCCGCAAAAATTCGCATCGAGAAAACTTGAGCCTCTCGAATATTTCTAATTATTTCTGTCGATTATTTTGCAGTCTCGAATTTATAAGTCAAACGTCAGATTAGTCCCTCGTTCGGAACAATTGTTTCGAGACGAACGTATTTTTAAAAGTGGAATCTTCCAAGACTTTAATTACACTGACGCATCCAAAATCTGAATTTAGGGAATTCGAGAAAGTAATATAATGTGACACTCCACATTCTTCTCAATCTCGTTCCTGCTTTATTCTTTACTCTCTTTGATAATATTAAATATATACAAACCTTTTTTCAAAAGTTCGACGTGCTTCAATTTACCCTAAGAGATCTGTCGGCAATTTAAGAGACATTTTCGTTCGTTACAATAAATATGATAAAGTTAAAAAAAATATGTACCTATACATATACAGGCTGCCCGGAAAATAGCGCACTAACTACTTACTACTTTATCGGGGATGTTTAAATGTACATGAAAAAAATATGGAAAAAAATTTTCACACAAGAAAATGAATTATGTATTGAATGATAGTACACTGTAAACAAAGATATACTCGTACATCATTACCTTGCAGTGTTGCCGTAGTTTCCATGACAATTTAATACATACAGGGTGGAACAAAAGTATCAAATATTGGCTGTAACTTTTTAATTAGACAATTTATGAAAAAATGTTTAATATAAAAATTATTTGGTTTATTACCATGAATGACGTTCAACAAAAATTGCCAAATTTCCATGGCATTCTTGATATTGCATTTTATTACTTAGTAAGTTAATTTTATCACCTTTGTTTATTTTTTTTAAATTTTATTCTTTTTTCCCATGGGAGCACAACTGTCTTTATGAATACAGAAAGATACGCTTGTTTGAAAATCACACAAAAAATGTATGGGTGCTATTTAAAAAACCAAAGTTGGTTGCCATAGCAGCGAAACAAAAGAAGATAGGAACAAACTAGAAAGACCAGATGATGCAGGATAATACACCAATCAACTTTTATATTAAACATTTTTTCATAAATTGTCAAATTAAAAAGTTACAGCCAATATTTGATACTTTTGTTCCACCCTGTATATGCATTTCGAAATAACCTGTTAAGTGCCACTTTCAAAGACCGTCAAAACAGCAAATAAGTCCAATAGAATGTTTTTAACATTTTTCTGACGTTTACGGTAATCTCTTCTACAGCTTAGTGCACTGTTAGTGCGCCCTTTTCGGGACACCTGTATATAAAAATTTGAATGACTTAAAATGAATGAAAATCTCAAGTGAATAATTTAATAATGCTGCTTTTAAACAGTTTTAAGAATTGCACTTTTATTGGTCCAAAGAAGATAAAATCTCTAAACTGCATTAAATTAATACAGCAAAAGCAACATTTTAACGTCGTATAACTGTATAAAGGAAAAATAATGCTGCAGTAAATAGAGAATGTTCTGTGCATGATTCTGAGAGGTAAGCCGATCTGTTTGTGTTCTTCCGGACAACTTCGACAAGCTCATAAATTTTATTAGAACAATTTATTCAAGGAAATGTCAAATAATATTCTGGTATCAAGCTCAGGGTCAATATTGATATGATAAAAAAGCTCTGACTTGCCGGAAGCGTTTTACTTAATTAAACTTTTAATATTTTCTCCACGGTTAATGTTGTCGCAGTTATAATCAAGATTTTTTTTCTCATACATAAGCGTCGATACGCAACGAGCTGATGAAATTATTTGACGATAGTCGATGAAATCTGTCACTTATTTTAAAATGCAAAGTCGATCGATAATTTTCGAAAAACGGTGTGACAGAATCTTCTTTTGAAGCTCGAATGGCAAGTAATTTTTTTACTTTCCCTCCACCACCCCGGGCGGCACGGCAATTTTGCCGGAGTACATACACTATTACGGATATTACTATCAAGTAATAGTGTATAATTTTAGCGAATATATCATGACGTTTCTTATATTCGCTTTGAGCCAAAACGGTTCAATTGTTTCCCCTTCAGTTATTATATTAAAAATGCAATGAAACGTGAAAATTTTGTTCGGTGAATGTGGCTGTAATTAATAAAGAAGTTGACAACTATTCGTTATTGGGAAGTTGCAGACTATTCAAAACATAATAAAAGCGAAACGCTGTAAATCTGAATGTTCGACTAAAGTTCACCAGTATGAGACGAATTTTCCGATTATAAGAAGATTTATTTGAAAATATTGCCCACCTGATGCGACCTGTTTAAAGGTCGTAACAGTTTGTTGTGCAGAATTAAACTAGAAAAGCAGGAAGGGCCAAATAACAATATATGTACACACGTGATCCTATGGGAAATCAAGACAGAACACGAATAAACCTATCTCACTTATCACAACTTCTTTCGGCTAATCTGGCCTTCACAAGGAACTGTTTTGAATACCAACCGAATACCAGCGAGGTCCATTGTTTCTTAATTTCTTTTCGTGGAATTTATACAAACTTTCTCTTCAGATTGGTTCTATTCCTTTGGGTGGCAGATTATAAGGATAGCATTGTCCTGGAAAGTTGTTTTTATTCTGGATTTAATGTACATTTAGACCAGATGTTGCTCCTTAACACACGAACCATTTTCTCTTTTTTCGCACTGAGGAACACGCCATAATAATATCAAATCACTTCTCGAAATGGACAAATAAACGCATAAATAACGCTTTTTCGTTATTTTCACTGTTTACTTCCCGACACCTGCTGCGCCTGTTTAACGCTGGCTTAAAACCATTATTTCGGATTTGACCGAGGCCAAGCCGATTTATTCTACATACCTTAATAATAATAACCGCAACTCCATCACATAAATTCTCCGACGGTTATCCAAAATACAAAATAAATTTTTCGTGACAGTTACCGTCTGCTGCGCGTAGCTCCCTTTTGTGGTTCTGAAGTTATTTGCATTCAGTTAAATTACAGAGTAAATAGTGTTGAGTACCAAGCCGCTTTATTAATTGATAATTATTTGTGTAAATAATTTGTGAGGATCAACAGATTTAATTCTGCAAAAACACAGATTATTGTTAATGTAGCAATGTGCTTTATGATTTACAAAATGTGTGTTCTGAGCGTTATTAATTTAATTAAATCAAATGAAGCTTGGAGAAATTACAAGGCGGCTATATAGAAACATGATGTGGTAGAATTGCTTATTCTTGGAGTAAACCAAGCGAGCTGCATAATTAGTAATTACTTAGTTTCTAACCAGTTTTGTGTAAAACTTCGTTACTAATTCTTAGTCGATCGCTGTTTAGTTTTACACCGAAAATCCAACCACCGCACAAAATAACCCAAAAATCTTGATGTACAGGGTGTAATCGAAATACACGGAATAATTTTAACCACGAGGTACTAGCTTCATGTAGAACTCGGAAAAAATATTTAAAAAAATTTACGTACGTTTTATAAAACATGATATACAAGGGTGTATTTTAAAAATGTGCTGAAATTTTACCTACGAGGTTGTGGGACAACGTAGAAGACTAAAAGCAACTATAAAAAATTATACCTCAAAAATTACATGTCAATTTATTTTTTGACAGAATTTTTTAAATATTTTTTCCGAGTTCTACATGAAGCCAGTAGCTCGTGGTTAAAATTATTCTGTGTATTTCGATTACACCCTGTAGATTATTTTAGAAAAATTCGTCGAAAGATTAATTTTTGACCCCGTCGCATTTTTTCAAAACCGATTGTACGTCGCAAACAAGAAATTGTCAAGTATTGCGAAATTAAAAAGAAAATGGAAAACGGAAAAACCTTTAGGGCTCGTTTCTCCGCAAAAAACAGACGTAAATCTTTGTAAATTTCTTTGTAAAGATTTTTTAATTATCAAAAGAAGTTTCACAATCAAAATTAAATAATTGGTTTCATTTCTCTCTTGGAAATTTGCGGAGAGAACGAGTACATCTGACATCTGTTGCCAATTAAAAATTGTTTTTGTTACGCGTCTCGACCCGGGTTGTTTTTTTTTCAAACGAAACTATCACATCCAGTTTTCGTCGTTTTGTCTGCGAAAAATTTCAACACTCGCTTTCGCCGGAATTGACTCCAGCTCAAAATTGGATATGTCTGTGGTGAACTCCAGTCGAGATTTACTCTAACTGCGCTAACTAAATTCTCCCAGTCATGCAACAGTGTAAGTTGAAAATATTGCCGAAAGTTGGACGCTGTGCATGCATTATGCAAGTCGTGCGAAATATCGGTGCATCGTTTTAATCTGTTGTGTTCACTAACAACTCGAATCAGCTAAATTGTAACTGAACCGATTTTAGCTGCAAAAACCTTGAATCGGTGCAATTGCTTACTGATTTATTCGGTTTTGTGTTTAATTACGTTTATTTAGAGACGCGCAATCCTCTAATATTTATTTTTATTCCATGTATCTATCGAGGGTTAATCTGGTTGGATGATTCTAATTTAACTGTTATTTCCTTCGTTGCTATTGTTGGTTTTTACGACAAACGAGATCGCAGTCCGGAGAACGTCACGTTGGACTGCCTGAAAAATCAATCCTATTACTCACGCTAAATGAGTTAACTTCATATTATTTTAAATCGACTCGATTTTCCGTAATATCCGGCCGAGGCACGATTTACCAAAAAAAAAACATTACCTTCGATACTACCAAAATAAGAAAATAATTGCTAAGTATTACTATTACTTACAGTTTCGTAATTCTCTGAATGTCAAAAACAGAAACGACATACAGGGTGTCGCAAAATTAACGTATTCCAAGTCGGGGGTCTTGTAGGGAAAAATCTCAGGAATCTCGAAAAAATAAAATAAAAAACATTGGGGGGGCCTTTACAAAGATATATGGTTCACATTTTTCATCATGTTTTCTTCAAATAAAAAATATAAATGGTTGACATTCATTTTGAAATATGGTGAGGATGATTATGTAAAATATTAAAATATAAATGAAAACACAACATAGCTAGAATATTAATCAGGTACTTTTGAACAAATATTGGCAACTTTGATATTTTTTTCAATGTGACAGCAATTTTTTTTAACATTTTTACTTGGTCCACAGGATGTCCCCTACTAAGCCCCGAACTCGGAATACGATAATTTTAAGACACCCTGTATAACTACCTTTAACGTAGTTGTTGCAATAAACAGTACAGCGTGGTACACAAAAGGATTGAAAGAAAGATTAAAAGAATTTGAAAACGTTTGAATAGTTTTCGTATGAGTTAATCTACGAGTGTCGTTTAGTTTGGGAAAGGTGAAGCGGTCTCGTGAAATTATTGGTATTGGTTTCATTTGGAAAACGTGAGCGTTAGAAATATGACCAGGAGATGGTAGGTTTGTGAGTAGGATTGTGCTTTTAAATGTAGGGTTGAATGAGGGCTGAGAGTAATAAATGAGTAAGTTAGTGTATTTTTCTCGATTATGCTGGTCATTAATTCGATTGTTTTACTGCGGAGCTGCGGCTGAAGATGAGACCGGGAGAGCTGAAAATAGAATTAGAATAATGGAGTATCGGTGAATTAATTTCTGTTGCAACTGGCCCGGAGGAAAGTTCGTGTGTATTTGGGATTTTATGCGTATCTGGCTTTCCCAATTCCCGGATAGAATTAAAATGTATTTTATTGGCCTTGTATTAAATGATGTTGTGTATCAGATAGGAAACTCATTAAAAATTATTTTATTTACGGCATCTATGGGGGATGTAATGTGATTTCGTGTTAGATTATAGGAAACCAATAAAAATAAATAGGTCTTAAGGCAGAAGATTTCCAATTTGCATATATTGATTTTCACAAATGCGTGCCAGGGATATTGGTTTAATAATCAGGGAATGGCAAGTTAGCCTTTATGCGTGTCGATGTTTTTGTCTCATATTGCAGCAAGATGGCTTCTCCTGCCGCAAACGCGCTCTATTGAGGATTAGCGGCTTTAGATCTCAGGTTGATCAGTGTCATCAGAATCGGTTTTCAAACGATCGCGATCGGTTATTTCGCCCGATTTTTACGTAATTAGGTCGATTCGGACACGTGTGCTCGTGCAACTGGAAGAGCCGTTCCTGTAGGACTCGGACCTCAACCCAACTGTTTGCGGTGCGCAAATATTGGAACAATTTACTATTAATTGAATAATTAATGAAATGTCGACTGTCGATATCAGACCGTAATTATTACTATATTATAAATTACACACGTCCGCGTTCTGCCGATTCCACCCTACAAACATGGCTGCGCAAATAACGCACACTTTGATCCTAAAACGGAGACCACCACTCACCGTAAACTTTCAAAAAACAAATTGTCCACACACCAAATGATCACCTGAAGAACGCTAAAATGCAAAAGAAAATAAAACCGTTGATATTTTATTTTCGCAAAAATAAATTATTGGAATTATTGGAACAATGTTAACATATTTCAGACTGCTGTAATAAAAGTTCACATTTATCACAAACCGAATTGTCAAAATCTATTAAACAACAACATTGAGATTTTATTTTCCCGGCATCCACCATTTTTGCAATTTATAATTTATCAAACTCATGACTTAACGATGGAAATCACTATGCTCTTTTGTACAGGGTGATTTTGAAATCTGTGAATAAATTTTAACCACGAGCTACTGGCTTCATGTAGAACTCGGAAAAAATATTTAAAAAATTCTGTCAAAAAATAAAATGACATTTAATTAACCTGGTAGGTAAAATTTCGGCACATTTTAAAAATACACCCTGTTTATCATATTTTATAAAACGTACACGAAAAAACTGTTTAGGTATGTTTACACGTACTATCTGTCTATCTAGTGGAAAAAATCTGACAGTTATAGTATGGTACACTTCACAGGTTAATGATGAGAAAGATGGTTTAGAATCGCACTTCTTACAACTGATAAATGCCTCGTCGTAAATTTAATTAAATTCTTTTATTTCGTGTCGCTGTCGCGTTTTATTTGTTATTACAAGAAAACAAAGCATTTCGGGTTAGTGTTGAAATTTAAAGAGTTAGCGTCAACGAAAACTTTTGGTATTTAGACAATAAGTAACATGGCAATCCATCTTTCTGCTAGACACTCGTCTGCCAAGCTTGCCTTCGTTTCATTACGTACACTTTTCTTCTTCTGTAATTAAAAAGACCAACTGTTCATTATTGCCGGCTGAAAAATGTGCACGGTACCCGCCAAGCGCACACTCGCAATAATAATCTCGCTTCGATCAAATGCAATTTCTCACAACAAATTCAAAATAACAAATACGCCATAAATTCAACTCGTGATGCTATCCCCGTAATAACATCTGTGTAGACCGTATCAGGTAGACATCAATATCGCGATATTGTTGTGTAGGTAGGGCGAGGTGTGTGAGACAATGCCTCGCACAATTGCCCAATTTAGCATTTAAGACTGCGGAAGGTTTGGGTGCGCAATGTGGTTTAAAATGTGTTTGGGTATTGTTCCTTGTCGACAACAAACAGAAATGATATATCTACTCGTACCTTCTATGATCGCAGTTTAGTATTGTACGAATAGTTCGGCATTAATTGCCTTAAAAATCAGATTTGATCCGATAAATTGGTAAAATACAGGGTGTTATTGAAAGTTGTACAGATATTTTAACCACGAGCTACTGGCTTCATGTAGAACTCGGAAAAAATATCTAAAAATTCTAAGCGGTTTCCTTGTTTTAAAGCATATTTCCTATAGGTTACTTCGCATTGGCGTACATTTTATAAAACATGATATACAGGCTGTATTTTTAAAATGTGCCGAAATTTTACCTACGAAGTTGTAGGACAACGTAGAAAACTAAAAGCAATTTAAAAAAAATTGTAGCTCGAAAAATAAATGTCATTTTATTTTTTGATATAGAATTTTTTAAATATTTTTTCTGAGTTCTGCATGAAGCCAGTAGCTCGTGGTTAAAATATCTGTACAACTTTCAATAAAACACCCTGTAGATAAGAATTTAATTCCAATGTTCGTAATTAATTTTAATTCGACCCACAAAAGTAAACATTTATGAGGTAGAAAAAATGTATTGAATTAGAAAAAAACACGCGAAATATCATGAGAAGAAGATGTTTTGTGTGGGTAAAATCGATAGGAAAAATGTTTGTTAATTTATTGGAGCGATGCAGTTAAAATCGTCGCTAATTGGTTTCAATTTTCTCAGGATGAGGAAATGATAGTGTTGCATTACACGCAAGATCGAGACATTTTGGACGTGTGAATGGAACGTAAATAATTGTCCAAGTCATGTTTAACGACTTTAATTAAAGGAAAACGCTCTTTTTTCTTTTGTATACGGGAATTAAAATCCCCGTCGATTCTAAAAATACTCGTATTATAGCGTCAAAGCAAATTTTAAAGAGCTTTTTGTATAAGATTATCAGATATCAAAGAGTTGAAAGAAATGACTCATTCTAGCCGGGCGCGAATGGCAACTGGAAGACGAGAACGTAACCTTATCCATCGCTTGACACGATGAAGGGGTGAACCGATCCGTCTTCAAAGACTTCCGTTTAATTTCTGCTGAAATTATTAATCGCCAGTAATTAATCAAGCCCCGTTCTTCCCCTACAAGTGGTACATTATTTTCCATCTTTTTCACGACTTCGCATCTTTTTGGCCACCGATGTCGTTAACGCAAATCAACACCCACCTCGGTTTTATTCGCTCACATTCAGATGAATCGCCCAAAATGCAAATAGTAAATACTCCACGTTGGGAGTGATCAATTAAAAATAATTTTAAAAACTTCTTTTTTAATTGCGAATTTATTTACAGCTCTATTGGCCGTCTTTCACATTCATGCCTCCAGTGCTCCTCTTCTTCCCTTATATCTCTCCTACTCATATCTTGTTGTACCTGTTGTATCCACATTTATTCTGGTCGTCCTCCTTTTCTTCTTCCTTATTAGTCATTCTTTTTCATTTTCTTTAATGCTCTCTCAGTGTCCATACCATATTACATACTTTTTTTTTCATTTTCTCTGATGCTTCCTCAAAACGATCCATTAGTCTTCTAATTTCTGTATTTCTTATACAGGGTGTTTTTGAAATGCGTGCACAAATTTTAACCACGAGCTACTGGCTTCATGTAGAACTCGGAAAAAATATTTAAAAAATTCTGTCAAAAAATAAAATGACATTTATTTTTTGAGCTACATTTTTTTTTAATTGCTTTAGTCTTCTACATTGTCAAACAACCTCGTAGGTAAAATTTCGGCACATTTTAAAAATACACCTTGTATATCATATTTTATAAAACGTACACCAATGCGGTTTCCTTGTTTTAAAGCATATTTCCAATAGGTTACTTCGCATTGGCGTACATTTTATTAAACATGATATACAGGGTGTATTTTTAAAATGTGCCGACAATTTACCTACAGGGTGACATTTTATTTTTTGACATACATATAATTTTTTAAATATTTTTTCCGAGTTCTACAGGAAGCCAGCAGCTCGTGATTAAAATTTGTGCACGCATTTCATAAACACCCTGTATGTTCAATTCTGGATACCTTGCATCCTCGTCTTGAGCAGTCGATTTCGACTACATCTAGTCTTTCTCTATCGCGTTTGATAACAGTCCACGTCTCTGCTCTCTATTAATGATGATGGAGTCTAAAATCCTAAAATTAAAAAGCGTACTGCTGCTCGTTTTCCCGGTTCGTCTACCATTTCTGTAACGATAATTAACTAATTTTAAGTTTTATTCGTCATAACATAATGCACAATACGCCTTTTTCAGGACATAATTGAAGTAGTAGTTTTTGACCGGGCTCATTCTGGGTTATTGTTGCTACCGACTTGCGTATCTTTGTTATATTTATTGGGTCTTTAATAAAAAAAAATTACCTAACATAAATAACCGTAATCGAATTAGGAACTCTCTTTTATCGACCTCTGATAGTCACTTCAGCGTACTTTTAGTATAATATTAATTAGGGGTGGAGCGCAGCGTGGTTACAGCATAAATCGTCTAAAAGAGCACATTAAATTTTTATCGGTATCGGTTGTGTATTAATTATGTTAAACCACCCTTTCTACCCTTGCTTAATTAATTGCTTCGTTTCCGACATATTAGTTATGAAGAAAAAAAACGTCAGAAATGGCCATATTCTTGTTGTATCAAGCTTTACCGGAACTAACAACCACTTTTTCAAGATGGTTCGCATTAGGTATTCGTGTGCGGTCACATGTTTAAACATGTATGAAATAAGGAACCGCTTCTGTTTTGTTTTGCACCATAACTACAATTTATTTAGCGGCTCGTCTTCATAGGTCTTATGTTTTCGTGTGGTAAATTTTTCACAACAAAATTTTTCATCCAAGATTTGTGTGTGTTTCCGACGACCATTCGTAGGTGGCTCTGTCGCAGAAGCGGAGCGCCTCCTCGCGGCGTTCAAAAGCACTAGTTAAAAACGTTTATGAAAAAATGCGTCGTTTTTGACCCATCAGGTGCGGCGCCCCCTGGCGCCGGCTTCTGCAATATTAACAGCACGCCCTGACTCTTAGGGCTAACGTATGTGCGATTGTAACAATGCGCGCTAACCGCATTGCCTGAGGTTACATTCTATGGAGCTGGTGTGCAGGGAATTCCTGGCTAGGTTCAAATATTCCCAGCTGTTCCCTCATCGCGCACTTTGCTTCTATCCGCTTCACACCACCTACAAATATACTTACGATAACAAACACCCCCAATTTGTTGAAACTAGTATTTCTGAGATACAAACTTTCGGGGAATTCGCAGGATGGGGCTGCAGCCATCGGCGCACCTACTTTCACCGCAGACGCCTACGGACGAATTTCGCTTCAACTAATTCGGTTTTTGCCAAAGTAGGAGTGTTTCAATCGTTAAATATTCTACGGAGGCATTCGATAAACTTTTTAAAAGTGAAGAACATTCTACATATGTTATTTGCAAATTTGTCTCTCAATGATAAAGCCGCTAGTCTGGTCACAAAAAATGCCACTAGGAAAGATCAGTTAAGTTGCTTTTATAAAACATTTCTACGCTAGAACTTGAATGTCTCTTCTTTTGAAAAAACCCTGCTAAAAAAGAAATTGATTCTGTGGAAAGTTACAAAATTATTAGAAAGTAATTAAAATAGTTAAAGAATAGTCTTCAATCGATCAATTTTCTACTTGGCATTAATTTATAGTAGACAATTTCTAGATAATTCTAAACAAATGAAATTATTATCCTTAAGATTTTTCATAAAAAAAATCTAATCAAAATATCATAAATTTAATCAAAATACTTTTCCATATAAATTATTTCGCAGGTGAAGTTTATGAAGTCGATTATTCATTCATTCATTCGACGCTCTCCTAGTAAATGTAAGCAAATGTTAAAAATCAGCGTTATGCAGAAAAGTAATCGAGTCGACTTAAATAAATTCAAGATGTCCGAAATGGTGTGAAATTGTGCGAAACGGCGAAAGTGCGTGCTGCAGAAATATTGCAGCGATCTATAGAGCCGTAACGAGGTGTATTCGGCCCCCGCATTTTTATTTATTGGGGTAGAGATGTGGCGTCCAGTTAAAGAAGGCACGTCTGGCGCTGGGACTTCCGTTTCCGTTTCCGAGCGACCGTATGCGGTTGCCCAATCATAATCCTACAAAGAAAGTGAACTGGCAAGGACGACCCGATCAACGATTTTCCTTCATTAAATTTCGGGCAATCAAAATAATCTGGGTAATTCGGGCAGTTAAACTTAGACGGAATTTTATGTGTTGTAAACTGAATAGTGAACATAACCAGCGAAAAGCCGAAGCCAAACCATGACATCACATCGCCCAGGGTCTGGCGCGTTTGTTATTTCTTTTTCGTCAATAGGGTCTGCTCGTGCAACATTATTTTTCCGATGAATATTCTGAAAGCGGATTATTGAGGTCCAAAATACCACCGACCAACTAAATTTTTACGTTCCGTTACTGATCTGAATTGGTTTCAGTTTATATTTTTGAATCGCAATGAAAAAAGGAGTTTATGCATCTTTCATTTTGACGTCCTTGTAAAGGATATATATGGAGTGTAACATCTTATTTATTAAGACAGATGGGGAAAGTTCCGGCCACAATTGAATTAATTTCCTATATATTTATCCCAATATATTTTATTTAATGACATACAAAATTATAGACGATAGCTGTATAAAGATACGAGTATAATATTTATACACATCTGATAAAGGAATGGAGATAAAAACTTTACCAAACTCTTTATGGCAAAAAAATGTTTTCAAAATATGTTTTATAGAGAGTACCGACATTAAAGAAATTATTAAATGTTGAACATCCGTAAGTTGTCTTATGTTTTGAATTTATTTGAAAGTGGTTCGAATAACCAGATTATTTTATAAGTATATATTAAGGTTAAATGACATGTTTAGGTAGACATTTTGAACAGCTACGGTATCTTGATTTTTACACACTAATCAAACTATCTGTCATTTTACCGCACGGAGTGTGTAAAATACCACGAAAATTCTAAGCTTTCAGGGACCTCCAAAAAAACTGTTAGCTTATCATAAATAAAGTCCATGTCTAGTAAGACAAGATACTGCTACCATTGATCCGTTCAGTTTTCGAAAATGAACATAATTTAATTGTTTTCTTCTGAGAAAATTGTGAATTCTGATGGCGCCATCTTGTGGTATAAATCGTAAGCATATCAGTTGTCGGTATAATAGATAACTTTCTGGTATTTTATTAATTAAATGTCAGTCGTTGACAAGTTTTGCAAAATTATTGGTTAGAACAAATTTCAAATTTGAGAAAACGAGTTGTCGCCCAAAAAGATTAATACATTACCAATGCGGTAGGCATTTTACATCGCTCGGTTTTTGTTAAAACACTCCCGCTGCGCGGTCTTGTTTCAGCCTAAAAACTTCGCGCTGTAAAATGTATAACTATTAACTCTCCAGTGCGATTCAGTTAAATTTGTATCAGATTAATAAACTCATCAAAACATCTCGTAACGGTCATAATGAACAAAACTTGCTAGACCAAGGAATATTAACGACAACCCTAGCACCCTTCCTGTTATTTTTACAATTTTTTTTAACAAGCGAACTTTTTATTTTATTATCTTTGATTTCTGCCAGAAATTTTTTTTTGAGTGTCATTGACATTTTGTTGAGAGCAACTACAGAATTATTGTTGCTTTTGATACTTGAGATGACAATCCAAGTATTTGTTACAGTATTATTTCAATTTTGTCAACACTTGACTGAAAACATTTTCTCGTATACTGCACCTCTTCGGATAAACCTTTACGAATTCCATCACATTTTTTACCTTTCGGCTAAACATTCTTAGGATTTTAAGTTTAACAAATCAGAAGCAAAATACACATCTCTTAGAGCATATCCTTACTTTTATTAAATTTTTGAATAAGCACTCCTTCAGCGTATCGAGCAGAGCTCGCGTTTATACAAAGGGTTTCGCAATTTCCTTTTAAGTCTTACAAACAAATTTGACTCCAAAAGAATATTTTTTGCGACAAAATCGAAGCTGTGATCTACTTTTTAATTTTTAATTGGATTTGCAAGACCTGATTTGGTGAATGTCTGGTCGGTAAAAATTTTTGAAAAGTGTGTTTGCGGATGCGCTAATAAAATAGGCAGATGGCGCAATCTGTAGTTATATTTTAGCATTTAGTGTCGAGTGACTGCATCGGCCCTCCATATATCGAGAGGATTTCGTGCCAGTGGATACAAATGCAACTCATTTCCGCTGCAGACGGTGAAATTATTAATTTCAAATGAAAATTATATGCGGAGATATTCGTTCTTTTAAGTGAAACGGTGTAAAGATATGCACGGTGATAAGTATCAAAGTACATGTTTTTAAAAAGTTTCTGTGTCAAATAAACCATTAAAAATGTAGTGACTTTGTTTTTGCTTGTGCTGAGTGTTTGCTCGCTAGTTCGGCTGCATATTTAATAGCCTGCAGGCCCGCGGGACCGGTACGCGCCGGGCTTCCCTGTGCCGCCCCTGCAGCCGCCCCCGATCCGCCGCTTTTATTAGGACGCCCCTCTGTGTCATGTTACATCACAATTGATTAAAATTCACTCCTTCGCCCATTAATAAATGATCGTCAAAACACGGCGAATCTCTAAAAATCACGCGACCACTTATTTATCTTACACTCGGAGCGAGGGAATAAGACAAAACGACTCCGCCATAAATCACCGCCATCTAATTTGTGCAATAAAAGCCTTTCATTTGTAGTTTAAAATATGGCCTTCTCTATACGTAATATATCGTTATCTCCGCTTCCGTGAAACTAATATTTTAGAAATTCTGTTCCTTTGTGACTTGAACCGTTTAATAAAAATTCTGGTAATTGAAAAAGCACGCGACATTTAAGCTTGATATTTTTCTAAGCTTGCAAGAAAAATTACAATCACAAAATCAATTACTCTTTCGGTTTATTTACGACTATTACAAGGCTTCCATAATAATGTAAAGGCCACTGCGGAAGAGCGCAACACCGCTCTGGCGGACAAAAGCTCGCACTAAAGCACAGCTTTACATAATCGATATAAAAGCCAGCCGCTGATTTTACAGCGTTCTTCGCACATTCGACGAAAGGTTCGTTTCTTAGCTAAAGGCACACCGTGTGGACCGCACCGGAAATGATCGGTCATAAAAACAATACAAAAACCAATTATCACCACAATGCTCGACTATTTAGCAATGCTGCGGTTCAAGATGTCAACAAAAAAGTGTTGCATCGATCTGCGACAGTACCAAGAAAAATGTTTCCAATTGAAAGAAATTCCAACTTACCTGGATTTTTTTTTAAGTATAACGTGATACAGGCGAAGTTTTAAATCGACTTGTTACGGACAGCTCGTGTGTGGGATGAAGTTAAAGTTTGTTGAGAAGTTTGTAAGGTCAATACACGTCAAACCGACAATATCTGAGGAGTTTTTAAAGATATTTTACACAGGGCAACCACACGGACCAGAAGTAAATGCAAATTGTCTATTAAAAAAGTTTTTAACGGATTTTTGAAAAACTTTTGGTGGAGTAATTCGTATTAAAGAACGTGGTAAAGGGTAAACCAAGGAAATCCGGACGAAACATCAACGAGGCTGTTTTCCAGGATTTAACATTTATGTTTATTCTTTGTAGAAAGGTGTTCTGGAAACTTACCCTAATAAAGGGAGTGGATTATAAGAGCTCCCTCACTTTCGTCATTATCAAGTCAAATTAGAAATTTGTCAAAACGTGCCATAATATTTGTTTTTCGGTAATCTCTACTCCTGCACGGTATTTCTCCACCAAATACTTACTACCAGTGTTTTCTGCATATACAGTACAATAATTATGTCCAAAAATATACATACTATGGAATTAAAGAAACATAATACTTAATCTACACTATTTTTTTTTAATTGGTAAATAATTTCTGTTGAGGTTTTACACGGCTGTTTCATTACTTTTTAACAGTTACTCAACTCCACGAACAATTTATTATACAGGGTGTAATCGAAATACACGGAATAATTTTTACCACGAGCTACTGGCTTCATGTAGAACTCGGAAAAAATATTTAAAAAATTCTACGTCAAAAAATAAATTGACATTTAATTCTTTTCAAAACGAGCTACATTTATTTATCACTCTACCCAATCTTCTACCTGGTTTCTTAACATTTCTTAAATAATTTGTTATGAACGTTTGAAGAATAAATAGTATATTATGTTATTTGGAATTTTACGAGTGTGTGCTTTAGCTGGTTTGTCTGCCTCACTTCGTTCAACAACCAAACTACCAGCCTCAACACATAAAACTTGGTTTTTGCTCCTAATAACATAATATACTACATATTACGTATCGTGAGTGATTTTGTGTTGACTTAAAAAAAGACAAAAGTTAGAACTTTTTATTTTCGAAATTTTCTTTTTATACACACGTACTTTATAGAAAAAATTAAATATAAACATTATTTTTATACAGGGTGAGTCGGGAGGAACGGCCGAAACTCCGTGAGTGTATTCACACATGAAAGTAATGTTTAAAAAAAGTCATAATGTTTCTATCCGATTTTCGTTTGTTTTCAAGTTATAGCGTAATACGAAATAACCAAAATTGCAAACATTAACATTGTCTTAATAAGCGAGTTCTTTTATTAAATGTTAAAAAATACCGCCGTTGACCTCTGAACATTTTTTGCTTCGTGTACAAGGGGCGCTTGTTGCTCTCCTAATTGGTATATGCCTTTCTTGGCTGCAGTATTTCTAGTATGTCAAATTAGTGCTTCCCGAGTGTTCACTTCATTTTTCAACCAGCCAAATGTTTTTTAACCTCAAACATGGCATACTCTGATTACAAAATGCTTTAAATGTGAAAACAAGCAAAAACAAATGAAAATCGGATAAGAACATATGATTTTTTTTAACATTATTTTCACTTGTAAATACATTCATGGAGTTTCGGCCGTTCCTCCCGACTCACCCTGTATTATTGCTAATATGAATAACCTTTATTAAAAAATTAACAGACATCAAATAGAAATATTTAAAAAAAAAATTAAATACAAATGTGTTATATCTATTAAGTTTAATAGTACATCAATGACTCTGCGACTAACAGTCAATGTGTTTTAAAAATAATTTTTGGAATTTTTGTCCCAATTAGTGCAAATACGAATTGACTTCTTTTTATTTTCTTTTAATTCTTTGACTCATATGATCATATCTTTATAATACTCTTTTTAAGATTATATCGGTAATCGTTAATCACATTCCAAAATTTGAAAACATATTTTTAAAATTATTCTCCCAAATGTATCTATGTATTTTTTTCTATTGTTCCGGAAAATAGCTTCGCAGGACTTGACCCATTTGCTGAGGACTCGTATTTCACCTAAATTTTTTGTAGCGTTTATGGTGCCATAAAACAATCGTAGACGGTGTTTTATTTGTGGGAATACAATTATCCAACACGTTAAACGGCTCAGGTTGACAAAAGGGCTTATTTCACTTTTGTCAAAGTTGTATAAATATATTAATGTTAATGACATTCTGCTTTATCGGTTTATGATAATTTTATTATTATTTCTTGCAAATTGGGCGAAATAATTTATTTTTATGTCGGGATATAAAAAATTCAGTAGTGTTACAATGTCAATAAACGGTGCGTGAAAAGAAACAACACCTAATCCATATCTGAACATTATTTACTCTTGAGCCCTCTGTCACGATAAGAAGAATAGTTTGCAAATTATATAATTTACCACGCTATGTTTAGATAACAGATATAATAACAAAGCACAACGGATGCGTTACGCGTTTGCGACAGAAGTGTGACTATGTCGCCGCCATTTTAACCTCTTTAGGCAATAAAGTGTGATTTTTTTGTTCGGCTGCAGCTGCCGAAGCAACAGTGACGAGGCAGTAATAAAGGGCATCCGATGTTCCAGATATACGAGATGGCATCTTAGCCCCGCGCAGGATTTTGGATGAACCACCCCCAGGATTTGAATGGCATAAAAAGATTAAAGTGACCTCTTGCCACTCCCTCAACGGCGTATTGGGCGCACCAGGCCGCCCCCACTGACGTCAGAATATCTAGCATCGCGACGGCCTGCCCCCAAGCTTATCACTGATAAGAAATAAGTGATCGACAGAAAAACGTCTCAATTAATAGTCAGCGCTGGTCTAGGACCGCTCCACGGTCGACGGCGGCGGCGGCGGCTGAGCGCGGTGTATCGCTGGCGGCGTAAACATAAACAAGAGTGGGGGGTGGTGCCGCATGCTGTTTCTCCTGCTGCTACTTTGCCGCCTGCTGACGGCAGGAATACCGTCATTCGCACAACGCGCCTATTTTAGCTCATTGTTGTTTTAATGTCTTGTTTTGGTCCTGAGAATGCAAAAATTTCGGTTTTAATTTACATTCTACAGGCGCGACTTGCATAAACGATGGATTTTTTTCCGGCTGGAAGCGACAAGGGCACATTCCAGACATAGATACACTTTTTATTATTTTCCAACACAATTTAGCTACACCACGGCAAATCAACAGCAAATTTTTTGTTGCGCAATTTTAATTAAAATTCAAATTCTACACTGTTTTACTCTTCAGTTTTTATAAATACATACTCAAATTGATAGGCCTCGTCCTCCCTAATATAAAAAATTATTCAATAATTCAAACTATCCACATTTAATTTAATAAATACGGTCAGCATAGGATCAACTAATTAAAACAATGATAATTAATAAAATAAGGACTTTATTAAAGAGAAAAAAAGAAGCATATAAGACAATATATACAAAAAATACAATATAAAAATTTAGACCAACAAAATACAAAGATGAAGCGAAGTCTAGCAACAGCTATTCTACTTAACCTCAAAGAAAAGAAAAAAAAAGAAGCAATTAAAAATAAAAGTAAAAGGGGAATAAGAAAATTAGATAACTAATGTACAAAAGAAGAAAAAATCCTACCTACCCTAAGATTTAACAAAAAAAGTCAATTCACAAAAATAATGCTTAGTGTAAAAAAAGACAACTAAGACAATATAAACTGAAGAAATTAATACAACAAAAAATAATTACATATAATACAGGGTCTCAGCTAAGATTTTCGAGCCTAATATCTCGGTTATTTGCCAACGGATTTTTATGAAATTTAAAATGCAGATATTTTAGACCGTGAAGATTCAATTACATAGTAATAATAAAAAAATGTAATTTTAACACATGTTTTCTTTATCGAAAATTATGCGCGATTATTATTAGATTGTTAAACATTAAAAAATAGGGGTCTTCACAAACAATTAAGTAAATCACTTCAACGAAAAAATTAGATTTTGTCGTTAAAAATTTAATGTAAAATCTGAAGGATTTGAGCAGTTACCTTTTGAAACAATTGATGATTAATTGCCAAGCAACATTTTGTACACCCTTTAAAGTCTGTCAAAATTGAGCGCGCTTTATTAGAAACGTTAAATTGTGAAAATTCATTGAAAATACTCTAAAAATAGACTACAGCGGCAGAAATTTCAATATTGTTGAAAAAGAAAAAAAAATTGCCTATGGAGAGTGTCGTAAGAACTTCAATGACACAGTTCGTTTTCTCGTGGAACACTATCCAAATGTAGGCTTTACAAAATGTAAGGTTAAGAGAGTCTTCAATTTATTTGAAGACACAGGAAGCCTACGTTAACTAAATTACCTTGACGATCAATTTTTTATGTAAATCTTAATTGATTCAACATTTTAAAAAGGCATGTAAAAATCACATTTTTAAGACTTGGGTGATTGCATTAATTGGATTTTATTCTTCACCGTCTAAAATATCTGTATAAAAATAAAAGAAAGACTTTTTTTTCTATCAAGTATGTAATTCTTAAATGTAAATTTTTCAGTACCTAAAACAAAAATACAATTAGCCTAAAATTGGATCTGCTAGATCTTTCTAGTTGATTAAACATAATAATATTAATAAGTTCTAAAATGCTACAATATCAAATATATTTTTAAAAGATTTCGGAAGTAGGTATGTACATACATACATTATGAGCATTTGCTATTAGACAAAAATTAATAAGCAAGATCAATAGCCCCCTTGCATTGTAGGGGCAAGTCGTATTTTTGTGTACAGTCCCGCAAGCACCCGACATACCGTGTTATTATATTAGCAATGTGTTCCTGAGGCACGTTTTCCCACACCTCCGACAGGATCTCCTGGAATTCGCGTCGAGTTACGGACTATGGCTAGTGGTTATTTAATTAGCGCTGAAGGCTGTTTCAAATTTTTTTTAATGATGTTGAGGTCGGGTAAGTTTGGGGGTTGAGCATAAATGTGAAATTCCTACTTTCCTTATGACCCGGGGCAAATTTCTGCCAAGGAGCCAGCCAACGATGAAATTTACTTCAACAAAATTTCAGGAATCCAAAACATACTTGCCGGCAAACACCGGAGATTGTCAACAGAATCGTTCTTTTCAAAATTCAGGATGGATCGCTTCAGGTTGTGTAAGATCAAAGTTTCCATAATAAACAGGTCTACCACAATCCATAAATTATTATTGCAGACCATAAACTCGTAAAATATCGAATAACCGATCCGAAAACAAAAACTTATAGTGAAGAGGAAAAAAACATTATGGCCATGCTTTTTTTTTTATAATATTTACTAATTTCAGATTACTTTAGTATTTTAAGGCAAACTCGAAAGATGAATAGTGTCAAATTGAACGATGTAGCACAATGATAAAATATATATTTTTATTAGAGAATGTGGTGAAGAGATTATGTTGTCTTACATTAGTTCAGTTTCTGTAAACTTATTAAAAAATTTACTTACGAATGCCATAACGAAAACTAGAAGCACTTGGACACAAGATTGAAAATATTGCTCAAGAATTTGATTTTACGATGGAAGAGACATTTAGTAAATTTAGTAACAGAATGACATCTCACAAAGTCTATTAGGTCTTAGCTTAAGACCTAACGCCAATGAAGTGATGATAGTGACTGATCATCTATACCAGATTTGGCCACCTATTTATCGCAGGACCCAAGTACAGTCGTGACAAGCAAGCATGCCCTTAAACAACATTTACGTTTACTCGATGAGGCTTAAAAAATATTTAACAAATTGGTAACATTTCGTCTTTCTCTGTAGAGGGAAATAAACTAGTTTTTGATCAGCTTCATGGAATTTTTAGCTGAATTAAATATCAGAATTGAAGAAGTTGGGAAGTCGATAGTGGTACGGTGTAACTAGCAGTAATTGGGAGTTGGTGACGTTGAGAATGTTATTGATTAGGTAATAAAAGTTTAATTAAAAATCTGTCATATGTCGGGACGAGTTTTCGTCTAGCGTAGGATCTCCCGGGTAAGTCAAGCAAGATGACGCTGTAAATAAAACGCTCCGGCTTTCGAGCTTTTTAATGAGCTTATCTTCGAAACGTATATCGTCGAGGGCTAAAATATAAAACCATAAATAAATAGTCATAAAAACGGCGCTCCAAATCCTCAAATAAACAAACGGAATAGATGACTGTATGTGTTGAGGGATATAAACTAAGATTTGGCTCCAGACATAGGGTGTTACCTGAAAAATAAGGCAGCGCTCGGAAGCGGCGATGGAAAGTCTGCAACAAGCCGCGGCATTTAATAAAACCGATTAATTTGCGTATTTCGCTGCGAGTTGTAGCTAATTTGTCGTATAGCCCGGTGAAACCTGCAGCCATCTCTCAATCCCCAGAGAAGCCTACGAATTAAACAGATATCCACCGACGCCGTAAATCATGGTGTGTACCGTAAGCTCACCTCGCACCTCAACGTCTACCTCTGCCCAGACTCGGAATAAAGCTATGCATACATCACGCAAATTGTGCCCTTACTGCACTTGAATCACTGGATTACTTCGTACCCAAGAGGGAACCTATATTACGCCCCGTTGACAGTTTTATAGACAATCAAATTCTCGACACTACTTTGTTGTCCTAACGAAAAATTATTCACTACTGCAACTATCACCAAATTATACCCCGGTTCCGACAAGGGAATGCGATGCGCCAAGATGTCACCCAAATCAGAAATACTGCAGATACATCGCTGCACAAGAAACAAATTTGGACAAAACACAAAGAATTTGGAAATATCCAGATCTAGCATTTGATATAAATTATAGACAAAAATTTCACTAATTTGTAGAACTCTGTAATAACTTAGTTTCAATTGAAAAATATACATAGTTTTAATTTTGTTAATATAATCCAGGTGTTGACTCTAAAAACCAGATTAAAGTTCTTCACTCGGAACTAATTTTTATAATTCTTCTTCATTCACTTATTAAAAAAAAATATAATTAATCAACATAACATTTTTGTTTTACAATACAAAAATTTCCGATAATAATGCGGAATCTGGAAAAGTGCCCCGAATGCTTGCAGCGTTTCCACGTTGAATGGCAAGGGAATTTCTTTGATTTTGAATCGACTGATTCCGCAATAAGTCTGTTTCCGATGATATTAATGAAATCGATGGCTTCTTTGCACCAAGGACCTAAGGTTTCAAAGGCTAAACCTTTTTGTATTAATGTTTTACTTAAATTTTATATAATTTGAAAAAGATAGGCAAATTAACTGTGTAGACTTGGCGAAACCTGGCCAGTATAGCATTAAAAAAAACCCAAGGAAATGTCAAAAAACGCGTTATCGTTTTTTAAATATGGCTTAGCCAATCTATACCTCATTTTTCCTATCGCTCGTATTTTTCAAATAACTCGAAAATTAATGCATAATGACGTATTTGTACACGCTCGCAGCTGACGTAAAAGAACAAAATTCAAAAAAATTATATGCAATGATTACAGAGGAACACTTTTTGATTAAAAAAAAACTCAATAACCTTCAAACTTAAAAATTTAATGAAAGAAAGGTTTTAGGGTGGTACAGTTTGGTCTTTAAGGAAATTTTGACATTGACAATTGTTTAAAAAAAAGCACAATAATGTAAATATTACAAACAAAATAATTGTTTCGGTAGATCACTGGATAAGGTCGAGCGCGGGGAACAGAGCGGTGCGGGAGGGTGATCGAGGTTTGCGCTTATTAGCCCTATAAGATTTTGTTGCAACGTTAGTTTTTTAATCATAACTTGATTAATATTTCCTCAAAATTATAATAATAAACACCATCGTAATCAGAAAATATCTGTCTTTAGTTCTTAAAGAATACATTTTTTCGATTTGGGGCTTAGTTTTCGAGCAATGGAGTGAGAAACGTAAAAACACGGCAAAATTAACGAATTTTTGGCGAGCGTCGAACAGAGATACGGCCATTTGAATTTTATTCCTTCCATAAGACGCAATACATTTTTGAAAATTGTTTATTTTTTTAAAGCCAAACGGCTACAGAAAATATTACACAGTTTCTACAAAAAACATACTTGAACACCGGCTATCCGATAAGCTACGTAACTCGAAAATTTTGAGTAACGCCCTTTTGCACACCACAATTTTTGAACTTTTTTTTTTTGAAGTTCACCAATACATGACCAATCGATTTAGCAAGGTGTCAGCTTTTTGCCATTAACTGGCCAAACGACGAACTTTTTAAGCCTGCGAGTCGGAGAACCAGCGAATATTTTTACCATTTCATTTTGCGATGAGAACTTTATAATTCGTATCATGCGACTTGGCAATCATGGAGCTGACTATCTGGCAACAGTGCATTAAAATGAAGCGCCAGGCATTGCCATCTGGCTAGAACACAATTGTTTTTGATCGTGACGTCACAGTAAAGGCTTATTTCCAACTCGAAAAAAATGTTTTTTTGCTTAACAGGGTTGAAAATAGTAGTTGGGGTTGGTTTTTGTGGGGGTGAAACAGCGAAGGTGAAGATATACTCAAACGAAGAAGTGGTGGTGTAGCAGCGAAGATGACGGGATTTCTAAATCGAAAAAACTATTTTTTTTTGCTTAACAGTGTTGAAAATGGTAGTAGCGTCTGGGAAAAAAGTTCGCGAGATGGTGAAGGATGTTTTTTTTTTAATTCTTCAGCAACATCTTCATTGATTGAAGTTAATGAGTCATCCGAGGACAATAATTTAACAGCTCCTTTGATATCAAAATCGGCTACTTTTGCTTCCACTTTCTTAGCTAATGATAAATTTGTACGTTTCTTAGAAACAGTTTGTATTTGAGCAACTTCAAAATTAGAAAGATTTTCTTTAATATGCTTATTCAATGACTTATCAGATTTCGCTGCTACATTGAAAGCTCCATAGGAGAAAAGCAAAAGATTCTCAAAGGAAGAGATTGATTTGGTCGAAAGACAATTATTAATAATCGAGCTTAATTTATCTGCAGCTAAATGTCTACAAGCTTTTGAAAATATTCTAATAGTTGGTAACTGAAGTTTTAAATTAATAAGCAATGTTGTGATTGAATCGGTTGAAGAAAAAGTAAAAGCAGTTGATAGGTTATTATTTATTATCGATATGATACTTATCTACGTGAATTTTCAATCTGTTATTATCCTTAAAAGATTTTCCAGGAGTACAAGGTAATCTTTTTTTTAAATAATATTTGTATCAAATTTAGAGTAGGCGACCCCATTAGCAGAATATAAAAAATAATTCTCTGTAAGTAATTTTGTTTTTTTGATTTGTTTTTGTGAAATTTTGTTCTGTTGTTTTATTAGTGCCCACGGAATATTTTCTGTATGATATTCAACGTCACAGACGACGCATTCATATTTATATAACGCCAACTAACTCGTGAACATTGCTAAAGTAAAAATTTTATCTGAATTTATTTCGCTGTTCTCCAAACATGAAACAGTTTCTGCTGCTGTTATAGCATTCCATTTGTCAGTTCTAGGTCCAAATGGCCTGCAATTGCAACTGTGTAAAGTCGCTTCCGGCAGTACTCCTGAAGGAGCGATTCGATTTATTCTCGAATCGTAAATGAAGGAGCATCTCGGAAATTTGATTTTAATTGGCCATAACCCGGGGTGGCTCGGATATATTAAATAAAACAAACAACCCCTCGGAAATGGGGAAAATTTAATAAACACGTATATGCGTCGGAGCGGTTCAGTTTAGTATCAGATAGTGTTAGCTCCTCGGTTAGGTTTTATGAGGTGGGAATGATCAATTCGCCGTCACAAGATCGGAAATCTGCTTGAATAGTGCGGTGTTAATGTTTCAGAAACGCTTTCGAAATTTTGAAGAGCTCACAGGAGCGAATTTAGGCGTCGTTTGTTATTATCCACAGGGCGTCCCCTATAAATCCGACTAATATACTTTCTTGTCTATAGTATGATCTCCGAGTTTTACCGGGGCTGAGCTACCCACTCCCTCGGAGCTCGAGGATAATATATAAAGCTTGATTATTTATTTTATATCCTCTTTCGAACGTAAATTTTTCATTGTCTTCTATTACGGGCCGACTCCAGCAACCTACTAGCTCCGAGATTACTTAATTTTATTGCAATTTTAAATTCCACCCTTGCCACCGGTTTATGCATTATGTGAAACTAATTCGATAAAAACTCAACCTTCTTGTGCCGTTATTGTCATCCGAATAATTTATTCAATGAATTACTTTATATTATTGCCTTTCCCTTGTTAGGGCCGACCATAAAACTTTTCTAATTGTCCGTAAAAAGGCGGATGTAGCCAGGAGGCAACGCAACTTTCATCAAATTCAACCCTTTAACCTCCGCAGTTAACGACAGCACCTCTCAAATCATCGTTTTGGGTCACCGAGTTTCCAAAAATTTAACCTCCTTCATTTTAAAAAACGAAACCAATGCGGCCAACGGCAAAGACTCACCTACAAGGTCTATTGTCACAAAATTTAAATATGTTAAAATCAAACTCTTCCAATTATCTTTAAGTCTTTTGAGAGGCGTGAATTATTTGTACTTTTACTAAAAGAGCGTACGAATCAATTTACGAGATGAGTTTTATTTCTGAAGGATTGATGAGATTTATCATGACAACCGTTGTTGTTATATTTCAAATTTCAAATGATAGTGTCTATTCGGTATGTGTAAATTTTGTGTGGTTCAGATCGCTCAGAATACGGGATTTCCATACGATATTTAGTCACGGATAAAATATGTAAATGCGGATAAAGTTAACAGTTATTCTAACTAGCTCGAATGCCATGAATCCAAATTAAGGCTGTAAAATCCAAAATCCTTGGGTATATAAATGTCTGGAAATAGTGTAGAAATAGAAACAGAGCTGAAATTCCAAAGCTCATGCAGCAGTATCGATGTGAACTATGTTTGTTTAACAAACAAGGTCTGCACTGTAAAGGTTGGGAATAATTGCAAGAGTTGGAAAAAGGACCTACTGCAATCTGGAAGCTCGGTGGAAGTCTTGGGACACTTGGAGGTAAAATTTTAATTCGAAACGATTATTGGTGGGGGTGTGTGGGTCGGCATGAAATGTTGATGTGTTTTCCCTTTATTATTTGAAACAATCGAGCCGAAACCGGTAGGGGAAGAATAGACGGTAAGGAAGCAAATGCTGCAACATATCTCTACACATGTAACGCCTCGCTATTCAGAATACGATAGGCAGAAGCAGAGAGAGCCTCTTGAAGTTGAATCCCTTTCAGTATCAGCTTGTCAGACCGTGATTTAGGCTTGCATTTATAGAGGCTGTTCCTTCGTGGTGCAGCGCCTGATTTATTGTAAAGGTTACTTCGACCCCAAGATCTACTCTTCGTAATAATCCTATATTTTTCAACTCACGTTCGAGTGATTGCGATTTTAAAATTTAAAACGACAAAAGCTCTGATTCCACTATTTATAAACACGGCGGCGGCTCACACGTGCCGAATTAAGGCAGGAAACGAAGATCTACTACCAAATGTCTCATCAAAATTTTAAAGCAATATTCAATAAGCCTGTTAAAAAATTGGAAGTGTAACAGACATTTTTATCGTAGTACATTAAGGACTCGGTTATTTTATCTAATCGTTTTGGTCGAACTACGAGTATTTCATGGAAACAAACCAATTCTCATCAGATTTTTAAATCTGCTTTTAAATGATATTTTGAAAATCACAGATTAATCACTAATATTTAGACCTTGTAAACGTTTTTTAGAGATTACTTGAGAAACAGTTATCTAACTTATTTAAGTAAGCGACTAGCTCGTCATTATTTTTACGCCAAAAAATCTTCACTAACGAATTTTTTTAATTTTTGTTAATAATGTCATTTTAACGGCCTTGAATGCCGTTTTTATGTTCACTGTGTACAGGATGTCTCAGCTAAGACTTTCGAGCCTAATAACTCAGTTATTTTCCAGCGGATTTTTGTGAAATTTAAAATCCAGATATTTTAGACGGTGAAGAATAAAATCCCATTAATGCAATCACCCAAGTCTTAAAAACGTAATTTTTACATGCCTTTTTAAAATGTTGAATCAATTAAGATTTACATAAAAAATTGATCGTCAATAAAAAATGCTGTAGGGAAAAACTCGTCCTTGAAAGACGTCTGGTTTGCAAGAAAAAAGCAAAAAACTGTGTTAAACGTGACTGCAAATGCAAAAACGTAGACGCGTATGAAACAAACGCGCAATTTTGCAGGATTTTGGTCATCTCTTTTCGCAAAAGCGCAGGTGACATATTTGACGTTTATCTTGCTAACCTTACAAACATTTACAAAGTTAAAGACAACATTTGGACATACTTTAAAGGGTGTACAAAATGTTGCTTCTGTTTCTTGTTTCTTCTGTGATGCTCTTTAATTGTATACTTCATTTTTTGTTTTCTTGTAACCCATACATATTTGATTCGGTTATTTGGTCACTCAAAAAACTATATTTGAAACATTTCAACATTGTTGCTCCACCTGGAGAACTACGTTTTCATTTTATGATAGTTAGTGCTAATTGCAAAATAGTTCTC
This sequence comes from Tenebrio molitor, assembly GCF_963966145.1. NCBI lineage: Eukaryota > Metazoa > Arthropoda > Insecta > Coleoptera > Tenebrionidae > Tenebrio > Tenebrio molitor. Next base: position 745,625 of record NC_091055.1, read on the forward strand.
TTCTAGACAATCGAGCAAGAAAATTAGATGACTTATTAAATTTTCTGACATTTTTACGTGTTTTTATTACCCGGCCTACTCAGATATAGATAACATACATTACCATAAAAGACAAATCAATAGTGAGCAATAGTTATCAAAGATAAAAAACTAATGTAATTGAAACATAAATTCAGATTTCATCAACAGTATTAACAAGAAAAACTTGTAGTTGTATCGTATTTGTCACATAAACGAGTGAACAAAGAATCCGCAGAATTTTGATGGCTGCGCTTAAATCCGGATTTTTGGCAACACATACGAATGGCGGAGCAGAGATTCTAATCACTGGTCCATCTCGGCTATATTTCACATTTGCCTTTAGGCCGTCGGGGGATGGGTCGATGGGTCGGTGGCGCAATTTAAAAGTGGCTCTAAAACACCGATATATATTTTGCATCAAGTGTACGGGGTATCACGCGAGTGCCAATAACGGCGGATAATTTGCATTTTGCTGGGGCCATGGGTAATGTCCTATGAATCGTGATAAGAGTCTCGCTTGGAACACGCTACAGGGAGGCGGCTGCCGCTTTATACGTTTATACTGCAGCACGGGAACCGTGTACAGTTTATCTGTCCTCGCTCATTCGGAAGAAACGGCCTCCTCCGTCCTCCCCGTCCTCTTCGTTTTACTGACCGAGGAGGGGACTTACTTCAAATTTAAATTGTTCGTGAAATTCACTCGACTCGCGTTTCGGCTAATATGCCAGGACGAGATAAATGGATGAGGACCACTCGCAATTATCCTGATGGGCGTCGACACGTGTGTCCCCCAGTCGCCCGCCGCGGGACCCGTATTGTTTCGATAATAATTGATCTAATCGTCGCACGCGAAATGACACGCTAGTAGACGTCGTTGTTGGAGTCATTATGGCTCGCATGCTTTCTTTCAGGAGTTAAATTCGCTTAATTGCATCGGGTTCGATATTAGCAGCATTTACATGAGTCGGTTAGTCTCGCCGTTCAAATTAGTCTAACTACAAAAAAAAAGGTATTCACGCTAACTTCAGCTATATTTTATCGCTGCTGCAGTACACTCCGTTGCAATAAATGTCTCGACGATACCGGTCAAAGCTCCAGAGCTTATCGTCCCACGACGACCGCTTCTCAACAATTACAAAATGTCACAGTGTGGTCTTAGGACAACAAAACCAATAATTTGATAATTTTTCTATTGAACTATTATTTTAACACAAGTATAAATCATTATGTAAAAACCGACCAAAACGATAAATTGATTTCGATTAGATTTGCATTGTTAATAGAAAAGTTTTACAATTATTACTAAATCTACATTCAAAAACCGCGAAAGCTCGTTTTATTTAATATAATATTTCCATTGTCCAAAATATAATGCTACATTTATAATCTCACATATTGCTATTTTAATTAAATTTCAATAACTGCATACTTCACTGCGCATGTTTGTAAACATAATACATACATTGTTTTATAGAGGTACTTTACAGACACTCGGAAATTATTTTGAGGATTATTGTTACGATATACAGAGTGTCGCAAAAGTACCGCCTTTCCTTGATGGTACGTCATTTAGGGATGTGGTAGAGTGTTGGAAAAATATTTTTAAAAATCCTGACCCTCCATTTAGGAAATACAGGGTGTCGCAAAATTAACGTACCTATTCCAAGTCGGGGGTCTTGTAGGGAAAAATCTCAGGAATCTCGAAAAAATAAAATAAAAAATATAGGGGGGGCCTTTACAAAGATATATGGATCTCAAGGTTCAAACTTTTCATCATGTTTGCTTCAAATAAAAAATATAAATGGTTGACATTCATTTTGAAATATGGTGAGGATGATTATGTAAAATATTAAAATATAAATGAAAAGACATTTCTTGAAAAAACAGCTTTATCTCGAAAAAATAAGTTTTATTTTTCCAATTTTTGTTCAAAAGGGAAGTACAACATAGCTAGAATATTAATCAGGTACTTTTGAACAAATATATTGGCAACTTTGATATTTTTTTCAAAGTGACAGCAATTTTTTTAAACATTTTTGCTTGGTCAACAGGATGTCCCCTACTAAGCCCCGAACTCGGTATACGATAATTTTAAGACACCCTGTATACGCAATTTTAAAATATAAAAAAGGCAACGCTGTAACCTGAGAATTACCTCTACCTAGAAATACGTAATATCATTGTATTATTGAATACCTAGGCAATCATTTTGATTGAGAGGTAACACAACAATTAAACATTTCAACAATAACAGATTTTTTTTTTTAAATAAATGTTCAAAATTTTGCCCATTTGCGCTAAACATGCGTTGGTTCTTTTAACGATGTTGCTGTAAACGCGCTCAAGCATTTCAGGAGTCACTGTAGCAGCAGATATTGAATTTTTTAATATGTAGTATATTAAAGAACGAGTTTTATAAGGGTTGATTTGGCGCACGAGTCCCAAGTGTAGATAACGAGCCGTAGGGGAGTTTTCTATGGGACGAGTGCGCCAATGCCCTTATAAAAAAAGTATTTTTGTTATTTTTTAGAATTTGCACCCTTTTTTAAATTTTTAAATAAAAAAATTAAATTTTCAAATTTTAGGGAATTTTCTATTAATTGGTAATTCAAGGTAACAGATGCAACTATATCTGCAACAGATGTTAAAAAGTAGTTTGAACATTAATATTGGAAGTTTTTTTGGTGTAAATGACAATAATACACTGAAATATTGATAAAAATCTATTAAACCACGAGTGCTTTAATAGATAGCTATAAACGACTCCAAATTGAATACAATAATAGACCTATTAGAGACGCAAATTCTAAAAAGTATTTTTCAGTACATACTCCATAACACTTCTAAATGACGCACCTACAAGGAAAGGCGGTACTTTTGGGACACTGTATATTTTCTCTCGACTAGAATAAACTGTAAATTAATCGTTTTCTGTTGATCATTATTTTATTGTTTGTTGGGATTACAATTTATAATTTCCTCTTTTCTACTCTCCTACACAGTTTCTTTTTTCCAATTCATATTATTTTTGTTACTCTACCGCAATCTACTTTTTAGTCGTTTTTTGAATCCTTTAGGCTTACACTCCGTTAAAGCTCATAACTCTTTTGTCCCTTTTAAATTTTTTATGATTTTTTGGCATAAAGTTGTGACATGTAAGCAGACGGCAACCGTGCGTGTGCAGGTGAAAATGAAGGATATGCAGAGGCAACGCGGTCATAATTCGTCCTGGCAAGGACTGAGTCTGGTGCAGCTGCTGAGTACAATGCCAGGCTTTGTCCAACACCGCCCTATAGCCATTCAAAACAGCCTCAAAGTGGGAATCGTTGCTCGCTATTTTAGCTGACAAAACCTTTCGCCGATATATCAAACGACGTCTTATTTTTAAAACCGTTTTACGGCCTGACAACACAATTTATTCTAATTGGTTGTCGGATCTGGCGCCTAGAAGAGGGATTAATCATCTAATAATGTTCTTCTAACGTTCGCGCGTTTCTCCAATATCGCCTCCTGCACCGGTTTTGTTAATAATCGTCGAGGATTAGTGCATTTTAATATCGAATCGATTCGGTACGCGCGAGTTTGCGCGCTTTGACCGCCGAATTTTGGCCGAATTTTTCTCAGTGCAAGGGTTGAAGTTTTTGGCCGGGATAATAGAACAGAAATTAATTATTGAGACATAAATTACAAGGTATAAAGAGGATGCGCATATTGCGCCAGTTTACTTGTGGTAAATTAAGGAAAATACTTGTGTCGGCATAAAAAGGGAGCACGAAGGCTTTGATTTAATCTACTTAATTAAACAGTCTTTTTTGATTACCCTCCTTTGCAAATTAAAAAATAAAAATTTAACCACGTACGCGATTAAATTGGCGTAGCCGAGTCCGGGAAGTGTTTCAACCCGGAATGAGCGTTTCTTTTGATGGCGTTTAGTCCTGAAAGCGGCGGTGCATTTTGCACGTGGGAGTTAACACCCTTTTAATGTGGCACACGTGGGGGAGATTAATTATTCAAAAAGTCGACCGACGGCGACGTTTCGTTGCACAGGTGTAACAAACACCTCCAGGAAACAACTCGTCGGAGAAAAATCGTTTGGTGATTCGATCGGTGGGGGCGGCGGTTGCATTTTTCCGGTGAGTGCCGTCGCAATAATTTATTCCGGGTCGGGTGGTCCAGATAAACTTGCAAATTGACTAATTAGATGGCAAATAAAACAAAATGAATTACGTCGGCCAGGGTGGAAGAAAAAGACGATTGCGATTCCCCTCGGTAATAAAAACATTGAAAAGGTTCGATAAAGGACCCCTCATTTTTAGAACAAAGAAGTTTACAAACACGATTGACATTAATATTCCGACCGGCCCGTTCCAGACCCGGCCCCTGATATAAAATATCATTATAATGTTCATTTCCACCAAAAATAAAGATAAAACAAGACCCATTGTCACAAAAAAGCTACACCCATAAAAACAAATGACTCATTCGCTAACGTTACAACGCTAAATAACCCCCACTGGAGACGTACCTTAATATTGCCCTTTTGCTTGTCATTCACGGTAGTGTCCTAATGGAACTCTCATAATTGATGTGTAGAAACCTTTCAGTTAGGGCCATTAGCATTTCAACACAGAACGAGTTAGAATGCTAATGTTGGACTCGCCACCTTCAAAGACTAGACTCCTTAAGAGCTGCTCTATTAAACAAGACCCACCAGAATCAGCAACAACATCAAGTTAAAATCCCTATGAGTATGCGTCTGTCATTTTTTTTATACCCGTTGAATCGATTCCTAAAGTTTGATACCATGGGTTTAGAACACCTGTAGCTCATAATGTAATAAAAAAGAAATTAATCAACGACATGGGGTTGATAAGACACAGATCTAGATTACCTACACAGTTCTTGTATAATGTTGCGATAAACAGATAGAGGAAATAGGTAATATGATTCAACAATAAACTTGAATTACAGCCAAAACAATTAATTTGATACCGTCCAATATACTCTAAATGCTTATGAATTATTCATAATTAAGTTGACAGATGACGGCTTTCAAAGTCATGACGTTTAACGATAACAGCGTCATTTGTCTTTCGCACACGTTTGTAATTTGATTAAATTGTATCAAAACAATTTTCCAAACAAAGAAATTACAACCAAAGGAAAATGTACGTGTGCCGGTGTCGTTCTGGTAAAAAATGAATTAAATAAAAAAATTCTGCATACTTGACCATTATCATGTGTCCAATAAACACATTCGAAATTTTTTTTCGCCTCAAATTTACATTTAATTTTTTCTTTGTTTTGCACTTGTGGTTAATTTAAAATTATTTTTTAAACCGACCAAATTGTCATTTAACGCAAATGGGTCGTTTTGAGCAGATGCGACTTTATTCAAGTTTTGGAAATAATCGTGTTTTTACGCATCGGCTCTCACTGGAGACTTTTATTTTTTAAGTGGTTCAATTTTAATATTATTTGCCACAAAAATTAATTTTTAGGGACATGCATGTAAAAAAAAATTAATAATTATTTACTGAGAGAAAGAATTTCAACTGGTGACTCCTAAACTGACACACTTCGTGGAGTATTAATAAAATGAATTTTTATTTGAAACAACTAATCAGTTCGTGATTCTGAATACTTTTTATTCTATAAATAAAATACCAGTTACAGTCATTTGTTACAACATGTCATAATGCTAATCCGGTGTTTTTAAAATTTAATGAAATTTTATAAATTTTGCATAATGTTTAGAAACAAAACTTTGTTAAGAAATCTATTCAAAGAATATATTTTGCTGATCTAGCTATGAAGAATTAAATAAGAAAACGGATTTTTTCTACGATTAATTCTCGCGTACATCAAACCTGCGTGTTCAGCCAATCAGAGCGCTTGCTTTCATCCAACCAAAAATGTTTATCGCGGTAAAATCGTCTTGCTACTCTGTCATCTGTCAAAAGTGATTAAAATTGCATGCTACTCCTGTTATTTATTATAAATAATTAACGTTAAAAGTTTTTATTCTGGAATTAATCTTGCCAAAAATAACACGACCTAATTTTATATCGGATAAATTTTTCAATTTTACGAAAACTTTTTGCTTTGACAATTTTACATGTTGAATTTGGGCATTTTTATTCTGGTTAGGCCCGAGAGCTTTAGCTCGAGGGTTTAAAAAATGAGGTCTTGTTATTTTACCTTCGATTAAAATATCTTAATCCTTGTCCCTTGATGAAATAAGACAACATTTAGGGATCACTTTAAATTTCTTCACTTTTTTCATACAGTTCCCGAGCTTCAAGTTGCTAAATTATACAATTATCAGTAAATTGGTAATTTTCCAGTGACATTACAAAATTCAACATGACAAAATAAATAATTAATTGTTCATTACGTGACAACTGATGTAAGAGAATAACTTTTGTGTTAAATGAAATTGTTGGGAAACATTTCATCGGTGCAAGTATTATTTTTGGATTGCGATGCACAAGAAACTTGTAAGTTATCGTTGGTAGTTCGTGTGAATGCAAAGCGAATGTTTCCATGATTATCCATTTTGGAGGAGATGTTTTTGGATCGCATCGATGGATTGGAAATGATTCTCTCCATAAACAAATGTCAGAAAATTTATAAATGGCCCCATTTACATGCGAGGCGATGTTACGCTACCAACCCTAGTATTGTTTCTCTGCAATAATGCATCGGTTTCTTATTTTCTCTAGAGTATGACGAAACGCCCTTTTCGGCGTACATAAAAAAAGGAGGAGCACCGTTTTCGTCGTCTAATTGGTGATCAAGTGTTCAAATAAAAAATTCTTTCTCTGGACGAGAGCATTGAATTGTGTTGTGAGTCGTGATTACTTTAAATAAAGTTGGAAATAATTTCATTACATCCGGTAATATGTGCGCAATTTCCACTTTGTTGATAATGAAAGGTTTAATAACCGAACGGTCGGTGTTCATGCATTTATTTCGTAATTAAAACATTACTGGAACCGCTTCGGATCCAATAGAAATTACTTTTTAATGAATTTGAATTAAAATCGGATAGAACGTCCGTCGGAAACACAAAAATTTCTATAATCGTATCAGCACATTTAAGTTATTATGGTCACGGAGAAAAACAGAGCGTGTCTACTAAATAAATTTCTGCAATTCTAAAACAGTAATCAAAATTCAGGACGCAAACGTTCCCAATTCTAAGAATGAATGAAGGAACATTTCCTAATTATATTAACCTCGCTACATACCAGACAATACAAAAGGGGGAAGTGAAAAAATGTTATGGAATGGAACGAAAAACTACCCTCCCAACGACTCAAGGTTCTAGATTCTTCTCTAATTCGATTAAGGCGCTCAATTTTTACCATATTACGCTCCACATCGAAGATCTTCGAAGCCACGTTACAATGAGCCACTTTATTAACGCCATCAAATTTAATCAACTTCCACCTGATTAAAAATATTTATCAAATTCTGCACGTCGTTTATTTCGATGGACGGAACGTATTTATTTCACCGAATTCACGATCACAAATCAACCTCGATTATCCAAAAAACAACAGACAGTTGTTAGAAACATTAACAGACTATGCAAAATTCACCACAAAGATTATTTTATTGTTTTCGCAACACAGAACTCTAAAAAGTGATCAAAAAGAACCCAAATCAGAGCAAATAAGCGGTCAAAGCATGGACGTACTTAATAAAAATGATACCTTTTAGACGTTGGAATTATAATTGTGCATTTTATTATTATTATAACTAAGAGAATGGGGACAATTTATAAGATAAACAAGAGCAACATTTTACATTTGTAAGAATAGGTAAATTATCAGCTTTATTGCTAAACGCGACGCCACTGGTACCGGAGATTTTTCGTTGAAATGTCACATTTAAAATCAAGGATTTGTTGTTGTTGACAAGTTAACCTAGAAAACAAGTCATCGATTTCGACAAAGTTTACAGACGTTTATTGCAATTGTAAGCAATAATTATCCCAGAATAAGTTGTAAAATGGGTTTTACCATTGAAGAGATTATTTTCGAAACAAGGTGAAACTGGTCTTACTTTGTACCCCCTTGCATTGAAGAATATCAAGCCAGACATCTGAACCTGATGGGTATTGGTTATCATTATCAACAAGTTTATCAATGTCGTAAAATTATAGTGCCTAATTTTAGGGAATCATAATCCATCATTAAGAAGATGTCAGGTCGGTCCTTTGTTCAAATTCTAGAAATGGTGCAAAATGTTGGACAAATTATCAAGGAACATCCCTCAACTTCCATAAAACGTTTAAGACAGCAAGTTAAATTGAGTTATGGCACTTGTCAGAAAATTTTGAATCCGTTGGCAAATAACCGAAATATTAGGCTCGAAAGTCTTAGCTGAGACATCCTGTATATATATAACAATATTTATTGACCGCACTCGTAAATACAAGCCAAAGGGTCATTGACCGAGGTCTTTCAGCCCGTGAATTTATCGAAGCAATGTAGAGAAGATTATTCTTAGAAGTGATTTTTTAAATCCATTATTCATGAATTATAAAAATTTTATAAAGGAAATTAATAATAGATTTTTGAGGTAGACAACCAACAAAACGATTGTGTACCGCAAGTATATAAAAGTGTCTGGTTAATATTAGACACACGTTTCGATAAAACATAAGATGAGGTAGCACTCTTGATTTGGTTTCTTGTTGATCACTCTGTATGTCTATTAATATTAGCGTCTTTGCTGATATACATACTGTGTTCCTACCTTAAATCGAATTTAGAGTTAATATTGTTCACTTTGAACTATACTGTGTACCTAACATTCTGCGAATTCGAAATATTTACAACAAGATAACTCCACACCGCACATGTATGTAATAATTATGGTTCATTCTAGTTAGTAATTTAGCGACTTAATTAGTCCACATTGTTGCTCGAATTTACAACAACCACCACAACTCAGGTCACTTTAGTTCAAATATCAAACATACTCCAAATAACTTACTTACTCTAAAGAGACGACTATCCGTAACAGTTGAAGTGAAGTGAAGTTGAAGTGGTTTTCAGTTAAATAAAGTGTTGGGAAGATATTTTTGTAATAAAATGGTAGTTGGGGTGAGTAATTGAACTAGTTATTTTCAATTTATCAAGAATCAAATCATTTAAAATGTTTTGTAATATTGTCGTGACGACGTCTAAAAAATATAATGCTGTGTTTTGAATTGAATATTTTGTAAAGTACATAAATATAATTTTCTTTGAAGCTTTAACGATTTCGGTACCTAGTTTGAATTTTCTGTGACTGAAAAATCTTGGAGGAAACAATATCTCCGTTGAAAATTATCAAACAGACCGTGTGCACAGAAATAATAAGAAAAAAAATGGTGAAAAAATAAAAATGCGATATCCGTCGTTGGCGGGTCGTAGACAGTAATGCACGTTGGGAAAGTGCTTCGAATTTAACCAGTGTGACATTACGACTTCAACGAACATTTTTCATCCATTCCTGAACTTGTTCCTCCATTCAAATACACCTCTTTCTTTATGCGTAAGCGATGCAATAAATCATATGCAGCTGCTACACTTGTATTTTCTAATAGTCTCGCCTTATTTAACGACTAAACTAAACTATGACGTTTATACGTTTGTTAATGCTAACAAAGCTGAAATCGCTGAGCTACTTTGTGATACAAAGCTCGACTGTGAAAAATCTACGATAAACTTTCGGCCGTATTATTCCGAGACTTGCAGAAATGGTGTCGCTGCTTTAGCTAATACCAAATGTCAAAGGTGACACCGCGTAGGAAAGCGCAGCCCACTCGGATTCAAATTTTCTTGATTCTCCCTGATCATTCGATATTAACAGAAGTGAGTTGGTATTGAGCGTGAATACGTGATACAATTTACAATATGTCGATATTGTGAAATGGGATCTTTAAGGGAATGCTTGGACTACTAACTAGCATCAAATTCCTTTAAGGCTCTCGACAACATTAACTTGTTATTAATGTTTAGACAAAAGATAAAATACATAAATCTACAACTACAGATAGGCACAGTAATATTTGCACTAGAATTTTAATACTATAGTTATTTGTGTATAAACGCCAAAAAGTGCATCTTCGTCAATTTCACTGTCGCTATCGACTCCGTCAACGTTCACTTTCTTACATTTTCGCCAAATAACCACTACCAGAAATAAACGATCCGAACAAGTGCGTACGAAAAAATGCGTACAAAAAAGTGCGTCCGAAAAAGTGCGTCCGAAAAAGTGCGTCCGAAAAAGAGTTACTTCTTTTTACCTTTTTCATTAAGGGTGCCTAAAAATAAATATTTTTGCCTAGATATCTTTAAAATCTTCGGCGTTTGAAATATGAAACGACTACCTTTTTCTACTATTTCTAGCTCATCAAAACCGAAAATTCGAATTGCATCTGTCAAATAATCCAAACTCCGGTGTGTTGGGGTGGACATATGTAAACTGCATTGATAAAACAGAGATAAGTAGGGTCGACCGGAAAGACCCTCTTAATCCCACATGTAAATTACACCGCTGTCGTTTCAGGTAGATAAATCTCCAATCATCGAAGACTGGCTCCCTTAATTTCTTTATACATTAAACACAACAACGGAAAAATAAGATAGATGAGTGGGGGCAGATCTGGACAAATTCATATAACCTATACAGTCGACATCGAATTGTAGAAAGAAAAAAAACGAGTCTTTTGCGCAACAATTTTGTATTAAAAAAATTGAATCCGATTCCTTTTTATTTTTGTCAGAGCGAATGACTCTGCGCAACGGTCTGGATTGTATTAATAATTCAGAATTTAAATTGGTGTTCAGCCATGCAACAACATAATTAAAGAGTAACTCCTGAAAGTTCGACCGTCGTCGTATTACGGAAATTAAAAAAAGTTGTGTTAGCTCAATTGATTTTGTCTAGGTATGAAGTTCGCAGCTTGATATGGCAACGAGGTCGCGAGATTGGTTCCAAAATTGTTCTAAAATTTCAGCTCATTATAAATTCTATTAGGAAAGCTCGCCGCTTAAATTATTTGAAATTAATGAATGCAAACGATGGCAAACTGTCGAAGTTTTAAATTTTATTTAGGCAAGTAAAGTTACAATAGCCGAGTCGGCCAACTTGGAGAGTGCTCGATATTTATTTGATTGTCTTTTCATCCGGTCGACGTGGCGAGTTCCATCGAAAAATATGTCGATTTTCAAGTCTCGCCGTTAAAACGGTGACATTTACGCCAAAATCTGAATAAACATGCACACATGAATGTGCATTTCCAGCATCGCATGTCGGTTTCGCTCTCAAACGCAACGTTGGATGCCGTGAGAGCATAATTTCAGCTAATGGTGTCATTGGAAAGAACTCTCCAGAATTCCATAACCTCCATCTTATTAAATTTTGAAGCAGACACCGTGAATTTCAATGGTTTAATTAACACGTTCTCTGCTACGTATTATTTTAGTTACCACCACAGTGCTATTCAACTCATTTGTAACCCAGACCGCAAATTAATCAAACACATCTCAAGAATCATGCTGCCAAGTCTCGGCTCTAAATTAAACGCCAAAATTATTAATTCGTTTTAAAAATTCACAAAGCTGGCGAGCTCCGTTTCTGGTCATCTTTTATTCTTAAACCGGCTCCAAATCGCTATTTACACCAAACTTTTAACCTATTCAGGCAAACTGACTCCAAACTCGACACTCAAATGTTAAGCTACCGAAACAAATTTTAATCAAATCAAAATTTTTACACAATTTATGACCATATAATCGAAACGTTGGCAAGGAACAATTTTAAATAACAAAAAAAACTGATTGCATAAAAAAAAATAAGGCAATGGAAATGTAGGGTCTGCTTGTTAAAATACAGGTGTATGGCAAAATTTTAACCACGATCTACTGGCTTCATGTAGAAATCGGAACAAATATTTAAAAAATCCTATGTCAAAAAATAAAATGACATTTCATTTTTGAAATACAATTTTTTTTATAAAATATGATATACAAGGGTGTATTTTTAAAATGTGCCGAAATTTTACCTACGAAGTTGTGGGACAACGTAGAATACTAAAAGCAAAAAGAAAATATCTCAAAAATTAAATGTCGTTTCATTTTTTGACATCGAATTTTTTAAATATTTTTTCCGAGTTCTACATGAAGTCAATAGGTCGTGGTTAAAATTTTTCCGCGCATTTCAATAACACCCTGTATAATTCGTTTGACATTTGTGTACGAATAAATTTGTCACTGAAAATACTGACTGTTAGTTATTATTTATCAATTATTATCATCCCTTTAGCGCAGAAAATTACATTTCTCTATTTGTGATTTACTTAACGCCTAGATAATTTATGAATTACATCTTTTGTCCATTTTGTTATTTTGGTACCAATTGAATGAAGAAAGAATATCTATGTATCATTTACGTCAATAATAAAACCTATTTACCGAGATAGTAAATTTTGTATTAAATGCATTTTTATTTTTATCGTCCATGTAAAAGTACACTTTATAGATTTTCATAACATATTCATAAAAATTGATTTATATTTTTTGTAAGTATAAAATAAAAATGTAACTACTACACTACTCTGGAACATTATTCCTACGCCCATAACAATAAAGTACAGTAACAAATTAAATTAATGCGGTCAAACATTTTACACGTGTTTTATAGAATAACAAACACAATTTCAGATTGGTAGAAATTTTACAGAACATTTGCCCTAGCTCTTCTATGAAAATGATTTTTTAGGCACCCCTAATAAAAAAGGTGATTTTACGTACTCCCATGCGGACAAGAAGTAACTCTTTTTCGGACGCACTTTTCAAGGCATGGACCGTGGCGCCATCTGTTGGTCTATTTAATAAGTTAACAACGAAACCGACAAAACCGAGTAAACCGACTGAAAATCAATGAATATTTGACAGTTAAATTTACCTAATGAACGTTGACAGAGTTGTTAGCGACAGCGAAATTGACGAAGCGATGACTGATAGGCCGCCGGACATTGCAGATGAAGCAAGGATTGACATTATATTTATGATATTTTACTAATAATCCAATTAAAAACATATGAGACGGTATTGATTATTATCTACAGACGTATCTGCGTCGTTTTAAACATTGCAGAAAAATTTGTTAGCATAAAAATATTTTTTTTGAAGTTATCACAGTTTTGCAGTAAGGAATTCAAATGTTTGCCTAAAACAGGAGCTGTTATAAGATTGTCTATATCTATAATTTGAAAATTGCTCCAGGGTGTGCAGCTTTGACTTTTAGAATGAGACCACCTCTGGAGCAATAGTTGTAGATATGACATCTATCTCTATAACCCTAGCCGGAAGCAGAGAAATTAATTTAATTTGACAAGTACATTTCAAGGATTAGCGAACTATGCAGAAACGCCTCAAGGCCTTACTGCTTTGTGTCTACAGTTACAACGTCGAGGTGTTAACTTTCACAAATAGGTCTTTAATGAGAGTAATACATCTTTACGAAAAACGTATCCATATCTATCGGAATTAGATTTTATGGGGCTAAAACTCAATGAGTAACAGGATAGCTAGGGCAAACACTGATCAGAACTGTCGTTTATGAGCCTGATTGTTGTTTTCGCAGTTGCCTCAAACATAAATCACGTAATTAAGGGGTGATTAATTTACGTTTTATAAGTATAAGCGTCGGTTAACAAAGACATGCCATAATCACTCGGTTAGTAGCTTTGTGTGGGGGTTTACACAGTAATTTCGGGCGATTATGTGTTAAAACCACAAAGTCACATACGTGACTGAAGAAAATTAGTGGCTTGTCACGTTTATCAACGCTCATGCATACGATTTTTTCGCGTTATTTGTTAAGGCGTTCGATGTTGAAATAAACGATCCCGGTGGTTTCACAGTTTGCGAGCTAGCTACACAATTTTGATTGATAAAGTAATTAATCATTACAGTTTTCCAAGACCCTTGTTCTTCCCTTGCGATTTAGTCATTTATCTAATGGTCCTTTAAAGATACTTAAATTTACAACATTCCTGCTACAACATTTCAATATCCCCATTAATAAGCTTCAGTCAAAACAATTTCGTTATAAAATCATTAATTTTAAAGTCAATCTGCTTTGTTCTCGACATCTCAATTCATTTTTTCTTTAGTCTTGCACTTCGGTGCATGCACTTACGCTGGTTCGCTCGATTTAACGTACCAAACACAAAATACTACTCTCATTATGAAAGATATTTTATTGAAACTTTGTCCTTTTACATTTAAACTCTCCTCTCATTGTTGTGCTTATTTAAACAGATGTAGTTGCGCAAACAGGAAGTAAAATAAAGGTAAAGAATTATTTATGAAATGCGATTCTTTTGAATACGGCTTAAGATGGTTTTTGTTTCGTTTTTTGAACGTTGTAAGATCTCTAATTAAACTAAGTTAAGGTGAAACTCTACAAGTGCAAACTTTGTTTGCTATAAAAGTTATGCGACTTCCACACTATTTATTGCATCTCCCACATTTTAAAAGACAAGGATTAACAAAGTGGGCAATTAGACTAAAACTACTGGTTTTACAGCAAGCGGCGAGATTAATGTGACTCTATTAATTTAACTTACGTCACTAAAGGACGATTGTAAGTTTTGATAATCGAGTCAGCCTTGAAAATATCCTTAAACTTATGACCTTTCTATTATCATGTACATATATATACAGTGTGGAAACTACACTTTTGAAGTGTGCCATGGCTCTGTCAACATCATTTGATAATTCTCTTGACGAAAATAATAGTTTTCTTGAATTTAAATATCCTCAACACTCAAGATTTCGTTTACGAACTACCCATTGGAAAATTAGTGACAAAGATTTAACTGACGCAGGTTCTTCGAATGCTAATATTAATCTTGAACAGAAATTGGAAAATGTCAAGAAATGTCATCATACAATTTCTGGAGAAAAATTAGTTTTTCGATGTGAAGACTGCAACAGGGATTTTAAAAACAAAAAGGGCCTTAAAACTCATAGGACAAGAATTCATTAATGGGCCAATCGTTTTTGTGTAAATCATTTCCCTCAAAAAATAATAACACAAGAAGGAAAAGTGGAGCAATTAATAACACTCCATCTACTTCCATGGATTATGAGAAGCAATTCGGATCTCAAAATAGTCATTCTAGTGGATCTCAAAGATTACCTTGTACTCTGTGTCCTGGAAAGGATAATACCAAATTGAAAATTCACGTAGATAAGTATCATATAGATAATAACCTATCAGCTTCTTTTACTTTTTCTTCAACCGATTCAATCACAAAATTGCTTATTAATTTAAAAGATCAGTTACCAAGTATTAGAAGATTACCAAAAGCTTGTAAACATTTAGCTGCAGATAAATTAAGCTCGACCAAATCAATATTTTCCTTTGAGAATCTTTTGCTTTTCTCTTATAGAGCTTTCAGTGTAGCAAAGAAATCTGATAAGTCATTGAATAAGCATATAAAAAAAATCTTTCTAATTTTGAAGTTCCTCAAATACGAACTGTTTCTAAGAAACGTACAAATTTATCATTAGCTGAGAAAGTAGAAGCAAAAGTAGCCAATTTTGATATCAAAGGAGCTGTTAAATTATTGTCCTCGGATAATTCATTAACTTCCATCAATGAAGATGTTGCTGAAGAATTTAAAAAAAACATCCTTCACCATCTCGCGAACTTTTTTTCCCAGATGCTACTACCATTTTCAACACTGTTAAGCAAAAGAAAACCAGTTTTTTCGCTTTGGAAATCCCGTCACCTTCGCTGCTTCACTCCCAAAAAACCAACCCCAACGACCATTTTCAAGCCTGTTAAGCAAAAAAACAGTTTTTTCGAGTTGGAAAAAAAGCCTTTACAGTGACGTCACGATCAAAAACAATAATTGTGTTCTAGATGGCAAAGCCTGGCGCTTCATTTTAACGCACTGTTGCCAGATAGTCAGCTCCATGATTGCCAAGTCGCATGATACGAATTATAAAATTCTCGTCGGGAAATGAAATGACAAAAATATTCGCTGGTGCTCCGACTCGCAGGTTTAAAAAGTTCGTCGTGTGGGTAGTTAATGGCAAAAAGCTGACAACTTGCTAAATCGATTGGTCATGTATAGGTGAACTTCCAAAAAAAAAAAGTTCAAAAATTGTCGTGTGCAAAAGGGCGTTATTCAAAATTTTCGAGTAACGTAGCGTATCGGATAGCCGATGTTCAAATATTTTTTTGGTAGAAACTTTGTAATATTCTCTGTGGCCGTTTGGTTGTAAAAAAATAAACAATTTTCAAAAATGTATTGCGTCTTATGGAAAGAATAAAATTCAAATGGCTGTATCTCTGTTCGACGCTCTCCAAAAATTCGTTAATTTTGCCGCATTTTTACGTTCCTCACTCCATTGCTCCAAAACTAAGCCTCAAATCGAAAAAATGTATTCTTTAAGAACTAAAGACAGATATTCTCTGATTACGATGGTGTTTATTATTATAATTTTGAGGGAATATTAATCAAGTTATGATTAAAAAACTAACGTTGCAACAAAATCTCTTAGGACTAATAAGCGCAAACCTGGATCACCCTCCCGCACCGCTCTGTTCCCCGCGCTTGACCTTGCCCAAGACCTACCGATACAATAATTTTGTTTATTTAATTTTATTTTTATTTTATTTTCAAAATCAAAGAAATTCCTTTTCGAAAGGATTTCCCTTGCCACTCAACGTGGAAACGCTGCAAGTATTCGGGGCACTTTTCCAGATTCCGCATTATTATCGGAAGTTTTTGTATTGTAAAACAAAAATGTTATGTACTTAAGTTGATTAATTATATTACATTTATAAATTAAAAAAAAAAATTTATGTAAAAATTTTAATTGACCTCAAACCAAAACAAAGAAACATCCAAGGTTGACAATAAAATTTAATGCAAATGTTGAAATTGTCCCCCGCCAATCATTTTGGCACTCACCGATACTTTGTACACTGCGCTCAATAATGTTAGGGCGTAAATCAAGTATCGACAGATTAAAATGCATTTTTGTGAAAAAGGAAGTAGTTTATTTCAAAAGTGGACAAGACGTTTAATCTACTTACTACTTATTACGAACAAAATAAATTTGCTCCGTTTTGAATAAACCCTATTGACTGATGACATTTAATAAAACTAAAAATAAAATAATTTTTGAAATGCGTTAAATGTTTGATGTTTTTGATCGATAGAGAAGTGCTTTGTAAATGTCCAACTAATTGTAATTTCCGAATTGTACTTGAGAAGTAGACCTTTTGTGGAATTATTTCCGCAAAATAGAGCAATTAAAATGCAAAAGAAATCGAATGAGGGGAAAGGTTTTAATATTTCGCGACAAACGGCTTAGGGAAATAATAAGATAAAGATTGGTCGGATTTGCAGCAGTGAAGAGATTTCAAACAAATTGAAACGGTTCTTTCAATATTGACAAGGTTAAGCATCACTCGAAACAGTCGGCTTCTTTGAAACAAAATCCAAGAACATACAGAGGCGCAAATATTTACGGAATGGGTATATCGTCGGTGTTTGAGGGTCGTTAATTATTTAATTGCGATTTGTTCTCGTTGTTGTTGAATTGTAGAGATTCAAGGGTGGAACGGATCGTTATCGAGCCTTTGACAAATAGACCACTCTAAAAAGAATACTCGCAATTCTGCCTTTCCGGCTTCGTGCATAGTGTATCGATTCGGCGTTCATTCGGTTTGCTTCACAGAACATTTCAATCTTGTCTCTTTTACCCATCCAGTTACAACGTTACATCTCGCGACTTCGCCTTTACCAAATCAGAAACAAAGATTTGTTCACCCCAAAATCCTTAAACTAATCGCCTCTTCCTATTCATAGCGATTTCTTGGAGAGTTCCACCGAAGCACAACTTTATATACGAGTATTTACCTCGGAACTTAACACCAGTCCGATCGCTGCCACCGAAAAACTTTCCCTTGATGAATTAATTATCTAGTTTGCCTCTTCGAATCCCTCGCGAGTTGTAACCGCCCCCCTAGCAACTTTTCACACGTTCGCGCATTTTTTCCAAATGTTTTGAGTTCATAGAAAAATTGGGCCGAACTTTCCCGAGATTAAGGAGTGAATTATTGATAGATGTACTCCCAAATAAAGCCGAATCTTTAGCATATTGTTTCCAACTTCCCTTTCCGACGTCACTTGTTTTCAATTATCACAAATGATAACTCAGACGGGCGGATAATTTTTGGGCATTAAACATTAGTCGAAACGGTGGCGCTACACTCAGCCATAAAATTAGTTTATTTTTGTTCCGCCAAAGTTGAAAATGAAAAGTAAA
Organism: Tenebrio molitor; assembly: GCF_963966145.1. Classification (NCBI taxonomy): domain Eukaryota; kingdom Metazoa; phylum Arthropoda; class Insecta; order Coleoptera; family Tenebrionidae; genus Tenebrio; species Tenebrio molitor. The sequence continues at coordinate 764,008 of NC_091055.1, forward strand.
AGTCATTTATATGAAAATTTTAAACTTTAAGCTAAATAAATTTAGTATAACATGAAAAAGCGTAAATTACTTCCGTAATTGGAAAAGTCTTTAACTTTAAATTTCCAGCTGGAGCCGGCAATTTTTTTATTTACCCATAGATTCAAATTTAATTAATTAGGACTCTTCGTTGCATTCTATCGCCATTTTCTTATTCCAATCAAATGCGAATGTTCAATGAGGGACGAAAAACTTATCGTTTTAAATTGCCTTATTATCATCTGATGCGCTCTTTCCGCTCTTCAAACTTGATACAAGCCTGAAGGGTTTTCAACTTAATGAAAAAACTCACAAAGACACTCGTCATCGATTTGAAATCATTTCAACCACCTGATTTACTCCACCTAAAATAAAATTTTGACGGGAATTTATACAATTACATATAACTTATAAGAACCACGTTTGTTATTTTTCCTGACCAACAAAACAAACACCAACAAGCTGTACAATTGCTGAAACAACACTGTTATTGATTTGTGTGTTGCCCAACTGAAGACTATTTTTTCAAAGATCTGTACATTTTATTAATTTTTGACAGATTTCCACGTCGGGAAAAATACAGGGTGTTTTTAAATATTTTTTCCGAGTTCTACATGAAGCCAGTAGCTCGTGGTTCAAATTTCTTCACAACTTTCAAAAACACCCTGTATAATACATTAACACAAATCAAAAAATAAAAATTGAATTTATTCTGATTATTGGAACAATGAACGTCATTAAATAAACAGCACCCTCCTGAATCTGAATTCGATCATTGTCGGTGTCACTGTAACCAATAATAATTAAAATTTCATTAAGAATCCTCGCAGTTGGATAATCAATGCCAACGTAATTAACGGAAAGGTAACCAAGTGGTGAATTCGTAAAGACTTTCAAGTTCTCTTTGTTGTTTTGTCTAAAAATTTAATTTGGGATTTGCTCACTCGCAAATAACTTGTGTAAATTTATTTATTTAAAATAAATGTAAATATTCTGGTTTGTCGGTGGAAAAAGACAAAATAAAATTTCTGCTTGCATTACGCTGCAAACCGGGCAAATAAAAATAAATAGCGCTTGTTTGTGGCCATTTCCCCCAAATTATGCATATTTTAAAATTTCTGATTATTTCCATTTAACAATGGCCTTTCCATTAAAATACGAGATCTGGTTACGAGCAGTAATTCCGGAAGCGAGTGGAAAATTTTAATTCGTAAATTATGGACGGCTCATAAATTATATGAAATATTTGGATTGAAATATTATTTTAAAAGTCAAATCAACACATGCGGTTTTTTGTTAGCTTCAGTATTTGCGCTATGTTCGGTTTTAATTTTTCAAACGTAACATCGACGTGGAACTTTAAATTGTGTGTTACACACGAGTGAGTGGGGTGTAAAATTTAATCTACTTCTACTTCAAACAGAACTGACAAAAATCGATTCGTACGGAAATAATTTCGCCTTTACTAAAAACTAGAATTTATTTATAGAATAAACTGTGTTCGTTCAACACTGTAAATCAACAATTATTTTGTAAAAGGTGCAATATTGTCGCTGAAAAACTAGTTGCACTTTTCTACTTGGAGCAAATAAAAATCTAAAGCAAATTTATTTGCACTGCGAAGTACCGTGCGATCGAAAATTAAAAAAAATCGAAATGGCCATTATTAATACTCTTCAGTTGGCAGCACGTAAAAATTTAATTCAAATGTTATCAGATGTCATCAATTACAATAGTAACTGTCATTCCGGATCTTCAAGGCACTTACCAATAACTTGTCTTGATTATTTTGAAAGAGAACGTGTTCAAAAACAGACCTGGCACAATTCCCGAATTAATGCAAGTATATACTCGTAATTACTGATAACTGCAATTTAATTGATGTCCCGACTTTGCGAAGGCCATTTGAAAACATGAAGCGAAGAGTAGCATTATGTTGGGAAGCTGAAGGCAGACATTTCGAACATTTACTCTAGTTCGTAAATACAATTGGAACTCCTCATGATTCTTTTACAACCGATAGGTCACACATAATTCACACCTTTATGAAGATTTCAACGTTCTCAAAATCACTAAGACATCTGATAATTGAAATTTCAACGAATTGCCAACTGAAATTTTTGGTCACAGCCAACTCTTTTTTTTTCGATCTCACTGTACAAATTGTAGCTGCAGTTTTTCAATTTAACCACATTATGCAAATATTTGCTATAAATTTGTTTATAATAACAATATTATGACTTTAACATAAAAATTTGGAATTATTTCTACTGCCGTATACTAATTTATTTTTCCAAAATTGGTGGATGCGACGAGATAAAAAAAGTACGTTATTCAAAAATATGATATTTTAAAAAATAAGAAATAAAATCACTACTTATTATTTTGTATGAAATTGCTCAGATAATAAATATATTTTTTTAGAGACAGTATGCGATATGAAATAGTAATATGTATATAATACAGAAAAGTGAATACAATACGGTAAACATACATTTAAAGGGTCTTTCGAATTGTCACCAAAAATTCATGTCATTAAACAGCTGCGCCTCGACTAGAAAACCCAGACTCGGACGAAAAAGATGCACTTTTTCGGCCTATAATAAAATATTATCACATTTTTAAAATGTACGCCAATGCAAAGTAACCTCTCGGAAATATGCTTTAAAAGAAGGAAACCGCATTGGTGTACGTTGGCTGTATTATATTTGCAGATTTCAATTACCAACGGGCAAATGCATCAGGCTACATTAAATCCAACCTGTAGATACGTCAAAATCTATTAAAAATAGTTTGAGTGAAGAAAAAAAAAATGTAAAATCACTATAAATCAACGTGTAAATTGGCGATGAAAAATTGGCGGATGCGCCGAGCGAGTTTGATGTAATTTTGATGTAGTTGCGATACAACGTCCATTAAAAGTTTGTTTTGGCTCGGATGCAAATATGATCTGTACGCGAATAGATACCGGTGTTATTTAAAACAGAATAAAACCGGTGAAGATAGCATAGAGGAAGAAAGTTGACGTAAAGTAGTCGGAACAGGGCTAGGTAATAATATATTTATAACATAAGTTCCGTCACAGAAAGGGAATTTCAGAGCGAGTCTGCCACATGGTGCGCCGATATCATATTCATATCAGCCTGAGGAAATACTTAACGATAAACATCACTCAATGGTGACAGATAGTTTTCCCGCGTTCTTTTTGCAAAAGTACTTACCGTATTCGCTTTATGCCCGTTTCTCATTTCATATTGCTTTTATGTGTTCACATCAATTCTGACAGTTTTTTTTTCGCTAAACTTTTATGTCGGGAACGCTCCCGTAGCGCGTGTGCCACTTCCGCCATGACAAATGGCGCCTATTTAATAGAATTGATTTAATCTGATACATAAATTTCGCGATTTATTGGTCCCTTTTAATTATTATATCGAAATTATTAAAGCGGTGCTCTTGTTTTAGTCAGACAAAGTCCGCATTATCTGCACAGTTTCGCGAATAAAGCGTTAAAAGCGTTAAGATTTTTCATTTAGATAACTGCCTATTTAGCCTTGTTTAAGATTGTGTAATATTTGGTTCGAAGGTAATTAGTTTTTGCTCTAATACCGCTTTCATTTTCTAGTCGGATTTGAATTTACGCTGCCGATTATGATTATGCGGCGAATTTTTTTATCATTTTCCTAAGAACAATTTACAGGAGGAGTTTTTATGGTATTCGACTTTTCCTCCCCCATTGTTCGGCGTTTTTCTTCAACGTGGAGTCTGCACTGCCGCCGGAACAGCACCCATGACGACTATTTTTCTTGATGTATCAGCTGAGATACGCTTCTTTGCCCCCAAATATTTTAGATCTTTTATATAAACCGCAAAATATTCTATACAATACGTTATACACTGAATAATATTATAAGTCAATTGAAAATATTTTCCGAACGCCTCCCACGTCATATTTCATTCAAATGGCGCTGTTTCGTTTAACATTTCATACTAACGACTCCCTTCTATCTTCCACCGACCCCTCCACAGACGACCGACATGTTTTAACAATGAACTCAATTAACTACACCCCCAAATGCCGCTCGCAAAGCCAAAAACAAGATCCGTAAACACAACTTTAACAAACAATTATGGATTCATTTTGGTTCCTGAACACAAAAAATTATACATTGCTGGATCTAATCCAAAAAATAAATTCTATCCTAATGTATTGGCATCGAATTTTTTCACTGGCTAATTCTCGAACGCACTTTTCTTTCACCCCCCGATGTGCTATGCATGTTTCATAAATTTCGTCTTTCGGTCTCGAGATTTAATTTAAAACGGATAATATTTTTACATTTGCTCATTTCTCGTTCACTTTTTGGCGATTTATTGAAAATGTTAATTTAAAATCTCATTTCAAAAGTTAATTCTACCTCTTTATAAAAAATATATAAATCACTTTATTTTTTTCTTTCATCGGCAATTATTAAATTTTTGTAGGCATTTTTTTTCTTTTGCTGTTGGATGAACTCCTTGAAATTTATTTCGCTGCAAGATGTGAGAGCATTTGTTGGCCTCACCAGTTTTTTATGAGTCGTTTTACATGACACGTGTGCAAAGATATGAGGTGTCGGTCATTTGTAAGTGTCTGAAGGAAGTTGCAGGTGAATCAAGGGAAATTTGTCACGTGGACAAGCGAGAAGAAAGCAAAGAGAGGTGGAAATGAGACGTCGAAAGAACACGACACCCCTTTTAAAATATTCATCAGATTTGTGTGGATGAACATTTGTAAAGAATCTCTAATTAGAAAATTCCCCTGCAAACAATGACTTGTGAAAGTTGCCTGTCTTTCAACAGTGTAAACTGCATGGTGCAAAACTTTTAACATGTAGCAGCCTCTACTACCAGACTTGAAGAATATATTAACGCCAGACCGAAAGTAAAATTGAACTCTCTCCGTTTTTACCCTTATTAAATTAGGCTTGCTTCGCTCATCGCCCTCTGTTCTTTTCCTTTTCTTTCAGGCCTCACTCCCCTGTATAATATAACTTTCACTAAACTTTCCTAATAATGATTAACATAAATATTCACGGTGCAAATCGAAAAGACAATGTGGTAATAATTTCAAACTTAAAACTGTCTCCCTCTGCCCACAATTATCATATTTTCGCTTATACAATCAATTACGGCAATAAAACTGTAATTCTGGCTCTCTTCCTGAAAAACTTTACCGAACCAAGATGCAAATAAAACGACAACTGCGTGGGTCTCAGATGTCCCAAACATTCGCAGCAGAATTACAAGCTGAAATTAAATGTATTTTTTCAACTAATAACAAAATTGAAAAAGCTATTATTATGCAAAACCGGAACGCAGCCAATGAATAAATCCCGACACCGGCTCTGCTGCAGCGTTTAATTCAGACCTCGTTCAAGTGACAGACGTGATAATTAGACCAGGATTTGGAGGACTGTTGTAGCTAAACTAAAAGATCAAAATATCTCATCCGACCAACACGTTTGTTAAAATCATTCCTATCTAGACAACCAGTAGCGTACACTCAAACGAAATTATGCAACCATCGATACGCATTTTCCTATTTGTGCGACTGTGGAAAAGGAAAAAATTGTAAACGAGCGGTCGGATTTGAATCACTGAAAAATGATTCATAAATGCAATAAATGAAGCTACGCTCCCTACATAAATGAGTTTAGTGCAGAGCGCTTAAACGTGGCGGCTTGACTATCATGGAGGAATGCGAATAATATGTTAGGAGAACAAAGACCACTTTGATAAGAATATGGTTTATGGCGGAATGCGGCGCTGAATGTTTAGTTTGCCTTTTAAACACAATAGGAATAACCAGATAAAATTTAAGGGAACATTTTGCAATGAGACGATTACTATACCGGTTGTGAGAGAGGCTTTATTTTAAAATTTAACCTATTACGGATTCAATCACCACTTAACGCTTCCCTTTCAAACGAACCAGAGTTTCGCCGTCTAATTATAAAATCGTTCCGTATCAAAAACGGGCTCTGCCTCTTTCACAATAGACTAACAAAATTTGATATTAATATATTAGGCACAAAGCTATTCTGGATGTTATTCGGAAATGAAGTGAATGGGTAAAAGCGGTGGATTCTCAAAGAGGGTGACAGTCGGTATTCTATTTAGGTATCAAATTGAGTTAACTAGAACCGTACTAATGTATTATTTACCGCAGACTGCATTAAGGGTCTGCAAATATTAAATAGGGCAAATTAGATTCTTACTCGCCTTCTTACGCACGCCCAGACGACCAAATCGCTACCATCTCCATCAATTAATTACCTTCACGTACTTAATTTCATAACAGATCACCAAGAGTCATCCGGAAACAGACCACTTTTCTCGAATAATCGAATCGCATCCGAAATTATATTTACGACTGGGATTTCTTTTCAAAAGGATATCGATTACCTGTTACACAATACACTAATTTTAAGATCATACAGGGTGCCTTAAAATTATCGTATTTCGAGTTCGGGGCTTAGTAGGGGACATCCTGTCGACCAAGTAAAAATGTTAAAAAAAATTGCTGTCACTTTGAAAAAAAATATCAAAATTGCCAATATTTGTTCAAAAGAACCTGATTAATATTCTAGCTATGTTGTACTTCCCTTTTGAACAAAAATTGGAAAAATAAAACTTTTATTTTTTCGAGATACCTACCTAAAGCTGTTTTTTCAAGAAATATCTTTTCATTTATATTTTAATATTTTACATAATCATCCTCACCATATTTCAAAATGAATGTCAACCATTTATATTTTTTATTTGAAGAAAACATGATGAAAAGTTTAAACCTTCAGACTCATATATCTTTGTAAAGACCCCCCCCCCCCGGTATTTTTTATTTTATTTTTTCGAGATTCCTGAGATTTTTCCCTACAAGACCCCCGACTTGGAATACGTTAATTGTGCGACACCCTGTATAATCTTATTACCTATTATTAAATTGGGCGGTCAGTTACACAAAAGAAGTTGACGTAGGTTGTTTATGGTACCCTTTAGGGACTTAAGAATTACTAGAAAAGTGGTCAACAGATGTTTCCCAACAATGAGATATTTATTTATGACACTGCAGTTGTAAATCTTGGTCATTTTTCGCTCTTAATGTTAAAATTGGAATAATTCAAAAACAATAATTATGCTTTGATGCGAATTTCGTATATGTGTTCTTTGAATTAATTGTAAATTATGAGCGTGTACGAAAAAAATTTGTTTACTCAAAATCGATTTTTTTAATTTTATGACTCTGAATTAAGTGATAAGGGAAAATTGATTACACACATTTGAAGTCTTATATTAAGGGAATGTAACCCTAAAGTTTCGTAATTTTTACTAATTTTTTAATAGGGTTTATCGAGCGGACGGTAAAACTTCACTCACCCGGTACATATTTTATTTATGAGAGAATATCGATGAGTAAACTTATATTAGATTGATTTCAAATGTTGCTTGATACAATTTGTTAAAAACCTCATGCCATATTACGTCTTACTATCTGTTGAAGGAGAGAAAATAATGTTGAAAAATATGGAACATTTTTGTTTATTAATCCTTTTAAATTTGTGGTGTTTACGCATTGGCATATAAAAAAAAACCTATAATATTTGTTGACGGGGCTGATTTCAGGCTGGAATAAATCCATAATCAAATTCACTGGTACGTTCAGCTTGAGGCCACCATCTGGTTTAAAAATTTCCTCATCAATTAAATTATTTCATAATAATAAATCACCCAGAACACACCATCACCCAAAAATTCTTCATTCGGTTACGTTCGACAAAATCCTTTCGTCCCTTCGTCCCCGCAAAGATGATCTCTGATATTAAATCTTTATAAAAAAATCACTTTCCAGAACATTGACTGTTCAAATTTGTTGGGTATTTCCTCAAAAACTTCCTAACCGCAATATGGTTATTTGCTGTCGAAACTTTTTATTATAATTCTTTTTAAACTCGTATTCTCCCCTAAATGTAAAAGTTTCACCTGTGTAATGTACAATTTATTTATGCGATTTATGCTACCACCTAAGACATAGGTATTCAGTACAATAATATCAGTATTTTGCGACGAATTCATTTATTGATTTCATTAATCGAATTAATTGAATCGGTGGAATTCAAACGAAATCTAAAGGTCATACACGACACATCTACATAAATCAGAAATGGTGATGATGTTATTGCGCCGAAACTGAAAGGGTTGAAAGAATTGAAATTGTAGGAAAATGTTTCTTGAAAAAAAAACAAAAAGAAAGTTGACCTTTCGTCGAACATCTCAATGGGAAAGAAAATGTTTCCATCATTTTAAAGTATTGACAACATAATTACACAACATTTTTGATTTACAATGCAAAAATTTCCGATAATAATGCGGAACCTGGAAAAGTGCCCCGAATGCTTGCAGCGTTTCCACGTTGGATTATTTTAATTTAGTTTAATTTCTACGAGAGTTTACTTTTTTTTATTACTTTTATGTTATCTGTAGATGAAATGTTTTTGGGATAAAAATTTCTGTTTAAAAAAGTGGTCACAGCATCGAGGTCGGATTCAAAACACAGTTATTATTTCTAGCAGCATTCAGGCTGAGTTTGCTACTAGGTAGCAACAAGCAAATAGATAATAATTATGGAAGCAATGGCACTGAAGCTTGAAATACTGGTCTACAATTAGTGTTATTATTTAAATCTACCATTTTATAAATTGGTATGACTAGATGTAATTTCATGCGGTCAGAAAAAAACCGCTCGAACAAATACATTGATTGATTAATTCGGTAATTGGACCAATCAAAACATTAGCCTTGTTAGTCTGATGCACGTCTACGAGTACAATCTGCCTTGAAATCTTATGTAAAAGAGTGTGGCATGTTAACTGTATAACAGTGGTATTTTTTTTGTAAATGTTGATAATTTTGCAGCGTTTCCGTGTTTGTTTTTTTTTCTCGTTGTTTAGTCCGAGTGCACTAAACTGTCAGATTGGATTATGTCCAAGATAACACGGCACAAACGAGGCTATTGACCGGGTAGGTCTTTCAGGTGAAGGGAGCTGTCGTCTGAGTCCTTAAAAATGAGTGATTTTGAAGGATGCTGACGCGGGGGCGGCCGTTCTGTGGCGGAAGCATGTCAAAGACAGTTTTTCAATAGTGGCGTCTGCGGTCAGGTTGCAGATCTCTCCAGTGTAAAAATGTGCTGATTTCGTTCGGAATTCCTGTGACAGGCGATATGCGTCGACAAAAGAGCGAATAGAGCGAATTGAATTACAGCGACATGTCCGATTGACAAAGCGACAGCTCAAATGACAATTTGTCTATGTTGTTGCAAGTTAACAACACTTTCCGCGGCAATGGTTTTGCGGAATTGTTGGTGGATCCCCGGTTCGTTATCGGATTGCACTTAGCGCTTGTCGCTGACTCGCATTACATCCCTTCACTAAAAAAAACTGTAATGAATTGTGGCATAACGACGGCCATGCTGCGGGGTTGCAACTCGCAACGCTTCACCCGCAATACTGAAATGATTTAGCGAACATGTATTCGAGACAATGGAGGTTCTAATGAATACGATTTGCATATCTTCCTCGTTACTTTGTGTGGTCTGTCGCGTTATGTCGCGAACTATGTAAGTATTTCAGACTCCCCTTCATAATTAACTCCTACAACTGATTCGAAGCGGTTACACAGCGTTAACTCTCAACACGCACAATGATGACGAATAACTCCACGCCACATTTGTCATCCGGCTAAACAAAACTCGCTCCCAAAAAAAAAACAATCCCCTTCAAATTATTACAATTATTAATAATAAAAACATATTTTTGAAACTAAACTTTATCTCAGACAATCAGAATTCTACGCATTCCGACGAAGTACGAATATGAGCGAAAAGAAATTGGTATTTTTTGGTTACATATGTATTATAAAAAAATGTACAGGGTGTCTCTAAAATTCGCGGCAAAATTTTAACCACGAGCTACTGGCTTCATGTAGAACTCGGAAAAAATATTTAAAAAAATTTATGTCAAAAAATAAAATAACATTTCATGAGCTACAACTTTTTTGAAATGCTTTTAGGCTTCTACGTTGTCCCACAATCTCGTTGGTAAAATTTTGGTTGTCAAGTCAGATCATATGACTCGGCGTTATCTAGAAAAAGTAATTTTTCTTTTCCCTTAATCATCACTTTTCTAGAGAAAAATGAAAGCCAATCCGTCATTATTTTAGTGGTCATCCAAGCTCACCTATTATGGCGTCAAACTACGAGTAATTACAACTAATTACTCGTAGTTTCTGGCTGGAGGTTTCAGAAAGCACGTGGTCTTGCTGAGTTTCCGATTACTAATACTTTTTTTTGCCAGCCACATTGATGTAACACAGACGCTCCTTTGCTAATTTACCGCCAACACGTTTATCCTGTTTCAGGGCGAAAGTCCTAGGGGGGACAGTTCTATAAAACGAACCAGTCTCATCAGTATTGTAAACTAAACTAACGTGATAGTCACCAGAAATATTTGTGTAAGAGATATTGCGACGTTTTTGAAATTTCTCCAGGAAACCATTTGACCTCCTACATTATGGGCTACCTTTTTGGCTTTGTTTTTTAGGTCCTGGTCCGTTCAAGAGAAGTTTTTCTTCAATTTAGAGGAATAAAATAATTGTCCCCGTCCGTTCAAAAGAGAGCCGGCCTAGGGAGGGTACAGTTACGTAGGGTAACGCAAATTCGGATCGTCTAAAAAAGGTAGCCGTATAAAGAGGTGTTCGAAGAGGGACGTTTTCACTGTATATTAAGAAAATGGTGGAGGCGCCGGGATATTATATACTGTACGTTCGAAAATAAAAATCGAGATGGCCATGATTAATACGTTTAGTTGGCAGCACGTAAAAATCTAATTCAAATGTCATTAGATGTCATTAAAATAGTAACTGTCATTATTAATTATTGACTATTAAAATTTGCTATTACAATATATTCACTTTAGAGCAAAAAATGTTCATTGTGCAGTGTTACTTCACAAATGGAGAAAGACTTGAGAACGGCGAATGGTCCTATTCGACACCTCGAGTTTTTGAGGAATTTCAACGAAAGTTTCTGGACTTTCACGGCACTTACCAACAACTTGCCTTGATTATTTTGTTTTTGCATACGTGAAAAACAACGTGTCCAAAAACAAGCGTGGTACATTTCCTGAATTAATGCAAGTAATTACTGATAACTGCAATTTAATTGATGTCCAGATTTTGCGAAGGTCATTTGAAAACCTGAAGCGAAGAGTAATATTATGGGATTCACCGTTGAATAAAGACGCGGGAGTTTTAAATCTCATTGTTTCATTACACTAGGTGAGGAAATTCTTTGTGACCAAAAGTTGGCCAGTGACAGCTCCGGGCTCCCAGGGGGTTTTTCGGGGCAGAGGGCGTGGGTTCGGATTTTTAAAAAATTGGGCGCCAGGCAGCTATTGTCTTGAGCTGGTTGTTGCTTGTCCAGCTGCCGGGACAAGTGCTCAGATCTTACTCGTCGAAGGTAAGTAAAAGCAAACGCTTTCTGATCGTTAAACAAATTTTGGTTTATTCGGTTACTGCAAAATTATCCACAGAACAGTATTTGGTGGTTCGGTACTGGTTCACACGAATGCGATAATGGTTCGCTTGTAACTACTAGATGAAAATTGAAAGATGCGGAACCAGTACTTTTAGGTGGCCTTAATATCTACTTTGGTCGTAACCAGAAAAGCTTTTCTTTCACATGTGACCGAATCTTAAACTAAACATGATATTCTTCGACGAAATAAAAGATGTTTTGATTCCTGATGAGGAACCTCCCGAACTTAGACTTCCTTCTGATCGAGCTAATTATTAAATGTAAACTTAATGAAACCCAAGGTCAAGATTGGGGTGTCACCTTGACAAAAAAATTAAAATTGATCCTGATAGGAAAGTTTAAATCGGTGAAGTTCCGAAACGTTAAATTTGACTGAAATTTCTTTAAGTTGACACTGGAGATTGAATGAAAAGGTTCTTACAAAAAAATTCTAAACATTTGCAAAGTTTCAAAAAAATTAGTGAACGTACAAAAATTATGAAAGCGAGAAGCGAGAAATTCGAGGCGTTCCTAAATTTTGCAATGCCGCGGTAAAAAAATATGGCGACTTAGCTTTATGACGGGTCTGTTGTCTCCTCGAATAGCGTCCTTTTGACTTGCGGTGTGACCTTGGCGATACGGTGCTCAAAATAAACGATCGCCTCTGCGAACGATGTTCTCCAAAATGGTCGCCTCTGCGAACGATCTGGCTACGAATCGCCCTGCGAACGATCTGGCTACGAATCGCCCTGCGAACGATCTGGCTACGAATCGCCCTGCGAACGATCTGGCTACGAATCGCCCTGCGAACGATCTGGCTACGAATCGCCCTGCGAACGATCTGGCTACGAATCGCCCTGCGAACGATCTGGCTACGAATCGCCCTGCGAACGATCTGGCTACGAATCGCCCTGCGAACGACCCCTAACGAATTGTCGTTAGTGTTGTGAAAATCGGAAGATTCGGTAATTACCTTTCAGCGAAAAAGGGGGTTCTTGGCGCTAAATCGAAGTCCTTCCGGCACTCCTTTACTCAAAAATTTTCGGTACTCTAAAGTTGCGATACGGTACTGGATCAATTCATCCAAACGGGATTGACTCTAAACTGGATCGAACCACCCCTAATACATGGTCTTAGTGAAATGAATTCAAAATTGAACGATAATTACCTCTATAGTGCGAGGGGTCACTCGACCACGAACTCTAAAAGGCGCTTCGCTGGCGTCGCTTCGACGGCTCTCGACGAAGTGTCCGACTTCCGCATTTTTAATCTCGGTACCGCAGTCCCATAAATCGCGAAAATCGTCACGCGCGCGATTCTCGACCTTATTCAGTTGTGCTATAAGGCGGGCTGCGCTTGCGTGGTACTGCGCAATCAAAAATGTGCATTTCCGGTGGTACTACACGTGCGCGTGTCATGACAGGTGGACCGTCATGGCGTCGGTTTGTTTACCTCGAAATTATACCGAGCGGGAGAATTCAGATTTTGGACGGTATTGTGTCGGTAAGTCGTGCACGTCTATCCTGATGTTAATTGCCGTAACTCGCAGGTCAAAAAAAGGACAGGAAGAAAGATGGGGTTGAAAAGAAGGAGATGACTTTCCGGCAAGTTACTAAAGAGGAAAAGGGACCCAACATTGCCGTACGGTCACCTATCGCTGAGAAGAGAAGAAGAGAAAGTGAAGAGAAAGAGAAAGTGAAAGTGGGGTTCTGAAAGATAGGTTGCAGCTCGCCAACCTAGAGGCGTGAGGCCACCTCAGCCTGACATTTGCGGGGGTAACATGTGTTCTTCCAGCCCCCCCGTGGTGGCTGGCACAAATGACTCTAAATTGAAACTTTCCGCTTCCGGAATGAGCGACGTAAAAAACTTGAAGGCAGGGTGGGCGCGTCGCGTTGCCAAATGCCGTGCGTTAACTGCTAGTTCCGGGTCTTCGAACTGCGATCTATTAGCCCCGCGAGCATAAGTAGGACCTCGTGGCCTCCTACTCCGGCCAATCGCCATTGTGGCGTTTCGTAACGCTACACGCTAGGTCACACATAATGCACACCTTTATGAAAATCAAGATTTCAACGTTCTCAAAATCACTAACCTAACTTTTACGACTGACATCTGATAATTGATATCTTAACCAATTGCCAACTGAAATTTTTGGTCACAGCCAACTCTATTTTTTTTTTTTTTTCAATTAAAAAGATCGAACGTACACGGTCGAAGAACTACAAGTTCCAAGTTATGAGATTCTGATCCGAATTACCTGAATTTAAATTTCATAAATTTACATTGAGCGAGTGCAAGATTTTGTATAATTTTGCAACAAAATATGCGTACAATGTGTCCGTAAATTTTTCCCAAAATGAAAATTTAGTCCTGGTACTCAGTTTCGCAACAAAACGAATTCTCCACTCGCTTTCATTTAGACCTGGAATCTTGTTTATTTGAGGGCGCGTGATCGGGTCATGAGGGCTGCCCTGTCGGTTACCCTCCTAATTATTCACGACTACGTGATGTATCCATTGTGACAATCGCCGTTGCATAACAAACCGAACACTTGTGGTATTTAATTTAGGTCTCGCTAAAAAACTAACTGGAACCTTTCGTTTTTAATAAAATAAACGAGAGCCGGCCCAACATGGTATTTCTATTAGACCGTTTGAACGTGACCAGAAAATCAAGTATGTAATTAGTTGTACGGCGCCAGCTGTCCTGCGTCGGAACTGGCAGGACTGATCGCCTCACAATTGAGATCGCTGCTATTTCATTGACTCATTTCCGTCCTTTTTATATAACACAACTTCCAGGAAACCTCAATAAACTCGATTTCGATACTGCAAATCAACTCACTACGTTCCGCTCTCCAAAATTCACAAAATGGAAAAATCGACGCCACTCCTCACAAGACGAAAAAAAATTACAGACCAACTCTAAAGTCTCAAACCAAACCAAACTACAGTCAATTGTTACACTTACACTATTCTTTAAGAAACATTCTATCACTTTCTTCGATTTTTTTAAATCTGTTTCCACATGTTCCATTTAATTTTCCTAATCATAAATTTGATTTTATGGAACCAGTGACAACAACAATCAAGTAGTGTTAATTTCATGATTTGTAAAAATCTTTCGACAACATTTTTACACAAATCAAAAAATTACATGTTACAACATTTCATAACTTGCGCTGGCAACTCTTTTACTCTTATCTAGTTTGAAAGTCCCAATCATCTATTCCCACATCCGGTGCACCGCAAAGATCTGATTTAGTACCCGGGATTTATCAATCTTCATAAATGACAACAGAAAGTTAAGAGTACATTTAACTATGGTTCTCACAAAATAAAATATAATCAATCAACTTAAGTATGTACATAACATTTTTGTCTTACAATACAAAATTTTCCGATAATAACACCTTTCCACGTTGAATGGCAAGGGAAATCCTCACAAAAAGGAATTTCTTTGATTTTGAAAATAAAATAAAAATAAAAGCAAATAAACAAAATAATTGTTTCGGTAGGTCTTGGACAAGGTCGAGCGCGGGGAACAGAGCGGTGCGGGAGGGTGATCCAGGTTTACATTTATAATGGCTTAGAGATTTTGTTGCAATGTTAGTTTTTTAATCATAACTTGATTAATATTCCCTCAAAATCATAATAATAAACACCATCGTAATCAGAGAATATCGGTCTTTAGTTCTTAAACAATACATTTTTTCGATTTGACGCTTAGTTTTCGAGCAATGGAGTGAGAAACGTAAAAACACGGCAAGATTAACGAATTTTTGGCGAGCGTCGAACAGAGATACAGGCATTTCAATTTTATTCTTTCCATAAGACGCAATGCTTTTTTGAAAATTGTTTATTTTTTTACAAGCAAACGGCTACAGAAAATATTACAAAGTTTTCACCAAAAAAAATACTTTAACACCGGCTATCCGATAAGCTACGTAACTCGAAAATTTTGAGTAACGCCCTTTTGCACGCCACAATTTCTGAACTTTTTTTTTTGGAAGTTCACCTATACATGACCAATCGATTTAGCAAGGTGTCAGCTTTTTGCCATTAACTGCCCACACGACGAACTTTTTAAGCCTGCGAGTCGGAGCACCAGCGAATATTTTTGTCGTTTCATTTCCCGACGAGAATTTTATAATTCGTATCATGCGACTTGGCAATCATGGAGCTGACTATCTGACAACAGTGCGTTAAAATGAAGCGCCAGGCATTGCCATCTAGAACACAATTATTGTTTTTGATCGTGACGTCACTGTAAAGGCTTTTTTTCCAACTCGAAAAAACTGTTTTTTTGCTTAACAGGGTTGAAAATGGTAGTTGGGGTTGGTTTCTTGGGAGTGAAGCAGCGAAGTGACGGAATTTCTAAAGCGAAAAAACTGTTGTTTTTTTGCTTAACAGTGTTGAAAATGGTAGTAGCGTCTGGGAAAAAAAGTTCGCGAGATGGTGAAGGATGTTTTTTTTTTAATTCTTCAGCAACATCTTCATTGAATGAAGTTACTGAGTCATCCGAGGACAATCATTTAACAGCTTCTCTAATATAAAAATTGGCTACTTCTGCTTCCATTTTCTTTTTTTTTTTATATGCTTATTCAATGACTTATCAGATTTCTTTGCTACACTAAAAGCTCTACAGGGGAAAAGCAAAAGATTCTCAAAGGAAGAGATTGATTTGGTCGAAAGACAATTA
The DNA here is from genome assembly GCF_963966145.1 of Tenebrio molitor. Lineage (NCBI taxonomy): Eukaryota > Metazoa > Arthropoda > Insecta > Coleoptera > Tenebrionidae > Tenebrio > Tenebrio molitor. Next base: position 780,332 of record NC_091055.1, read on the forward strand.
TTAATAATCGAGCTTAATTTATCTGCAGCTAAATGTCTACAAGCTTTTGGTAATCTTCTAATCTAATCTTCTGAAGTTTTAAATTAATGAGCAATTTTATGATTGAATCGATTGAAGAAAAAGTAGAAGAAGTTGATAGGTTATTATCGATATGATACTTATCTACGTGAATTTTCAATCTCTTATTATCCTTAAAAGATGTTCGAGAACATAAAGTACGAGATAATCTTTGAGATCCACTAGAATGACTATTTTGAGATCCGAATTGCTTCTCATAATCCATGGAAGTAGATGGAGTGTTATTAATTGCTTCATTTTTCGTTCTTGTGTTATTATTTTTTGAGGAAAATGATTTACACAAAAACGATTAGGCCCACGTCCTATGAGTTTTAAGGCCCTTTTCGTTTTTAAAATTCCTGTTGCTTTCTTACAAAATAAATAAGTACAACAAACTAGTAATAACAAGGGTGTTGTTGTTTTACATAAAATCTGTTTCCATATGCTTGGGAATAAAAGACACAACAATTGTTGAAACAATTCTTCTCGAATGTCATACGGTAAGTATTATGATTATTATTTTTTGGAGAAAAATGAAAACTGCAAGATGTGACGAAAGAGGAGTTAATATTGTACGTTAAAGAGGTTACGGTGATTTTTAAAATTGGAGGCGTTTGGAGGTCGTGAAAGTGTCATTGTTTCCTTTCTGGTCGTTATTGAATACGAGTTTTCATCTTACGACCAAACCGAAGGGGAGAATTTAGGGAACGCAATTAAAAAGCGGAAAAGTCTCCACTTAAACAGGTATTGTAATTCGGGGAGACACCGTGGGTTCGGCCGTAAAAAATACACTTTGCGTTTTCCTAATTTAGACAGTAAATTGAAAGAGTTTTGTCAGTTTAATGAAATATTTCCACCTTGTACAAATTAAGGGTGACTTTTTCGGAGACAATATTCCAACCTGTGTGTGCCACATGATGAAATTAAATTTTAAGGGATGCAAGTAGCTCGCTTTGTGTCTTGTGTCGACACGAACGGGGGTGAATTTCTAGTTCATATTGAAGCGGTGAGTTGTAAGAAATTTTTTGGCAATTGTTAGGCTAATTCAGTGCGAAACAATGAACGTTATCGGGGTTTAGGATCTAGAAATGGTCGTTCGAGATGTGATCAAAGCGGTGGTAATGAATGTTGTAAGTTTTCAGAGCATCGAAACAATGCCGTATCGATTATGGGTAGAGAGAGGGTGAGTCCCCCTTCAACCGTTAATATATGGATATTCGTTCTGTCTCCCGTAAAACAAGATACAATTTCGGACGCGATAAGACGCATCGAACGTCCGAAAAAGCAACCAACAGGACGCACCCCCGAGAGACCAGGCTCAGCTTAAAAATGCTCATAAAAGAATATTTCTTTTCTCATATCAGAAAGTTGCAGCCCTCTCGGCTACACCGAAAAACCTGTAGAGCGATTGTTGATCCGGCGGACCACAAACGATCATCGGCTACCGTCCAAACTACACATTCGTCCCCGCTTTGCCAGAATTGATAGCTCCTTCGCAAATCTCCGACCCACCCCCGACCGACCTCTTACGATAGATCCCCATTTTTCAATTATATTTTGATTTATCTCTGCCGCAGTCGGCGTAATAATTCCACTTGTTTTACTCGTAATGAAACACCGATTCCGTCCCCGCCGCAAATCCCTTTAATGAATGTCGATAAATTTCTATAAGTATCGATGTAAACAGTCAACAATCGAACGGGAGCCTCTGAAAGGGGTGACGGTTAAAAATGCGACGCGGTTCGGGGCTTTAAGGCCCCTCTTGAATATTCATGGTTGGTAATAGATGAAAGAAATATGAGGCAGCCGACGTCTCAAATAGAAAACCCAACAACAAACGACGAAAAACGGCTCAGTGCGCAGATTAGAGCCCCAAACCAGTGCCGCACTCCCTAGGGTTCCACGCGATACACTCCAATTCCAAAATAGCTTAGCCGCATACTCTTGTCTGCAGAAAAAAAATCTCGACAAGTTCAACCGAACCTCTTTCAGAAACAAATCCTATTTGTAACATTTATTTCGGGTTTACCGACAAGATTACAAGCTTAAAATCGCATAAATCCAACAGACATCTTGTTTACCAAGCTTTTAGAAATATTTTCAAAATTGATCTTCTACGCGTGTACAAAAACTTTTATTTAATCGATTCTGGAAAGTACGTGAACGTTCGTAAATTTTATCAACAAAAAATACAATTTCAATTTGAACGTTGACACGAGAGAGTATCTACACCGAAAAAATACAAAAGCATCAAAGTCATCTATAAAAGTTGAGCGTTTATTTCCAATAGTTCCAATATAGTTATTTGTATATCAAGGATGCGAAATCGTACTTTGACGAACCGAGAGAAAAATTGTCGCCAAGGCTGCTTTGCGGCCGAGGCAACACAATCTCGAAATCGTCAAAGGATTTCGTAGCCAAGGTGTACACAACATTTTGTGTGCAACCCGAAAATTTCCTTCACTGTCAATAAAAATAAAGTCGGCTCACATGTCCATGTTGCTATGGAATGTTTCATGGATGTTTCAGTTCCGTGTACTCATCCAGAGTTAAAAAAAAATATTATAAATTGTGCAGTGTCGCATTTGAAACCTAAAAAATCGAAACGGCAATATGAAAAATGTTACAGTGACTTTGAGACTGATGTAACAAGAAGAATGTGAAAACCGTGTCGGATAATGTTGTACTGGCTTACCTATTTATTTATTGTGGAAGGTAAATGTTAAGTTCTGTTATGCTAGGTTGTATCATCTGCTCCTTTTTAGGTTATTTTAATCGTGGAACTATCAGGAGCCGTGCAAAAACACAAATAAACCAAAATGTCTGTTGATGACATTCAGGAAATGTTACGAGATATTTATCTTTTACTTTTACGGCCGTCGTCAAGGCAACGCCTGCGAAATTCAATTTCGCGGCCTGTTGTACGCACGCGAAGTGCTCATTTCGCGTACGGTTGCACAGAATTTTTTTTTGCGTTTTCAGATGAAAAAAAATTTAGCTCTTGATTTTTCGATCGAGGCGAAGAGGCTGAAGTGGGTCGTGTTTTCCTGCGTGTGCTGTTTGGGGTTTTGGCGTGTCGTGTCAACGAGAAGATAGGGACGTAGGGCCTAGGCCGCTCCTGGAGGACACCGCGTTGGGAGCAGTCTCTCGCCTCTAATTTATACGTTGTGGAACACGAAACGCACCTCGCAATTTCCACAAAGGCTGAGTTGCAGTTCAACGCAATGATCTACAGCACATCGTCAGCTCAGCACGCTCAACCGCGACTCGTAGATTTATATCCGAAATAAGAAGCAGAACATCGCCAAACAAATGGCTGATAATAAAGAAGGAACGCCGTTGGGGTAATCAAAACATAATGGAACACAGTCCGACTTTGATAATTAACTCATTTACAGACATCAGTGCTCGTTTCTCAAAGTTCATACGGGTTCATTATTCAAAGGGCAATTGTTGGCAAATCTCACCCCCGTCTAACACCAGATGTGCAGCCGCCTTCGTGGTCACCACTACAAACTCAACGTTTCCAAATTTGCGACCCGATCCCATATTAGGCCTCCTGTTTACGGCCGAAGCGATAACTTCCGCGCTTTATGTACGCCCCAGGGCTTTTAATCTGCTTTACTCTAATTTTATGCGCAAGGTAAAAATCGCACTTTTATCACTTGCTAAAGTAATTCCAACAAATTTGAAAAGAAACAATTTTTTCGAACGGAACAGTAGTTATCAAGCTCTGAAATGCTGTACGCGGATAATATGGTGATCATAAATGCCAATGACGAACAAACAACGAATGAGAATCTAAAAATATACAATAGTAGCTTAGAACAGAATATTTAGAGAAAAACTGGCGCCACTAAATTAAGATTTCTTTATAGAAATCTTTATTTAGTGTTATCACATTCCAAATTGAAATTTCGTAGTAGAAACAAGAAGACAGATGAGATAAAAATACAAGACACAAAGCTAGAACAAGTTAAGAACTTTAATTCCTAGGCTCGGTAATATCCCAGGATAGACGACTTGATGACGAAATAAGAGCAGCGGGGAAACTTTTCAATACGATACAAATGAATTTTTGGCAAAAAGAGAAATACCTAAAGAAATAAAAATCGAAATACTCAAGAAAATGGCCATCCCAATCCTGCATATTGTTCAGAAACACTAACACAAAAACATAAAAGTAGAATAAAGAGCACAGAAATTAAGTTCCTCAGAAAAACAGAAGGAAAAAACCAGGCAAGACAAAATAGGGAACTCCACTTTTAGAGAAAGTTGAAGAAAGACAGATAAGATTGTTCGAACACATGAACAAGATGAGAGATGAGAAAATAGTAATACCTAAATATTTTTGAAACAAGGATGTTCAAGAAAAGTAAGAAAGGACGTCCCAGAAGAACCTGGACCGAAGAAATTAAAGCGGTAGTGAGGAAAACGAGATGGTAGGGTAGAACTGAAACAAAAACGCAGATAGATAAAAAATGGAAAGAAATGTGGAGGAAAAAAGCGACAACTCGCACCTGGTTTACATCAGAAAAAGTACAAAGGCATCAGGATTAAGTAAGTAAGTTAGCAAGCTTGGTGACTGGGACCATTTTGAAAATATTTTTCTCTGCTTGCGATGAATTTTTGAAAAAACTTTTCACAAAAAAAATCATACATCTTTTTGGCTTTGAAAAGGAAACGCTAGTCGTGTAAAGTTTTTGCTTGCGAGACTGGCTTCGATTAGTTCGTCAGTTGGTACTCGTCTAATGTCCATTGCTTTTGATCAATATAAGTAATTATGTTCCTAATTTCGGACATAAGAACCCAACTGTATAATTTTCAGACAATTCTCTTAACTCACTGTAGCTAAATAATTTTCTAATTGCACTACCGATGTCCAACTCAGTATTGATTTCTAATTTTGGTCTAGTTTGGCTGTATGTCGAGTGTTTTGTCTGTTCCAGACTCATTACATCCAACCCTTATTGATCACAAATGAGCCACGATAATGACGATATTGAGTCACAGCAGTAAATTCCCGATTTAAAAAGAAGGAAAAGTTTACACGTTTGTAGAAAGAAGACAGTCGTGATGTTTCCACGTCTTGCTTGGAGGATAATAGGGACTAAAAGCTAGTCGGTCGAGGACGCTTTACGATCGCCTGCCAAAAAGTACAGTTAAACACCACCCCACCGTGTCTTAACGTGGAACCCATGAAAAATGCAACAAGCCAAGAAGAGTTTAATGCAAATAAATGCAGACGCGTTTAGGCCGTAGAACGGGTGAGTACGGGACATTATTAATTTATTCATTCCCTCGGGAACGTCAGGCCGACGACCGCAAAAGAATAAAGCGCCGAACGACTCAAAATTACAAACTGAAATTGAAAATAAATGCCGTGGGGCCAAGGGCGGCTCGAGCGGAAGACTCAGGTCAAAAGGAATTCAGCGAGACCGTTCCTGACTAGTCCAAAATGTGAAGAAAATAGCTAATGACGTTGGCAGATAGGTAAAGAGAAAAAACACCGAGTAAAAATAAATGATAATGTAATAGCGGGAGTGAATGCAAATCGAGTCAAAAAATGTTATGTCAGTTGTGAGCGTGCACGTTACGGTTGTCTTTGCAAACCGACCGCTCCGTCGTCTTTTTCCGCTCGAGCGTCTTATTTAGTTTGGTATTTTTGTGTTGTCTGAAAAAGAGCGTGCGGATGGGCAGTCCTCGTCTTGTAGCGTCTTGTTTGCCAGGACCTCAGGCGTGTCGCACACGAGTTGCGTGTGCAGGAAGCGTGTTTTTCCATGTCGTATCGTTACCGAACCCCAGTTCTGTTGCCCAAACTGAGTAAACACAGATAGGCGCGCGTCACCGTCGTTGTTTGATCATGCAAATTGTAGATTAAAACCAATTTCACATTCAAAATTATTCGGTCACATTTCGAGCAACCGACGCGTGGAATGCAACTGCACCACCGGGACGGGGGTTGTTGATTAATTCCTCGCAATTAGACGGTTTATGTGTAAGAATGCGAATTAACATCGGAATTCTTTGCATGCCTCGATTTGCTTCGCTTTCGTTCTATTGGCGCAATTATCAGAATTGGGGAGTTCTGTCAGCACTTAATTAGTTGCTGCGGCAGGATTAAGCGGCGCGATAACGCCATTATAACCATGAAAATCTGATCAGAAAACAGTGCACTTCTATTCTGAACCTGCTGGTGAATGGCCGTTCATTACGTTCATGCACTGCGAAACTAATTGCCCAATTTTATTTTGCGTACTCGTCCGACTAATCATCCGAAGAGAGCTTCTTCAAAGTCCTGCTGCTGTTTGGGAAATATAAACATGCGAATGGAAAAGCGGCGAATTTGAGCACGGCGTGAAAAAAATCCAATGTAAATTGATGAAATGCCACTGAATTGACAATTTAGTGCCGTCCTCGGGAAATGTGGAATATGGAAATTTAAAATAAACTTTTTCCAAAACCTTTGCCACCAACACCACGAACAAAACTTGATATCTGTAATTTTCTCATGTTTGTATTCTTTTAAAAATAAAAAAAGAAATTGTGTGCAGGAACAAAAATACGACAGGAGGCAGAACATTTTTGTGATTTCGTCGTTCAACAAGATATTGGAGCCAACTTACATATAAAAAATCAAAAAAACTAAATGCCACAAGTCGGTTGATATACAGGTTTATTATAAATGATTGTAGGTAGTCGAAGCAGGCCATGCCCATGTTATGAAATTTTTGCCGCTTTCAGTGAACTGTCAATTTTTGAAAAAAATTTTGTTCAATTTTTAAGGAATTTATTCCATACTTTTGCCGCTCACTGTATTTTTCTTTTTGTAGAGTTGAGCGGTGAGCTCTCGTGCTACGTTGCCAGATAGTCAGCTCCATGATTGCCAAGTCGCATGATACGAATTATAAAATTCTCGTCGGGAAACGAAATGACAAAAATATTCGCTGGTTCTCCGACTCGCAGGCTTAAAAAGTTCGTCGTGTGGACAGTTAATGGCAAAAGGCTGACACTTTGCTAAATCGATTGATTATGTATTGGTGAACTTCCAAAAAAAAAAGTTCAAAAATTGTCGTGTGCAAAAGGGCGTTACTCAAAATTTTCGAGTTACGTAGCTTATCGGATAGCCGATGTTCAAAATATTTTTTTGGTGGAAACTTTGTAATATTTTCTGTAGCCGTTTGGTTGTAAAAAAATAAACAATTTTCAAAAAAGTATTGGGTCTTATGGAAAGAATAAAATTGAAATGGCTGTATCTCTGTTCGACGCTCGCCAAAAATTCGTTAATTTTGCCGTGTTTTTACGTTTCTCACTCCATTGCTCGAAAACTAAGCTTCAAATCGAAAAAATTTATTCTTTAAGAACTAAAGACAGATATTCTCTGATTACGATGGTGTTTATTATTATAATTTTGAGGGAATATTAATCAAGTTATGATTAAAAAACTAAAGTTGCAACAAAATCTTATAGGGCTAATAAGCGCAAAGGTCGATCACCCTCCCGCACCTCTCTGTTCTGTTCTGTTTGCATTTCTAATCGCTTAGAGATTTTGTTGCTACGTTAGTTTTTTAATCATAACTTGATTAATATTTGCTCAAAATTATAATAACGGAAACCATCGTAATCAGAGAATATCTGCCTTTAGTTCTTAAAGAATACATTTTTTCGATTTGAGACTTAGTTTTCGAGCAATGGAGTGAGAAACGTAAAAACACGGCAAAATTTACGAATTTTTGGCGAGCGTCGAACAGAGATACAGGCATTTGAATCTTATTCTTTCCATAAGACGCAATACATTTTTGAAAATTGTTTATTTTTTTACAACCAAACGGCTACAGAAAATATTACAAATTTTGTACCAAAAAAATACTTGAACACCGGCTATCCGATAAGCTAAGTAACTCGAAAATTTTGAGTAACGCCCTTTCGCACACAACAATTTTTGAACTTTTTTTTTTGGAAGTTCACCAATACATAATCAATCGATTTAGCGAAGTGTCAGCTTTTTGCGATTATTTTATTATTATTTTTGTCATTTCATTTCGCGACGAGAATTTTCTATTATAATTCGTATCATGCGACTTGGCAATCATGGAGCTGACTATCTGGCAACAGTGCGTTACAAGGTAGCGCTAGCCCTTGCCATCTAGAACACAAACTTTCGCGTTTACCTGAGTTTGAAACGGTCGAAAAAGTGGATTTTCGATCACATTTTTTGAGAAAACGGTACGAGATGAACGTTTCCTCTTTATGACTTTTAGATCTGTGTCTCCAGAACAGCAAAAGATCTCGCAGTTTAATTCAAGACCAATGTTTTTGGATAAATTGATAACTTTCTTAAAGTCGAACAAAACTACTTCTGGGTAATCAGCTAAGGTTCCATCATCTAAATACCAAATATTGAGTTGAGAATCCAAAGATAAAATAACTGGTTGAATGGCAAGACTAAAAATCATAGGACCGCAAGGATCTCTTTGATGGGCTCCAACAGAAGAAGAAATAAATGATCACCGAAAAATAAAGTTGAAGGATTTCTATAGCATTGATAAAGATAAGGGTAAAGAAGTGGGGTATGACATTGCACTTCTTTTAGAACACAGATCTTTTACTTTTTCCTCAACTTTTTTGTCACTTGAGATCATTTCTCTGGATATTCCACTTCTGCTGTTTGCTCTATTATTTTGTTGTCAATCGCTAGTTTACGAGTACATTTGATTTTCCTTTTTTCATAGAGTAAAAAAGTTTTTACTGCAATAAATAAATAAATAGTATTTAATAAGTTCTCCCTTCTTTTTTCTTTTTAACATTGATTTTAGCATTTTAACATAATTTATATACATATGTATTTTTAAAAATTTTTGAAACAGTGACCATTTCCCAGCCCCATCAGAAAAACAGCATCAGTGTAAAACTAAATATTTTTCAGAAAACATTAATTCATTTTTACTGAAACATTTTATAAAAACTGATCGAAAACTGAATTTCGTGATTTTATGCTTTATTGTTGAACCGTGATTTGTATATTTTTCTAATCTTAGAATTTTCCACATTAAAGACCTTTTTATAAATGCAAATAACATTTCCAAGAAACCTTCAGATTTTTTTTTAATTTCCAATTTCTTTCCAAATCATTGTAATATTGAGTTCCTTGTTAAGAATAATAACTCCACCCTCCTCACAACTGTAAGAACGAAATAGACGAACTGGTCTCTTCAAGATCCAGATTTAAACATAACTGAAGCTTCGTAGAGTAAATTATTCAAAATTCTAACAGCAGACTTTCGTAATCAAAGATAAAGGACCAAATTGAATGTAGACTCGAGTATACTTGCACGTTTTCATCGAAGTCTGTTTTTCTTGCAGTATGCAGCTAGTTCTAAACTTACTACTTGGTGTTAATATTTGTCAGTGGAGGGTGCAACAACGTCGTGGTCGGTTTCCCCACTTCACTTTTATTATCGGAAGCTGAATCGTCCACACTTCACACACAATTGAAATTGGAGCCCCCTTCAGGGCCCCGCTCATTTCCATGCGGGCCACCCCGGCTCTCCATTCCAGGTGATTCCACAAAGGCTTACACATCTCGTAAAATTTAATGCATACATGAAATGAAGATGAGTACCGTCGGGGAGTTCGACCGGCTCCCCAATCTCTACCGGTCAGGGATTCCTCTCCTCTAAATTATTCATAGGTCGACGGTTATCAACTAACGTCTCTCAGATTGATCCGGCTCGGCCAATTTTTATTAATAAAACCGGCATGCATGTTGCGGAATGCGCCCTTCGCAACCCCATTTTTCAGACTCGGAAGTAATCAGTGCGAACGGACGAACCAGCGGTAACTCGCTAATGGTTCGGAGGCGATTTCTTTATCTCGCGGAACGATTAGTGTTTGGATATAAGAGCGAGGGTTAGATTTCCAACGGTTGAACAAAATAAATGACTGTTTGCCCGTCAAACGACTGTATAATGCTGTAAAGGTGAGCGTCATTGAAACTTGCCGCCACCAATCGATAACTCGACATGTGAGCATCGCCATGGACAAAACAAAAGTACATAATCAGCTATGTGGACCAATTTCGATTCTCATAATAGCCGAATTATTATCCCACAATCTGAAACTACAGCTAACGAAACCAACACCAACCATTTCAACCATTTTTGATGCGTTCTAAAAAACGAGATCTTTTGTAAACTAGAAATTAGAACTAGTCGATCTACTTAAGACTGTTAATTAGTAGAAAAGTAAATGACTGGATGTAGATATGTCTGGAGAAATAGAAGTTGGTCGGTTTATCGGTGTCATGTCTGTATATGGCCATTCCGAGGGAGACTTTCGACGGTCCGAAGGCCATATATCTCAAAGTACAAACGCTGTTTCTTGCGTGACAGTTTTTGTCATCCAACAGCACATCCCTTAGCTTCCATTGTGGTTTTCTGGCAAACGATACAAGTGCCACAATTCATGGCGTCCGAGAAACAAACATGCAATTTTTTGTCGTCGGGGACACTTTACTGCCACCGCTACAAATATCGTACGAACTTGACCAAACTTAATCTAATAACAAGACAATTAAGAAACGTTGACTCGAGCCAAATTATGATTCGCAAGATTAATCGAGTTAAGCTGATTTGAATGTGGCGCGGACCTGCATCTGTCGGCCCTTCACGTACGTCTATTTACACCTAATGTCAAGGGCTTAAGGGTTAGGGTTCTAGTAATTAGTGTGCTATTTGCCGTCACCCGCCTATCTCCAAGGAACTGATTCGCAAACTCCGATTTACTTCATCGTCGATGCAGGGCGCGCTGCAGGCGATTTTAAATGCTAATCCGACCGATGTGTCAATTAGGGGTGCACTTGTAATTTTTTATTTTTTTTCATCCCAGATGTCATGACTTTGACCCTTTTAATCAATTAATTAATTATTTCAATCGACGCAACAGAATTATTTGAGTTTTGATGCAGATCAAAGTAGCTTGGAACATCAATGAACAGATGCATTAACAAAAACAAAATCGTCAAGCAATCAATCAAATTGAAACACAATAATGTTAATACTTAACTAATCCTTCAGATGTTACATTTTACCTGAACAACTATTTGATGGTACATCAAAAGAAATACAATCGGAATAAATGAAAAAGCAGCTTATGGAACACTCAACAAAAAATTGTTTTCAAATCAGACAAAGAATTCAAACCTGGCCTAGACGATCATTAAAAATTGTTTTCGAGACTATTTTTCTGTCTCAGAATTAATTAATTGTTTATTTATTTTATTATTATTATTATTATAAAATATGAATATTTTTGTCACGAAAAGTACGTATGTTTACTTTCGGGCTTTGTAGATTCTGGTTTAAGCATTTTGATTGTTTTGTCGTTTTATTATTATTTTTATTTCTTAAACAAAGTCTAAATAAATTCTGAATAGTTCAAAAATCTGCTACCAGTTAATTGAAAAATAATACCTAATCAGAAATTTGGAGCATTTGAGAGCTTCTTCTTGCGAATTGTTTCCTCAAAAAGAAATAAAACATAGTTGCCTTTGAAACTTGTTGTCATTAGTCGGTCAAAATGGTAGAAGTTTTCATAATGATCGGATGTGGGAACAGAAGATGAAAAGTCAACTTCATCAACAGTGTGCTCATTTCTGATGAGTCAACTTTCTGCTAAAATGGACATATTAGCCGTCATCACCGTAAATATTGGTCGGACAGAAATCCACATCGGATGGAACAGGTTGATACGCAGAGTCCACAAAATGTAAATGATCTTTGTCATATTATATTGATGCTCACCATATTCTCGCTCCTTTGGTTATTAATAGTAATTTGACTTTTGAAAAATATGTAGGTACAACTTAAGAACTTAAGCAAACTACGAAAATCGGGTTACCCCAGCTGAAACCAAATGGTTTCAACAAGATGAAACACCACCCCATTTTGTACGTCAAGTACGCTAATGTTTAGATGAAATTGCGGGGAATAATTGAATAGCCAGCTAAGCTAATTTTGAGACACCCTGTACATGATAATTATCGAAAAAAAACCGTTCCTTTCAAAAATGCTACATTTAACACTTAGTCTTATTTAAAAAGACATCAAATTAGCGTTGAATCTCAAAAACGGAAGACGATATAAAAACTGAAAAGATTACAAATGCTCCTAACATTCTATCAAATCTCGAGAAGTTTCCACAAACCGTTTTCAAAATACAAATTTAAATGTATCCATACATTTTAGCAACCAGAATTTAGCGTTAATGGAAAATCGTTACTTTACTAATAATTTATAGCTGACTCCATTATTTATATTTATCAAACATCTCGTTTAAATACAATATGCACATATTGCACTTATCGATCAATGATTTTTTGTTATTTAGGGTTTTTAAAAATTTTATTATGTACGCTCAAGGTTACCATGCGAACACTATATCCCGTTTAAGTAAACAATTTACGAATTAGAATTGGTAGAAAATAAATGAAAAAGAGGGTACAGAAAGCAATAATGAACAGTTTTCATTCTCAAGGAATTCAGTCGGAAATGCGAGTGGAGCGAAACAAGTGTAGCACCACAAGACTGACATTTTTGTAATTGATTGTTACAAAGAGAAAAGAGAAGTTTTGTTTAAAGTAGTAGAAGAGTAAAAATAGAGTGGGTCGTTTTGTTAATTCCACTCACTTAGTCAAATAACTTAGTCTTTTGATGGAAATCATGGAAAGAAAATATTAGAAGTTAGGAGAAATGTCAGCTAGTTGTTTGAGCGAAGTGAGAGTTCCACCGTTTGTTTTTCCTTAACCAAATACTCATCAACACTGATTATACAAAACGAAATTAATGAAAATCAGCGAACCGCTTGATTAGTTGGGTTATTAATCATTTCTCGAGTTCAATTTTGTGTGAGGAACAAGAAGACTGCAAATATTTCACCCTTGGAAAGTACACGATGACTTTCGTAAAATAACAGAAGATAACGATACGATTTAGCTTCGCAGCATGTCTGAAAACTAATAATTCAAGTAATAATGTGATAGGTGGGGGCTAAGCAGTGGCCCCCGGCATTTCACTTATAAGATCTTGCTATAGCAAACTGGCAGACGTCAGCCTCAAACAACAACTTGGAACCCTTATATTTTAATTACGTTTCGTCTTAAAGGCCAATAAAGTTGAGTTAGCTCACATCTCACAGCTTCTTCACTTCGTAAAATGGCATTTTACACACCCCTTTGGTTCCCCATTATTTCCATTATTTTGGCTAAATGCGGCCGAATACGTCGACGGAACGACTTCAATCCGCCTTTCCGTGTCTTGTTAAATAATCAGTTGTGGAAGTCAGTGCAGGAGAAAACTGAATGTTCAAAGTTTCCGGAGAATATCAACTAATTTCCAAGCGACTATGCAAATTAATTGCTTTATTTTATTCTTCTTTCGGAAGTGTTTTTCAAATGCTGCAAAAATATTGCTTTAATTAAAATGCGACAAAAGTTGTAACGTTTATTTTGATTAATCGGGGAAATTGCGGCGTCAAGCAATTTTTCGACTAAATCTGAAAAGAAATTTTAATGAAAACATCTGCTTGTAAATTAGTTTATAAATTTATTAGATGTTCCCGGTATATCGTCGTTAAACTGTTAGGGAACGGTAAAAGGCTAAAAGTTAAGACAGTAACCAAGATCCCCTCCGCAGCTCCGTGGCAATTTTCTAACTTTTTAACGAAATTGTTGAAATTTGTATTCCCTTCAGCAGTAGAGAGGGTTTAGATTTTGCAATGTAGTTTAACTCTACGACACTTGGAGAGTTATTCATGTGATTCCGGTGCATTAAGTTGCGGGATGGGACATTAGCCGATTTCACTGTACCAACAAGGCATTCAATAAATCGCTTTTGACGCACAAACTTTTCAGTCGACCCTAAAGGGCACACGACTTCAATTTCCTGTTTTCTCCTACTTTAAATATTTATTAAATCAAAGGTAACCCAACTGACAAAACGAAAATAAAACACTCACTAATTTACAACCTAAATCGTAACCTTTAACCGTAAACTTCACAAAGACAAATTAAAATTTGAATTGAAAGTAGTTGAGTAACTTGGCAATCAATAACTAAGAGCCATATGACATAATAAGATTAATAAGTCATTTCATCATGTCTCATTTTAAAATCGTACAGCTTCCATTATGCTGATGTTTGTTTAAAACTAAAAGAATATTATCAAATATCTGTATCAATCCTATCAACTTTATTTTTTCCTTCATCAAATTTAACTAATATGAGATTTATCCTCTTCCATCTTTGAAGAATAATACTTTTCAAAAAGTAAAAATATTTTCAATAATTTTAAATGGCCATACGAAAAAATAATATAAATAATATATAATATATTTTATACAGGGTGTCTCAAAATTCGCGAATTCCGAATTCAGAGCGTTGTAGTGGATCACTTCAGTAGTCTAAATATAAAATAAATAAAAAATCGGGACTCCTCCCACGAAGATATATTGGTTTGAATGTGCACTCTTTGAAGTTAAAACAATTTTTTGAAGAATAGCTTTGGAGTAAAAAACTCTTACATTTTTGTAATTTTTCTTAAAAATGGAACGGCAACGTAGCTAGAATAGTATAGTAACAGTGGATATGAAGGCTGCTATGTATTGAATAAAATTAAAGTGCTTATATCATATCTTCTTCAGGAAAACCGATTTTTTTTTTCAAGTATTTTTCGAGCTCCACTGGGCTCTTCCCTACCACTCTCTGAATTCGGAATTCGCGAATTTTTAGGCACCCTGTATAAAATATTTTAATGTGGAATTAACCAGTTTGTTCAGGCTTTGCAAATTCACCACAAAAATATTGTTAATTATTTTTTTGGCTAATATTACACAACCTCTGATTTAACAACTATCAATAGAAATAAAAAAGAATTGCTTCTTGATTTGAAAAATAGAAAACATTTTAAATATTGAATGAAATGTTTCCATCGAAAAACGAAACTGACAGGTTTCACGGCAACACCACACCTCATTGTGGTTTCTACAAATAACAGTTGTGCCTATAGAATAATTTGAAACACCGTTTATCCCTCCTTTCCGAAGTTGTGGTTCAGAAGTTGGTAAGATACTTTCGTAGAGCATGTATAATCTAACACGTGACATGTTTAAACTTGCCGGTTATATCAAACGCTGTGATGACTTTGATGAGCGTACTCTCGACGAAAAAGATTACAGATTCACTCGAAATTACAAATGCAAATACGTCAAAATCACTAGCCGTAAAATAGCGAGATTTGAATTGGAATTAACTCAAATGATTAAAAAAGAGCGATCGGAAAGTAAATTAAAAACTTCAATCGTCATGAATTCTATCAAAATACGACCTTACAGTAAAGTAAGTCATAACGAGTTTTTTTGTAACACCGAAAACAGTTTTACAAAGATCACTTTTATACCAGAACTATTAAGGGGGTAGATTATTATTGTAACAACATTTGGGAGACAATTTGAAATTTAATTTTCAATGAAATGACAATACCAACCCAATTCCATTAAAATAAAAGTCACTAGATAATTATTTTATATTTAAAAAATTAAGTTAATGAAGCCGAAGTAGAAAAAATAGCATGTTACACTTGTTTCACAAGACATGTTGTCGAACTCGTTCCTTTAGAGCACTCCTCACTGCGTTCGTCGTGCTCTAAACCCTCTCGTTCGACAATAGACCGTCTTGTGCAACTCGTATAACAATATAATGTTGCATCAACTGATCTTCCAGGAAATTTAAAGTTATTAAGGATAATACGGTAAAACGACGCATGCGTAGTTTATTGTTTACATGTGTCACGTAAAGGTTGTTTTGTACGAAAACTGGACCGTGCACAGTTGAAGATCATATAACACGTGCAATTCTTCTGAAGACATTTTCAGTAAGAAAAATGTAACACTCGCGTCTAGTAATCAGTTGTTTATCTATTTGCCACACTTAATGATAACGTTTTACTATAAATACATCGCCTTAAATTTGGATTTAGGACATGCGATGCTAAATTGTTTTTGAACTAGCTATCAATATTTTAAAAATTTTCGACAATTTTGAATGGCAAGTAAAGTGACATTTTTGACCAGATTGCCATTTAAAACTGTCACAATTAATTTAATATTGTTATGGAGAATTATTAGAATAATGTAGATATTTATAAGAAAGTGCTCATTAAAAAAATACTCTTCCAACATAATGATTTATATTATGTTTGCGAAAGATTCAATAAGAAAAATAAAAGAAAAACAAAAAAATATATGATTACACAAGAGAAAAGCTTCAAAATCAACTGCTCGTGAACCTTTGTAATCATTCTAAGAATGAAGATGGTGGGTAAATTTGACACCACCAAATTCAATTGTTATGTGGTTTCCATAAATAAGAGTTGTGCTTTTGGAAGAATTTGAAATACCGTTTATCCCTTCTTTTAGAAGTTGTGGTTCAAAAGTTAGGAAGCTGGAGAGTTACTTCGGTAAAACAGGGTATGATCTAACACGTGACTCATGTTTAAACTTGTCGGTCAAATCAAAGGCCGTAGTGACTTTGATGAGCGCCCTACCGACCAAAAAGATTCCACATTCACTTCAAATTGCAAATGCAAATATGTCAAAATGACCAACCATAAAAGAGTAGGGTTTAAATCGGAATCAATTTGTACGACCAAGAGAAGAGTGGTGATTTCTACCAAAATCTGATATTCTGGTTTAATCGAAAATCTTTATCGTACAAGAAGTTTGAGGTTATTAAAGATAACAATATAGAGGGACGCATGCGTAGTTTATTGTTTACATTTGCCATATGAGTTATTTTGACAGAAGCTGTAAGTAACAAAGCTGAATGGACTGTCTAGGACGCAGACCAAGAGAAATTTCTGCGAGCCCTTGGTCAAATCCGGTTAACTAGAGAATGTTTTACCTTGGAGGGGCTACAGTTGTTGGTGTAGAGTGCACCGGCCGCCATCGGCGGGGCATAACTAGGCATGGAGAACGGAACGAAGACCATGGGTGTGTTGTTCGTCGCCACCTGAAGTTCAGCCGTATTGTTGTTGTTGCAGCTACAGGCCGTGACCAGTAGCTGCGGAGGTTGCACCCGTGCAGCCGCCGTGTTGGTGGTCGAAGAGTCCTGGTGGCCTTGACAGTGGTGCGTCGGATACGGCTGGTTGCGAGCGGGTCCGGCGACTCTGGTGCGGACCGGGCCCGTGGAGGCGGTGCAGGGGCTGGTGGCGCGACGCGGCTTCCACACCGCGCACGGGTACACGCCGACCAGGCTGTAGCCCACGAGGACCGGTGTTGGAGCCAAGGCAACTGTTTGCGGTGTCCTCTCGCACGAAAACCGGCTGCAACGCAGCTTCCGCCTGTGGCTCGGGGGTTCACAGCATCGCCGGCACTTCACAGCACGTCACACGTCACACGCGGCACGCGGTCCAAGCGGAGTGCGTCGACGAAGATGCGTGATCATGACACGTGGGGCGCAGACTGGGTGTCAGTGCCGGCTGGTCAAGCGGGGGTGCAGGGCGCGGAATCGATCATGTCGCACTGATTTCTGCGAGATTTTCTGATCGGCGCGTTTCTGGTCGCAGCCGCCCGATAAATAAGCAGCTACAGAACAGCTCGGACGGCGGAGGCCGGAGGCGGCAACGCGCGCTCGCTAGGATGAGCGCGGCGGGCGTGTCGCAGGCTCCCTGAAGCCCAACGCCAGCGCAATCAATGAAATATACACTACACAGACTATACAGTGCAGAACACGGTCTTCGCCGACAACTCTTCCACCTTGCGCTCCACGTCCGTCGGGCCCCCACGTCGATACAACCCGACATGAATGAACCGCGCCGCGCTTCCTTTTCCTACGCGACTCTCCTCATCAACCCTCCGATATTCCGAATTTCCACCAGAAAGTAGTCGCGCCCGCGAGAAGAATTAACAACCCTAAATTATTCACGGCGCATACAATTTATTATTTCTCTTAGGGCAAGTCTGTCACGACGATTGCAATCAATTTGCCTCTTTTACTTCCGACCTCTCCGACTTTTTAATTTTAGACAGGATTTAAAGCGACTCGCCATATGCCACATTTTATCTTCACGCTTTAATGCACCAACATTAAACAAGACACGACAAAGAGAAGACTTGTCAAACTCGATTTTATCCAAATAGGGCGCTACAAATCAATCACAACCCTCGTCACAAACGCTGGCCCGCGACCGGTCGCCCTCCTTTCTAACCAACTTTAATTGGATCACTCGTTATCGAAAAATCAACAACCCCTTTAAGATTTTTCAAAAAAAATTATATCACCCTTTTGCACGTGACGTCCCACAGCGCGTAATTCCGTTCAAATACCGAGAGGTGAATACTACACTAATTAATTATTGCTTGTTACACCTACACCTACACTAAAATCTAATAACAGGTCTGATGTTACCAACAGTAAACCAATTAGTGCACCATCTACTATTTCAAAACTTTTAAATAACGCAACTCTCATTACTGTTTTATATTTAATGCGCTTCACCTGTTTGTTTAAAACGATGTCATTTCTTCTGGGACATCCAAAGCTTCCATCTAAATTTTTTAATTCTAAATGACCGCTCGTTTGTGGTGGTTGAAATTGTTTTCTTTTTTATTTTTCATAGCGGTTCAGAGCTTTGGTTTGATGGCACAGTCGGGTAAGTCAGTTGATGTGGCTTGCTTGAATGGAAATGATGTGTATATGTGACTAAAGTCGGATGGGGGCGAAGCGCTCGGGAGCCGTAGGAAGACGCGATAGGCCCAGCATGTTGCGAGTATCTTACTTGATTTATGCACCTTATAAAGAAAGTTGCCACGGAATGCGAAAGCGGGGTCGTGAAACCACTTTGTTGCAATGAAATGAAGAGGAAAATGAGCTTCAAATGAGCGTAACTATTGCAATTTAACATCGCACGCATTCGACTCCTCCACCTCATCCGACGAATTAATCCGGGCCGGATTTTCCGCGGATTTTTCGTCGGAGGAATCGACGGTGCAGGAGCCGTCTCGGGATGCAGCGGCCAGCGGCGTTATCGTGGAAGGGGATGTGCAAACAAAATGAATAAACAAAAGCCGGATTACGGGTGAGCTTTGAGGGGTTCTCGCTAGAGCAAATACATCCTGACGCGCTCATGCACGAAGCCGCATCGTGGTGTGCCGCGTCGAATGTGTGCAGGACACGTATAGTCCTGGAAGGACAGCTGGTAGACCGCATCGGCCTCCTATATCAGACCAGCGCAAGCTGTCGATAGCACTAGACCTGTTGTGCAAACACTCTGGCCACGCGCGTCGATGGAGAAAATTGGCGAACTTAATCGATGGACCATCGCAAACGCGTCGCGCCGATACTTCACTCGCTTGTTCTTGCACTTCTTCACGGGTCCCCTCCTCGAGGGACTCCCGACACGACCGACAGTTGACCAACTACACACCCGTGTACAACCGGTGGTATTACTCATTACGCTAAACCAAACAACCCCACAACATTTACAGCTATGCTCGATTCGCAACAAACAAATAAATATACCGGGTGACTGACGAAAAACCTTTGACGCTGTATCTTGCTTATTTTGAATAAATGACACGTCAATGACACACTGTATATTTTTTTATTCCTTCTTATAGAGAATTTTCTTCTGAATATCAATGGATCAAAAGAGAAAAACAATAAAATTAAGTATTTTATTTAAAAAAATTCCTTTTTGAAAATTTTGTTCCACAACAACCTAGTTATTATTATTATTATCATCAAACTGTTTTGACAAATGGCGTGACTGACAAATATCCAGAGCACACTTAGTCATTTCGAGCATTCAGAATAAACTTTTCTCTTGTTTACTTTGGTCACTTGATTTTTAAATTTTTTACATTAACTCCTTATTTTCTTTACTTTTGTTTAATGTATAGTTTTTTGCATTTTTATATTCAGAAAAAAATCTGTAATATCGAATAAAAAGAAGACAGTGGCATTTGAAAAAAAAAACAACAAAAATATTAATTTAGTTGGTGGTATTTTCAAAATTATTTTGCCCCTCATAGATTTGTAAACCAGTCCTAGACTGTGAAACAAATTTATTTATAATAAGGAATCATAATACATATGTATGTAATAACAAAATTTGAACATGTATTCGAAAAAGACAGAGACCAGTCGACGCTTGTCAACCTAATCTCATTATTACGTACTAATTTACGCTAAATTAATATTATCTCGACACAAAATAACAAAAAATAAATTTAAACTTGCACTCCTGCCTTATTGCGTGACTCTTATTCGCCGATAACTCTCTATCATTAACTCGCTGCGTGCCGCCAGCTGTCTCCTTTTATCCAATCCGTTCCCGTTCGAGAAACACCTTGTGGAGTTCACCGGATGATCGGGATCTGATGGCATCACATCACCTCCGTTGGCGACACAGGCGCGGATTCGCGAGAGCATTCATCTGGACATGTGGTGCAAAAATTTGGAAGAAGACCAAATAATGAGTTCTTCGATAGAATTTAAACAGAACAAAACGAATTAAGAATGAGTGAAATCTAAGACTGTGACTACAAGAAATAAACAAGCGAGAGGTATTAAATAAATCAATTTTATATAAATCAGGTGAATCTGCTGTATGTATACTTAACGATTTTTGTTTTGAAAACCTTATTATGGTTAACGTGTACATATACAGGGTGTTTAAAAAATGCCGCAGTCAAACTATTGTACAGTGTTCAGAAGCATTTGGTAAGTGAGGAAAAAAATTTAAAAAATTCTTGGTGCTAAATTTCGCAACTGGATGTACCTATCTTTAAAAAATTGAAATAGTTTCATCGATTTTTGCATAATTTTCAATAATTAAAAGAGGTAAATCGCATTTAATATTAAAGACCACAGAGATTGAGTTAAAAATTATTATTAATCATTTAATTCGTATTTTCTGATTTTTTTTAATTATTTTTTTTAATGAATATTAAAAGATATATAATTAATCCACTTAAGTACATAACATTTTTGTTTTACAACACAAAAATTTCCAGTAATAATGCGGAATCTAGAATATTAATACAGGGTGTCCCCAAAAAAGAAGACGAGTCCATAACTCCGTTATTTATCGGAAGATTTTAATTATCTGTACACCAAATTGAATGGTTGTTAATAGGCTACAAAATGACCTAATAAATTCGAGTATAGCCCCATGGGCTTCAAGGATAAACTGTCAAAATATTTTTTTTCAAATGAGATTACATATTTTTTTTAGTAATTCTGATAGAGATTTTTATTCTGAAAACAACAATGTATCACAAGTGTACACTTAAATACCAAAAATTCACAAAAAAAAAATGTAAAGAAATACTACTATCGTCTATGTTCCATTTTGCGCTAAACATTGGTGGCATATTTGTGCAATCCTACATGTTATTATTTGTCATTTGTTTTTCCAGCTACCTTAATTTGGTTATTACATTATAACGCAATGCATTTTGATAGCTTTTCGCTTGGTGTTCATCATTTGTTTCAAAAGTTAGTGTTATTTTTTTTTATGTGAAGTTATACTTGTGATACACTGTTGTTTTCAGAATTAAAATCTCTATCAGAATTACTAAAAAAAAATATGTAATCCCATTTGAAAAAAAATATTTTGACAGTTTAGTCTTGAAGCCCTTGGAGCTATACGTGAATTTATTAAGCCATTTTGTAGCCTATTAACAACCATTTAATTTGGTGTATAGATAGTAAAATCCTCCGATAAATAAGGGAGCTATGGACTCGTCTTTTTTTGTGGGACACTCTGTATATGTATTAATTTTGCAAAAACTCATTCATATTTGTGTGTTCACATTTCCGAAGGGAAATGGATACCTAACCTTGATTACTATACAACCACAAATTGAAGGGTTTTGCTGTTCTAAACCGAGTAATCAATACTAAAATCAAGTGCAAACTAATTTCAGTTTTGAAACAGCGTTTCCATTGAAAATGATTATTACAAATTGTGTTAGCACCACTTCAACAGACAAAATGTTTGTGGAAAATTCAGCTTACAGTGTGTGTTTGTTTAATAAACATTTTTTGAAAAGATTTAAATTGTAAAACCAATTTAGAAAAATAATTAATTTTATCAAAAACACAATTCGATATGGACCATACGTGACTTCCACGTCCTGAGATCCATTTTTCAAAATAATCTTAAATTATAAAAGTTCTAGTAGAATCCGCCAGAAAGCCCTTATTACACAGCACTGGGTCTGGTCAAGAGTATTTTGGAAAATGTTACGAATTCACGTCTAGCACAATAATATCGCATTTAATGTAACGATCGCTCACCGTTGATTTTACGCCCGTCGAGAAAACAACTTTCTGTCATAAATGTCTTTTGTCAACAAGTTTCGAACAGAACAATTTTTTAAATAAAAATGCGCCACAAAATGCACAAAATAGTTATTTAGATTACAAATGCGGTAGGCTACATTTTACAGCGCGAGGTTTTTAGGTTGAAACACGACCGCGCAGCGGGAGTGTTTTAACAAAAACCGAGCGATGTAGTGATTCCTGTAGTAGTTTATTATTGTAGTAATTTCTCGGTCGTAATTATTTTTGTATTAATAAATTAATGAAACCCACCGAGTCCGTGACAGATAATCAAAATACAAATCCAACATTTTCCCTTTGTAGGAGTGGGAGTTTGTAAGTTTTTCTTTATTATTTCATTAATGGGGGCCAGACTACACCGATGGAGCAATTAGCCCGAACATGCTAGAAAATAGCATGAAATAAGTTTGACGAAGAAGTCGGCGAAGCGAGGCGGTTATGAAAGAAACGTTGGCCATCGCTGAAACAATGAGGAAATTGCAGGCAATATGAGGCAATTTTCTCGACGAGACGATATTTCGTCCACCAAAACGGCAACGGCTAGCCCTCAATTAACGTGTTTTGTTTTATGACAAATATATCAATTTGAACGTTGCGTGACAAAATTTCAGTTGCGGAGGTCGTTAAATATCTCGGGTTGATGATGTAATTTCACGGTGGTGGTTAGAATGCAGCTTGCTACTTTACATCAAGATGTCATTACTCGCCTTAATTAGAGCGATGCGTTGGTAATGCGTCATATTGGCGTTATATTTTTAGTCCGAGACGACAAAGTGATTCAGGGGTGGAACGGTACGCGCCGCCACCCTATCCCGTAGCTCTAATACGTTCAAACATCTGAACCGTTTAAGTAGAAATCTTAAAAGAAGCATCTTGATGCGCTCCCCAGCCGCTTGGCCCCACTTGGCACCAGTTTCTGTCGTCTCCCCAATCCTCCCCTTCTGCTTCTTCCGGGTACCGTTGCCGACTGCCGGCCCCGGCTGCTTGATTTCCCTCAGGGTCTCCCGTTTTTGTAGAGCGCGATTATGTTAAGTGGATATGAAATTCATTGCTTCCTGTCTCGTACTGTACGCCAATATATTGACTTTCATAAACTATCAACGTCCTCAAAGAGCGAATTTGCTGCACCTTCTTAACACCTTTAGAACCAAAAATAAAAATCTGTTCTCAACACACGCACACACGCGCAAGTACAAGTAAGCAGTCAAAAGTCGGACCACTTTCTGACCGGAAGAATCGTCGGAAAGACAATTTTGTTGTTTCATCCGAGCGTTTTAGAATACTCCATTTGTTGGAACTAAGTTACGAAGTGTTTGCCTAGAGTTGTGAATAAAATTATGTTAGATGTTGTATACGTGACCAGTGAAGTTACATCAAAGGGGTAGATGACAGATGTAGAATAAATGTGTAACCACACCTACGAGCAACTTCCAAGTGACTTGCACTAGGCTTGAAAGCACACTTGAGCTGTCGTGAGTTGAGGTTTCCGTATACTCACCCCTGCCACCTCCCGGGCCGAATTTAACCCCACGGGTGTTCCCGCAGGTTCCGTTAACTAACATTGTTCGAGACAAAGTTTATTGTAAACATGTAGTAAGTCCTGCATTATTAAAACGACTTCAGAATTGAATTTTATCTTTCGATTGTTGGAGAAAAAATTCGAATCGATCGCCGATAATGTCATTCATTAGTTTAATGGAAACGGTCTAGGCAAATTTTTCCACCGGAAATGAGAAAGTGATAAATTGGTGTCGATTGTGCGAATCATTTTAAATAAAGTTTTATTTGTATAGTGGCATGTTACAATAAGTCTTTGGTAGCTGTAATTTATCAGAGTTTCCTTTCAAAAATAGGGCAAACAACAGAAACTTATTAGCGATGTCTTTTCGCGTGGCGTCTCTTTAATCCATTGTATTCTTTAGAAATATTTATCAAAAGACATGAGGATAAAATAATTTGAAAATTTCATCAAACGAATCGCCGTCTGAGTAACGAGTTGAACTCGTTAACTTGATTCTTGCCATTTTTAAATGATCGATTCTGGTTTTTCCAGAACAAATTATTTCCACATGTCGGTTATCTGCAAAGAATTTGTTTTTCTTCTTTGTCGAGTGATTTTATGAGATACTTGTGATAATAATCAGGAATGAGGAAAATCGGAGGAGAGTGTGACTTACGTTTTGATTAAAATAGCGCTGTCGTTGTGGAAAAATGAGGAAAGTGTTGTGGCTTTCGAGAAAAAACTAATATAAAATCCACACAAAACCATCCGTGAAGCCAATAAAAAGAAAGCCCCGTATAATACATAGACAAAAGTAAACACAGAAAGAAAAGATACAAAAATAAAATTGAAACATATCCTTATGGCCATAATCGCCACACGCTCGCAAGTTAATGGTCCATATTCCGACGACCATGTCGACAATATGGTTGAAGTGGCCGGTCTCGCTTTATGGACCATCACCATTAAGTTACTGGGTCCAAAGCTGCGTATTCGCAATGAATCATATCTGTTGTCATAATAAGATATCTTTGAGAACGGCGTTAGGCATCTGGAATACATCTGCCCCCAAGAATAAAGACAAACACGTGCAAAAAACATAATACATGGTCCACCCTTTCAAGATACCAACGAACATAATTAATGACTACATAAATAATACGAAAGAAAACACGGAGAATGCTTTATGCAACCGACCCAAAAAAATCCAATAGCGCATTAAAAGAATTGACTTTATTGTTATATTTCAGTATCATATGTTAGAGGAAAAGGGGAAATTCGAACCGCAATCGATCATAAGCTATTTCCGGTTATTACGAGATGCAATGAAGCGTAAACGATTCTTAGGGACGATCAGAAATGAAATAATATAGTACCAACATAGATCTCTAATTCAGATAAAATACGTTTATAGACGTTAAAGGCGGTTTCTTTGTGAGACCTATGCTGCTTGCAATTCGAATAAATGAATAAGAATCCGCCCCACGCCCTTTTCAATCGACGATCCGAGAAATCGTCATCAACTCATCACATACTCAAAGAAAACAGCCGGTCGGAAAATAGCGATTAAAAAATCAGACGCAATTTGTGCTGAAAGGGTGGAAGATGAAAAATTAATGTCGTCGAGGGAGGGAAATTGGCGTTTGGAGAAAGAAACAATTGATCGCTGATTATTTGTCAGGTCGCCTAATTCACAAAAATTGCGTCGACCAAGTGCAACGGAGCGTTCAATTCTTAATTTATCTCGGGGAATAAAAAGTAGGCACCCTCTTCGAGTGTTCCGACTCGATGTAGACTTATTCTTTCCCAATTGATGAATAATCAATTACTTGTTTTACAAGCGGGGTCGTCAAATGTGCGCCACCTGGTTTGTGTTCCTTCCAATTGTGTTCCCTCGTTCGCCCTCGATGAAACCGTCTCGATTGGAGCAGGTGGTATTTCCCCGAGATGTCGAACCCCAACGGCGACGTATTAAAAGTACTCTTATTTATCCACTACGGAATATTTACCGAAAGGGTGCAGTGTGCGATCAAGTGGGGTAGGTAATACTCTCGGAGAACGTGTTGTTACGGAAGCTTAAAGGGGATTTTCCCTACTTGATCGTTTTTCGAAGCCGTGAATAACAAACATTTTTCGATCTTCGTAATTATAATCAAAATAGGAATTTCCCAAACAAAATTAATTTTTAAGCGCGGATTTAAACCGCCGAACCCTCCCAAAATCATTCTTCTGGTGAATAATAAGTGTGGACAAAAATTGACTGTCGCAATCAATCGATCCATCAACTTCGAAATCAAAGTCGCCGCAAAGGTAATTAGTTACACAATTTGACCCTCGCTGCGGAACTTCTCGATTTGGCGGTTATATTTAAAATTCTCCACAGTTTACTTAAGGCTAAGCTCCCTCAGTTCCAATCAGTAAATCAAGATAAAGTCCTCCTGCTTTAAAAACACCGAAGCTCCCCCCGGGGCACGGGATATCTGAAAGGAACGGTGAAAAGGACCCGAGACTAACGCGATGAGATATTCAGGACTGCTGAAATATAGACGAATATTCGGATCAAATTTAACCTTGTATATATCATGTTTGCACTACAAGAGATCTGTAATATGGCGTTCACTAGATATTGGGGGATTTATAGGCCATTTCTGATTCCCTCGTCCTATTCATGTTTTCAGACTTTTCTTAAAACATGAATTCGCAGATTGCGATGGGATTCAACGAGTTGATTCCTACGACGGAAGGGTGCACTCTCCGCATTGCACCCTTCGACATCATTCCACCAAGCAAAATATAACATTCCCACCCCATTCCTTCATAACGAAAAATTATCCACCCAGGAACGCTGCACACCAAAACCTGATCTAAATAAAATCTAATCGTCGCACCACCTTGGTATATTGTAAAACTAGCTAGAGATCGCAATAGTTATTTGTGTATCAAGGCCAAAAAGTGCATCTTTTTCGTCCGAGTCCGGGTTTTCTAGCAGAGGCGTAGCCGTGGCTTAAAACAGGCGAAGACAAAAGGCACTTTTTGACAAAGATGCACATTACATTTTTTAGGCGACCGCACGAACTACAAAGCAAAAGACATCATTGAAAAATGTATTTTCTATCTACTTTTTTCAAATCAGCTTGTCAACAAAACGAGAAAGTTACTACTTGCAATACAATTATTTATTTACATAATTTATGGTGACAGGACAAATATTCTGCGATGTCCGGTGGTGTATTAGACATTTATTCATCACCTTCGCTGTTGTATTAGACATTTCTTCATCACTGTTGCTATCGACTATATGTACCAAATAAGCACCAGAAACGATACAACAGTTTTTCGGGCAAATACTTTGGTTAAATTTAACTGTTAAATATTCATTTGTTTTCAGTCGGTTTACTCGTTCTTAACCTACTAAACAGACCAACCGATGGCGCCAAGTTCAGCCTCCGAAAAGTGCGTACGAAAAAGTGCGTCCGAAAAAGAGTTACTTTTCGTCCGCTTGGAAGTACGTAAAAAAATACATTTTTTGTACCGATCAACACTTGTTACCGTTTTCAAATTAGTCAGTCAATTTGTTGACACATTTCATCTCCGTCCTGCTAATTTTGATTCGACATTTTCATTTCGTTCTATTTAAAATTTCCCCTTCCCGATTAATTTATTTCGCAGTACCTACAACTCTAATATTCAGGGGTTTTCATCCCCAGCTCCGTCTAATATATCTGAATCACCCGGCTTTTTCCCTAAATAAATTACTGCTTAATTATTAGCATATGTGAACCACCTACAATGTGGTAGATTTTCTTATTTAACGCACCTAACGCTGTGTTGGAGTGTTATTTTCCGGCTACATTGTGTGCACTGGCGCAGAAAAAGTCATCTCGACGTCTATTTTACTTTTTCGGTATTATATGTTATAATTAAGTTGTGATAGGAGGACAGTGAGGGAGATGGTAGCGTATAATACAATACAGATTGTCAGTCAGAAGACGAAGAAGAGAGAAGGAAGCAACTGATGGACGAGAGTGGTGGTCAGCAGCGAATATAGTTGTCTCTGTTGTACGTTCCGGGTCTAGTGGCGACGTCCTTTCGGCGTTGCTCTTACTATGTGCCCTCCATTAATCATCCAAGAAGCGGCTTTAAGGACACGTCTAGATAAGGATGTAAACATCACAGATGTAACAATGGCCGTGTGAAATGTTAGCTACACTTGAAGACGAGGAAAAGAGTAAAAAATAATCCGGCTGGAATTTAATCCTTCGTTGGGAGAGGCATTATATATAGTCAATTAAAAGTAAATCGCTAAAACAAACGCAAAAACTAATAATTACTGTGTTTGGAATCCTGCGTCCGCTCCTGGAGCGCGAGTTCTGTAATTACCCGAACAAAGTGTGGAGATTTGGAATTATTCAGGATTATGCATATGCTGAATAATACACCATCCAAAATACATTTCGCGCAACACTAACTCCAACTTCGCGCTACCACAACAAGAATTTTTAATTTCTCGCCCGGAAATAGTATCGCTGACAAATAGCGTGTAAAGCGTTACTGTCACCGACAGACCCGTTCGCCCTCGTTTACTCTAGTGCACCTCAACTAGTGGTACTGACATGACTTTTAGTATGGATTTATTAAAATCTATTTAAGCGCAGTCTAGTCCACTGAATGGCTCGTTTCACCAAAACGCTAATAAAACAACTCACTTCGCTCTAAACGCGCACTTTCAGACGATCGACCCATCTACGAGACTGTATTGCTCTAATGAGACTCAAATAAGTCTCACAAAATTTACACCGAGATCGCTAATTTGAATCTTTGCTCTGCTCCAAGCACGACCGATCATCTTAATAATAATATAGTAACAACTAGTTTTAATTAAGATGACTACATATTAATGTAATGTATTAAACCGATAGCATGACATTAAAAAAAATTATAATTTTATTTTATAACGTTTGTTGTATTTAGCGAACATCTGAAGTGTGTACTGTTGGAAAACGAAATGCACGGCGAGCGTCGGCTCCAAAATTGATCCAGATCGCGGCACACTCAATGTAGATCTAATCCGACCACAGTCCCGGGCGAAAAGTGTATGATTTCTACATAATTATTATGATTATTATTATTAGTATTTGGTATGTTGGTTAACAGGTTGTACACCCAAACAAAAACCAACAGTAAACAGCGTTTGAAATGCAAGTAATCTCTTAAATTGTCCAAGGCTAATCACAAAAATATCGCACTCACTACAGTTGCTATTGAATAATGTGCAGGCAGTATAAAGTGGGGAACGATACAGTATATTAGTAACTGCTCGCGGAACATAAAAAAACGACCAGATCTAAGATTTGCCCGAGGCACATTGAAATAAATTTGGGATAACAAGAAGGGAGAATTAATAATGCTGTGTATGATCTTATATAGAAATATCAGAAAACTATCATTACGTCTGATATTGAGAGAACGCAGATTTGCCATATTATAAAGAACACAATTAGGAGTTCCTCTTGGAGGAAATTCAGCAATTAATTTGGTTCGCATTCGCGACAAAAAATTTCTCGAAAGAAAACCATGTACCTTTCTTTCAAATTTTCGCCTGAGAAAAAACTTTCAACGGCAATAGCTCCCTTATTAAACAGCGTATAGCGATGAACCATTGGATTCCTCTCGTCAAGACACTTCTTCTGAACCTAATGACTCTAGCTAACTAGTTTTCTGACAGTAACTGTCAATTCCTTATAAATAAAAAGCTGATTAACGCGGTTATGAGAAAGTAAGTGAAAAACCAATTTTGAATGAACCCGTTTGGAGTATCGCATTTGTTTGTGACATTTCGTTTTATTAAAAATAAGTGATGTAATGATGTAATGCAAATTGTCTACATGATAAAACAAGTTAATTAAATGTCTGGTGTATTCCGGAACGGCCGCATTTATTAAAAGGACATCAAAGCCGTTGTACGGTGTCCGCTCATGCAAGATTTGCATACGCCGGGGTTGGTGATAGGTTTTTGAGCAATTGTTGATTTTCAATGTAGCGAATGCATATAGTTAAGAATCGTTTTGTGTGTAACATGCAATACATATAGATAGTCACTTGAACGGGAAATTTAATTATTCAGAGAATATCTTAGACGGTAGCTGCACTAATTAAGCATGGATCCCTAGAGGCGTGTGTATGTGAATTCCTTAATAAATATTTTAATTCACTTACACAGTTGGTTTAGGCTGGCGGGCGCACAATGGCCCTCGGGGGAAGAAGATATGAAGCCAGAGGCGCGTTGCCGCAAGGTCGTTCCTATTAATTAGCGACATTACGTCTTCGGCTCCCTCCCCATCCCTCCGATCCAGGACGGGACGTTCGCCCAGGTTCATTTACAAAACTCCTGTCGACTTTCCGTTTGTTCCAAATTAGTAGTTACCAAAAACGGAGCATATTTGCTACTTAACTGATCTGTGACGGCCACAAATGAGATGACTACCATTCCCGCTAATTACTGCAGCAACGCTCTTTATTTACTTTGTCTGTCGCTTGCCGGAATATCTCCGTGTTTGCAGAGAGCTCTAATAGAATTTATAAGGGACGACTGCGAAGGAAATAACTGGATGGCGTGTGTTTTTCATTTCGGGACCCACTCGAGTGCATATTCGTCACCCCTGCGTCACATTCTGCCTCGACGAAGAATACTTCCTATAATCCCACCACCGGGTTTCCTTGCCCTCGCAATTACTGCAACCGACAAACGAAACTTGCAAATTTGCTCCGAACTCGCGTGTTATATAACGTATCTCGTGATGGAGCTTATGGGGTAATTGATGTGTCAGTAACGAAGTAGCCGAGGGTGATGGCTGGTCCTTTATATTTACATATAATAACGGTAAACGAGTCTGATGAGCTTGATGAGCTGGTGGTGGAACTAAGGAAGCACTTCGTGGCGATATCTTCGCTCTGCGGCTCTGCCCGGTACAATCTACTTTGCAAATGCTCTAAGAATTGAAATGGGCTTCATTTGCATGTCTTAATGAGCATCTTTGAGAGCAAGGCACGGTCACACGCCCGCATCCTTCCCTAGACGATACCGTTTCAACAGCTCACTTTTATCAAACAAACTTAAATGTCGACGGCGACAAATTGTCGCTCGCCTCCTGTCGCTCACACAGCACACTGAAATCGCTGCTCAACGCAAAACAATCAAAATCTACATAGTCGAGTCAATGAAGCGCAAAAATCCCTAAAACTTCCCAATCCTCCGATTTTGATGATTTTTTTTTCAAATGTGTGTTTTTATTATATTATTTGAAATCAGAAACATTTTGGTTGGGGCACATAAATATTTATATTGTTTAAACAATAGTATGTATGTATGTATGTATATTTGGTACCTATACAGGTTTACAAAGTTATCCGATTTTTATACATTTCCACTAACTTATAATACAGGTGTCCCCAAAAAAGAAGACGAGTCCATAACTCCGTTATTTATCGGAAGATTTTAATTATTTGTACACCAAATTAAATGGTTGTTAATAGGCTACAAAATGGCCTAATAAATTCAAGTATAGCCCTATGGGCTTCAAGGGTAAACTGTCAATTTTTTTTTTTTTTTAAATGGGAATACATATTTTTTTTCTACTAATTCTGATAGAGATTTATATTCTGAAAACAAAAATGTATCACAAATATACACTTAAATACCAAAAATTCACAAAAAAAAAAAATGTAAAAAAACGCTACTCTCGTCTATGTTCCATTTTGTGCTAAACATTGGCGGCATATCTGCGCAATCCCACATGTTATTATTTGTCATTTGTTTTTTCAGCTACCTTAATTTGGTTATTACATTGTAACGCCATGCATTTTGATAGCTTTTCGCTTGATGCTCGTCATTTGTTTCAAAAGTTAGTGTTATTTTTTTTAATGTGAAGTTATACTTGTGATACATTGTTGTTTTCAGAATTAAAATCTCTATTAGAATTACTAATAAAAGGTATGTAATCCCATTTGAAAAAAAAATATTTTGACAGTTTACCCTTGAAGCCCATAGGGCTATACTTGAATTTATTAGGCCATTTTGTAGCCTATTAACAACCATTTAATTTGGTGTATAGATAATTAAAATCCTCCAATAAATAAGGGAGCTATGGACTCGTCTTTTTTTTTGGGGACACTCTGTATAATAACTAAAAACTAAGCTAACTAAATAAATAAAACAGTGATTCAAAACCAAGAACCAATTAACAAATTAGCAATTATCCCTCCCCACATATTGTCCTTCTTCTCCACTCAACCTTCTTCATCCATTCGATCCCTCTTCCATCCTCATTCAACATTTCTTCTCTACTCTCATCTCTCTCTCTCAATTCTACGCATTCATTCAACAAATGCTCTATCGTCTCCTTTTTTTCTCCACACATCCTGCACACTCTAATCCTATTATCCTCATTCCAATATTTATTCTCTCTCTCCTCATTTCCACACCAAAATCACTCTCTCCTTTCTACTCTCTCTTCCTAGGTACTTTGGTAGTTCTTCCGTTATTATTTTTTCATACTTCCCATTGTACCTAGATTCCCTAATTCTCATTCTTATTTCCTGCACTTGCACATCTCTGTCTCTCTGCACCAATTCATCTGTCATTGCTCTGCCTCCCTCTCGCATTCTTTCTATCTCCGCTCCTGCATACCCATTTCTTTCGAAATATGCCTCCCTCTCTTTCCATACCCCTTTTCCTATTTCTTTCCTTTTTTCTTTCAGACACTCTTGCAAAATTCTACACTCTCCTCTCTCTATCACACTCTCCTCAAATCTTATTGCTCTCTTTCCTGCTTCTATTCGTATTCCATCCCTTTTTGTTTCCTCCATCACTATATAGCCCGGTGTCTCTCTATCTACTCTTAGCACCCATTTCAAATATTTTCCTTGCACCCCTTCCAACCCATATTTCCGCTCCATACATCATCACGCTTTTCACCAGACTATCAAACATCATTACTCTCCTTCTAAAGTCATGTCCAAATTTTCTCTCTCCTATCCCCCATACCGCTCCTATTATCTTATTCCCAACCTTTTCAAACCCAACCATTGTGCCCGTCAATCGCTCATAATATCCAATAAAATTTTACGACCTACAACCAAATTGAAACTACAATACAATATTTGAAAAGGTTTTCGATCGATGACAGAACCGACATGATCCTACTTACCCATTAATTTTGTGATTTTAATTGCTTATTATTGTTATTAAATCATACTTTGTTGAGAGAGGTATTTTTCTGTCAGAACTTGACATTCATTAAGCTGTCTAAGTGTCTATGTTTTATGTGCATCATGATAATGCCGAATAATGTAATAAGGCTCGAGATTGCTTTGTGAATTGTCTTTTGGGTTGCATTTTTACCTGGTGGCTGGTCATCTTACGTGAATTTCCAAATTTTGTTAAAAATCCGTACGGAAGTTGTTCGAACATGCGGGAAGAAGTTGTTTTTGTTGTGTCATTGTTGGGAAGCAAGTTTGCGATTGTCGGTTTGTCGTATCCGAAAGAAAGTCAGTAGATGAAACGAATCCGGCACCGATCCATACCTGATGTTATTCATGTGTTGTTCGTGTTTTATGAATGAGCCATTTGTAACACGCGCACGTTCGTTGTCGCACCGCTAGATCGGCTTATACCTCTACCACCGTCACCATAAAATGCGCGAGGATGTCAGGTGGTCCTGCGATCCGGGTTGAAATATGACGGCAAGATCTACATCGTCCTTATTAAAGAGTTTTAATTAGAAAAATCGAACGGGAGCGTCGGCCCGATTTATTTATGCCCAGCGATAAAGGATGGCACCTCTGTGGTAGTCGTGATGAATGGATGCTAATTAGACACCATTAACGGGAGCGGCGTTTGCCACTTGTAGGCTGATGAGACGCGGGGTTCGATCGTTTCTTTATCAGACTTGGCGTTTATTAAAAACGACGATTGCAAAATAACGAGCCGCGTTCGTTTCTAATTGCGTTTTAAAATCGACGGCCTGATGAAGCCCCTCGGCAAGAAGTGCAAGTTGAAAACCTTGACGACCGCAGGAGCTGCGGAGGGTCGCCGCTAAAACCAACATCGGCCGAGAGAAGGGTTCCAGAAACAACACTGACGACCGAACGAAAATAAAACTTAGCACTCGGAACCACCAACTAGTGAACGCTGGTCCCTCATAAAATATGTGTCTTGACACTTTAATTAGCACCATGAAAAACAACCCTCCAAATTTATTTTAATTCACTCCGGACGATGCGAATGCAGTGATCGATTTTGCACGTCGCGGTGCAACAAGAATGTCCCGAGAATGATTAAGGGTTGAAATCTGTAATTAATTTTGGGACTACGAAAAAATTGTGTTGTTAATTGAAGTGCGGTTGCGATTGATAGGGGGAAAGAAGAAATATTTTGGGCAGTGTTGGAGGGGAATAGCTGCAGCATGCGGTGGCCAAGTCCGGAAATGGAGTATTGAGGCTCCGGACTCCGGGTACTCCTCCATATATCCCTTGATGACATTTCCCGGAGTAAATTTTGCTGCCACAAACGAGCATTTTCACTTTCCAAGGCTCGCCCTAAAGTCTTCCGGTGAAATATAGGAAATAAAACAACGCCATGCGGCCACGGCGAACATTCCGTGTTCGGTGGAGACGTGCTCGGGAACTGGGGGTTGCGACGGCTATTGATTTGTCGGACACACGCCGTCACATGTGTAGATTACATTGCTGACCACCGTACCACCGGACCCCAATCCCATCGCGTTCCGCAATCTGGTCACCCTTCTGCCGACTCGCTTTGCATCCCTTATTGCTACCTTTCCGTCTCGTTGATGCCTCATATTCAAAAGGACCGTTTCGAATAAATCGCCCAAATTAGCCGACCGCCAAGAGGTCGTAAATATCCCGGCCCGTCTGGCTACATGACTCCCTATGAGGAATGGCCGTCAAACGAAGAGCACCCCGAGACGCGTGCAAGGGATCTGCACACCACCATCACCACAAATCCATACATCATAGACTTAACTATTAAAAATTGAACAGCAAATTTCACCCTGAAATATTGCCACCCATAAAAAAATAATCATACTATAAAGATTAAACGTGAGCTGAGTTGAATGAAAATGTATGGCTTGCAGAGCCCCACTTCGATTACCCGAATCTCCAAACGTCATAAACTTTGTGACACGACTAAAAAATTATAACGACGACAAGCGTACTTGTAGGTTCTAGACATTTTGAAAAAAAAAAGACATTTATTTTTTGAGCTACAATTTTTTTAATTGCCTATAGTCTTCTACGTTGTCAAACAACCTCGTAGGTAAAATTTCGGCACATTTTAAAAATACACCCTGTATATCATATTTTATAAAACCTACACCAATGCGGTTTCCTTGTCTGAAAGCATATTTCCTATAGGTTACTTCGCATTGGCGTACATTTTATAAAACATGATATACAGGGTGTATTTTTAAAATGTGCCGAAATTTTACCTACAAGGTTGTAGGACAACGTAGAAGAGTAAAGGCAATTAAAAAAAATTGTAGCTCAACAAATAAATGTCATTTTATTTTTTGACATAGAATTTTGTAGATATTTTTTCCGAGTTCTACATGAAGCCAGTAGCACGTGGTTAAAATATCTGTACAACTTTTAATAACACCCTGTACTGAATTTTTTTTTATCGGTTTCACTGCTCTGTAGAGATGAGACGTTCGAAAAATGTTGTTTGTCGTGTTCCGGTTGGAAAAAGCGGGTGCAACAATGGGAGCCCTTGTGCGTCGCCTTGTAGTTGTAGAACGGAAGAATGAAACGGACAGCAGAAGTTCGTAAGTTGTTAGCGGTGCTTGAAATGGGTAAAGTTTGAGTATGTGAAAGTATTACCAGTTTGCTATTCCATTAAATAAAACATAAAACAGCTATAAAAACAATATACCTAAATGTGAGGTTATAAAGCGGCCATGCTTGTCGTATAAATAAAAAGTTAAGGGTGTTTCGATCTAGAGGTGGCAGCGTGCACGGTTAAAGTGATAAGGGCAGCCTACTTTCGGTGTTTCGCCTTCTGTGTGATAAAGTCGTTGGTTCGCGGAGATTATTAGTTTCTGACTAGGCGATGATACCAACCCCCGGAGCTGATCTATAGGCTCCCACCCTCGCAGTCGCAGCCGTGAAAAAGCAAGCGATCTCTGCGAATTGAAAGTTTCTGTAGTTACAGCTGCTGGAACATTTTTCCTGAAGCGAGAATACATAATTAAATTCAACGGGAATGCGATTGTATTTTACATACCCCATGAATAATTTAAAAGCACGCAGTATATGAATATATCAAATATAAATACTCGATAATTCAGCTACATGTATTAGCGTTGATTAATGTTTACATTGCCCAACTATATTTCATAAATATGTGAATATACGAGCAAAGATGGATGCGATATCTTCCCAATATTAATTTTATGCCATGACCAATATTTATGTTGCGTCATTTCGCATATCTCGCGAAATATTACTGCACCTCTCTCTAACCCTTCCAGGTAGGCACCCGCTTACTGCACATGAATTTTTACAACCCCCCGACTGGAATTGGCACCCTCTCAATAACTGGATAAACATCACTCAATTCCATCTATTTTTATACCCTGAAGACTTTCCAGACGTACCCCGACTCGGGCCCAGTAGCGTAACAGACAAATTAGCAACAAAACAACATCACAAAGATTTTCGTTATTACTTTGAAAGTTTTCTGCGACAGAATTTTTTCGAGTCATTTTGAAATAGTTCGATTCAAAGAGAAGAGGCGCGAGTTTTGATCCGAGTTTAATTGGAGGGTGGGTTGACGCGACGAAGAGCAGAGCGAGCCGAGTGACCACAATGCAACAGTTGTGGCGCAAAGGACGGCGTCGCGGGGGTGCGAAAAGGGTGTCAGACTTGAGGGAGCGCCGAAATGGTTTGAATCGAGCTATTTTTGCAGCAGGCTGCGCATATTGCGAAGAACGTTTCTATGGCTATATCATCCCTTTCTGACGCTTGTATTATTATTGCTGACGCGCAATCTGCACGACTTAAATTACATAAACGTGTTGGCGCTGAAACTCAGTATTGTTATCCCGAATTTTTGGAAGTTGCAAACTTATATGGACTGGAGATGGGCTGGGAATTGGAGACGGCGCTTGATTTGAATAAATCTTTCCTGGAATTCTTTTACTTGTACCTACTATGTTACTTCTAAAAAGTTTAACTCGCCCTCTAAACAATATATTTTGCCTGCTCTTCCATCCTTAAATTATTTCCCTTTTCTTTGTTTCGACTCGCCAACTTCGTAGTACGTTCATTTATTTGCATAAAAACTTTTCACGCGCTTTGCACAATTTAACTCCTCTTTTCCGACACAAATATTAATCTGCTAATTTTATAAGTTGCGCGGTTAAACCCATACATCCTTTTTCACCCTCGATCTTCATATTCATTCCGAGCACACCGGAGTTACTGACTTACGGAAGGGTCGACACTCGACGACACATACTTAATAGGATACTCGCAAAAATTACCACAAAGCAACTCCTGACGAGACTCAAAAATATACCCTCCCACGCTCTTCCCATACGATTATTTTTTAATAGAATCCAACGAGCAACTTGAACAAATATCGCTTTATCCAAGCAATTTTAATAGCAATCGTGAAGTGGCAGTTCGCAAGGAGCTCAGCTTAATTTATGACCACTATTTAGGTTTGTTGTAAATAGCCTCTTCAACAAAACGAAGTGGCAATATAATCTTATACGCTGCTTAAATCGATAAAACTTGATTTAACTGCTCCGTATATTAGCCGTTAGACACCTTAAATTTTTACACTTACACAATACACAAGTTTGCCGATGCGATTTGTTGTAATCATTTCGGGACGTAATCTTCTTTCTGTTTCTTTTATGCGGACTTTTATTTATCTGATAATTGGGTTAGTTACAGCCGTAAGCTCCACGAAAGTCCAGGTATTGTCAATAAGACAGTACATTTCCGGCACCATAAGCTCGCCTGAAACGTGCTTTACAAGCAATCTTTCGGTGGAAGTTTGCTCAGTGCAGCGTGACCATTCCCTCCGCCATGTAACACATTCTGAAGGTCTCAGAAGCTCTGCTCTATATTACTATTTAACCTTCAACATGGGACTAAATTTTCCCATTTAAAATTTCACAGTTTTATTGACTAGCCTCGTCACAGCCAGTGTTCTGTACATTATCTCAACATGCAAAGGGTGATTTTTTCAAAACGGACTGAAGATATCAACGTCTCAAAATTTGGACCGTTACGGTTAAAAAAACTCAAATGTGTTCATTTCGAAAATAATCGCAAAGATCTAATCTTGCACCGTCAATATTTTTAGCTTTTATACAGAATCATGATAGTTATTTGTGTATTTTTCTAAAAAACCATGAACCCCTACCTTCTATCAAATTTGCACCCCGAAAAAACATTTAAACGGCCGTAGCTCCCTTAATAAACATAATATGACAATGAATTATACACTGCTGGATTCCTCTTTTCAATGCGCTTCTTTTGAGTCGAAAAAATTTTACCTCGCTTTTTTCGTTTAAGAGAAATTCACAAAAAACCAAAAAACTCAAATTTTTGCCTATTTTTGGCTCCCACACCAACAAATGGGGTCTATGGCCGGAACTTTACTATACCTGAATTCAACTCATCCTATACAATAACTGACAGCAATTTGGTTCGAATCGGCGACAAAAAATTTTCCGAAAAGTACCACGTACCCCCCCCTTCTATATAATTTTCACTCCGGAAAATCATTTAAACGCCCATAGCTCCCTTATTAAGCAACATATGGCAATGAATTTTGCACCGTTGGATTGCCCTTGTCAAGGCGCTTCTTCTGAGTCGAAAAAAATTTACCTAGATTTTTTCATTTTAGAGAAAATCGCAAAAAACCAAAAAATCCATATTTTTGGCTCCCACAGGAAAAAATGGGTTCAATGGCCGGAACTTTTACTATACCTGAATTCAACTGACCCTATACAATAACTGACAGCAATTTGGTTCGAATCGGCGACAAAAAATTTTTCGAAAAATACCACGTACCCCCCCCCCCTTCTATATAATTTTCACTCCGGAAAATCATTTAAACGCCCATAGCTCCCTTATTAAGCAACATTTGGCAATGAATTTTGCACCGTTGGATTGCCCTTGTCAAAGCGCTTCTTCTGAGTCGAAAAAAATTTACCTAGATTTTTTCATTTTAGAGAAAATCGCAAAAAACCAAAAAATCCATATTTTTGGCTCCCACAGGAAAAAATGGGTTCAATGGTCGGAACTTTTACTATACCTGAATTCAACTGACCCTATACAATAACTGACCGCAATTTGGTTCGAATCGGCGACAAAAAATTTTCCGAAAAGTACCACGTACCCCTCCCCCCTTCTATATAATTTTCACTCCGGAAAATCATTTAAACGCCCATAGCTCCCTTATTAAGCAACATATGGCAATGAATTTTGCACCGTTGGATTGCCCTTGTCAAGGCGCTTCTTCTGAGTCAAAAAAATTAACCTAGATTTTTTCATTTTAGAGAAAATCGCAAAAAAACAAAAAATCCATATTTTTGGCTCCCACAGGAAAAAATGGGTTCAATGGCCGGAACTTTTACTATACCTGAATTCAACTGAGCCTATACAATGACTGACAGCAATTTGGTTCGAATCGGCGACGAAAAATTTTTCGAAAAATACCACGTACCCCCCCCTTCTATATACTTTTCACTCCGGAAAATCATTTAAACGCCCATAGCTCCCTTATTAAGCAACATTTGGCAATGAATTTTGCACCGTTGGATTGCCCTTGTCAAGGCGCTTCTTCTGAGTCGAAAAAAATTTACCTAGATTTTTTCATTTTAGAGAAAATCGCAAAAAACCAAAAAATCCATATTTTTGGCTCCCACAGGAAAAAATGGGTTCAATGGCCGGAACTTTTACTATACCTGAATTCAACTGACCCTATACAATAACTGACAGCAATTTGGTTCGAATCGGCGACAAAAAATTTTCCGAAAAGTACCACGTACCCCCCCCTTCTATATAATTTTCACTCCGGAAAATCATTTGAACGCCCATAGCTCCCTTATTAAGCAACATATGGCAATGAATTTTGCACCGTTGGATTGCCCTTGTCAAGGCGCTTCTTCTGAGTCGAAAAAAATTTACCTAGATTTTTTCATTTTAGAGAAAATCGCAAAAAACCAAAAAATCCATATTTTTGGCTCCCACAGGAAAAAATGGGTTCAATGGCCGGAACTTTTACTATACCTGAATTCAACTGACCCTATACAATAACTGACAGCAATTTGGTTCGAATCGGCGACAAAAAATTTTTCGAAAAATACCACTACCCCCCCCCCCCCTTCTATATAATTTTCACTCCGGAAAATCATTTAAACGCCCATAGCTCCCTTATTAAGCAACATTTGGCAATGAATTTTGCACCGTTGGATTGCCCTTGTCAAAGCGCTTCTTCTGAGTCGAAAAAAATTTACCTAGATTTTTTCATTTTAGAGAAAATCGCAAAAAACCAAAAAATCCATATTTTTGGCTCCCACAGGAAAAAATGGGTTCAATGGTCGGAACTTTTACTATACCTGAATTCAACTGACCCTATACAATAACTGACAGCAATTTGGTTCGAATCGGCGACAAAAAATTTTCCGAAAAGTACCACGTACCCCCCCCCCTTCTATATAATTTTCACTCCGGAAAATCATTTAAACGCCCATAGCTCCCTTATTAAGCAACATATGGCAATGAATTTTGCACCGTTGGATTGCCCTTGTCAAGGCGCTTCTTCTGAGTCAAAAAAATTAACCTAGATTTTTTCATTTTAGAGAAAATCGCAAAAAAACAAAAAATCCATATTTTTGGCTCCCACAGGAAAAAATGGGTTCAATGGCCGGAACTTTTACTATACCTGAATTCAACTGACCCTATACAATGACTGACAGCAATTTGGTTCGAATCGGCGACGAAAAATTTTTCGAAAAATACCACGTACCCCCCCCTTCTATATAATTTTCACTCCGGAAAATCATTTAAACGCCCATAGCTCCCTTATTAAGCAACATTTGGCAATGAATTTTGCACCGTTGGATTGCCCTTGTCAAGGCGCTTCTTCTGAGTCGAAAAAAATTTACCTAGATTTTTTCATTTTAGAGAAAATCGCAAAAAACCAAAAAATCCATATTTTTGGCTCCCACAGGAAAAAATGGGTTCAATGGCCGGAACTTTTACTATACCTGAATTCAACTGACCCTATACAATAACTGACAGCAATTTGGTTCGAATCGGCGACAAAAAATTTTTCGAAAAGTACCACGTACCCCCCCCTTCTATATAATTTTCACTCCGGAAAATCATTTAAACGCCCATAGCTCCCTTATTAAGCAACATATGGCAATGAATTTTGCACCGTTGGATTGCCCTTGTCAAGGCGCTTCTTCTGAGTCGAAAAAAATTTACCTAGATTTTTTCATTTTAGAGAAAATCGCAAAAAACCAAAAAATCCATATTTTTGGCTCCCACAGGAAAAAATGGGTTCAATGGCCGGAACTTTTACTATACCTGAATTCAACTGACCCTATACAATAACTGACAGCAATTTGGTTCGAATCGGCGACAAAAAATTTTTCGAAAAGTACCACGTACCCCCCCCTTCTATATAATTTTCACTCCGGAAAATCATTTAAACGCCCATAGCTCCCTTATTAAGCAACATTTGGCAATGAATTTTGCACCGTTGGATTGCCCTTGTCAAGGCGCTTCTTCTGAGTCGAAAAAAATTTACCTAGATTTTTTCATTTTAGAGAAAATCGCAAAAAACCAAAAAATCCATATTTTTGGCTCCCACAGGAAAAAATGGGTTCAATGGCCGGAACTTTTACTATACCTGAATTCAACTGACCCTATACAATAACTGACAGCAATTTGGTTCGAATCGGCGACAAAAAATTTTTCGAAAAGTACCACGTACCCCCCCCTTCTATATAATTTTCACGTCGGAAAATCATTTAAACGCCCATAGCTCCCTTATTAAGCAACATATGGCAATGAATTTTGCACCGTTGGATTGCCCTTGTCAAGGCGCTTCTTCTGAGTCGAAAAAAATTTACCTAGATTTTTTCATTTTAGAGAAAATCGCAAAAAACCAAAAAATCCATATTTTTGGCTCCCACAGGAAAAAATGGGTTCAATGGCCGGAACTTTTACTATACCTGAATTCAACTGACCCTATACAATAACTGACAGCAATTTGGTTCGAATCGGCGACAAAAAATTTTTCGAAAAGTACCACGTACCCCCCCCCTTCTATATAATTTTCACTCCGGAAAATCATTTAAACGCCCATAGCTCCCTTATTAAGCAACATATGGCAAAGAATTTTGCACCGTTGGATTGCCCTTGTCAAGGCGCTTCTTCTGAGTCGAAAAAAATTTACCTAGATTTTTTCATTTTAGAGAAAATCGCAAAAAACCAAAAAATCCATATTTTTGGCTCCCACAGGAAAAAATGGGTTCAATGGCCGGAACTTTTACTATACCTGAATTCAACTGACCCTATACAATAACTGACAGCAATTTGGTTCGAATCGGCGACAAAAATTTTTTCGAAAAGTACCACGTACCCCCCCCTTCTATATAATTTTCACTCCGGAAAATCATTTAAACGCCCATAGCTCCCTTATTAAGCAACATATGGCAAAGAATTTTGCACCGTTGGATTGCCCTTGTCAAGGCGCTTCTTCTGAGTCGAAAAAAATTTACCTAGATTTTTTCATTTTAGAGAAAATCGCAAAAAACCAAAAAATCCATATTTTTGGCTCCCACAGGAAAAAATGGGTTCAATGGCCGGAACTTTTACTATACCTGAATTCAACTGACCCTATACAATAACTGACAGCAATTTGGTTCGAATCGGCGACAAAAATTTTTTCGAAAAGTACCACGTACCCCCCCTTCTATATAATTTTCACTCCGGAAAATCATTTAAACGCCCATAGCTCCCTTATTAAGCAACATATGGCAAAGAATTTTGCACCGTTGGATTGCCCTTGTCAAGGCGCTTCTTCTGAGTCGAAAAAAATTTACCTAGATTTTTTCATTTTAGAGAAAATCGCAAAAAACCAAAAAATCCATATTTTTGGCTCCCACAGGAAAAAATGGGTTCAATGGCCGGAACTTTTACTATACCTGAATTCAACTGACCCTATACAATAACTGACAGCAATTTGGTTCGAATCGGCGACAAAAAATTTTTCGAAAAGTACCACGTACCCCCCCCCTTCTATATAATTTTCACTCCGGAAAATCATTTAAACGCCCATAGC
Organism: Tenebrio molitor; assembly: GCF_963966145.1. Taxonomy (NCBI): domain Eukaryota; kingdom Metazoa; phylum Arthropoda; class Insecta; order Coleoptera; family Tenebrionidae; genus Tenebrio; species Tenebrio molitor. Next base: position 823,691 of record NC_091055.1, read on the forward strand.
TCCCTTATTAAGCAACATATGGCAAAGAATTTTGCACCGTTGGATTGCCCTTGTCAAGGCGCTTCTTCTGAGTCGAAAAAAATTTACCTAGATTTTTTCATTTTAGAGAAAATCGCAAAAAACCAAAAAATCCATATTTTTGGCTCCCACAGGAAAAAATGGGTTCAATGGCCGGAACTTTTACTATACCTGAATTCAACTGACCCTATACAATAACTGACAGCAATTTGGTTCGAATCGGCGACAAAAAATTTTTCGAAAAGTACCACGTACCCCCCCCTTCTATATAATTTTCACTCCGGAAAATCATTTAAACGCCCATAGCTCCCTTATTAAGCAACATATGGCAAAGAATTTTGCACCGTTGGATTGCCCTTGTCAAGGCGCTTCTTCTGAGTCGAAAAAAATTTACCTAGATTTTTTCATTTTAGAGAAAATCGCAAAAAACCAAAAAATCCATATTTTTGGCTCCCACAGGAAAAAATGGGTTCAATGGCCGGAACTTTTACTATACCTGAATTCAACTGACCCTATACAATAACTGACAGCAATTTGGTTCGAATCGGCGACAAAAAATTTTTCGAAAAGTACCACGTACCCCCCCTTCTATATAATTTTCACTCCGGAAAATCATTTAAACGCCCATAGCTCCCTTATTAAGCAACATTTGGCAATGAATTTTGCACCGTTGGATTGCCCTTGTCAAGGCGCTTCTTCTGAGTCGAAAAAAATTTACCTAGATTTTTTCATTTTAGAGAAAATCGCAAAAAACCAAAAAATCCATATTTTTGGCTCCCACAGGAAAAAATGGGTTCAATGGCCGGAACTTTTACTATACCTGAATTCAACTGACCCTATATAACTGACAGCAATTTGGTTCGAATCGGCGACAAAAAATTGTTCGAAAAGTACCACGTACCCCCCCCTTCCATATAATTTTCACTCCGGAAAATCATTTAAACGCCCATAGCTCCCTTATTAAGCAACATTTGGCAATGAATTTTGCACCGTTGGATTGCCCTTGTCAAGGCGCTTCTTCTGAGTCGAAAAAAAATTACCTAGATTTTTTCATTTTAGAGAAAATCGCAAAAAAACAAAAAATCCATATTTTTGGCTCCCACAGGAAAAAATGGGTTCAATGGCCGGAACTTTTACTATACCTGAATTCAACTGACCCTATACAATGACTGACAGCAATTTGGTTCGAATCGGCGACAAAAAATTTTTCGAAAAATACCACGTACCCCCCCCTTCTATATAATTTTCACTTCGGACAATCATTTAAACGCCCATAGCTCCCTTATTAAGCAACATTTGGCAATGAATTTTGCACCGTTGGATTGCCCTTGTCAAGGCGCTTCTTCTGAGTCGAAAAAAATTTACCTAGATTTTTTCATTTTAGAGAAAATCGCAAAAAACCAAAAAATCCATATTTTTGGCTCCCACAGGAAAAAATGGGTTCAATGGCCGGAACTTTTACTATACCTGAATTCAACTGACCCTATACAATAACTGACAGCAATTTGGTTCGAATCGGCGACAAAAAATTTTTCGAAAAGTACCACGTACCCCCCCCCTTCTATATAATTTTCACTCCGGAAAATCATTTAAACGCCCATAGCTCCCTTATTAAGCAACATATGGCAAAGAATTTTGCACCGTTGGATTGCCCTTGTCAAGGCGCTTCTTCTGAGTCGAAAAAAATTTACCTAGATTTTTTCATTTTAGAGAAAATCGCAAAAAACCAAAAAATCCATATTTTTGGCTCCCACAGGAAAAAATGGGTTCAATGGCCGGAACTTTTACTATACCTGAATTCAACTGACCCTATACAATAACTGACAGCAATTTGGTTCGAATCGGCGACAAAAAATTTTTCGAAAAGTACCACGTACCCCCCCCTTCTATATAATTTTCACTCCGGAAAATCATTTAAACGCCCATAGCTCCCTTATTAAGCAACATTTGGCAATGAATTTTGCACCGTTGGATTGCCCTTGTCAAGGCGCTTCTTCTGAGTCGAAAAAAATTTACCTAGATTTTTTCATTTTAGAGAAAATCGCAAAAAACCAAAAAATCCATATTTTTGGCTCCCACAGGAAAAAATGGGTTCAATGGCCGGAAATTTTACTATACCTGAATTCAACTGACCCTATATAACTGACAGCAATTTGGTTCGAATCGGCGACAAAAAATTTTTCGAAAAGTACCACGTACCCCCCCCTTCCATATAATTTTCACTCCGGAAAATCATTTAAACGCCCATAGCTCCCTTATTAAGCAACATTTGGCAATGAATTTTGCACCGTTGGATTGCCCTTGTCAAGGCGCTTCTTCTGAGTCGAAAAAAATTTACCTAGATTTTTTCATTTTAGAGAAAATCGCAAAAAACCAAAAAATCCATATTTTTGGCTCCCACAGGAAAAAATGGGTTCAATGGCCGGAACTTTTACTATACCTGAATTCAACTGACCCTATACAATAACTGACAGCAATTTGGTTCGAATCGGCGACAAAAAATTTTTCGAAAAGTACCACGTACCCCCCCCTTCTATATAATTTTCACTCCGGAAAATCATTTAAACGCCCATAGCTCCCTTATTAAGCAACATATGGCAAAGAATTTTGCACCGTTGGATTGCCCTTGTCAAGGCGCTTCTTCTGAGTCGAAAAAAATTTACCTAGATTTTTTCATTTTAGAGAAAATCGCAAAAAACCAAAAAATCCATATTTTTGGCTCCCACAGGAAAAAATGGGTTCAATGGCCGGAACTTTTACTATACCTGAATTCAACTGACCCTATACAATAACTGACAGCAATTTGGTTCGAATCGGCGACAAAAAATTTTTCGAAAAGTACCACGTACCCCCCCCTTCTATATAATTTTCACTCCGGAAAATCATTTAAACGCCCATAGCTCCCTTATTAAGCAACATATGGCAAAGAATTTTGCACCGTTGGATTGCCCTTGTCAAGGCGCTTCTTCTGAGTCGAAAAAAATTTACCTAGATTTTTTCATTTTAGAGAAAATCGCAAAAAACCAAAAAATCCATATTTTTGGCTCCCACAGGAAAAAATGGGTTCAATGGCCGGAACTTTTACTATACCTGAATTCAACTGACCCTATACAATAACTGACAGCAATTTGGTTCGAATCGGCGACAAAAATTTTTTCGAAAAGTACCACGTACCCCCCCTTCTATATAATTTTCACTCCGGAAAATCATTTAAACGCCCATAGCTCCCTTATTAAGCAACATATGGCAAAGAATTTTGCACCGTTGGATTGCCCTTGTCAAGGCGCTTCTTCTGAGTCGAAAAAAATTTACCTAGATTTTTTCATTTTAGAGAAAATCGCAAAAAACCAAAAAATCCATATTTTTGGCTCCCACAGGAAAAAATGGGTTCAATGGCCGGAACTTTTACTATACCTGAATTCAACTGACCCTATACAATAACTGACAGCAATTTGGTTCGAATCGGCGACAAAAAATTTTTCGAAAAGTACCACGTACCCCCCCCTTCTATATAATTTTCACTCCGGAAAATCATTTAAACGCCCATAGCTCCCTTATTAAGCAACATATGGCAAAGAATTTTGCACCGTTGGATTGCCCTTGTCAAGGCGCTTCTTCTGAGTCGAAAAAAATTTACCTAGATTTTTTCATTTTAGAGAAAATCGCAAAAAACCAAAAAATCCATATTTTTGGCTCCCACAGGAAAAAATGGGTTCAATGGCCGGAAATTTTACTATACCTGAATTCAACTGACCCTATATAACTGACAGCAATTTGGTTCGAATCGGCGACAAAAATTTTTTCGAAAAGTACCACGTACCCCCCCCTTCCATATAATTTTCACTCCGGAAAATCATTTAAACGCCCATAGCTCCCTTATTAAGCAACATTTGGCAATGAATTTTGCACCGTTGGATTGCCCTTGTCAAGGCGCTTCTTCTGAGTCGAAAAAAAATTACCTAGATTTTTTCATTTTAGAGAAAATCGCAAAAAAACAAAAAATCCATATTTTTGGCTCCCACAGGAAAAAATGGGTTCAATGGCCGGAACTTTTACTATACCTGAATTCAACTGACCCTATACAATGACTGACAGCAATTTGGTTCGAATCGGCGACAAAAAATTTTTCGAAAAGTACCACGTACCCCCCCCTTCTATATAATTTTCACTCCGGAAAATCATTTAAACGCCCATAGCTCCCTTATTAAGCAACATATGGCAAAGAATTTTGCACCGTTGGATTGCCCTTGTCAAGGCGCTTCTTCTGAGTCGAAAAAAATTTACCTAGATTTTTTCATTTTAGAGAAAATCGCAAAAAACCAAAAAATCCATATTTTTGGCTCCCACAGGAAAAAATGGGTTCAATGGCCGGAACTTTTACTATACCTGAATTCAACTGACCCTATACAATAACTGACAGCAATTTGGTTCGAATCGGCGACAAAAAATTTTTCGAAAAGCACCACGTACCCCCCCCTTCTATATAATTTTCACTCCGGAAAATCATTTAAACGCCCATAGCTCCCTTATTAAGCAACATATGGCAAAGAATTTTGCACCGTTGGATTGCCCTTGTCAAGGCGCTTCTTCTGAGTCGAAAAAAATTTACCTAGATTTTTTCATTTTAGAGAAAATCGCAAAAAACCAAAAAATCCATATTTTTGGCTCCCACAGGAAAAAATGGGTTCAATGGCCGGAACTTTTACTATACCTGAATTCAACTGACCCTATACAATAACTGACAGCAATTTGGTTCGAATCGGCGACAAAAAATTTTTCGAAAAGTACCACGTACCCCCCCCTTCTATATAATTTTCACTCCGGAAAATCATTTAAACGCCCATAGCTCCCTTATTAAGCAACATATGGCAAAGAATTTTGCACCGTTGGATTGCCCTTGTCAAGGCGCTTCTTCTGAGTCGAAAAAAATTTACCTAGATTTTTTCATTTTAGAGAAAATCGCAAAAAACCAAAAAATCCATATTTTTGGCTCCCACAGGAAAAAATGGGTTCAATGGCCGGAACTTTTACTATACCTGAATTCAACTGACCCTATACAATAACTGACAGCAATTTGGTTCGAATCGGCGACAAAAAATTTTTCGAAAAGTACCACGTACCCCCCCCTTCTATATAATTTTCACTCCGGAAAATCATTTAAACGCCCATAGCTCCCTTATTAAGCAACATATGGCAAAGAATTTTGCACCGTTGGATTGCCCTTGTCAAGGCGCTTCTTCTGAGTCGAAAAAAATTTACCTAGATTTTTTCATTTTAGAGAAAATCGCAAAAAACCAAAAAATCCATATTTTTGGCTCCCACAGGAAAAAATGGGTTCAATGGCCGGAACTTTTACTATACCTGAATTCAACTGACCCTATACAATACCTGACAGCAATTTGGTTCGAATCGGCGACAAAAAATTTTTCGAAAAGTACCACGTACCCCCCCCTTCTATATAATTTTCACTCCGGAAAATCATTTAAACGCCCATAGCTCCCTTATTAAGCAACATATGGCAAAGAATTTTGCACCGTTGGATTGCCCTTGTCAAGGCGCTTCTTCTGAGTCGAAAAAAATTTACCTAGATTTTTTCATTTTAGAGAAAATCGCAAAAAACCAAAAAATCCATATTTTTGGCTCCCACAGGAAAAAATGGGTTCAATGGCCGGAACTTTTACTATACCTGAATTCAACTGACCCTATACAATAACTGACAGCAATTTGGTTCGAATCGGCGACAAAAATTTTTTCGAAAAGTACCACGTACCCCCCCTTCTATATAATTTTCACTCCGGAAAATCATTTAAACGCCCATAGCTCCCTTATTAAGCAACATATGGCAAAGAATTTTGCACCGTTGGATTGCCCTTGTCAAGGCGCTTCTTCTGAGTCGAAAAAAATTTACCTAGATTTTTTCATTTTAGAGAAAATCGCAAAAAACCAAAAAATCCATATTTTTGGCTCCCACAGGAAAAAATGGGTTCAATGGCCGGAACTTTTACTATACCTGAATTCAACTGACCCTATACAATAACTGACAGCAATTTGGTTCGAATCGGCGACAAAAAATTTTTCGAAAAGTACCACGTACCCCCCCCCTTCTATATAATTTTCACTCCGGAAAATCATTTAAACGCCCATAGCTCCCTTATTAAGCAACATATGGCAAAGAATTTTGCACCGTTGGATTGCCCTTGTCAAGGCGCTTCTTCTGAGTCGAAAAAAATTTACCTAGATTTTTTCATTTTAGAGAAAATCGCAAAAAACCAAAAAATCCATATTTTTGGCTCCCACAGGAAAAAATGGGTTCAATGGCCGGAACTTTTACTATACCTGAATTCAACTGACCCTATACAATAACTGACAGCAATTTGGTTCGAATCGGCGACAAAAAATTTTTCGAAAAGTACCACGTACCCCCCCCTTCTATATAATTTTCACTCCGGAAAATCATTTAAACGCCCATAGCTCCCTTATTAAGCAACATATGGCAAAGAATTTTGCACCGTTGGATTGCCCTTGTCAAGGCGCTTCTTCTGAGTCGAAAAAAATTTACCTAGATTTTTTCATTTTAGAGAAAATCGCAAAAAACCAAAAAATCCATATTTTTGGCTCCCACAGGAAAAAATGGGTTCAATGGCCGGAACTTTTACTATACCTGAATTCAACTGACCCTATACAATAACTGACAGCAATTTGGTTCGAATCGGCGACAAAAAATTTTTCGAAAAGTACCACGTACCCCCCCTTCTATATAATTTTCACTCCGGAAAATCATTTAAACGCCCATAGCTCCCTTATTAAGCAACATTTGGCAATGAATTTTGCACCGTTGGATTGCCCTTGTCAAGGCGCTTCTTCTGAGTCGAAAAAAATTTACCTAGATTTTTTCATTTTAGAGAAAATCGCAAAAAACCAAAAAATCCATATTTTTGGCTCCCACAGGAAAAAATGGGTTCAATGGCCGGAACTTTTACTATACCTGAATTCAACTGACCCTATATAACTGACAGCAATTTGGTTCGAATCGGCGACAAAAAATTGTTCGAAAAGTACCACGTACCCCCCCCTTCCATATAATTTTCACTCCGGAAAATCATTTAAACGCCCATAGCTCCCTTATTAAGCAACATTTGGCAATGAATTTTGCACCGTTGGATTGCCCTTGTCAAGGCGCTTCTTCTGAGTCGAAAAAAATTTACCTAGATTTTTTCATTTTAGAGAAAATCGCAAAAAACCAAAAAATCCATATTTTTGGCTCCCACAGGAAAAAATGGGTTCAATGGCCGGAACTTTTACTATACCTGAATTCAACTGACCCTATACAATAACTGACAGCAATTTGGTTCGAATCGGCGACAAAAAATTTTTCGAAAAGTACCACGTACCCCCCCCTTCTATATAATTTTCACTCCGGAAAATCATTTAAACGCCCATAGCTCCCTTATTAAGCAACATTTGGCAATGAATTTTGCACCGTTGGATTGCCCTTGTCAAGGCGCTTCTTCTGAGTCGAAAAAAATTTACCAGATTTTTTTCATTTTAGAGAAAATCGCAAAAAACCAAAAAATCCATATTTTTGGCTCCCACAGGAAAAAATGGGTTCAATGGCCGGAACTTTTACTATACCTGAATTCAACTGACCCTATACAATAACTGACAGCAATTTGGTTCGAATCGGCGACGAAAAATTTTTCGAAAAGTACCACGTACCCCCCCCTTCTATATAATTTTCACTCCGGAAAATCATTTAAACGCCCATAGCTCCCTTATTAAGCAACATTTGGCAATGAATTTTGCACCGTTGGATTGCCCTTGTCAAGGCGCTTCTTCTGAGTCGAAAAAAATTTACCTAGATTTTTTCATTTTAGAGAAAATCGCAAAAAACCAAAAAATCCATATTTTTGGCTCCCACAGGAAAAAATGGGTTCAATGGCCGGAAATTTTACTATACCTGAATTCAACTGACCCTATATAACTGACAGCAATTTGGTTCGAATCGGCGACAAAAATTTTTTCGAAAAGTACCACGTACCCCCCCCTTCCATATAATTTTCACTCCGGAAAATCATTTAAACGCCCATAGCTCCCTTATTAAGCAACATTTGGCAATGAATTTTGCACCGTTGGATTGCCCTTGTCAAGGCGCTTCTTCTGAGTCGAAAAAAAATTACCTAGATTTTTTCATTTTAGAGAAAATCGCAAAAAAACAAAAAATCCATATTTTTGGCTCCCACAGGAAAAAATGGGTTCAATGGCCGGAACTTTTACTATACCTGAATTCAACTGACCCTATACAATGACTGACAGCAATTTGGTTCGAATCGGCGACAAAAAATTTTTCGAAAAGTACCACGTACCCCCCCCTTCTATATAATTTTCACTCCGGAAAATCATTTAAACGCCCATAGCTCCCTTATTAAGCAACATATGGCAAAGAATTTTGCACCGTTGGATTGCCCTTGTCAAGGCGCTTCTTCTGAGTCGAAAAAAATTTACCTAGATTTTTTCATTTTAGAGAAAATCGCAAAAAACCAAAAAATCCATATTTTTGGCTCCCACAGGAAAAAATGGGTTCAATGGCCGGAACTTTTACTATACCTGAATTCAACTGACCCTATACAATAACTGACAGCAATTTGGTTCGAATCGGCGACAAAAAATTTTTCGAAAAGCACCACGTACCCCCCCCTTCTATATAATTTTCACTCCGGAAAATCATTTAAACGCCCATAGCTCCCTTATTAAGCAACATATGGCAAAGAATTTTGCACCGTTGGATTGCCCTTGTCAAGGCGCTTCTTCTGAGTCGAAAAAAATTTACCTAGATTTTTTCATTTTAGAGAAAATCGCAAAAAACCAAAAAATCCATATTTTTGGCTCCCACAGGAAAAAATGGGTTCAATGGCCGGAACTTTTACTATACCTGAATTCAACTGACCCTATACAATAACTGACAGCAATTTGGTTCGAATCGGCGACAAAAAATTTTTCGAAAAGTACCACGTACCCCCCCCATCTATATAATTTTCACTCCGGAAAATCATTTAAACGCCCATAGCTCCCTTATTAAGCAACATATGGCAAAGAATTTTGCACCGTTGGATTGCCCTTGTCAAGGCGCTTCTTCTGAGTCGAAAAAAATTTACCTAGATTTTTTCATTTTAGAGAAAATCGCAAAAAACCAAAAAATCCATATTTTTGGCTCCCACAGGAAAAAATGGGTTCAATGGCCGGAACTTTTACTATACCTGAATTCAACTGACCCTATACAATAACTGACAGCAATTTGGTTCGAATCGGCGACAAAAAATTTTTCGAAAAGTACCACGTACCCCCCCCTTCTATATAATTTTCACTCCGGAAAATCATTTAAACGCCCATAGCTCCCTTATTAAGCAACATATGGCAAAGAATTTTGCACCGTTGGATTGCCCTTGTCAAGGCGCTTCTTCTGAGTCGAAAAAAATTTACCTAGATTTTTTCATTTTAGAGAAAATCGCAAAAAACCAAAAAATCCATATTTTTGGCTCCCACAGGAAAAAATGGGTTCAATGGCCGGAACTTTTACTATACCTGAATTCAACTGACCCTATACAATAACTGACAGCAATTTGGTTCGAATCGGCGACAAAAATTTTTTCGAAAAGTACCACGTACCCCCCCTTCTATATAATTTTCACTCCGGAAAATCATTTAAACGCCCATAGCTCCCTTATTAAGCAACATATGGCAAAGAATTTTGCACCGTTGGATTGCCCTTGTCAAGGCGCTTCTTCTGAGTCGAAAAAGATTTACCTAGATTTTTTCATTTTAGAGAAAATCGCAAAAAACCAAAAAATCCATATTTTTGGCTCCCACAGGAAAAAATGGGTTCAATGGCCGGAACTTTTACTATACCTGAATTCAACTGACCCTATACAATACCTGACAGCAATTTGGTTCGAATCGGCGACAAAAAATTTTTCGAAAAGTACCACGTACCCCCCCCTTCTATATAATTTTCACTCCGGAAAATCATTTAAACGCCCATAGCTCCCTTATTAAGCAACATATGGCAAAGAATTTTGCACCGTTGGATTGCCCTTGTCAAGGCGCTTCTTCTGAGTCGAAAAAAATTTACCTAGATTTTTTCATTTTAGAGAAAATCGCAAAAAACCAAAAAATCCATATTTTTGGCTCCCACAGGAAAAAATGGGTTCAATGGCCGGAACTTTTACTATACCTGAATTCAACTGACCCTATACAATAACTGACAGCAATTTGGTTCGAATCGGCGACAAAAATTTTTTCGAAAAGTACCACGTACCCCCCCTTCTATATAATTTTCACTCCGGAAAATCATTTAAACGCCCATAGCTCCCTTATTAAGCAACATATGGCAAAGAATTTTGCACCGTTGGATTGCCCTTGTCAAGGCGCTTCTTCTGAGTCGAAAAAAATTTACCTAGATTTTTTCATTTTAGAGAAAATCGCAAAAAACCAAAAAATCCATATTTTTGGCTCCCACAGGAAAAAATGGGTTCAATGGCCGGAACTTTTACTATACCTGAATTCAACTGACCCTATACAATAACTGACAGCAATTTGGTTCGAATCGGCGACAAAAAATTTTTCGAAAAGTACCACGTACCCCCCCCTTCTATATAATTTTCACTCCGGAAAATCATTTAAACGCCCATAGCTCCCTTATTAAGCAACATATGGCAAAGAATTTTGCACCGTTGGATTGCCCTTGTCAAGGCGCTTCTTCTGAGTCGAAAAAAATTTACCTAGATTTTTTCATTTTAGAGAAAATCGCAAAAAACCAAAAAATCCATATTTTTGGCTCCCACAGGAAAAAATGGGTTCAATGGCCGGAACTTTTACTATACCTGAATTCAACTGACCCTATACAATAACTGACAGCAATTTGGTTCGAATCGGCGACAAAAAATTTTTCGAAAAGTACCACGTACCCCCCCTTCTATATAATTTTCACTCCGGAAAATCATTTAAACGCCCATAGCTCCCTTATTAAGCAACATTTGGCAATGAATTTTGCACCGTTGGATTGCCCTTGTCAAGGCGCTTCTTCTGAGTCGAAAAAAATTTACCTAGATTTTTTCATTTTAGAGAAAATCGCAAAAAACCAAAAAATCCATATTTTTGGCTCCCACAGGAAAAAATGGGTTCAATGGCCGGAACTTTTACTATACCTGAATTCAACTGACCCTATATAACTGACAGCAATTTGGTTCGAATCGGCGACAAAAATTTTTTCGAAAAGTACCACGTACCCCCCCTTCTATATAATTTTCACTCCGGAAAATCATTTAAACGCCCATAGCTCCCTTATTAAGCAACATATGGCAAAGAATTTTGCACCGTTGGATTGCCCTTGTCAAGGCGCTTCTTCTGAGTCGAAAAAAATTTACCTAGATTTTTTCATTTTAGAGAAAATCGCAAAAAACCAAAAAATCCATATTTTTGGCTCCCACAGGAAAAAATGGGTTCAATGGCCGGAACTTTTACTATACCTGAATTCAACTGACCCTATACAATAACTGACAGCAATTTGGTTCGAATCGGCGACAAAAAATTTTTCGAAAAGTACCACGTACCCCCCCCTTCTATATAATTTTCACTCCGGAAAATCATTTAAACGCCCATAGCTCCCTTATTAAGCAACATATGGCAAAGAATTTTGCACCGTTGGATTGCCCTTGTCAAGGCGCTTCTTCTGAGTCGAAAAAAATTTACCTAGATTTTTTCATTTTAGAGAAAATCGCAAAAAACCAAAAAATCCATATTTTTGGCTCCCACAGGAAAAAATGGGTTCAATGGCCGGAACTTTTACTATACCTGAATTCAACTGACCCTATACAATAACTGACAGCAATTTGGTTCGAATCGGCGACAAAAAATTTTTCGAAAAGTACCACGTACCCCCCCCTTCTATATAATTTTCACTCCGGAAAATCATTTAAACGCCCATAGCTCCCTTATTAAGCAACATATGGCAAAGAATTTTGCACCGTTGGATTGCCCTTGTCAAGGCGCTTCTTCTGAGTCGAAAAAAATTTACCTAGATTTTTTCATTTTAGAGAAAATCGCAAAAAACCAAAAAATCCATATTTTTGGCTCCCACAGGAAAAAATGGGTTCAATGGCCGGAACTTTTACTATACCTGAATTCAACTGACCCTATACAATAACTGACAGCAATTTGGTTCGAATCGGCGACAAAAATTTTTTCGAAAAGTACCACGTACCCCCCCTTCTATATAATTTTCACTCCGGAAAATCATTTAAACGCCCATAGCTCCCTTATTAAGCAACATATGGCAAAGAATTTTGCACCGTTGGATTGCCCTTGTCAAGGCGCTTCTTCTGAGTCGAAAAAAATTTACCTAGATTTTTTCATTTTAGAGAAAATCGCAAAAAACCAAAAAATCCATATTTTTGGCTCCCACAGGAAAAAATGGGTTCAATGGCCGGAACTTTTACTATACCTGAATTCAACTGACCCTATACAATAACTGACAGCAATTTGGTTCGAATCGGCGACAAAAAATTTTTCGAAAAGTACCACGTACCCCCCCCCTTCTATATAATTTTCACTCCGGAAAATCATTTAAACGCCCATAGCTCCCTTATTAAGCAACATATGGCAAAGAATTTTGCACCGTTGGATTGCCCTTGTCAAGGCGCTTCTTCTGAGTCGAAAAAAATTTACCTAGATTTTTTCATTTTAGAGAAAATCGCAAAAAACCAAAAAATCCATATTTTTGGCTCCCACAGGAAAAAATGGGTTCAATGGCCGGAACTTTTACTATACCTGAATTCAACTGACCCTATACAATAACTGACAGCAATTTGGTTCGAATCGGCGACAAAAAATTTTTCGAAAAGTACCACGTACCCCCCCCTTCTATATAATTTTCACTCCGGAAAATCATTTAAACGCCCATAGCTCCCTTATTAAGCAACATATGGCAAAGAATTTTGCACCGTTGGATTGCCCTTGTCAAGGCGCTTCTTCTGAGTCGAAAAAAATTTACCTAGATTTTTTCATTTTAGAGAAAATCGCAAAAAACCAAAAAATCCATATTTTTGGCTCCCACAGGAAAAAATGGGTTCAATGGCCGGAACTTTTACTATACCTGAATTCAACTGACCCTATACAATAACTGACAGCAATTTGGTTCGAATCGGCGACAAAAAATTTTTCGAAAAGTACCACGTACCCCCCCTTCTATATAATTTTCACTCCGGAAAATCATTTAAACGCCCATAGCTCCCTTATTAAGCAACATTTGGCAATGAATTTTGCACCGTTGGATTGCCCTTGTCAAGGCGCTTCTTCTGAGTCGAAAAAAATTTACCTAGATTTTTTCATTTTAGAGAAAATCGCAAAAAACCAAAAAATCCATATTTTTGGCTCCCACAGGAAAAAATGGGTTCAATGGCCGGAACTTTTACTATACCTGAATTCAACTGACCCTATATAACTGACAGCAATTTGGTTCGAATCGGCGACAAAAAATTGTTCGAAAAGTACCACGTACCCCCCCCTTCCATATAATTTTCACTCCGGAAAATCATTTAAACGCCCATAGCTCCCTTATTAAGCAACATTTGGCAATGAATTTTGCACCGTTGGATTGCCCTTGTCAAGGCGCTTCTTCTGAGTCGAAAAAAAATTACCTAGATTTTTTCATTTTAGAGAAAATCGCAAAAAAACAAAAAATCCATATTTTTGGCTCCCACAGGAAAAAATGGGTTCAATGGCCGGAACTTTTACTATACCTGAATTCAACTGACCCTATACAATGACTGACAGCAATTTGGTTCGAATCGGCGACAAAAAATTTTTCGAAAAATACCACGTACCCCCCCCTTCTATATAATTTTCACTTCGGACAATCATTTAAACGCCCATAGCTCCCTTATTAAGCAACATTTGGCAATGAATTTTGCACCGTTGGATTGCCCTTGTCAAGGCGCTTCTTCTGAGTCGAAAAAAATTTACCTAGATTTTTTCATTTTAGAGAAAATCGCAAAAAACCAAAAAATCCATATTTTTGGCTCCCACAGGAAAAAATGGGTTCAATGGCCGGAACTTTTACTATACCTGAATTCAACTGACCCTATACAATAACTGACAGCAATTTGGTTCGAATCGGCGACAAAAAATTTTTCGAAAAGTACCACGTACCCCCCCCCTTCTATATAATTTTCACTCCGGAAAATCATTTAAACGCCCATAGCTCCCTTATTAAGCAACATATGGCAATGAATTTTGCACCGTTGGATTGCCCTTGTCAAGGCGCTTTTTCTGAGTCGAAAAAAATTTACCTAGATTTTTTCATTTTAGAGAAAATCGCAAAAAACCAAAAAATCCATATTTTTGGCTCCCACAGGAAAAAATGGGTTCAATGGCCGGAACTTTTACTATACCTGAATTCAACTGACCCTATACAATAACTGACAGCAATTTGGTTCGAATCGGCGACGAAAAATTTTTCGAAAAGTACCACGTACCCCCCCCTTCTATATAATTTTCACTCCGGAAAATCATTTAAACGCCCATAGCTCCCTTATTAAGCAACATTTGGCAATGAATTTTGCACCGTTGGATTGCCCTTGTCAAGGCGCTTCTTCTGAGTCGAAAAAAATTTACCTAGATTTTTTCATTTTAGAGAAAATCGCAAAAAACCAAAAAATCCATATTTTTGGCTCCCACAGGAAAAAATGGGTTCAATGGCCGGAACTTTTACTATACCTGAATTCAACTGACCCTATACAATAACTGACAGCAATTTGGTTCGAATCGGCGACAAAAAATTTTTCGAAAAGTACCACGTACCCCCCCCTTCTATATAATTTTCACTCCGGAAAATCATTTAAACGCCCATAGCTCCCTTATTAAGCAACATTTGGCAATGAATTTTGCACCGTTGGATTGCCCTTGTCAAGGCGCTTCTTCTGAGTCGAAAAAAATTTACCTAGATTTTTTCATTTTAGAGAAAATCGCAAAAAACCAAAAAATCCATATTTTTGGCTCCCACAGGAAAAAATGGGTTCAATGGCCGGAAATTTTACTATACCTGAATTCAACTGACCCTATATAACTGACAGCAATTTGGTTCGAATCGGCGACAAAAATTTTTTCGAAAAGTACCACGTACCCCCCCCTTCCATATAATTTTCACTCCGGAAAATCATTTAAACGCCCATAGCTCCCTTATTAAGCAACATTTGGCAATGAATTTTGCACCGTTGGATTGCCCTTGTCAAGGCGCTTCTTCTGAGTCGAAAAAAAATTACCTAGATTTTTTCATTTTAGAGAAAATCGCAAAAAAACAAAAAATCCATATTTTTGGCTCCCACAGGAAAAAATGGGTTCAATGGCCGGAACTTTTACTATACCTGAATTCAACTGACCCTATACAATGACTGACAGCAATTTGGTTCGAATCGGCGACAAAAAATTTTTCGAAAAGTACCACGTACCCCCCCCTTCTATATAATTTTCACTCCGGAAAATCATTTAAACGCCCATAGCTCCCTTATTAAGCAACATATGGCAAAGAATTTTGCACCGTTGGATTGCCCTTGTCAAGGCGCTTCTTCTGAGTCGAAAAAAATTTACCTAGATTTTTTCATTTTAGAGAAAATCGCAAAAAACCAAAAAATCCATATTTTTGGCTCCCACAGGAAAAAATGGGTTCAATGGCCGGAACTTTTACTATACCTGAATTCAACTGACCCTATACAATAACTGACAGCAATTTGGTTCGAATCGGCGACAAAAAATTTTTCGAAAAGTACCACGTACCCCCCCCTTCTATATAATTTTCACTCCGGAAAATCATTTAAACGCCCATAGCTCCCTTATTAAGCAACATTTGGCAATGAATTTTGCACCGTTGGATTGCCCTTGTCAAGGCGCTTCTTCTGAGTCGAAAAAAATTTACCAGATTTTTTTCATTTTAGAGAAAATCGCAAAAAACCAAAAAATCCATATTTTTGGCTCCCACAGGAAAAAATGGGTTCAATGGCCGGAACTTTTACTATACCTGAATTCAACTGACCCTATACAATAACTGACAGCAATTTGGTTCGAATCGGCGACAAAAAATTTTTCGAAAAGTACCACGTACCCCCCCCCTTCTATATAATTTTCACTCCGGAAAATCATTTAAACGCCCATAGCTCCCTTATTAAGCAACATATGGCAAAGAATTTTGCACCGTTGGATTGCCCTTGTCAAGGCGCTTCTTCTGAGTCGAAAAAAATTTACCTAGATTTTTTCATTTTAGAGAAAATCGCAAAAAACCAAAAAATCCATATTTTTGGCTCCCACAGGAAAAAATGGGTTCAATGGCCGGAACTTTTACTATACCTGAATTCAACTGACCCTATACAATAACTGACAGCAATTTGGTTCGAATCGGCGACAAAAAATTTTTCGAAAAGTACCACGTACCCCCCCCTTCTATATAATTTTCACTCCGGAAAATCATTTAAACGCCCATAGCTCCCTTATTAAGCAACATTTGGCAATGAATTTTGCACCGTTGGATTGCCCTTGTCAAGGCGCTTCTTCTGAGTCGAAAAAAATTTACCTAGATTTTTTCATTTTAGAGAAAATCGCAAAAAACCAAAAAATCCATATTTTTGGCTCCCACAGGAAAAAATGGGTTCAATGGCCGGAAATTTTACTATACCTGAATTCAACTGACCCTATATAACTGACAGCAATTTGGTTCGAATCGGCGACAAAAATTTTTTCGAAAAGTACCACGTACCCCCCCCCTTCCATATAATTTTCACTCCGGAAAATCATTTAAACGCCCATAGCTCCCTTATTAAGCAACATTTGGCAATGAATTTTGCACCGTTGGATTGCCCTTGTCAAGGCGCTTCTTCTGAGTCGAAAAAAAATTACCTAGATTTTTTCATTTTAGAGAAAATCGCAAAAAAACAAAAAATCCATATTTTTGGCTCCCACAGGAAAAAATGGGTTCAATGGCCGGAACTTTTACTATACCTGAATTCAACTGACCCTATACAATGACTGACAGCAATTTGGTTCGAATCGGCGACAAAAAATTTTTCGAAAAGTACCACGTACCCCCCCCTTCTATATAATTTTCACTCCGGAAAATCATTTAAACGCCCATAGCTCCCTTATTAAGCAACATTTGGCAATGAATTTTGCACCGTTGGATTGCCCTTGTCAAGGCGCTTCTTCTGAGTCGAAAAAAATTTACCTAGATTTTTTCATTTTAGAGAAAATCGCAAAAAACCAAAAAATCCATATTTTTGGCTCCCACAGGAAAAAATGGGTTCAATGGCCGGAACTTTTACTATACCTGAATTCAACTGACCCTATACAATAACTGACAGCAATTTGGTTCGAATCGGCGACAAAAAATTTTTCGAAAAGTACCACGTACCCCCCCCTTCTATATAATTTTCACTCCGGAAAATCATTTAAACGCCCATAGCTCCCTTATTAAGCAACATATGGCAAAGAATTTTGCACCGTTGGATTGCCCTTGTCAAGGCGCTTCTTCTGAGTCGAAAAAAATTTACCTAGATTTTTTCATTTTAGAGAAAATCGCAAAAAACCAAAAAATCCATATTTTTGGCTCCCACAGGAAAAAATGGGTTCAATGGCCGGAACTTTTACTATACCTGAATTCAACTGACCCTATACAATAACTGACAGCAATTTGGTTCGAATCGGCGACAAAAAATTTTTCGAAAAGTACCACGTACCCCCCCCTTCTATATAATTTTCACTCCGGAAAATCATTTAAACGCCCATAGCTCCCTTATTAAGCAACATTTGGCAATGAATTTTGCACCCTTGGATTGCCCTTGTCAAGGCGCTTCTTCTGAGTCGAAAAAAATTTACCTAGATTTTTTCATTTTAGAGAAAATCGCAAAAAACCAAAAAATCCATATTTTTGGCTCCCACAGGAAAAAATGGGTTCAATGGCCGGAACTTTTACTATACCTGAATTCAACTGACCCTATACAATAACTGACAGCAATTTGGTTCGAATCGGCGACAAAAAAATTTTCGAAAAATACCACGTACCCCCCCCTTCTATATAATTTTCACTCCGGAAAATCATTTAAACGTCCATAGCTCCCTTATTAAGCAACATATGGCAATGAATTTTGCACCGTTGGATTGCCCTTGTCAAGGCGCTTCTTCTGAGTCGAAAAAAATTTACCTAGATTTTTTCATTTTAGAGAAAATCGCAAAAAACCAAAAAATCCATATTTTTGGCTCCCACAGGAAAAAATGGGTTCAATGGCCGGAACTTTTACTATACCTGAATTCAACTGACCCTATACAATAACTGACAGCAATTTGGTTCGAATCGGCGACAAAAAAATTTTCGAAAAGTACCACGTGCCCCCCCTTCTATATAATTTTCACTCCGGAAAATCATTTAAACGCCCATAGCTCCCTTATTAAGCAACATATGGCAATGAATTTTGCACCGTTGGATTGCCCTTGTCAAGGCGCTTCTTCTGAGTCGAAAAAAATTTACCTAGATTTTTTCATTTTAGAGAAAATCGCAAAAAACCAAAAAATCCATATTTTTGGCTCCCACAGGAAAAAATGGGTTCAATGGCCGGAACTTTTACTATACCTGAATTCAACTGACCCTATACAATAACTGACAGCAATTTGGTTCGAATCGGCGACAAAAAATTTTTCGAAAAGTACCACGTACCCCCCCCTTCTATATAATTTTCACTCCGGAAAATCATTTAAACGCCCATAGCTCCCTTATTAAGCAACATATGGCAAAGAATTTTGCACCGTTGGATTGCCCTTGTCAAGGCGCTTCTTCTGAGTCGAAAAAAATTTACCTAGATTTTTTCATTTTAGAGAAAATCGCAAAAAACCAAAAAATCCATATTTTTGGCTCCCACGGGAAAAAATGGGTTCAATGGCCGGAACTTTTACTATACCTGAATTCAACTGACCCTATACAATAACTGACAGCAATTTGGTTCGAATCGGCGACAAAAAATTTTTCGAAAAGTACCACGTACCCCCCCCTTCTATATAATTTTCACTCCGGAAAATCATTTAAACGCCCATAGCTCCCTTATTAAGCAACATATGGCCAAGAATTTTGCACCGTTGGATTGCCCTTGTCAAGGCGCTTCTTCTGAGTCGAAAAAAATTTACCTAGATTTTTTCATTTTAGAGAAAATCGCAAAAAACCAAAAAATCCATATTTTTGGCTCCCACAGGAAAAAATGGGTTCAATGGCCGGAACTTTTACTATACCTGAATTCAACTGACCCTATACAATAACTGACAGCAATTTGGTTCGAATCGGCGACAAAAAATTTTTCGAAAAGTACCACGTACCCCCCCCTTCTATATAATTTTCACTCCGGAAAATCATTTAAACGCCCATAGCTCCCTTATTAAGCAACATATGGCAATGAATTTTGCACCGTTGGATTGCCCTTGTCAAGGCGCTTCTTCTGAGTCGAAAAAAATTTACCTAGATTTTTTCATTTTAGAGAAAATCGCAAAAAACCAAAAAATCCATATTTTTGGCTCCCACAGGAAAAAATGGGTTCAATGGCCGGAACTTTTACTATACCTGAATTCAACTGACCCTATACAATAACTGACAGCAATTTGGTTCGAATCGGCGACAAAAAATTTTTCGAAAAGTACCACGTACCCCCCCCCTTCTATATAATTTTCACTCCGGAAAATCATTTAAACGCCCATAGCTCCCTTATTAAGCAACATATGGCAAAGAATTTTGCACCGTTGGATTGCCCTTGTCAAGGCGCTTCTTCTGAGTCGAAAAAAATTTACCTAGATTTTTTCATTTTAGAGAAAATCGCAAAAAACCAAAAAATCCATATTTTTGGATCCCACAGGAAAAAATGGGTTCAATGGCCGGAACTTTTACTATACCTGAATTCAACTGACCCTATACAATAACTGACAGCAATTTGGTTCGAATCGGCGACAAAAAATTTTTCGAAAAGTACCACGTACCCCCCCCTTCTATATAATTTTCACTCCGGAAAATCATTTAAACGCCCATAGCTCCCTTATTAAGCAACATTTGGCAATGAATTTTGCACCGTTGGATTGCCCTTGTCAAGGCGCTTCTTCTGAGTCGAAAAAAATTTACCTAGATTTTTTCATTTTAGAGAAAATCGCAAAAAACCAAAAAATCCATATTTTTGGCTCCCACAGGAAAAAATGGGTTCAATGGCCGGAACTTTTACTATACCTGAATTCAACTGACCCTATACAATAACTGACAGCAATTTGGTTCGAATCGGCGACAAAAAATTTTTCGAAAAGTACCACGTACCCCCCCCTTCTATATAATTTTCACTCCGGAAAATCATTTAAACGCCCATAGCTCCCTTATTAAGCAACATATGGCAATGAATTTTGCACCGTTGGATTGCCCTTGTCAAGGCGCTTCTTCTGAGTCGAAAAAAATTTACCTAGATTTTTTCATTTTAGAGAAAATCGCAAAAAACCAAAAAATCCATATTTTTGGCTCCCACAGGAAAAAATGGGTTCAATGGCCGGAACTTTTACTATACCTGAATTCAACTGACCCTATACAATAACTGACAGCAATTTGGTTCGAATCGGCGACAAAAAATTTTTCGAAAAGTACCACGTACCCCCCCCCTTCTATATAATTTTCACTCCGGAAAATCATTTAAACGCCCATAGCTCCCTTATTAAGCAACATATGGCAAAGAATTTTGCACCGTTGGATTGCCCTTGTCAAGGCGCTTCTTCTGAGTCGAAAAAAATTTACCTAGATTTTTTCATTTTAGAGAAAATCGCAAAAAACCAAAAAATCCATATTTTTGGCTCCCACAGGAAAAAATGGGTTCAATGGCCGGAACTTTTACTATACCTGAATTCAACTGACCCTATACAATAACTGACAGCAATTTGGTTCGAATCGGCGACAAAAAATTTTTCGAAAAGTACCACGTACCCCCCCCTTCTATATAATTTTCACTCCGGAAAATCATTTAAACGCCCATAGCTCCCTTATTAAGCAACATATGGCAAAGAATTTTGCACCGTTGGATTGCCCTTGTCAAGGCGCTTCTTCTGAGTCGAAAAAAATTTACCTAGATTTTTTCATTTTAGAGAAAATCGCAAAAAACCAAAAAATCCATATTTTTGGCTCCCACAGGAATAAATGGGTTCAATGGCCGGAACTTTTACTATACCTGAATTCAACTGACCCTATACAATAACTGACAGCAATTTGGTTCGAATCGGCGACAAAAAAATTTTCGAAAAGTACCACGTACCCCCCCCCTTCTATATAATTTTCACTCCGGAAAATCATTTAAACGCCCATAGCTCCCTTATTAAGCAACATATGGCAATGAATTTTGCACCGTTGGATTGCCCTTGTCAAGGCGCTTCTTCTGAGTCGAAAAAAATTTACCTAGATTTTTTCATTTTAGAGAAAATCGCAAAAAACCAAAAAATCCATATTTTTGGCTCCCACAGGAAAAAATGGGTTCAATGGCCGGAACTTTTACTATACCTGAATTCAACTGACCCTATACAATAACTGACAGCAATTTGGTTCGAATCGGCGACAAAAAATTTTCCGAAAAGTACCACGTCCCCCCCCCTTCTATATAATTTTCACTCCGGAAAATCATTTAAACGCCCATAGCTCCCTTATTAAGCAACATATGGCAATGAATTTTGCACCGTTGGATTGCCCTTGTCAAGGCGCTTCTTCTGAGTCGAAAAAAATTTACCTAGATTTTTTCATTTTAGAGAAAATCGCAAAAAACCAAAAAATCCATATTTTTGGCTCCCACAGGAAAAAATGGGTTCAATGGCCGGAACTTTTACTATACCTGAATTCAACTGACCCTATACAATAACTGACAGCAATTTGGTTCGAATCGGCGACAAAAAATTTTTCGAAAAATACCACGTACCCCCCCTTCTATATAATTTTCACTCCGGAAAATCATTTAAACGCCCATAGCTCCCTTATTAAGCAACATTTGGCAATGAATTTTGCACCGTTGGATTGCCCTTGTCAAGGCGCTTCTTCTGAGTCGAAAAAAATTTACCTAGATTTTTTCATTTTAGAGAAAATCGCAAAAAACCAAAAAATCCATATTTTTGGCTCCCACAGGAAAAAATGGGTTCAATGGCCGGAACTTTTACTATACCTGAATTCAACTGACCCTATACAATAACTGACAGCAATTTGGTTCGAATCGGCGACAAAAAATTTTTCGAAAAGTACCACGTACCCCCCCCCTTCTATATAATTTTCACTCCGGAAAATCATTTAAACGCCCATAGCTCCCTTATTAAGCAACATATGGCAAAGAATTTTGCACCGTTGGATTGCCCTTGTCAAGGCGCTTCTTCCGAGTCGAAAAAAATTTACCTAGATTTTTTCATTTTAGAGAAAATCGCAAAAAACCAAAAAATCCATATTTTTGGCTCCCACAGGAAAAAATGGGTTCAATGGCCGGAACTTTTACTATACCTGAATTCAACTGACCCTATACAATAACTGACAGCAATTTGGTTCGAATCGGCGACAAAAAATTTTTCGAAAAATACCACGTACCCCCCCTTCTATATAATTTTCACTCCGGAAAATCATTTAAACGCCCATAGCTCCCTTATTAAGCAACATTTGGCAATGAATTTTGCACCGTTGGATTGCCCTTGTCAAGGCGCTTCTTCTGAGTCGAAAAAAATTTACCTAGATTTTTTCATTTTAGAGAAAATCGCAAAAAACCAAAAAATCCATATTTTTGGCTCCCACAAGAAAAAATGGGTTCAATGGCCGGAACTTTTACTATACCTGAATTCAACTGACCCTATACAATAACTGACAGCAATTTGGTTCGAATCGGCGACAAAAAATTTTTCGAAAAATACCACGTACCCCCCCCTTCTATATAATTTTCACTCCGGAAAATCATTTAAACGCCCATAGCTCCCTTATTAAGCAACATTTGGCAATGAATTTTGCACCGTTGGATTGCCCTTGTCAAGGCGCTTCTTCTGAGTCGAAAAAAATTTACCTAGATTTTTTCATTTTAGAGAAAATCGCAAAAAACCAAAAAATCCATATTTTTGGCTCCCACAGGAAAAAATGGGTTCAATGGCCGGAACTTTTACTATACCTGAATTCAACTGACCCTATACAATAACTGACAGCAATTTGGTTCGAATCGGCGACAAAAAATTTTTCGAAAAGTACCACGTACCCCCCCCTTCTATATAATTTTCACTCCGGAAAATCATTTAAACGCCCATAGCTCCCTTATTAAGCAACATATGGCAAAGAATTTTGCACCGTTGGATTGCCCTTGTCAAGGCGCTTCTTCTGAGTCGAAAAAAATTTACCTAGATTTTTTCATTTTAGAGAAAATCGCAAAAAACCAAAAAATCCATATTTTTGGCTCCCACGGGAAAAAATGGGTTCAATGGCCGGAACTTTTACTATACCTGAATTCAACTGACCCTATACAATAACTGACAGCAATTTGGTTCGAATCGGCGACAAAAAATTTTTCGAAAAGTACCACGTACCCCCCCCTTCTATATAATTTTCACTCCGGAAAATCATTTAAACGCCCATAGCTCCCTTATTAAGCAACATATGGCCAAGAATTTTGCACCGTTGGATTGCCCTTGTCAAGGCGCTTCTTCTGAGTCGAAAAAAATTTACCTAGATTTTTTCATTTTAGAGAAAATCGCAAAAAACCAAAAAATCCATATTTTTGGCTCCCACAGGAAAAAATGGGTTCAATGGCCGGAACTTTTACTATACCTGAATTCAACTGACCCTATACAATAACTGACAGCAATTTGGTTCGAATCGGCGACAAAAAATTTTTCGAAAAGTACCACGTACCCCCCCCTTCTATATAATTTTCACTCCGGAAAATCATTTAAACGCCCATAGCTCCCTTATTAAGCAACATATGGCAATGAATTTTGCACCGTTGGATTGCCCTTGTCAAGGCGCTTCTTCTGAGTCGAAAAAAATTTACCTAGATTTTTTCATTTTAGAGAAAATCGCAAAAAACCAAAAAATCCATATTTTTGGCTCCCACAGGAAAAAATGGGTTCAATGGCCGGAACTTTTACTATACCTGAATTCAACTGACCCTATACAATAACTGACAGCAATTTGGTTCGAATCGGCGACAAAAAATTTTTCGAAAAGTACCACGTACCCCCCCCCTTCTATATAATTTTCACTCCGGAAAATCATTTAAACGCCCATAGCTCCCTTATTAAGCAACATATGGCAAAGAATTTTGCACCGTTGGATTGCCCTTGTCAAGGCGCTTCTTCTGAGTCGAAAAAAATTTACCTAGATTTTTTCATTTTAGAGAAAATCGCAAAAAACCAAAAAATCCATATTTTTGGATCCCACAGGAAAAAATGGGTTCAATGGCCGGAACTTTTACTATACCTGAATTCAACTGACCCTATACAATAACTGACAGCAATTTGGTTCGAATCGGCGACAAAAAATTTTTCGAAAAGTACCACGTACCCCCCCCTTCTATATAATTTTCACTCCGGAAAATCATTTAAACGCCCATAGCTCCCTTATTAAGCAACATTTGGCAATGAATTTTGCACCGTTGGATTGCCCTTGTCAAGGCGCTTCTTCTGAGTCGAAAAAAATTTACCTAGATTTTTTCATTTTAGAGAAAATCGCAAAAAACCAAAAAATCCATATTTTTGGCTCCCACAGGAAAAAATGGGTTCAATGGCCGGAACTTTTACTATACCTGAATTCAACTGACCCTATACAATAACTGACAGCAATTTGGTTCGAATCGGCGACAAAAAATTTTTCGAAAAGTACCACGTACCCCCCCCTTCTATATAATTTTCACTCCGGAAAATCATTTAAACGCCCATAGCTCCCTTATTAAGCAACATATGGCAATGAATTTTGCACCGTTGGATTGCCCTTGTCAAGGCGCTTCTTCTGAGTCGAAAAAAATTTACCTAGATTTTTTCATTTTAGAGAAAATCGCAAAAAACCAAAAAATCCATATTTTTGGCTCCCACAGGAAAAAATGGGTTCAATGGCCGGAACTTTTACTATACCTGAATTCAACTGACCCTATACAATAACTGACAGCAATTTGGTTCGAATCGGCGACAAAAAATTTTTCGAAAAGTACCACGTACCCCCCCCCCTTCTATATAATTTTCACTCCGGAAAATCATTTAAACGCCCATAGCTCCCTTATTAAGCAACATATGGCAAAGAATTTTGCACCGTTGGATTGCCCTTGTCAAGGCGCTTCTTCTGAGTCGAAAAAAATTTACCTAGATTTTTTCATTTTAGAGAAAATCGCAAAAAACCAAAAAATCCATATTTTTGGCTCCCACAGGAAAAAATGGGTTCAATGGCCGGAACTTTTACTATACCTGAATTCAACTGACCCTATACAATAACTGACAGCAATTTGGTTCGAATCGGCGACAAAAAATTTTTCGAAAAGTACCACGTACCCCCCCCTTCTATATAATTTTCACTCCGGAAAATCATTTAAACGCCCATAGCTCCCTTATTAAGCAACATATGGCAAAGAATTTTGCACCGTTGGATTGCCCTTGTCAAGGCGCTTCTTCTGAGTCGAAAAAAATTTACCTAGATTTTTTCATTTTAGAGAAAATCGCAAAAAACCAAAAAATCCATATTTTTGGCTCCCACAGGAATAAATGGGTTCAATGGCCGGAACTTTTACTATACCTGAATTCAACTGACCCTATACAATAACTGACAGCAATTTGGTTCGAATCGGCGACAAAAAAATTTTCGAAAAGTACCACGTACCCCCCCCCTTCTATATAATTTTCACTCCGGAAAATCATTTAAACGCCCATAGCTCCCTTATTAAGCAACATATGGCAATGAATTTTGCACCGTTGGATTGCCCTTGTCAAGGCGCTTCTTCTGAGTCGAAAAAAATTTACCTAGATTTTTTCATTTTAGAGAAAATCGCAAAAAACCAAAAAATCCATATTTTTGGCTCCCACAGGAAAAAATGGGTTCAATGGCCGGAACTTTTACTATACCTGAATTCAACTGACCCTATACAATAACTGACAGCAATTTGGTTCGAATCGGCGACAAAAAATTTTTCGAAAAGTACCACGTACCCCCCCCTTCTATATAATTTTCACTCCGGAAAATCATTTAAACGCCCATAGCTCCCTTATTAAGCAACATATGGCAAAGAATTTTGCACCGTTGGATTGCCCTTGTCAAGGCGCTTCTTCTGAGTCGAAAAAAATTTACCTAGATTTTTTCATTTTAGAGAAAATCGCAAAAAACCAAAAAATCCATATTTTTGGCTCCCACAAGAAAAAATGGGTTCAATGGCCGGAACTTTTACTATACCTGAATTCAACTGACCCTATACAATAACTGACAGCAATTTGGTTCGAATCGGCGACAAAAAATTTTTCGAAAAATACCACGTACCCCCCCCTTCTATATAATTTTCACTCCGGAAAATCATTTAAACGCCCATAGCTCCCTTATTAAGCAACATTTGGCAATGAATTTTGCACCGTTGGATTGCCCTTGTCAAGGCGCTTCTTCTGAGTCGAAAAAAATTTACCTAGATTTTTTCATTTTAGAGAAAATCGCAAAAAACCAAAAAATCCATATTTTTGGCTCCCACAGGAAAAAATGGGTTCAATGGCCGGAACTTTTACTATACCTGAATTCAACTGACCCTATACAATAACTGACAGCAATTTGGTTCGAATCGGCGACAAAAAATTTTTCGAAAAGTACCACGTACCCCCCCCTTCTATATAATTTTCACTCCGGAAAATCATTTAAACGCCCATAGCTCCCTTATTAAGCAACATATGGCAAAGAATTTTGCACCGTTGGATTGCCCTTGTCAAGGCGCTTCTTCTGAGTCGAAAAAAATTTACCTAGATTTTTTCATTTTAGAGAAAATCGCAAAAAACCAAAAAATCCATATTTTTGGCTCCCACGGGAAAAAATGGGTTCAATGGCCGGAACTTTTACTATACCTGAATTCAACTGACCCTATACAATAACTGACAGCAATTTGGTTCGAATCGGCGACAAAAAATTTTTCGAAAAGTACCACGTACCCCCCCCTTCTATATAATTTTCACTCCGGAAAATCATTTAAACGCCCATAGCTCCCTTATTAAGCAACATATGGCCAAGAATTTTGCACCGTTGGATTGCCCTTGTCAAGGCGCTTCTTCTGAGTCGAAAAAAATTTACCTAGATTTTTTCATTTTAGAGAAAATCGCAAAAAACCAAAAAATCCATATTTTTGGCTCCCACAGGAAAAAATGGGTTCAATGGCCGGAACTTTTACTATACCTGAATTCAACTGACCCTATACAATAACTGACAGCAATTTGGTTCGAATCGGCGACAAAAAATTTTTCGAAAAGTACCACGTACCCCCCCCTTCTATATAATTTTCACTCCGGAAAATCATTTAAACGCCCATAGCTCCCTTATTAAGCAACATATGGCAATGAATTTTGCACCGTTGGATTGCCCTTGTCAAGGCGCTTCTTCTGAGTCGAAAAAAATTTACCTAGATTTTTTCATTTTAGAGAAAATCGCAAAAAACCAAAAAATCCATATTTTTGGCTCCCACAGGAAAAAATGGGTTCAATGGCCGGAACTTTTACTATACCTGAATTCAACTGACCCTATACAATAACTGACAGCAATTTGGTTCGAATCGGCGACAAAAAATTTTTCGAAAAGTACCACGTACCCCCCCCCTTCTATATAATTTTCACTCCGGAAAATCATTTAAACGCCCATAGCTCCCTTATTAAGCAACATATGGCAAAGAATTTTGCACCGTTGGATTGCCCTTGTCAAGGCGCTTCTTCTGAGTCGAAAAAAATTTACCTAGATTTTTTCATTTTAGAGAAAATCGCAAAAAACCAAAAAATCCATATTTTTGGATCCCACAGGAAAAAATGGGTTCAATGGCCGGAACTTTTACTATACCTGAATTCAACTGACCCTATACAATAACTGACAGCAATTTGGTTCGAATCGGCGACAAAAAATTTTTCGAAAAGTACCACGTACCCCCCCCTTCTATATAATTTTCACTCCGGAAAATCATTTAAACGCCCATAGCTCCCTTATTAAGCAACATTTGGCAATGAATTTTGCACCGTTGGATTGCCCTTGTCAAGGCGCTTCTTCTGAGTCGAAAAAAATTTACCTAGATTTTTTCATTTTAGAGAAAATCGCAAAAAACCAAAAAATCCATATTTTTGGCTCCCACAGGAAAAAATGGGTTCAATGGCCGGAACTTTTACTATACCTGAATTCAACTGACCCTATACAATAACTGACAGCAATTTGGTTCGAATCGGCGACAAAAAATTTTTCGAAAAGTACCACGTACCCCCCCCTTCTATATAATTTTCACTCCGGAAAATCATTTAAACGCCCATAGCTCCCTTATTAAGCAACATATGGCAATGAATTTTGCACCGTTGGATTGCCCTTGTCAAGGCGCTTCTTCTGAGTCGAAAAAAATTTACCTAGATTTTTTCATTTTAGAGAAAATCGCAAAAAACCAAAAAATCCATATTTTTGGCTCCCACAGGAAAAAATGGGTTCAATGGCCGGAACTTTTACTATACCTGAATTCAACTGACCCTATACAATAACTGACAGCAATTTGGTTCGAATCGGCGACAAAAAATTTTTCGAAAAGTACCACGTACCCCCCCCCTTCTATATAATTTTCACTCCGGAAAATCATTTAAACGCCCATAGCTCCCTTATTAAGCAACATATGGCAAAGAATTTTGCACCGTTGGATTGCCCTTGTCAAGGCGCTTCTTCTGAGTCGAAAAAAATTTACCTAGATTTTTTCATTTTAGAGAAAATCGCAAAAAACCAAAAAATCCATATTTTTGGCTCCCACAGGAAAAAATGGGTTCAATGGCCGGAACTTTTACTATACCTGAATTCAACTGACCCTATACAATAACTGACAGCAATTTGGTTCGAATCGGCGACAAAAAATTTTTCGAAAAGTACCACGTACCCCCCCCCTTCTATATAATTTTCACTCCGGAAAATCATTTAAACGCCCATAGCTCCCTTATTAAGCAACATATGGCAATGAATTTTGCACCGTTGGATTGCCCTTGTCAAGGCGCTTCTTCTGAGTCGAAAAAAATTTACCTAGATTTTTTCATTTTAGAGAAAATCGCAAAAAACCAAAAAATCCATATTTTTGGCTCCCACAGGAAAAAATGGGTTCAATGGCCGGAACTTTTACTATACCTGAATTCAACTGACCCTATACAATAACTGACAGCAATTTGGTTCGAATCGGCGACAAAAAATTTTCCGAAAAGTACCACGTCCCCCCCCTTCTATATAATTTTCACTCCGGAAAATCATTTAAACGCCCATAGCTCCCTTATTAAGCAACATATGGCAATGAATTTTGCACCGTTGGATTGCCCTTGTCAAGGCGCTTCTTCTGAGTCGAAAAAAATTTACCTAGATTTTTTCATTTTAGAGAAAATCGCAAAAAACCAAAAAATCCATATTTTTGGCTCCCACAGGAAAAAATGGGTTCAATGGCCGGAACTTTTACTATACCTGAATTCAACTGACCCTATACAATAACTGACAGCAATTTGGTTCGAATCGGCGACAAAAAATTTTTCGAAAAATACCACGTACCCCCCCTTCTATATAATTTTCACTCCGGAAAATCATTTAAACGCCCATAGCTCCCTTATTAAGCAACATTTGGCAATGAATTTTGCACCGTTGGATTGCCCTTGTCAAGGCGCTTCTTCTGAGTCGAAAAAAATTTACCTAGATTTTTTCATTTTAGAGAAAATCGCAAAAAACCAAAAAATCCATATTTTTGGCTCCCACAGGAAAAAATGGGTTCAATGGCCGGAACTTTTACTATACCTGAATTCAACTGACCCTATACAATAACTGACAGCAATTTGGTTCGAATCGGCGACAAAAAATTTTTCGAAAAGTACCACGTACCCCCCCCCTTCTATATAATTTTCACTCCGGAAAATCATTTAAACGCCCATAGCTCCCTTATTAAGCAACATATGGCAAAGAATTTTGCACCGTTGGATTGCCCTTGTCAAGGCGCTTCTTCCGAGTCGAAAAAAATTTACCTAGATTTTTTCATTTTAGAGAAAATCGCAAAAAACCAAAAAATCCATATTTTTGGCTCCCACAGGAAAAAATGGGTTCAATGGCCGGAACTTTTACTATACCTGAATTCAACTGACCCTATACAATAACTGACAGCAATTTGGTTCGAATCGGCGACAAAAAATTTTTCGAAAAATACCACGTACCCCCCCTTCTATATAATTTTCACTCCGGAAAATCATTTAAACGCCCATAGCTCCCTTATTAAGCAACATTTGGCAATGAATTTTGCACCGTTGGATTGCCCTTGTCAAGGCGCTTCTTCTGAGTCGAAAAAAATTTACCTAGATTTTTTCATTTTAGAGAAAATCGCAAAAAACCAAAAAATCCATATTTTTGGCTCCCACAAGAAAAAATGGGTTCAATGGCCGGAACTTTTACTATACCTGAATTCAACTGACCCTATACAATAACTGACAGCAATTTGGTTCGAATCGGCGACAAAAAATTTTTCGAAAAATACCACGTACCCCCCCCTTCTATATAATTTTCACTCCGGAAAATCATTTAAACGCCCATAGCTCCCTTATTAAGCAACATTTGGCAATGAATTTTGCACCGTTGGATTGCCCTTGTCAAGGCGCTTCTTCTGAGTCGAAAAAAATTTACCTAGATTTTTTCATTTTAGAGAAAATCGCAAAAAACCAAAAAATCCATATTTTTGGCTCCCACAGGAAAAAATGGGTTCAATGGCCGGAACTTTTACTATACCTGAATTCAACTGACCCTATACAATAACTGACAGCAATTTGGTTCGAATCGGCGACAAAAAATTTTTCGAAAAGTACCACGTACCCCCCCCTTCTATATAATTTTCACTCCGGAAAATCATTTAAACGCCCATAGCTCCCTTATTAAGCAACATATGGCAATGAATTTTGCACCGTTGGATTGCCCTTGTCAAGGCGCTTCTTTTGAGTCGAAAAAAATTTACCTAGATTTTTTCATTTTAGAGAAAATCGCAAAAAACCAAAAAATCCTTATTTTTGGCTCCCACAGGAAAAAATGGGTTCAATGGCCGGAACTTTTACTATACCTGAATTCAACTGACCCTATACAATAACTGACAGCAATTTGGTTCGAATCGGCGACAAAAAATTTTTCGAAAAATACCACGTACCCCCCCCCTTCTATATAATTTTCACTCCGGAAAATCATTTAAACGCCCATAGCTCCCTTATTAAGCAACATATGGCAATGAATTTTGCACCGTTGGATTGCCCTTGTCAAGGCGCTTCTTCTGAGTCGAAAAAAATTTACCTACATTTTTTTATTTTAGAAAAAAACGCAAAAAACCAAAAAATCCATATTTTTGGCTCCCACAGGAAAAAATGGGTTCAATGGCCGGAACTTTTACTATACCTGAATTCAACTGACCCTATACAATGACTGACAGCAATTTGGTTCGAATCGGCGACAAAAAATTTTTCGAAAAATACCACGTACCCCCCCCTTCTATATAATTTTCACTTCGGAAAATCATTTAAACGCCCATAGCTCCCTTATTAAGCAACATATGGCAATGAATTTTGCACCGTTGAATTGCCCTTGTCAAGGCGCTTCTTCTGAGTCGAAAAAAATTTACCTAGATTTTTTCATTTTAGAGAAAATCGCGAAAAATCAAAAAATCCATATTTTTGGCCCCCACAGGAAAAAATGGGTTCAATGGCCGGAACTTTTACTATACCTGAATTCAACTGACCCTATACAATGACTGACAGCAATTTGGTTCGAATCGGCGACAAAAAATTTTTCGAAAAGTACCACGTACCCCCCCCTTCTATATAATTTTCACTTCGGAAAATCATTTAAACGCCCATAGCTCCCTTATTAAGCAACATATGGCAATGAATTTTGCACCGTTGGATTGCCCTTGTCAAGGCGCTTCTTCTGAGTCGAAAAAAATTTACCTACATTTTTTTATTTTAGAAAAAAACGCAAAAAACCAAAAAATCCATATTTTTGGCTCCCACAGGAAAAAATGGGTTCAATGGCCGGAACTTTTACTATACCTGAATTCAACTGACCCTATACAATGACTGACAGCAATTTGGTTCGAATCGGCGACAAAAAATTTTTCGAAAAATACCACGTACCCCCCCCTTCTATATAATTTTCACTTCGGAAAATCATTTAAACGCCCATAGCTCCCTTATTAAGCCACATATGGCAATGAATTTTGCACCGTTGAATTGCCCTTGTCAAGGCGCTTCTTCTGAGTCGAGAAAAATTTACCTAGATTTTTTCATTTTAGAGAAAATCGCGAAAAATCAAAAAATCCATATTTTTGACCCCCACAGGAAAAAATGGGTTCAATGGCCGGAACTTTTACTATACCTGAATTCAACTGACCCTATATAATGACTGACAGCAATTTGGTTCGAATCGGCGACAAAAAATTTTTCGAAAAATACCACGTACCCCCCCCTTCTATATAATTTTCACTTCGGAAAATCATTTAAACGCCCATAGCTCCCTTATTAAGCAACATATGGCAATGAATTTTGCACCGTTGAATTGCCCTTGTCAAGGCGCTTCTTCTGAGTCGAAAAAAATTTACCTAGATTTTTTCATTTTAGAGAAAATCGCGAAAAATCAAAAAATCCATATTTTTGGCCCCCACAGGAAAAAATGGGTTCAATGGCCGGAACTTTTACTATACCTGAATTCAACTGACCCTATACAATGACTGACAGCAATTTGGTTCGAATCGGCGACAAAAAATTTTTCGAAAAGTACCACGTACCCCCCCCTTCTATATAATTTTCACTTCGGAAAATCATTTAAACGCCCATAGCTCCCTTATTAAGCAACATATGGCAATGAATTTTGCACCGTTGGATTGCCCTTGTCAAGGCGCTTCTTCTGAGTCGAAAAAAATTTACCTACATTTTTTTATTTTAGAAAAAAACGCAAAAAACCAAAAAATCCATATTTTTGGCTCCCACAGGAAAAAATGGGTTCAATGGCCGGAACTTTTACTATACCTGAATTCAACTGACCCTATACAATGACTGACAGCAATTTGGTTCGAATCGGCGACAAAAAATTTTTCGAAAAATACCACGTACCCCCCCCTTCTATATAATTTTCACTTCGGAAAATCATTTAAACGCCCATAGCTCCCTTATTAAGCCACATATGGCAATGAATTTTGCACCGTTGAATTGCCCTTGTCAAGGCGCTTCTTCTGAGTCGAGAAAAATTTACCTAGATTTTTTCATTTTAGAGAAAATCGCGAAAAATCAAAAAATCCATATTTTTGACCCCCACAGGAAAAAATGGGTTCAATGGCCGGAACTTTTACTATACCTGAATTCAACTGACCCTATACAATGACTGACAGCAATTTGGTTCGAATCGGCGACAAAAAATTTTTCGAAAAATACCACGTACCCCCCCCTTCTATATAATTTTCACTTCGGAAAATCATTTAGACGCCCATAGCTCCCTTATTAAGCAACATATGGCAATGAATTTTGCACCGTTGGATTGCCCTTGTCAAGGCGCTTCTTCTGAGTCGAAAAAAATTTACCTAGATTTTTTCATTTTAGAGAAAATCGCAAAAAAACAAAAAATCCATATTTTTGGCTCCCACAGGAAAAAATGGGTTCAATGGCCGGAACTTTTACTATACCTGAATTCAACTGACCCTATATAATGACTGACAGCAATTTGGTTCGAATCGGCGACAAAAAATTTTTCGAAAAATACCACGTACCCCCCCCTTCTATATAATTTTCACTTCGGAAAATCATTTAAACGCCCATAGCTCCCTTATTAAGCAACATATGGCAATGAATTTTGCACCGTTGAATTGCCCTTGTCAAGGCGCTTCTTCTGAGTCGAAAAAAATTTACCTAGATTTTTTCATTTTAGAGAAAATCGCGAAAAATCAAAAAATCCATATTTTTGGCCCCCACAGGAAAAAATGGGTTCAATGGCCGGAACTTTTAATATACCTGAATTCAACTGACCCTATACAATGACTGACAGCAATTTGGTTCGAATCGGCGACAAAAAATTTTTCGAAAAGTACCACGTACCCCCCCCTTCTATATAATTTTCACTTCGGAAAATCATTTAAACGCCCATAGCTCCCTTATTAAGCAACATATGGCAATGAATTTTGCACCGTTGGATTGCCCTTGTCAAGGCGCTTCTTCTGAGTCGAAAAAAATTTACCTACATTTTTTTATTTTAGAAAAAAACGCAAAAAACCAAAAAATCCATATTTTTGGCTCCCACAGGAAAAAATGGGTTCAATGGCCGGAACTTTTACTATACCTGAATTCAACTGACCCTATACAATGACTGACAGCAATTTGGTTCGAATCGGCGACAAAAAATTTTTCGAAAAGTACCACGTACCCCCCCCTTCTATATAATTTTCACTTCGGAAAATCATTTAAACGCCCATAGCTCCCTTATTAAGCAACATATGGCAATGAATTTTGCACCGTTGGATTGCCCTTGTCAAGGCGCTTCTTCTGAGTCGAAAAAAATTTACCTAGATTTTTTCATTTTAGAGAAAATCGCAAAAAACCAAAAAATCCATATTTTTGGCTCCCACAGGAAAAAATGGGTTCAATGGGCGGAACTTTTACTATACCTGAATTCAACTCATCCTATACAATAACTCACCGCAATTTCGTTCGGATTGGCGACAAAAAAAAATTTCGTTTAAGAGAAAGGGGAGATTTTTACATTGGAAGTAGTATCGTTTAATGGATTTTTTTTGTTGTAACAAAATAATTATTTTGGCAATTTTGACTTTTCCTTTGAAAGAAATTACAATTATTTTTACACACTTAATAAATCTTTAACTTTCTTACGCCTATTAAAATAATAAATCTGGCAATGTGGTGTCAAGAGAATGTCGAACAGACACTGTTAGCAAAAAAAGTCGCATTCGTTGCATCACTGATTCAGTTCATCCTACACGAAAAGATAAAATCATGGCCAACTCGGTCCCAAAAGATCATGAACGGTTTATACAGCACTTAATTATATTCCATAAGAATTATACAGTAAGCTTAGATAACAAAACAGTGAATATTTTGTTCTATTAACATCCTAAAGTAAAAACTTTTATGTTAAGAATTGGGAAAAAGATATATTGTATATTAGTAATAATAATAAAAACCTTGTAATTCCTGAAATTAATTATTTAAACAAGAACAAGTTTAATAATACAATTGGTAGACTGTTGTCATAAAATACTGTACCTACAGAAATGTAATATGTACATAAAGAAACCGAGGAAAGCTTCGTGTGTTGTAGTAGCAATAGCATTTTTTCCTTGAAAACGCATCATTTCTTTTCTGCTATGTTCTTTTTTTATCATGTTTCAATAAAATTGTAATCAAATGAATAGACGAAATTTGTTGAGCGTGATTTGATTGATTTATTTTTTTTGAAGTCTCTTGTTTTAGGCAACCAAGTAATCACATCGATCTACCTTTAGAATACCACAGCTATGGAGTGTAGGGTCTGAGTCTAGGTGAATAATTTGACAGTCAACTATAATGTAAGAAACATTTATAAATAAGTAATAAAATAACTATGTAGATGAGGTAAATATCTCATAACTTAAAAATTCTTCAGTTACTCCGATAACCTAAGATTTTGCATCTCTAGTGCCAATATTAAAAATGTATCGGCTTGATTTCTTGATATCGTGATTTAAATCTATACCTAAATACACCTAATCACAGTAGGGATAATTTCAAATTGAAAATATACAGTAATATGTAAAATATATACATATGTACTTCAACAGGAAGGTACCACGCAAAAAATTAAAACCAATTTTCGAGCAAATACGCTCGTACATTACATCATTAATATTTTCGAATTTCAGAAGTATACAAAATAAGCGTTCAAGATCAGATGAGATATTTTTACAATGCTTATAGCACAAATGCGATTCTCTTGGTTCAGTTTTCAGTTTATAGTTCATTCACTCGGTACAAGATTGCGAGACGTAAAGTTTTAGTTGTTGTGAAAGATAATTTTGTGGAGGGTGTTATTTGCAAATTGGCGAATTGAAGTGGTTAAAAGTGTCGGACACGTGTAGCATAAACAGAGTGTTGCAAATGATAACGCGAGTGTAGTGCTTTTGTCACGGCTAGGAACACATGTAAAGCAAACATTTTGAGTAATATTAATGCGAATTCGTCCACATATTCAATAAATCATCATATGTGTAGGGATGAACACCCCTATATATCAATCACAAATTCATGGTTACATTAATAACTGTGTACTCAGAGTTAATCGGCATGATGTATTTTTGCCGTAACCCCGATATTATTCACGTTTTGTGTCGAATCACCATCGTCATGCGTTCCATTATGCATCCGAATATATTTACATCGAATTTAACAAACGTAAATTATATAAATTATTTTCGATCACTGTTTGTTCGACGTTTTATTTGTACAAATCGTAATTTATCGGCTTCAATTTGATAAATGAATTTACTTGATTGCGCCAATTTCGGGAAAAACGCATGATCCGAGTCGATGGCGCGGCATTTCGAGACTCGATGAATTTGTGATCCGACTCAATTTACTGCTAAACATAAAATCAACACTTGGAAAACCACCATGGTGGACTACGTGGTGGTGCGGGAGACGGTCGAAGTAGGGTGGTCAACTCCGGATGTAATAAAGCTATAAGGCGGAAGTGAGCAAGGCCACTCGGTTCGCTGGCCCGTGATACAACCCCGTATAAAACTAGACCATACTTGCTTCTACCACTGTTACATAATTACGGCAAATGAAGCACGGATCAACCCCCGCATTTAATTACTTGCACTAAAACCGACACTAATATGATTCACCTAGGACTGCTATTATAACTTTATCGTATAATACCTCATCAATTCGAAATTGCGTTACTACACACCCTACAATAACGGGGAGCAAAAAAAAAGAGTGTGTGCTTAAGACCGCACGAAATGAAAACTTTTATGATGCTCGTTACGGATTTTAAGTAATACATAAATGTACCTATTCTATAAAAAATATATCATTATGGATGACTTGGAGGAATAAGGAGTAGGGCATAAATAATTGATATTATTTAAATCCAATGCTGTTTTTAAATACACATCAAACATCTGCATTTTGCAATAGAAACTGCAAATACGTCCGCTTTTAGAGGTTACACTCTGGCAAAATTTGTGAGGTTAGGTTTGGATGTTTAAGTTTTATTTTCTTGACGATGATATTGAACACAATCAAGTTTTCGTAGCAATACCAATACCCTGTATTATGATAATTTGTCCATCTTCCTCTTCACATTTTGCTACACAAATTTTTCCAATAGATGAATTGTTGAAGCCAGATAATTGAGAATTACGTATTAAATCCTACATTCATCTGTAAACTTACAATATTTGTCGTGTCTTTATCGTTTATATTATATAAAACTATACAGGGTATTTCACGAGTGATAATAAGCCTGACGGAATAATAAATTCAACCCACAATACATTTTCAAAAAAAGCCGGACATTTTAATGACAGTAGCCAGCTTTTTTCGGAAATATAATGTGGGTTGCATTTTAAATTGCGTCAGGCTTATTATCACTCGTGAAATATCCTGTATATATATACAGTTACTCCCGCAGCTCTGCACTGAGGTCACTCAGGTCACAACACAACGTACAATAAATTTAAAATTGACACGTGACGCACAGTTGCTTGTTTTTCGCTTGCTCCGCTAAAAAACTCGACACCCTTGATTTTAGCTTACCGCGGTTATGCCACCAATAATTCACTCAGCCAAAATTATGCAGCCAATAATACAGAGTCGATGAGGAGTGGTGTGCACCGCACCTAAGAAGAAATGATTCGTACAAAAACACGATAACAAAGAGTGTCGTAATAAAATATTCGGTAGCATCAGATCGTCGTGTGTATAAAACCGAATAAACAATTTTAATGCGAGGGAGGTTTTTGTACCGGTCAGGTTCTGTCAGAGATATCATTTGTATGGCTGTTAGGTTGAGTGACATCTGAAATAGTGATTTAGTGATCGGCTGATTGCCCCCGAGACTTGGGACGCCATTCAGCGTCTGCCGCAAATAGATTGGGGACCCTCTTTTGTTAACTTTTATTGGATTCTATTTTGATGTTAGATTCGTTAAAGGAGTATCGGTTTTTATTTCGTTTTATACTGTCGTTTACTAAATACGTGTTGCATCAACTTCCCTTCTCACGACACCAATAAAAATTTCCTCCGACGAACTTTTTACACCCTTTCCAAACAATCGCCCGCACTCAGCCTTTATACGATCATCCTGCTCTTCCAATAACAAAAAAGACAACAATTATTATGGCGCGATAAACGTAAATGGACAGTTCGTTTATTTAATCGCCGTAATTCTTCGATCAACTGTTCCACATCATGAGAAACAAGAGAAACCTAGCCGGGGGTTACCCAGGAAGTGGGACATAATCACACGATGAGGTCATCTTCCTCGCACGCTGCCAAAGAAGCCGATTCATCATCACCAAAAGCTAACAGCGTCCAGAACTAAAACAATCATAATAATTGAGGCAACGAATCTTGTACTGGTGAAGGTTCAACGTGTCCCTTTTTGTTGCGATAATAATTAATTGTTGTCAAATAATTTTAGTAAATGAGACAGGTTTCGAAGAACCGTGAGGAACGAAACATGAATTGTCGGGGAATTGTACAGGGTGATTTTGAAAGTTGTGCAGAAATTTTAACAACGAGCTACTGGCTTCATGTAGAACTCGGAAAAAATATTTAAAAATTTCTATGTCAAAAAATAAAATGACATTTATTTTTTGAGCTACAATTTTTTTAATTGCTTTTAGTCTTCTACATTGTTCCACAACCTCGTAGGTAAAATTTCGGCACATTTTAAAAATACACCTGTATATTTTGTTTTATAAAACGTACACCAATGCGGTTTCCTTGTTTTAAAGCATATTTCCTATATGTTACTTTGCAGTGGCGTACATTTTATAAAACATGATATACAAGGGTGTATTTTTAAAATGTGCCGAAATTTTACCTACGAGGTTGTAGGACAACGTAGAAAACTAAAAGCAATTAAAAAAAATTGAAGCTCAAAAAATAAATGTCATTTTAAATATTTTTTCCGAGTTCTACATGAAGCCAGTAGCTCGTGGTTAAAATTTCTGCACAACTTTCAAAAACACCCTGTATATAAAATTGTATGTGTTATTTAGAGTGAAACTGTTATCGACGTGATCTGTGACGGTTTGCTAATTGTCACTATCGCAGGATCACACCTGTCACTTTGTAAGTTGTGAGGAGAATGATATAATAAAATTAGCCTCAATGTATAAGACGATAGTTTGAGGCGAATTGATCGCCTCGCGGCAGATCATCAAAGCAAAGGCAAAGCTTTGAGGGCGCCATAAAAATATTTGATCGACGCCTCGACTGTTTGTCGAATTTTGAAGAAACGAACTTTCGAATGGTAAAACAAACGAAAGAAAGTGGTCGGTTTGTGATGGAAGATATTTACGCCGCGGAGCACGTATGATGTGGTTAAGTTAGCC
Source organism: Tenebrio molitor (assembly GCF_963966145.1). NCBI lineage: Eukaryota > Metazoa > Arthropoda > Insecta > Coleoptera > Tenebrionidae > Tenebrio > Tenebrio molitor. Next base: position 863,587 of record NC_091055.1, read on the forward strand.
CCTCTTTCCCAAGAAAAAGAAAAACTGCAAAACTAAGGTGACCGGAATTATTAAACAACTTATCCGCTCTCGATATTTCGTCGATTAAATTCAAACAGACTGGTTCCGATTTTACAAATCGACATTAATGAGCTTTCCCTTTTCGGGACGAAAACAGCGACATTGACTTTGGACAACGGACTGTCAAGAGCAGAGAAAGTCGCAGATACGAATATGTCAACTAAATCAAACTTTCGATTAGCAGGTTTACCAATTTCTTGGACTGTCATTCTAATAAATTTTAGAAGTGGGACACGTCGAGCCGCAGGTCTGAATACTGTTAAAACTATCTGAAAAAATATATCGAGAGAGTCGAACAGGACTTCGATAATTCACACGAGGGTATCGCGTTATAAATTGCGGGGGGTTTGTTAGGGACAACTCGACTGAAAAACGCACACCATAACAAAATAAAACACAATTAAACGACTACCCCAGCGTCTCAATTAAAGCACTGTTTAAGCGGCTTAATTCCGCTTTAACTGCATGTTAACAGAAGTGTAAAAGTCTCTCTGGATTTTTTTTTTTATTTTTCCTGACCCGAAAATGCATTCAATGCCAAGCGAAAAATTACCATTCAACTCTCTCGTATTCCACCGAACAATTGAGAAGTTTTCCACGTGATGTCATACCAGGGACACTCATCGACCTATCAATTCTATTTAAAATAATGATAGCATTCTCGAAAGTTGACTACTTTCGTTTCCATTTTTTTTATGTGAATTTAGTGATATGCAACAAGGGGGAAAGTAAAGTATCGCATATTGATGTTGTTATTCTGTGAACTTTATCTTTATCACTGCAATTAGTCCTTCACTTTCTATTTTACCACCGACAAAACTCGTACATTACGTTTTTACAGAAACGTAAAAAAGACGCAACATCTTTAAAGCTGATTACGATTAATTAGCCACGGAAAATGAAATGCCTCAGGTAATATGAAAAAAGATTATTTTCCTAAAAATACGCAAAATTAAATTACATCCAAAAGGCTCCACCGGTGCCTTTCAAGCTTAAAACCGAGCAGTCGCTTCGCAAAATGCGTTGTAATCCTGTCGCATTCATTTTTGTAGTTATCAACCATTCAATAATTCGAGAGTGATCAGAAGTGGTGATCTACGAGACCCAACCATGATTAATTGTAGGAGAATTGCTTCAAGACCGAGTTTTGATATTGTGGAATCGATGAATTTAGCAAGTTAAACTAAACTTTAGCAAAGCTGAGACAATTAATTACATGAATTGGAGTTTCGTTACGTAAACATTAACCTTTAATGAAATTATTTAGATTTGGCTGAAAAATTCATTCGTTCTGGTTTGAATGTTAAAGAATAAACAATTTCACTTTCTAAGTGTTGGCAACATTGTGTGAGTCTCAGCTGTCTTATAAATTTTACAGCCGGGAAAATCAGGATCCGCCGATATAAAAAGATGATGTTCACACCACGAGCAACCAGGAAGCGATCCTGTTTTCAGGATAATGTAAATCAAAATGGCAAACGAAGAATTATTTTTACAATGTTGGTAGTGTTTACAATGTCCACCAGATAAAGAAATGTCGACTCAATAAAAACTTGACGCTATCAAATTATAAAAGTAAATTTCAACAACAGACATGTTTTAATGGTGGTTTTATTTATTTTTTAATTGATGTGACAGACTTAAATCGGAGAAATAATGGGCCGTATCACGACACCTTTATTAAATTTAATCATGACTAATTACCTTGGTGACGAATTCATCTCTTTCTCGCAGGTTATAATTGCATAAATCTATATCGTTTTATGTTTACTTTAATCACGATTTTAATTATCGGCAACTTTAATAACGGTGTCGTGATACGGCCCAATATCTTTATTTTTATAAATACATATTATACAGGGTGTTATTGAAAGTTTTAAAATACACCCTGTATATCATATTTTATAAAATGTACGCCAATGCGAAGTAACCTATAGGAAATATGCGTTAAAACAAGGAAACCGCATTGGTGTACGTTTTATAAAATATGATATAGAGGGTGTATTTTTAAAATGTGCCGAAATTTTACCTACGAGGTTGTTTGACAACGTAGAAGACTAAAAGCAACTATAAAAAATTGTAGCTCGAAAAATAAATGTCATTTTATTTTTTGACAGAATTTCTTAGATATTTTTTCGGAGTTCTACATGAAGCCAGTAGCTCGTGGTTAAAATATCTGTACAACTTTCAATAAACACCTTGTATATGTGGGATATAAAATTTATCTTAAACGCTTTCTGATACATTTTTTTCGGTTTCATTTGGACAAAGTTCTCTTTCTGACATTTTTTTCTATAATCCTGTGTTTATTCTTGGAGCACTTATTTCAAAAGATTCTTCAGCATTTGTGCCATCCACTTTACACAATTACTTTTGTTTCAAGGTAAACTAACAAATTAGGAACAATTTGTCTAAAAGATAAACTCCTGCTTGCCATATGATGTTTTTTTAATGTCGAGTTGTGCAATTTTTATTTTGCAAAATTAAAGACATAATGCAATAGTTTTAACAACCTCTAATTGAATATCCTCAACATGCGTGAAGTCGTGTTTCTGCGCGGCGCCTTGAGCTTGTTACAATATTTTTTAGTTCAGTGTTACCGTCATCACGTTTGTTTGGCTTTTATTTTCTTCGTTACAACAAATCACTCAAGGGAATGCTGTTATTTAAGTTTAAAATTATACACCGAGTAAATTTACAAAGCATGAAGTTCTGGCTCATCCTATTCATTAGTTGGACGTAATTTACCTTTAATTACACACACATTTGAGGATTTAGTTTGTTTTGTAATCTATCGCTCGGATGATCTCGTCTAAGATTATTGCAGGTTCTTTGGGCATAAATGTGGTGAATTAGTCTTAAAGCCGGTAATTATAAATTAAGCAAGAAATTTGTGTTTTGAGGGTCCTTCCCACATTTTTTAATTTAGAACGGAGCGAGTGGGGAAAGTTGATTCGTCTAAAACAGTGCAAACGAGAGAGAACAATTTGAAATTAACGAGCATCAATCAGTGTGGAGAAACAAATAAATTAGGTAAAATCATGGGGTATATTGTAATTTATAAATGTAACTCAAATGGCTCGAAAGTTAAGATGAGACAAATAGGAACGAATGAGAACTCCATTAATTTGAGTTTCAGAAAGGCAAGTTTCCTTTAACAAGAGCAGGAAATGAATATTATTTGTCACGCTCGGTACTGAAACGAAACTTTAAAGCACGTTTTATGACACACTAAAAGTTGACACGGGGTAAAGGAAATTAAGAAAAAATTCCCACCTGAACTGATGAGCCAGACAATCGGAGCTTTGTTAAGATCATTTCAAACATCAAATAATATATCAATTTACAATTCAGTAAAGAGAGTCCATATCCATTCCGATGCTTCCATTCAATTTTCTACAACAAAGGATTTTCTCTATTTGATCACGACGGCGTACTCCAGCTAAGAGGCTTTTATAACATAATTTATATTTTATTATTTTATCTACTCTCTGTCGATCTTCAATACTTTCATTTTAATACACATCTCACTTCCATTAACTTGTCTTGAATCCATAATAAAAATTCTGGACGTCCTACAGGACACCTTTCCCTGATTAATTAATGTAATATCTCATGACAACCCCTCTACAAATAATATTGTATATTACTGCCGTACAAAATGGACATGTTTTATCCATTTAACTGTACGCACTACCCATTTCGCAGAAAACGTTACGCCGCATTTTATTATACATTTTAGGTTCAGCTCTAACAAACTATATCCGATTACTCATGAATATATATTTCATCCCCTCGAAACGGGAGACTACATAATGTAATGTACTATACACACACAAAATTAATAACGTTAGCGTTTTAAATTTTTACAAGATTTCTACAGAGCTTACCCTTAATTTTATTTGTTTCATCCAATTTACCCCTCCGCTGTCCTCAGAATCTTATTAACGCTCCAACCCTCTTGTATTTTTTTTGTCTCCTCAATTCCCCTGGCAGATGTTTTAAATATCTCGTTCACCTTCCTCGTTTCTTTGTTGATTGTGAGCGATTACCCTCCCTCTATAGAACAGGTATTAAATATCTTGATCACCTATTACTACCACCCCGACCTTCTTGTTAAATGACAATGGGACAAAGTGTATTTCAAAGATTTTATTTGCAAGAAAAATGCTCACTTAATACGTGTATTGATCCTGCACGTACAGGGGTTTAAAAAATAAATCAATACAGATCTGCTGATCATTTTTAACTGTTTTTTTTTTTAATATCTCAAAAACTATTAAATATTCTCTTTCTTTATATTTGATGCAGAATTATTTTTTTCTATTTTGGACCTATAACACAGTCAGTATAATACTCAAACGGGTTTCGAAAAGGAGCTCTTTTCGATACGCGTTTCAGGAACATTTACTTAAATTTTTAATGTTGGCAGTGAGTCATAGTGAGTGATCACTGCACTTCACGACACTTTAAATTCAAAACTTACAATTGTTCGTCTATTTACCAGCGTTACCAACCCTTATATTTGCCAAATATAATTTTCCTAGCATTATGTTTTGAATTTTTTTAAATTTAAGGGGCAAAATAAAAAAATATTGTATTATACTCGTTTTATAAGGCATTTTGTCGCACTTGTTTGTTTATAGCACTCGTCGCTGCGCTCCTCGTGCTCTAAAAAACGCGTGCGACAAAATGGTTTTTTATAAAACTAGTACAGGTGTCCCTGAAATGCGCGGCAAAATTTTAACCACGAGCTACTAGGTTTCATATAGAACTCGGAAAAAATATTTAAAAAACTCTATCAAAAAATAAAATGACATTTATTTTTTGAGGTACAATTTTTTTTTAATTACTTTTAGTCTTCTACGTTGTCCCACAAACCTCGTAGGTAAAATTTTGGCACATTTTAAAAATACACCCTTGTATATCATACAGGGTGTCGCAAAATTAACGTATTTTTATTTTTATTTTATTAAACGCAACACCAATTCTGAATTCTCAATCTTATATCGGGCGTTCAAATCAAATCCTGGGGTGAGAAGGCGTTGGAAACAAACCACCAATTGTTTTGCTTGTTTAAAGTGTAATTAGAGCATATTGACAGCTAACCTAAAATTTACAAACAAAAATTCTTTCTGTTTTTTTTTCTTTCTTTGCAATGTTTTACATTAAAAGTAGAATTAACTAACGATTCCTATTCTCCTTTGCTAAAAACAAACATATTCAATTATGTGCACATAAATTAAAATGCCATTCGTGTCAAACGGCGGGAAATTCAAATGTTACACCGTTCCAAATGGTTTATTTTTTCAACGCCTGCTCAGCCCAGATTTTCATTTGAACGCACGATAGAAGTAAAAAATAAATATGCCGATCGTGAACAGGTATTCACTCACATTTCATCAAATGTTAGACAATCTTAATACATTTTTTAGTTGAGTCGAAACCAAATAATGATTTATGATGGTAAATTGATTTATACAATCTAAGCACATAATATGTTTGATTTATAGCATTTGGATCCTTACAGTAAATCACATAAAGCAGGGCGTCCGTTATAAAACAACCAATTTACAATGTATCGGTGTTGCTCACCGGTATTTGCTAATTTTCCCGAGAAATTTATTCTAAAACAGCGTAGGTTGGAATTTTCTGTGGGAAAACGTGCACCACCAACTGGTCACCGTAAAAAAATCCAAATTCCAAATCCGGGAGAAATCGGTCCATTTTTCCAATATTCTTTTTATTTTTAAAACTTTCCCAAAAGTACAGTACATGTCTTTTTCTGAAACCAATCAAATTATCGAAATTTCCAGAGTACAACTAGCAATTTTAAATTCATTTTTTTTCCTTTTTACTGCCTCTCTAAACTGATTCATTTGCATAACAGATAAACAACTTTTAACAATATAAAAAGTACAGTCTAGAACGTTATCTAAATCGGCGCGTTAACCTCACCACACCTGCCGCAATTACCTCCGCTGAAATCATTATGCGAATAACAATTATTCGACAAAAGTGTTTATTTTATTGGATCGAATCGATGGCGAGGAGTTTTGTGGCGACGATAAAAATAAGAATGACCACAACCTTGAAGAGAATTTTGTACGAGTTCCCGTTGAATGGAGAAAGTAGCCGGGTCAAAGTGTTAGTGACCACTCAACAACTACTCGGAATATCACTTAAGCACCAATTATCAACTTTACGTTTAACAACTTGGGCATTAAAGGAACCCAATTGAAGACAATCGCCGGTCTATTTTGTCCACTTTTTACTTACAAGCCACCTTTTTTAAAATTTCTCTTTCGTTGGTTCTAGCCGTGAAAAGATCTTATTTATTGCTGTGGTCGTTTTCAATAGAGCAAATAAATGTCTGGAAATACCACATAATAAAACGTTTACAAACAAGATCTTTAGTTTTTCATTAACACGTCTTGTTCTTTGTGTTACTCCTGCGACCTTCTCCCACAAGCTTGATAAAATAATCGAAAGAAAATTTTTGAAAGTGAGGAAGCTTGTTTGCTGATTACGAAACTAAAGCAAATTTATTGTTTGATAGATTTGCGAAATGAGTGAATGTTATTGACATAAGTGCATAAAAATTGATAATTTATGCAGATGGTTGACCTCCTTTCGAGCGTGGGTCCACAAAGAGGGCAAAGTTTATTCAGATTGACCATTGTTAGCATCCGCGAAAGCAATTATTTTTAAGCCTCTGGCAGACGTAATGATATAGAATCAACCCCGTCTTAAATAGTCTTTCATCAACTCAACAGATTACTCAACTCCTCGTATCTTTATTTGTTAATGGATTATCCATTCAACTTGTAACGCGACTCCATTCCAACTCCCTAATCACTCAATAATTGGTTTCGCACCCTGATCTGTCAGTCTGGATTCGACGAGTAGTAAATGATGTCCGGCTCGCCTCTTTGAATTAAACAACGAACTTCTCAGACATGTTTTATTAGTTTTTATGTAAAAAAGTTTTGTACATAGTTTTTTACGTCTAATCAGTTAAACATACAATAAATTAATTCGATCACTAATAATATCAGATCGCTTTGGAGGCATCCAAGCCTCGAAAGTGAGCTGCGCATAAATACAATATCCGAACTCCGACTCGACTAATTTCCGAGTGAAACTCAGCCGTTTTAAAAGTTCTTGAGCAGATTCGACACACTAATCTTCCGTTTCTTGAGATTTGGCACTCGAAGGCTTTCCCTAAACGAAACTGGAGTTTGGCGTCTTGAACGAGACGTAATTTCCGTACTGTTGCCCATTCCGCACTTCGCTGGTACGATTCTTGTGCGAGTTGCTGGCGTCATCTTGAGGGTTATTGTTGAAGTACAAAGCGATCTCGTTGTTGTCGATCAAGTGAAGAGAAGAATTTGCGTCTGATTCCTGGACCTCCGAAGTAGAAGGAGTAGCTTCTGTTGCCGGTGCCGGAACCACAACTGCGTTCTTTACGGAAGACTGTCCTTCCGAATCGGATTCGGAAGAGTCGTAACTTTGACTCGGCTGCAAATGTACCAACGGGTGTCCCAAAATTCGGACATCTTTCCTTTGGGGTTGCTCGATCGCGGCCAAGATCGACTGAAGAAGACCATCGTTCAGGACTTGGGCGTGAGGAACATGCTCCGAAGACGAATGCAAACCTCCTAAACTATCTGCGGGCTGTATTTGCAAAGTGTAACTCCCTAGAGACCCTCGTACTGGAATATTGTTAATATCTATGCTTTCAGACTTGATTAGTTCACTACCAACACCAAATTTTTGGGCTAGAGATTTTCCATAATTCTTTCCGTGAGATCCTTCTACAGAATTGACCGAAACACCAGTATTGACCTTCTGGGAAGGAGAAGTTTCAAGATCCGTGACTACCTTTTTGGAGTTCGTTTGAGTCCTTGTAGAAACCTTTTTCGAGTGTGCCGTTTGAAGATCAGGCGGACCATATGACAAAGCAGGTGCTGGTCCTTGATAGGCACCACCAATATTGGTAGTCAATGACGACAAAGACGCTGTATAACTGTTAGCAGAAGGAACTCCATAAGACAACGAAGGCAGAGGTTGAGACTTGTGAGAAGGACAGTCGTGTTGAAGATTTTGGTAAACATAACCGTGAGGCACTTGTGCTATGGATTTTCCCAAATTAGTCGTGGACGATGTTAGGTCGATGGTTAGCGGAGGATGCGTATTGTCAAGTCCTACTGTTATCCCTCCAGAATGTGCGTTGTCCAAACCTATGGAATAACCATGACCGGAATGTAACGGTAGACTGTAAGAACCATCGATGCTACCCAAGGGAGCAGTATAACTCGTCAAAGCATGCGAATGCCCTCCACCAAAACCGGAGTTGAACCCGATAGAATTGATTCCAGAGGAGAAAGAACCGTGAGCTAGATTTTGGAATGAAACTGCAGAACTTGGATTTGGTAAACTGTACAAGTTAGAAGGCGCAGGTGCTTCTTCTTCTCTCACCGGTTTCGTCACATCAGGAATCGGTGGAGGTATGTAAGTGGGTCCTGAAATGTAACTACCAGAATGCGAGTTTTCGATGACACCGTGAGCATCCTTGTGGGCTGTGTGTTGCCCAATCGATTCGATCAATCCTGCAGGAACTGGTTCCCGGAATACCACCGGATGTTTAGGTGGATTTATTTTCAACGCGTTTAGCGGAGGACCATACTGAGGACTAGGTTTGGTCAGGAGAGGTGTTCCATGATGTCCGCTAGAAGGAGCACCGTAGAAACCACTAGGAGGGATTAATCCAAAACTAGACGATGACAGACCATGTGAACCGTGCAAACCATGCGAACTGTGACTAGACGAATGGGAGAGACCATGTGAGCCATGCGAACCATGACCAGACGATGAATAAGACAGACCATGCGAGCCATGCGAACCATGACCAGATGACGAATAAGACAGACCATGCGAACCATGAGAATCATGACCAGACAGACCATGCGAGCCATGCGAATCATGACCAGACAGACCATGCGAGCCATGCGAATCATGACCAGACGACGAATAAGACAGACCATGCGAGCCATGCGAATCATGACCAGACAGACCATGCGAGCCATGCGAATCATGACCAGACGACGAATAAGACAGACCATGCGAGCCATGCGAATCATGACCAGACAGACCATGCGAGCCATGCGAATCATGACCAGACGACGAATAAGACAGACCATGCGAGCCATGCGAATCATGACCAGACGACGAATAAGACAGACCATGCGAGCCATGACTCGACGATACATGTGACCCATGAGAACTATGGAAAGATGGAGCGTGATGGAATTTTACAGAACTAAATGATCCACCCGACGATAGTCCGTTAGTTTTGTGCGAGTGCGCAGCAGCGTATGGACCATCTGGCGAATAGGAGCTCAAAGGAGGAGAACTGTAACTGTCACCGATGTGACTCAAACCACCTCCTCCGTTAGGGAAGATTTCGTATCCGATGCTCTTAATTACCGAGAGATGACTTTGTCCGGAGTTGATTCCTGCCGCAGAAAGTCCAAGAGACAAAGATTGATCGTCGTGGTGGGTCTCTCCCGAAGAACTGACAATAGCGCCAGACCCGGTGACAGAATTCAAGGGTGCTCCGTACGAATCACTGACACCATGATTTGGAGGACTGTATTCCACGTTGACCGAGTGAGTGGTATGTCCGTGACCGCCTCCAACCGGTGGAGGAGTAAAATCGGCGTTCAGATGGAGATCACCAGCTCCATGGTGGTCATGTTCTGGTACTCCGTAGGAATCGGAGGGTGGTCTCGACACCAGACCAGGAATCGGCTGCCACCCGTCATACTTAATATCAGGAGGAGTCGGCGGCGCTGGTACTCCCGGATGCGGCGGTCCGTGGGGCACAGGCTCCGGAGGTCCATAATTCTCCACGGAGTGCTGTGATGCCCCAAACGCATTTTGTTCTGCATAATCATGAGAAGGAATCGTGACGATCGTCACCGACTGTTGCTTGAAATTATTCTTGTGCGGCACAAACAAGGGACTCTTAGGAGGTCCATACACCTGCTTCGGCGGTCCATAACTCGGCTTGGTCAACTTCGGCACAAAAATTGGTTTCGCAGGTCGTGGTCTCACCACTTTCGACCCGTGGAACCCCCCGGAATGGAACGGCTTCGCCGGCCTGATCGGCGGACCGTACTTCGTGGGTGGAGGCGGCGGCACAAAATCTAAATGAGACCCTCCGCCGAAATGATCGACGGGTTGTGGCGGTCCGTACGTCTTCAACGGAAGAACAAAACCAGTGGAGATTGCCGGCAGAGGCGGAGGCAAATCTGGAGGCGGCGCTGGATAAACGATATTATTAGAGGGCGCGTCGGGTACTCCGTACACCGGAATCGGAAGAGTGGGGTTGCTGGGCCCCGTAGGGACGTACGAATCGATGCCGCCCCCGCTTAAAGGGGCACCGTAAGTGTCCCCGATCGCGAGGATGGGGGCTTCGCGACGTTTTGCTTCCTGTTCAGTTGCGGAAGAGACTGAGTCGGCAACTTTTGCCGAAGTACTGACATTGCTGATGTTCTTGTTGGTCGGCTCTTCTAGATTCGTCGTTTTTTGATTGTTCACCACAGCTGTAATTTGTTGCGTTGCCAGTAACAAGCACAAGAGTGCAACAAACATCTGAAAACAAACAAATTATTTTACATTTTGGTCTAATTATTTTTGTGCGAAGTAGTAATTATGTGACAAAATATTGTCGAGTGTGATCTGAAATCTTGACAATTAGAGCAATTACGACAATTGCGTCAGTACAAATGAGCAGTCGGTAAGTTAATTGATTACGTGACATGCTCCCATTGCGGATGTAGGGCTAATATTAAATATTACCATTGAGAGCTGCTCAGACCAACATGTGCAATGTGCAACACATGATGAGCTGGTCATTAGGGAAGACCTTATGATCTTCTCTATAAAGCAAACACCTAGTTATTATGTGCAACGACCACTGATCTGGTTTCCATTGTAGATTGTGTATGTGTGTGTGTGTGTGTATATTTATTGAGAGCGTTTCTGGAATTTAATTGGTCGTTTATTGGAGAAACAGTAATGTACGCGTCGTTCCTCGGCACATTCGAAAATTGTGTCGATAGGTGGTAATAAATCGATTAGAATAATTTCCGCGATATAAATGATTCTAATTAGTCGAGAAGAAACGATGGATGAAATCCAAATCGTAGAATGATACGGTGAGTCGAAATTGATGTAATTAATTAAGTACTAACGAAAGGGCTAGAGCCTAAAATCTCCTTCAGTTAGCTTATTAATTCGGCATCGCGCTACTGAGCTTGTTGGGGGGTGTGAGTATGATTTATCACTTACCTGTTGTATCATCATCGTAATCCTTTAAATCCTGGCTACCATTAAACAGTAACTAGTCAACACACACTTACACTATCCTACACTACTAACTAACGTGCGAGCATATCGGTGCGTTTTCAAAAAATAATTCCGGAGTGAAGAGATGCTAGTTATATACATTCGGTGTACAAGTTGAGATAAAGCCCCCACTCGTGGGTAAGTGTGAAGCACAGCTTGGAAAGGTAGGGACCGAAGAAGCCAAGATTGCACCAAACGGACGACCAACCGGAGAAAGTAGGATGATGAAAGTAGTCGCTGATAATAAGTATCACAAAGCAAGGCGATCTGCCCATGAATTATAATAGAATACGTTCTAAAAAAATCATCTCGCAGCCCTCTACACAAAATTCGCACAGAAAATTCCCACAACACTTGCAATTGTTGCATGCTCCAGATGCAGCTGTCTATTCAAATCTATCGGAAGTTGAATTCTTCACGCATCCGCGCCGTCGTTCGAAGTTTATTTTTGAAATTGTGTTGTTAGTGGGGTCAATGAAGCGCAAAAATCGCTAAAACTTCTTAATCCTCAAGTTCACCTCTGATTTTAATGATTTTTTTTTCAAATGTGTGTTTTTATATATTTTTCTAACGTCCGTCAAAAAAAGGGCAAGTTTTTTCATGCGTTTGCGTTCATAAAATATGCGATTTTTGAATCGGTCAAGAAGCGTTAAAAAAAGTGCCATAGCGGTTCATTTTTGTACGCATTTTGCGTTAAAAAAAGTGCCGTAGCCTGTCATTTTTTAACGTAATTATAAAATTTCTCATTCATAATTATGTAGTAGTTTTTTAACGAGTTCGTATGTAAATTGGGATTTTTTTGGCATGAGTTTTAAAGATCCACAGGAAAAAATTTTCAAATTTTGAGAGTATCGAAAAAATTGTTATGTAAACTTAAGGGCGCCAAAAAAATTTTGTATGCAACTCGTTAGTAAAATATCTTTTTTTTACTCGGCGGATTTGCACACTCGCTTCGCTCGAGCGGCAAATTTTCCTTCTCGTAAAAAAAAGTATTACTTTACTCACTTGTTGCATAAATAACTAATTTGAAATCAGAAACATTTTGGTTTGGGCACATAAATATTTAGTATTGTTTAAACAATAATTATGTTGTTTATGGCAAAAAATCAGTTTTTTACGATATTTATTGAAACTTTGAATATTAATCGGTATTTAAGTTTTTTTTTTTCCATTATATCATTATTAAAAACTTTAAATTATATGAAAATGTTCACAAATATTTATAAACAATTAATTATGACTAGGATTTTTTTTAATTATACACAGGGTGATTCACGTAGCCCGTTCATTAGAAACTTTCTGATTTTCCAAAATCGTATTATTATGAAAATTGGTAGCTGGCTATAATCTACTGCTCCAAGTTCAAATAAAATATTTTCAAAATGGCAACACTTCCGGAAATATCGGAAATCAACGCCATCTTTGTTTTTTTAAATGGAAAGGCCCCACTTTGATTTCAAATATGGATTCCACGTTAAATTTTGCGTTTAAAACCCCCTATCTGTTATCCTTTTTGACCTATGTCATCTTTTTCGCAAAAAAGCGGGGTTTGCAGGGCTTCATTAAAAAATGTATGACTCCTGAACCATTGGTAATAAATAATTGATAATTTTTTTATTAAATTCGTAAAGATTTGGCCTATCTTTTGCGCTATTAGTGATATTTTTTTTTATGTTTCATACGCCTACTGGAATTTTTCAAAATTGATAATCAAGAAATGTCAAAAACTTCATTTTTTAAAATGGCAATTACCACTTCTGACACTAGATATAAATGTAATATTTAATTTTAAGGCCACTTTTATTAACATTGTGTATACCTATTTCCAACCTTTTTTGCATAATTTTATTTTTTGAATAAAATATTCTTTTTTTATCAAGCATTTGTTTTATTTGAATTTTTATTCAAAAACATTTTGTCCAAAGCCTACTCAAATTAAGATAAACATTGTTGACTGTCTCAATGAAAACGGTGCATACATTGACCTATGCATAAAATCTTTTTTTGGTAATTTGCTTATTTTTTATTATTTTGTTGTTATCTACTATTTATTGCAATGCGATTTTTGAATATTAATTAATGGTGAAACGAAAAAACATCACTTAGCGAGAAATTAGCCATTTGAAACTGTTACAAGGAATTCGCTGCCTTACATTTTTGATATGGTTACGATATCTTTTGTTTGTCACCAGAAACCACACAGCCTCCAACCTAACCAAAATTATTGCAACCTAATAATGAATATCCCTAAATACTGGAAAATAATTAGGGGAGCCAATATCAGAGAATTTTCACAATTGCACGTAAAGTGCCTATGTACCAAAATCCATTCTACACCCTGTATATGAAAACAAATATTAAAAAAAAAAAACATCAAAATCGGACCTGTTCTTGAGGATTAAGACGTAAAAACGAAGGTCAATGAAGATTGACTCGACTATGTAGAAACATTTCACGTTTCAAATATCAAAGTCTATGAAATTTTCAAAGTAAACCGGCCTACACGTTCTTACACATCAAAAATATACGACACTAGCTCTAATTTTATCAACCCCGGTACGATTTTGTTACAATTATCGCAATCTTCATCTCGAGTGCTACTTTTCTCTAACGCAATTTGCATAAACACACACCATGTGAAATTGCTAATCAAACAATAATATGTAACGTTTTGTTTGCTGCTTCCCATAATTATTAGCGGTATTAAAATACATATTTTAAAACATTTCTTGCATAACAAGTGAACGTATTTTAACAATTAGTACGTTATTGTGAGTACAGTTTGAATTTTTTTATAGTTTAAACACAATCTGGTCCGTGTCAGTGGCACAGCACTACAACTAGTGAATACAACTAGCTAACTTATGCTAAAAAAATGTAACTTAGTCTCGCGTTAACATCATTAAATTTAACAATTAAGTAATTTGTAAACACGAGTCAGATTATGTCATTTTTCATTTTCACAAGTGACAACAGAATTTTACAGACGATTTATTTTATTTTAAGATATCACAATTTATTCGAGAAGGGCAAATTTTTCATTTTGTGGGTTTCAGCTGCTTTCTAAATAAACAATTCCATTTTAAAAATTTTGTGTAAATTCAATTACTGTTATTTAGTTTAGAAATTGTTGGATACTAATATTTATTGTTCAAGTAAAAGCAGTTAAGATTTTGTCTGTCGCAAATTCAAAATACATACAGGGTGTAACAGAAATAAGTGCATTAATTTTAACTGGTAATAGAACTCATCAAAAGGAACAACTTTTCTCTCTGCCATTTTGGCGAAAAACGTTGCGTAATGGCTTAAAAAAGTAGGAAAAATTTTCCTAAAACCGTTCATATCTCCAAAACTAAGCTACCTAAAAACGTGAAAGAACCAGATTCTTACGAAGTGGATTTTTTGCTATACGGGTAGATTTGTTTGGATGAAAATGGACGTTTTTTTCATATTAGCGCTGATCTCAATTAGCCATTGCAGTATTTAGTGGCGTAGGGTTATTTTAGTCAAAAATCTCTCCAATTTTTTTTTGGAATTAAACATCGTTTTTCGACAAAATGATAGATAGAAAAGTTGTTCCTTTTGACGAGTTCTATTACCAGTTAAAATTAATGCACATATTTCTCTTACACCCTGTGTATGTAGGTAGATAGCTTACTCGTATATGATATGAGTGATAAATTTGAATTTGGTTTTGTCCATTTGTCAATTAATTGTCTAATTGACAATACCTAGCAAATAAAATCTCTCTCTCTAAAAAGTTTTCTCACTATGAAAAAATGGTAAAAAAAAATCCGTTTTTTTGCAACCAACTGTATCACATATTGTTCTACGTTTTTTGAAATTACGGTTGATGATAAACTAATTTAAAAGTGTTTTAATTTGCATTAAAATGTTTATACAATAATTATTCTATGTATCAGTAAAAATTGGTTTTTTTTTGTGGATTTGTAACAACTTATTTCATTTTCTCACTTCTATTTCTTTCTTTTTAACATTTAAATAAAAACAATCACCTCCCACGACTAATACCGTGAGATCATTTAAATTTATAATTAAAGTAGGCTATGGCTTTTGAATTAGATTGGCAACACTGTTGACACCTTGATTTGAATTGTCAAAGTGACGCTTCAAAATTGAATACAAAATATGAAACGGCCAGTTACGATGTGTCTACTTTCTAGGTGTCAATTGATCAAGAAATATGCAATTACTATTTCAGAAAAATATACATAACCGTGTCAATCGATACGTAACAGTAAATTACTTGGATTTTTTCCTCTTCGAAATTGTCCAAATGACCCGAAATTTTGTTGGAAAAGTTAATTAGCAAATGAACGTAATTTGAAACGTTGGCAAATATCATTGGGGAAGAAAAAACGGCTACTTTCAATCAAAACACCAATTTGCATACGTGTTACGACTTAAACGTTTTAAACTAAAAGATAAAACTACTAATACGCTGCTAATTGCATTTGAATTTCAATTGCATAAGCTGCAGAGCCGAAATTTGCATCGATCGATAACAATCAAAAATTAAGAAATACGTTGTTGAATAATGCTAATCAGAACCCTAACGTACAAAGTGAATGTGTTATTCTGAAACGGAAGTGAAATTTTGTGTTTAAATAATTTGTCAAAAAATTCCTGATAAAATAGGAAAGAAAAGTTTTACAATTTTCTGTTAGTTGTCTTTTATTTGTGAAGCAAGAATCGTTTAGTCGAAAAATAAACCGGAACATGCTGTTAAAAAAATAACGCTTTTCTTTCTTTACAATAATACTCAAAATGAGTGAATAAATATGTACCGAAGTAAGGTTCAGAAAAGTGAAAGCACGTAACAGTGTTGATAAGATTATTTCACATGAGTCCTACTATTATGAATCTGTTTGACACAAAGAGTTACTTAAAGTTTTCTAAAAACAAATTATAGTTCAATCATTTCGTCAAACTACGTGTTTAAAGGTTTAGCATTTGAAACATTAGGCCCTTGGTGCAAAGAAGCCATCGATTTCATTAATGTCATCGGAGACCGACTTATCGCGGAATCAGGCGATTCAAAATCAAAGAAATTCCTTTTCGAGAGGATTTCCCTTGCCATTCAACGTGGAAACGCTGCAAGCATTCGGGGCACTTTTCCAGATTCCGCAATATTATCGGAAATTTTTGTATTATAAAACAAAAATGTTTATGTAATTATGTTATAATATTATACAATTATAGTGGTTACATATTTGATAACAAAATAGTACGTTTTGTGTAAATATAGTTTTCTTTTGAGGCATTTACAGAGCACCAATTTTTAAATTTTTCTGCCAAGTTTTATGTTCTTTGGGTCAAACTGGCAGATAAACAAATAAAAGTTTTATTTGAAAGTTAAATAATTAATGAATTTGTACAAAAGTGAAAACGAAATGCAGTTCGTTAAATTACATTATTCGCCGAGTATTTCCAGTATTTCCAGCGAAAAAGTGAAAATTTGTTCCTTGTTGTTTATAAAAGTGCGACCATTCGATTTATAATTAATGCAACTTAGATGAATCTCTCTTTCGAACTAATTGACACGAATTAAAATTCTAAATCACTTTCTTTCGAAAACAAAAAATGGAAGTTTGGGTGTCTCCCAGTTGTAAAAAATTAATGTGTTCAACATCATTTCCAAGCTGGCAAAAATTAACGATAATTGGCAATATCATTAAGACAAAATATTCAATTTGGTTAAATTGATTTTTTGTTTTTTTAAATCTGCGATAAACAATTTAAGAAGTAAATTGTTTAGTACCTAATCGTTTTAGGTCTAACAATAAGATCAAGTGTGCTTATACAGGGTGTCTTAGAATTATCGTATTCCGAGTTCGGGGCTTAGTAGGGGACCAAGTAAAAATGTTTAAAAAGAAAATTGATGTCACTTTGAAAAAAATATCAAAGTTGCCAATATTTGTTCAAAAGTACCTGATTAATATTCTAGCTATGTTGTACTTCCCTTTTGAAAAAAAATTGGAAAAATAAAACTTTTATTTTTTCGAGATAAAGCTATTTTTTCAAGAAATGTCTTTCCATTTATATTTTAATACTTTACATAATCATCCTCACCATATTTCAAAATAAATGTCAACCATTTATATTTTTTATTTGAAGAAAACATGATGAAAAGTTTGAACCTTCAGATCCAAATATCTTTGTAAAGACCCCCCTTGTATTTTTTATTTTATTTTTTCGAGATTCCTGAGATTTTTCCCTACAAGACCCCCAACTTGGAATACGTTAATTTTGCGACACCCTGTACAATTTTTACTTTTTAAATAAATAAGACAAAAAGAGTATCAAAATTTAGAGTGAAATAGTTATGTAAATATATTTGCTAGAATGCAAATTAAAATTAAAACCACGATTTCAAAATGTTTTCTTAATTGATTAGTGTAATTTTTATTAAACGAAATACTTGCCACGTTCTCGGATAAATATCTGTGTAAAAATTACTTAAAATACCTGAGTTCCTCGACTCTAATGATAAAATAAAAATCCCATGCTACATAGTAATTTCCTTAGGCTCGTGCTTCTCAATTCTATTTACTTTAAATTTTGTCGAGACCCTCGTCCCGACCTTAGTCTAGCGTTTCGAATTCAAATTCACAAATTAATCTCATCTCTAGAACGAGACGAGATGAAACCGGGACCGATCCCTAGTACCTCTAATTATCTCCAATTGTCAAACAATTTCCAACATTTTTACGTTTTGCGTTAATACAAACCGGATGCGACATCGGACCGAGTGGAAATCGGAATTGGACATGTCGCCTAATCATTACGGTATTTTCTAGCTAATTAAGAACACAATCTTAAAATTAGAACTTCCACCAATCTCGTGTAATTGAATTAAAGGTACGTGCTTATTAGGGCGTGCTCGCAACCCGGTTAAGACGTTTTGCCAACATGCCAAAATAAAATGTTACGACAGCGGCGAAAAGGGGGTTGCTCCCTTTATTAAAATAAAAATTCTAACTCTAGTCTTTTCATTATTTTTCTTTTTTTGTTGTTGACGCAATAAACGGGAAAGAACCGGATGTGGACACTGTCACCGAGAGAAGTGAAAATTCCAGTTATGAAACGTTCAATCATCTCGGTATTTTCCGATTAATAATTATGGTGATGTCTTGAAACGGCGTGATAATAGGTCATCGAAAGTAACATCGAAAGACAATATCGTGCATTTCTTTCATTAGAATCTGTGTTCCGGTTGTTGGTCACATTTCCACGAAATATATCTGTTTCATCCGTGAACTTGTGAAATGAAAAGTAATGCTATTTGAATGAACCCAGTGATGACGGCTTGTTTGAAAATAAGTTAATTTGCTTCGAGTGTGACACACAATGTTCATGGCATACATTACTTTCTCTCATCTCTGACCAGACAAGGTATTTACCTCAAGGGTACAACATGCTTTCTTCACCGCCCATCAAAATTCCCAACATTTGAAATTCGAACATCGACGCACTCCATCTCTCTAATAATCGCGACATGTGTCAAGCGTGCAACAAATTTGCCGCGGGTAAAAGAATTGCGCCTCAAACGTTCACCATTATCTCGTTACCTTAATTGTGAACGATTACGTCATTACTCTTGCCATTAACATTGAAAACAATATACTGTATTTTATTTTTTCACCGTTTTTCTCCTCCATTCTTGCTGTTTACGGCTAAAAAATAACAGGAAAATGTCACAACGTTTTTTCTTTGTGAATTGAATTGAATTGAGATGATTTGTTTATTTTTCAAAAAATTCTCTTCGTGCTTGACAGTTGAATGAGATTGTGGCGTTGAAGGACTTAAAATAAGAGCGGAAAAGTGACAGCTGCGGAAAAACTAAATTGTTGGTTTTCGTTGCTTACGTTTTGTAATCGTTTAGCTGCTTGTTATGAAGAAAGTATTACCTTATCTATTACTGCTGATTATTTCTGCAAATAAATCAGTCGTGCTGTTGATTTCGTAAGCCAGAATTGTGACCTACACTCGACAAAATTCTGGTAAATTTCAAGGCTAATTTGTTAAAGAAAAACTTGAAATACATATCTAGTTGCAAGGATAATAGTTGAAAAGTTTACAAACGAAATAGGGCAAACAAAAACTCTAAATATTATTAGGGAAACAATACATACTATACAGGGTGTAATTGAAATGCACGGATTAATTTTAACCACGAGGTACTGGCTTCATGTAGGACTCGGAAAAATTATTTAAAAAATTCTATGTCAAAAAATAAAATGACATTTATTTTTTGAGATACAATTTTTTAAATATTTTTTCCGAGTTGTACATGAAGCCAGTAGCTCGTGGTTAAAATTATTCCGTGCATTTCAATTACACCCTGTATAATATACAGCGTGTTCCAAACCTATCGCCAAAAAATGTTACACAGCAATTTTCCATATCAATATTAACGCGAAATTGTATTCAAAGGTTTTTTTATGCATCTGTATGGTTTTACAGAGGTTTAAATTACCATAAAGTGGCAACATGTTACAGAAAAGATTCTGAATATGATGATAATAAACAGCAGTAATCACAGCAACCATTTTATTATTTATTATTTATATATAAATCGATGTTGCCAAATGTAGATTTTTAAAAAATTAAATAAAATGAGCGTTAGAAAGTCTGGTTATGTCCATATACCTATCCATCTTAAAATAATATGAACTCTTTATCTTCTGGAGGCATAGAAAAACTTTTTTATGATTTATTATTTATTATAGTATATTTTATCATGTTCTGTAAAGTTTTGGCGGCACTTTTGAAACACCCTGTATAAAAGAATTGGAAGGATTCAGTTAAAAAGACAATAATTGAGAAGTAAGAGAGCAAAATGTTGAGAAAACTACACGAAAGCAAAAAATTAAATTTAAAAAACAAGCAAACATTGTAGAACAGACAGAGATAGTAAGCGAGGGATTAAAAATAAAAGAAAAAGAATTAAAAATAAGGTAGCACAGATTTTAGCGTTAAAAATATGAGAAAAAGTAAGCAAACAATTATAAATCTAAAAAGGAATTTAAAAAATTAATATAATCCAAGAATCAACGAAAATAAATACCTACATACATATTTAAATACATACATACAAATAAAATTATTGAATTTTGAGAAAAAAAAATATCATGAAGATGAAATGATGGTCGACAAAATAATGATGAAGGAAAGTAAGAAATGAAAAAATCAACTAAACAATTTAATTGATTGTCCTGAACTACTTGGTATGATTAATATAATTAATTAATTAAATTTTCTCCAAGGTGTACTCGTTTCAAAAAGTTATTTTTAGAAAGAACACAGGACTAATTGTTTTTTTATTTTTGAATCGATTGGTTAGAATGAATGACTTAATTTGAGAAACTTGGTTATTTTTTTTTATTTTTTTTAGCTTTACGTCAGTTAAAAAATGAAATGTTGTTTTTCTAAAAAACTTAGATTTAATTTTTTGGGAACTTTGTATTCTGTACTGTACTTTAAATACACAAATACGTATAAAAAACGAGTAAGGACAATAACTGATTATTAGAGGAAGAAAGAAAAAGAAAATAAAGTACATATTTGGTACCATAAAATGAAAGAAAATGAAAATGCAAATTTATATTATAAAAACAGAATAAGAACGAGAGAATATATTTAGATTTATAAAAAGAAGACATTAAAAATTATGTGAACCAAACTAATTTGATGAGTAATTAATTGAAGACCACAAAACAAATAAAAATGAAACAGGATAAATTTTAGTAATAAAACAGTGAAAAAAGTTCTAGAATATGACGAAAATTTAAAAAAATGATTTAAAAAATGAGAAACCTGACGAATATGTAGTTTAATTATTGAACTTGCATAAAGAACTGGGACGAGACTGCAGGCGAGTGAAAAAAAAATGGAAAAGCAAAGCAAGAAATAAAAATAAAATAGGATAGATCGGTAAAAAATTCCATCATGTAAAGAAAAATAAATTCTGATTCATACACGTACATAAAATAAATAAGAAAGTAAAAATGTTTCCACTAAATGGTAGTAGTTCATACTTAACATCATTTGATACCAAAAATGTTTTCTTTCACGTCGTTTGCGAAGCAAACTGATTATTCGAAGGGAAAATAAATGATCAAATGAGTAATGAAATTTTAGCCTCATTTAGCTTTCGTGACGTTAGCCACGGCGCCGCGGCCATCTTGAAATAAATCGTCGGAAGTCGTAGACGGTGGAAAACCTAAAACACCCGTAGTTAAAAACCAGTTTGTCTGTGTGTTCTGGAATAAACTGCACAGTTTAAAAAAATAGAATGAAGAAAGAGCAGTTTTACTGCATCATTTTGGTGTGTGCGGTGTCGATCCCTGAAGAGATGTTATTCTTGGTTTTGTGTAATTGTAATTACATCCCGCTCGCGAGTCGCGGTACTAGTACTGCGGTTCGGTTTCTGTTGGGGGAGCGTAAAAATAAAGCAAACAGAATTATACGCAGGTCCGCTTTAGTATTCGGCAATAAAATAAATGTCGGGAAAGTTCGTTTAACATTTCCAACCTATTTAATTAATTGAAAAGGTTACGAGCAGCGGTGTCGTCATCTCCATGTAAAATACGCATCGATAATTTCTCTAACGAGACCGGAGACGAAAAATGGTGAGACGGATCCGGAGACCCACCTGCGAAGAATGCTGAGCCTTCGGAGTCAAGTTCAACGTGGTTGTTGTTCAAGGTTCCGCTTTCTCCCATCAGGTTATTCGAGTCTGAGTTCCACACCGGATTCGTACTCGATTTGTTAATGGTGTGGTCATGAGAAATCATCTTGCGAAGTGTATGTCACCGACAAAGAATTTATTCACCGCGTTATCCCCGAGCCCACCTCTTTGTTTACCAATTTCCATTTGTATTGCAAATTGCACGACACACTTCGCAGGATCTATGCAAATTCGGGTGGAATCTTTGACGAGAGAATTTTGTCTGCGGACCGAACGCAGTAAAACAGAAAGATGTCCGAAATTGAAATTGAAATTGAACATCTCTTGCCGCAACAAAGACTCTTGCAACAGACTCGTTCGTAACAATTACTCGGACACCCACTGTTGCAAGATTTTAATTGCTAAACCGATCTTTCGGCGGTGTGAGCCGCCACCAAATCTGGGTTACATGGACGGATATGGAGATTCACTCTCTACCATCACGGCTATTTTCGGAAATTCGCACTTTTGGGAAAGGAGGTGTCAGCATCGGGAAATAAATCACTCGAACGGCCCCAGTTTATTAATTTTCATACAAATTGCCCCAACTAATTACAAAACACATCACTTTTAGAACCAATTTGTCACCACTAGAAAGATTAATTGTAGACATTTTTTCCCCGCAATTACAGCTACTTTTTAATTTTAATTAAAATTCGTACAACCGTGACCTATAATATTTCATCCCCTAAACTAATTATCACCATTTCCTCATCAATTGTTGTCTTACTTCGACCTTCGATGCTTTTTACTATTTTACTCGTATTAACGATATTATTTGTGGCGACGTGACCGAGCATTTTTCTGCACACTTAAGAACGCCGCAAACGAAAAGACTAAAGCAAAATTGTCTCAACTTAATTAAACCACTTATCAAATAACTTCTATTTTCCTAAACGGACGGTTTTTTATTCGACCCTAAAAAAATCAAGATAAGAGCTCTCCAATTCCTCGAAACATTTGATTAGTGTCATTGTCTGGAAGAGTCTGCAGAGCCACTGTTTTTTCACATAAGCAGGATTCGGAAACGTATTATTACATCCGAATGAACATCTCTCGATGCCGATCTACATTATATAAATTTTCAAAAAAACTTATCCTTTTAGACAAATTTTATTTAAAAAAAAATGAGGGGAAAATAGTTGAAAAAAACCTAAATGTGTACAAAAATAATTTCAAATTAGAACATATAAAATAAATAAATAAGGTAATTGGCGATATCGGCTACCGTTGGGGGCGCCACTGAGCCACTGTTGTCAAGTCATACTCCCGCTCGATCCGGCTTACGTCTGTGCATTGTTTTTTAAAATAAGTTGTTGGATTTACGTAAATTTTCGGTTTTTGTGATGGCTTTTTTTAAGGTTACACAAAACTACAAAACTTTAGTTTATTAGAGGCTACAGCAGAAAGCGGATGTGTCGTGGAAGGTGTAAAAGTGTTGTGTGCGAAGTTAATTTTATGTGGTGTTACTCAACTGGTGGAAAACAAGGTAGGTACGAAATTTTTGGATTATATCTACAAACAAGTGTCACCCAATATAAATCATTTCAAAATATAACCTTAAAATACTACATATTATTTAATTTCCAAATGTAGTGTTTTCCACAGAGCCTCATATAATTGGAAGAAGATTTCCCCATGATTCCTTCTCTTTACCCGGTCTTTAGAACCGAAAACATTTTCGTGTTACAGCCAAAAATACAACAATTTATTTTTTTGTTCGACATTGTCAGAATTTGAGAAATTTCTCCTGTGTAAGCGAATTTTGATAAATGTCACAACTTGTCAAAATGAAACGTCAAGCTAATTTTAAAGATTTTAAGCGATTTGGAGCCTTTAGGGGGCTCGTCGAACAAAAAAACGTTGTATTCAACTCGTTCTTGTGTAAATTGGACCTTTTTTGACACTCGTGGGCCTTTAAAACGCTCGTTTCACTCGCGTTTTAAACTGGTCTACTTATGCCAAAAAAGCCCAATTTACACACGAACTCGTTAAATAAACTACTATTATCGGTCTTATTTTTGGTCATTTTTAATAATACATAATAAATAATAATTTTAATAAATAATAAATTTCAATTAAACCGTCATTTTGTTTTAAAAACACAAATCATTTGAATAGCCACCAGCTTGAGTGTCTTAAAATTTTGCATACAATTCACACCAGATGTCTCACTGATAGCTGAAATCGCCAATAAAGTACATTTGTTCTTGGCTAGTTTCTTGACATTATTAATTATCAAAATAAGATTTTTTATTTTTACAAATATTGAAAACTTTATAATTTGGATTTTGAAAAAAATAAGGGACTTCGGAGATAATGTCAAATTAATGTTTTGTATAAAGAAGCTGCGAAATATTATTATAAACTGAGAATGGAACAGAAGAGAGATAGGAAAGAAAGAAAAAGAAATGAATTAAGGGATAAACGATAAATTTCGACTATAAGATCGTAAAAAATGTATACGTAAATACGACCGTAAAAGATTGGATTTTTTTCTTTATTCTTTTTATTAATCTTATTATTTTTTTACGTTGGTATCTATTATTATTGATATTACGAACAAAAATGAATTTCCTACTAATTCACCGATTTCCTCGATTTGTATTTTTCCCCATTTTGGGGATTTTGATTATTTGTTGAACTGGAGCGCCTCGAACTGATATTTCCTCCCTGTCAGAACGACCACCTCGAAAATGACATTTAACATAATCTAACCCGCATTCTGCAGTAAACGCTTTACCAACTAGAATTAAATTAGTCTATTTACAAAACTTTCCAACTACGCAAAACAAGATTTAGACAAATTAACGTATCCCTTAACACCCGAATTCGGTGAAAAATTAATTAAGACGCACAGCATCAAACTTTAAAACAATCAACTTTAAGGTGTTTCCGGTTCATCATGATTTAATTTTTTTCCGCAGAAAAAAGTTTTCTCTTGTTATTTCCCTATTTACACTGCTGTGCAGAAAAATCCCGTACACCTATTTTTCGCTGTGTTAAGTCGGTCTAGATTGGTTTTGACGTTTTATTTGTCAGTGTCAAACAACTATTACATTTTCCTAATCACAAGTAGGTACATAAAATTGTGACAATCTCACCGACAGTTTATAACCAATTTACAAATATAATGTCAAAATCCACATTTACAAAGCACAAAATACTGGAAAACTTGATTGTTTGTTTTTTGAAGCGTACGCGATTTTTCTGCACAGTAGTGTACATATTTCCTCTGCTGCATGCAAGTTTTTGGTCCAAGAACAAACTAATTCGCTCTCGATTTAATAGTTTTGTCTAACTTAGGACACGGTTGCGCGATCGTCTGCACCGGTATCATAAAAACCGATCATATTATGTCTGTTCCGTGCCTGTAATGTTCTTTTTTTCGTATTATTTAATAACGAGAAACGGAACAAATTGCGTTGGAGAAAAAAGTTGCTTTAAAATAAAATACATCGTCTGTAGTTGACGACTGGGCGCCACGCTATAGTAGTTCCACCGATTGAGCAACGCGATTTACAAATAAAAGAAAATTTGCCATTGACCTACGTCTGCAGAGACGACAGGTCATTGCAAGAATCTATGTCATGAGGGCAAACCGCGATTGGTCTTCACTCTTCACTTTACAATTACAACGTACCCATTTAACAATCTTGCCGGTACTGTACTAATTGATTTTTCCAACAAGTGAAAATCCAACATTTCCACGATGTTGTTCGTATAAATCGAGATATTTTCAATCACGTGCGACAAATAACTCAAAAGAAAATTCTTCCGATTCAAAGTTGTTGGTGCATGCGGAACCTCAAACGAAATGAGGCCGGAGCGGCATCTTTCGACAAGTAGAGAAACTACCAAAAGCGCGAATTTCAAATTGCTTTTATTTAGTCGCATCAGGAAGACACCAGTTGGCCTTCGAACTTAACACAAAACAAAACTCGATTGGTTTTTTCTCCTAGGCCGTAAGCGGTGGCGATCCAGTACCATCCAGATACCGGGAGATGGGAAAATGCGGAACCGTCAAATGTACCATTCCTCACATAACTCACACCCTACAAGAACCACTCAAGACTTGTCGCAACCTACGTTATTTTAAACCTTTCTGATGGGACAGTGCATCGGCGGGTCTGACATTTTCACGAGTGGGGACCAGGGTTTGTTTTCGCCGTTGATCAAATCGCACAAATGATTTATCACCACGGTTTGATATTTTTCGCAAGAATCTAAAGATTCCCTCGACTGGCAACGTTTCAGATCTAATTTCAGCTAAAAAAAAGTCAATTGTTACAGTTGTAACTGCATGAACAAAACCCAGACGCGACTTGTGTTACCTTCAAGCCTTCCTGAAGGTTTTCTCTGGCTACAGAAACCAAAGAAATCAAGTGGATTTTATTAGAGTACTTCAAGTGGATATTTTTTAATACAATGGGGGCGTTTTCGTACCCACGACACACGCCTTCGAACTTGTAAATTCTTATCGTTTTTGGCCGCTAGAACAGCAACGTAAAAGTCCAAACAAAAACTTATTGTTAGTTACCAAAATATCCAACATGTCCGCGCCGACCATTACAAAAAAACAAAACGACATCAACTTCGCCAACGCCATGGCGAACGCGTTGAAAATTGTTCAAGTTTCGACTATTTTAATAAATCGGTCTTATCGTCGATCTACAATCGCGACACACCAAATTATTTAATTAGTGTTGTAGTCAATTGTCCTTCGCTGCGGTCTCATTAACTTAATTAAATCAAACCCTCCATCTACTAACCATTGTTTATTTAATAAAAAAAGGATATGCTGGCCTAAACCTGAACATCAGTCCATTACCGTAATTATAAATGAAAACGTAACAAAAACCAAGTAAAACAGAACTATTGATAATTACAATTTGGAGCGAATGTCTGCGATTGTATTGGACGCAGTGCGTTGGAGTTCGGCGAGTTTCAGGGCCAAGCCCATGTTCCCTTGGATCTTGACTTTGCCCTGGAAGAACGCCTTCTGCGGGTTCAGTTTTCCGGTGATCAAGTCGACGATGTCGCCGTCGTTCACGATGAAGGTGACGTCGGGTTTTACTGCAATACAATAAACGTGGCACTTACTCCATAAAACACTTACAATATCATTCAAACAAGTAATCCAACACTTTGTCATTCATTTGGTGTTCACAATTATAACACTTTATTAATTTCATATACAAAAACTTTTTTCTAGCGTCAGCTTTACTTCAATAATAAAGTGTATTCAGTGCAAGGAAAGAAATCAATTAATTAAATTAATAAAGTTTTTATAATAAAGTTTTTGTTTGACCTCGGCCGTTCAAAAGTGTAGTTTGAGTGATCCCCGCAGAGCGCTAGTGTACGAGCATTTTTTGGGGATATTATTCGTTTTAAGTTTTTGTCACCGAGAATTTTTCTTGTTCAAATGACATTTTGAATTTGAAGTCAAAAAACTTTGTTTTTTGCTGCTTTGAAATTAAATCCGTGAATCTTTCCCTTATTGTTCGTTGTTTTTGTGTTTAGTGTTACATTGCGCATTGATTATTATTTAAGCGTGAAGCGCCATTTGCGGAAATTGGCTTTTTCTCAGAAACATTTTCATAATGCATTTTTAATTAAATGAACAAGCCGGTTACAATACCGCAGGTCGCGGTTTCGTCATAAATCTTACATGTGGAGTTGAAGTGAATGGTTCCTTTGCCCACTTTGGCGTTAATAACCCAGTACCCTTCTTCCCCGCTGGGTTTCTTCACTTTGAACCCGTAGATCCCTCTGTGTTTTTCAATAAGATTGTCTTTATCTTCGGCCATTGCTTTTTCCAAGAGTCTCAAGTAAGGAGTGACGATGAAATCATCTTCGGAGGACGCCGCGGCGACTTTCCTCGACCCGATTTTCCTATTCCTATACTCGGGGAATCCCAGTCCATACAGAGCGACGACAACTGCGCCCCCTAGACCGATGTTGTGCTGCAGAGCCAACCTCGCGCCTGGGACTTGTCTACCTCCGGCTTCATTTCTCAATTGCCAACACAACTCGGCGCACTGGGCTAGACCCGTGGCCCCTAGGGGATGCCCTTTGGAGATGAGACCACCGCTGGGGTTCACCACGTATTTGCCTCCGTAAGTGTTGTCACCGCGATCGATCAGTTCTCCTGCTTTTCCAGGAGGACAAAGGCCCAGAGCTTCGTAAGTTATCAACTCGTTAGCGGAAAAACAGTCGTGGAGTTCGACAACTTGAACGTCGGTCGGGTTGGTGTTGGTCTTGCGGAATAGACGATCCGCTGCTGTTTTTGTCATGTCATAACCGACCTAAAAATAAACGCGCGATAAGAAACTATTTTCAAAATGTTATCAAATCAAAACAATTTACTTCAAACAATAACTGATAAGGTGGGACTTACTAATTTTATACAGCTATTTTCTGCGAATGTTGAGGGAAGATCTGTGGCCATCTCCATACCTAAAATTTCGACGGCTTGGGCTTCAAGGCCATGACTCCTGACAAAACGCTCTGACACTACAATCGCAGCGGCGCCACCGTCGCTAGTGGGACAACATTGCAATTTGGTCAGAGGGCCAAAAACGCTAGGAGAGTTTCTGATCTGATCCAGAGAATATTCTTCTCTAAACTGAGAATAACTAAAAACAAGCGGTTACATTCGCAAATAAATTGTTTGAACGCGACATACGGATTGTTGACCGAGTGTTTGTGATTTTTATAAGCGATTTTCGCAAAATGTTCGGGTTTCGTTCCGTATCGCTTCATGTGTTCGAGTCCCGCGTTTCCAAACATTTGGGCCGTGAGAGGGGCTTCGTTCATTTCGGTCAATTCAGCCATCAACTGTACATGTTTGTCTAGGGGATTAGTACGGTCAAAAAACTACAAATACATTATTGAGACCAAAATAAATAGATTTCGTGAGGAATTACTTTAGCTGAAAGACTGCCTCTCTCCATCTTCTCAAAACCAAGAGCCAAGACGCAATCATGTTTTCCAGACTCTACAAACTCTTTTGCCAGCATCAAAGCAGTGGAGCCGGTGGAACAGTTGTTGTTGACGTTAAATATCGGTATTCCGGTCATTCCTACCTCGTACACCGCCCGTTGGCCGCTCGTGGAGTCGCCTAAAAAGGTACATTAGCTGGGGCAGTCGTGTTTTCGGGAATTACCGTAAACGTAGCCGCATGCCGCCGCCTCCACTTCTGAGATTTTGACGCCGCAATCTTCGAATGCCTTCGTGATGGCTTCTTTGGCGAAGGCCGGGTAGTCATCACCCCTTTTCCCGGGTTTTTCAAACTAAATGTCAAATTTAAGTTTGTTTCTTAACTCAGCGCCTACTTACTTTTGTCATTCCGACGCCGACGACGAAAACGCGCACCATTTTTGCGAATTTTTCGACGAATCTCTTCAAAATACGTTGCTCGTTCTTCTGACAAACGGAGAATGACGTGCACGGCACTTTGCAACAACACGTCGCCTTGTTGTTGATAAAAAAGTTGTCGAAAGTCGACTTTGACACTTCCTTAACCTTCTTAGCGTGAGCTTGACTCTGATTGGTCCGTTCCCTAAAACGATCTTTACACGCTGATTGACATCACAATTAGGCGACTTTCACCTTCATTATTTTTTAATTGTGATGTTCTTATCATCTCTTTCTCTTGTTATGGTTTTTGGAATGACAGAAAACTTTAATGTCATTGTTTTCATCGTAAGATCCGGACAAAGTTTACAGATGTTTTGATTAGAGATAATTATGTTTTCTTATGAACGTAATCAGAACTAGATGACTGGTAATTTATGCAAATAAAAACACGGTGATCAAGAATAACTTTATTTTTACAATTTGGTATATTTTATACACATCTTGAAGCATACATAAGTTTTTCAATTTCTTAAAAAAATAATTCACAACTTCTTGGCCGCATTCTAATACACATTTCAACGTAATGGAAGTGAAGAAAATTGTACACTACTAAAAATCTGCATGGTAATAATAAAAATAAAAATTATTCACTCAAATTACTCGACATGTCTATTTATTGCTGTAAGTAAGGCTGTCAAGTTGGTAACCAACCAAATAATCTATTTTTATAAGTAGTTTTACACACTATAATCTTTTCTAAACTATTAAACATAATTGACAGAAAGGGACTTATTTTTAATCTACAAATCGCTACGAAATTACTGAAACTAATTTAGATATCTCACAATTATAATCGGATGGAAATTGACTGGCAGTTAAGGCCATTTTGGCACATTCTTAATTAAATTTGAATTTTACAACAGTTGTGCAAACCCTGAGTCTTTAATTCAATAATTGAATTTTTTAATTAATTAACTAATTAGTAAATTTGCACAACTAGTCACGATCTGAATTTGTTCTTCGCTCTAAACCGTAAATGCAAATCAAACCAGGAACATAGTCACTAGTTACTCTTTTGATCAACAAGTTATAAAATTTTCAGGATTGTATAAAAACAGTAAAAAAATAATGCAGCACCCAACACTCTATGGACGCCACATAAATTACTTATAATACAAACCAACAAATCCTCCCTATTAAAAATAAAATTGTAACTTAAACAAAATGCGTTACTGTTAAAAATTATGACCGTTTTACATTTAAAATGAACGACTAGAAACTAATTACATATTAAAATACGGTATGAAGAATTTGAAAATTGGGACAACTGGGAAGAATGAACGCAACTATCATGTAACTTGGAAAACATTTTTCAAATCGTCAGGGAGAGAGCTAATAATATCTTGTAGTCTTTGATTCAATTTTTCTTTCACTTTATCATTAACAGGTATGTTAATTTCGTGGCATTTTGTAATCTTGTCTTTTATTTTCAACATCATGTCAACAACTTCAACTTCCGGTTTACCCTGTACCCAGTCTTTCAAGTCCTGAAACACCAACTCAAATCAACGAATGAAATACCACGAAGGACATAAACACACAAAAAAACAACTCAAAACTCGATTCAGTTTCTATAAATACACTGACCGGCACAAAAAACAACTCATTATGATTTCTTTAATAAATGATCTTGAAATTATATTTGTGTTTATTTTTCTTTATTATTTGTAGTTAAATTGGGATATTTTCAATAATCGGGAGTGCTATGGTCACCATGGCAACCGAATTGTTTTGTTTAAATAAATTATTAGAAAATTTGTGCTACTTCCATGTTGTTTTTGTCGGTTGATTTACGTGTTAAAAGATTAATCTGACAATACGAGATACATAAAAAAATTTCTAAAAAATTACTTTTATTTTTTTTTAATTTAAATTGTTTGCTGCGTTTAATGTTTTGTTTGTCGGATAATCTTCGGCAAAGAATAACTTAAATAACACTTATCAATACATGATATGAAAAATTTTTTCTAAGACAATGAATTACTTAATTACATTAATAAAATTCAAAGTGTGTCGTTTTTTGTGCCAGTCAGTGTATTACGCGAGTAGCTGGAAACTTCGATCGGAGTTAAATTCTTGTTTGCTCTAGTTTTTGTAATGTTTACAACATCAATTAGACTTTTAGTGTTGCATCACAAACATCGAGATAGTGTTAGTCAAAAGTAATATCGCTCGTTAGGAATTTTATGACACTTACCGCATTGGAAAGCGCTTCCAGATGTAAGGCTTGCAGTTTCAAAGCTAGATCGGTGTATCTCATATTGAACCATCCATTAAAATTTGGAGATCTAAAAAATTTTCTGTACAATCCAATCCAATCACCTTTGATTCCTGTGGTAAGCTGAGGTCCTGCCGCTTCTAAAGTGGCGATGAAATCGTCAGGATTGAAAGGTAAAGGGGTTGGTGCTGCCTGAAATAAATTCGTGAAAGCTGAACTCCCTAAAAAATGTCCATACCTTAAATGGCGATATGTTCTTTTGTAGTGGCATTAAACTAGCGATATATCTTTCTAAAGGTATCATAAAACTTTGGGTGAGCTCTAGTAAGTGTCGTCGTAACAAAGCCGACTGTACTTCAAACGGTCTCCTAGAACTCACTCCCGAAATTAATTTTTTAATAATATTTTTGTCTTTCTGCAAGAAGGGTTTGTAAGTTGTGTATACACCTGGACCGTTATCTAACATTTTTGAATTGCCGTTTTTCTTAAGTTTAAACTTCTGAGTTTGACCTGAAGTTTGACAAACATGTTACGCAGTTGCGACAAATTGGAAAATTCTACCTAAGTCGTTTCCTAATCGTATCGTGTGAGGCCAGTGATGGAGAATTTTTGCAAAAAAGGGATTTGTTACGCCTAGAACTACTGGTGGAGGGCCTTGTACTTTACTAGTAAATTGTTTGAATTCGCTATCGTGTATCGTGAAGTAGGGACGGTAGTCGCCGCAGAACTTCAGTGGGGAAATAATCCTGGAAATAAACGGATGATGAAATCTTTTCAAAAGAAATTCACAATTGTAGCAGTCACAAAAGGAGAAATTATTTTTATATTATAATTTATGTGATTTTTTGCATCGTTACCTTGTTAGTGCTAACACCATTGACGAACAGTGAGTTGGAGACGTCGCCATGACGATTAGAGGCTCCGACGTAAGTATCAACTCCCACAATAAGTGGATGTGTGACAGTACGGGCTGCAAAATCTCAAAATAATTTAAGTCTTCCACAGAAGTCTGTATCTGATTCTCTGTGGTTTCTGTCAAGGCCGCCAGCTGTCGGCTAGGCGAGTTACTGTTGGACTGAGGAATATGTATCTGAAATTTTGTATTATCAACACAATAATTTTAGCTTCCAATAAATAACGAAATAAATAAATATACAGGATGTATCTAAATTTTGTGTTAATTTTAACACATAGCACAATTAAATGAAACATTATTTCTATTTGAATTTTTTACGAAAAAGCGTTACAGATTGATTTAAAATTTGGAATAAATTAGTCATCAAAATGTATACCCGCATATGGCTAAGGGCGAAAATTTTCTGTTGTGATGGGAACGGGACCTTGCCAAAAAAGTTACATTGTTATGGAAAAAATATATAATCAAAATTAAAATTCTCATGGTTACAAAAAAATAGAGATCACACAAAACGACTCGTTCGGTAAAAATCTTGGAATCTTTCGCGAATTTTGCAAAATGTTATGGAGAAAAGTTTCATAAATTGGCGAGTTCTTTCATTGGTTAAAATTAACACACGTATTTCAGATACACCCTGTAAATAAAAAAATATTTGTTTTATTTTATATCCTGTATATTATTGATATGTATGTTTTTGACGTCACTCACTTGAAACACTAGGCCTAGGAGGGGCAGATTGAGCGTTTCTCCAGGCGCTGGAGGCGGCCACCTCTCAATATTGCAACAAGCTGCCTCCAAGCTAAGTTCGCCGTGTTCAAAATATTCCGGCGCTAGTAAATTACAAATCTTCATAAATAAATTGTTGAAGGGCAATCTAGTTAATATAACAACACTCTACAATCCATAACTTAGTTATGTAATTATCATATGACACAGTGTACCTTTTGAAAGTAGCCCCTGGGCAAGGTGTTATCTTTGACTTGCCTGAAATAAACATAGCCCCAATAATATGAAGAATGTATCTGTAGCACGGGTACACATTTTGTATTGTATTGCATATGTTCATCCCGGCGCGTATTTTTTCCTGGACTGTTGGGCAACCTGATTATAAACGTCGTGTCTCCCATACATCCCGAATTCGAGTCGGGAAAGGCCAAGTAGCATATATTTGTGATTTCTTGCTTTGTTAGCGTGACATGTCGCGGATATATCCCCTGGAATCGTAATTTAGGTTAAGTTAACCTCAAAATTTTATGACCGACCTCGAGTGCTTGTCCTAATTCTAAATCAAAATTAACGATACAGATGCAGTGGATCCAGTTTTCGAAATTTTCCCAAGTGTACTCGTCAACTTTCTCGTCGTTATTGCTTGTTTTGGCTGCTAAATTTGACATAATTGGAAAATCACACCGACGTGAAATAAACTAATTTAAAGTCATATTTTGTTCAAATTATCACAAATTCATCCTAAACACAAACTTATTGTCACATGCTTTTACTGTAAACGTTTAAAGATTTTTGATACCTTCAAAACAAAAACATATGTCAAAAAATCAACAACAAGTGCAGTTATGCAACCAGTGACACCACCACAACAAATTTAAATCCCCACCGAAGGCGACATAATCCTTGGGACTTTTAAATATTTAAAAACCCTCCTATTTAAATTTTAAAGTCTGGTCCTGGGCACTATTCTCGGCCAATTTTCGAAGAAAATTCGATATTTAAAAAAAAGACGAATTTATTGGGAACGGTTTATGTATAGTACAAAGTGTTACAATGCGATCCTAAATGGTCATTAATAAATACTTACACAATATAGACAACTGTTATAATAAACGCATCACATATCTTTA
The DNA here is from genome assembly GCF_963966145.1 of Tenebrio molitor. Classification (NCBI taxonomy): domain Eukaryota; kingdom Metazoa; phylum Arthropoda; class Insecta; order Coleoptera; family Tenebrionidae; genus Tenebrio; species Tenebrio molitor. The sequence continues at coordinate 898,227 of NC_091055.1, forward strand.
CTAAAACATAAACATTAAATTTAGACAGATAAATAACAATATAACTTTCAAGTTAAGGATCATTAGAGACTAAATCTAGAAGCACAATCAAACTAACTAAAACTTTTTATTCTTTGGACTATTTTTACCATCCATTTGAAATAAGTACGAGTTGTTTTAAATGGATGTAAAATTGTCTTTGTACTGCAGCGTTACCTGCCGATGTTGTACTAAATAAAAAAAAATAAAGAAATTGAATGGGATGTGTGCAATTATACAATAATGAAAATTTGAGTGCATCTCTTAAAATTAACGTCCTATAAAAACAAACGTCGTTGTAGACACACAAAAACGGAATTGTTTAAAACAATACATAATTAATGAACACAACATAATATAAAAAGTAGTAAATATAAAGCTAAAAATAATAACTGTAAATTGCCACCCTCACAACGTCCTGACAAAAATATAAAACATCCTTAACTTCAGAGCTTAATTATAATCTAAAACAAAGACCTTGAAGGTCTAAAATCTGATAAAATTAGTCATATAAAGAGCACATATTTGAACAACGTATCACATAGAAATAAAAAATAAAAATAAAAATAAAATTCAAAGTCTGTAGTTGTAGTTGACGCAACTTTTTTGTCCGTTTTTCAACTCAACTAGAGCTATAGCACCTTGCATGTCATCACTCGTGATCTGTTTGCTCTTGCCGCCTTGAACGCACACCAGAACGGTGGGACGCTTCTGGTTTTCGGCGGCGACTTGAGGCTCCACCGCGACGTACTCGTCGGCAAGAGTGACAGGTTCGATTTTGACTTCGTCGCCGTCAGAACTGGGTCCGTCTTCGCCCCAATTTATTGGTCTGGCAAGATCCTGACTGGAGTCAAGAAGCTGCTGATCTTGCACGGCTTGCAACCAGCGCTTTTTCGGTCCTTTTGACAATTCGAAGTTGTGGAGAGACGTCCTCGGCGACGAGACGCCTTGACCGTTTTCGAAATTTTCCGAGTTGACGGAAATGTTGTCGTCTAGCTCGGATTTCGGGGAATTTTCCATTCCGTCGCTAGGTAGGATGTAGGTTGAGTTGGGGGAGTTGTAAGAGGGGGGCTCCTCACGTTTGAATCTTGATTTCTTGGGAGTTGTTTCAAGGCTGTCTAAATTGCTCGATCTCTTGTTGTTACGCCTGTAAACAATGTTGTTATGCAAAAAAAAAACACAAGATTTGCGTTTAACTAACTTTTCTAGTTTCATCAACCATTGTCTCACTTCTGCATTGTGTCCTTCATCAAATTTCTTCTCGAAACTTCCTCCAGGTGATGTGTAGCGTTTCAACTGTTTGTCAGGGTGTTCAGGGCAGTGTCGGTTGGCGTGAGTGAAGCGCTTGTCACAATTAGGAGAGGAACAAATGAATGGTTTTTCACCAGTATGTAGTCTTTGGTGTGTCTTTAGTTGCCCGGATTGTGCGAATTTTCTAGTGCAGCGCGGATAATCACATTCGTACGGTCTTTCACCTGATCATGACGGAAATTAAATATCGAAATTTCGACAAGAATCCGACTTACCAGTGTGAGTCCTGAGGTGAGCTTGTAACGACTTTTCCCTCGGGAAAACTCGGTTACAAAACGTACACTTAATGGAGCTTGGAGAGGTAGATCCTTCTAAAATAAGAGTATTTAATATCTCGGCTCTTGGCCGTCCCCGTCGGGTCTCGCCAGGAGATAGAACCGAATTTTCTGTTCCTGGACTCGAGCTACCGTTAACCGGTCCTTTGTCCACAGAATTTAATATTTTCGGCTTCAATACTCGATTAGGCGGTGTTATATTCACATGATCATCACTACTAATTGTTAATTTACCGCGTTTGGGAGTACGAAACATAATTTAAAAGGTTTTAAGTCACTATTTTTATGATTTTTTCCACAGCACAACGCCAACCAAAACAAACCTTACTTCCTAATAGCACTTATCCCACTGCAGATGGCGCGCCAAATTGGAGGGAAACCACAGCATGGCCAACACAAAACACGAACATCACTAACGAACAACTGTACATGCAATTAACCTTAAACCGCAGTTCTGCTGTATGCAATCCAAATTACACACTCTCAACAATCACAACATTTTCAAAACGCGTTCAAACAGGTTTCTCCAGTTGATTTTATGTTTGGGCTTGAGTTTTTAAAACAAAAAATAAACAATAGACAGTACGACAACTGCAGAAACTGTAACGAAGGCGACATCTATCGGAATTCCACATGTTCATTTAATACTTTTTCTGAATGTGATTAATCGGTCACGTTAAAAATAAAATAGTCATTTGAATTTAAAGTGTATCGGAAAGTTTCAATTTGTAGTGTTCCAGCTGGTTCGGACATTAACAGTGTCGTTGTTGGGTCCGGTAAGAAATTATGTTGCCAACCTGACGCTCCTTAATTGCAAAATGTCATTTAAATAACGTCAGAAATTTACGAAATTTCACCTGTCAGAGTAGGTGATGAAATCCATGTTCCAACAAAAGAATAAGAAAAAACCACCACCGAGGCCTCCTCCTCCAAATTTTATCAAGTACAAAAGTAAGTCGTCGTATAATCTAGCTCAGGGAATTCCGAACTTGATCGACTGGAGTCCTCCAAGCTCGCCAAAACAGGAACATTCGCATCAGTTCGGGGGGAGTGTATCTAGTTCATATAGCAGTAGCACTAGCAGTTTAACCTCAAGTAAGAAGAGTCTAGAAAATGATAATTCCGTATTTCACATTAACTGGATAAGCACCAATTCAACAATACAAGGTAAAGAAAACACGAGTGCCTTGAAACCAAGGATAATTCGCGCACCACCTCCAAAGAAAAGTGTTTTAAATAAAGACGACTTGGTGGCAAATTGTTCGCCTCCAATGCCAAAAGTGCCTCCACCAAGTCCACCTAAAGGAAATTATGATGTTGTCACGCCATACGGAGTAGCGCTGTATGACTTTCCAGCGACCCAACCAGGCGATTTAGCTTTACAGGTGTGTTTTTTGTCAAATTTTTATTAAAAAAGAAATATGTGTATATACAGGGTGTTGTTGAAATGCGTGACTAAATTTTAACCACGAGCCACTGGCTTCATGTAGAACTCGGAAAAAATATATAAAAAATTCTATGTCAAAAAATAAACTGACATATATGTGTATATCATATTTTATAAACTGTACGCCAATGCGAATTAACCTCTAGGAAATATACTTTAAAGCAAGGAAACCGCATTGGTGTACGTTTTATAAAATATGATATACAGGGTGTATTTTTAAAATGTGCCGAAATTTTACCTATGAGGTTGTGGGACAACGTAGAAGACTAAAAGCAATTAAAAAAAACATTTCCGAGTTCTACATGAAGCCAGTAGCTCGTGGTTAAAATTTCGTCAAGCATTTCAATAACACCCTGTATAAAAATAATTTTAGGCAAATGATGTAGTGGTGTTGATACGGCGTGTGAATAAGGAATGGCTGTATGGAAAAGTTTGTGATAAGGAAGGGATTTTTCCTGAATCTTTCGTTCAAATTGAAGTACCTTTACCTTGTGAAGACCAAATAGTTACAGCTTTATATGAATTTAGGCCCCAAATGGCAGGAGATTTATTATTAAGACCTGGACAAAAAGTGAAGGTTATCAAGGAAATATCTAATGAATGGCTTTATGGGGAGTGTGAAGGCCAGAGAGGACAATTTCCAAGAAATTTCGTTTCATAACTCTTTAAACGCTCACGAGTATTAGTGTTTTCATACACATTGAATGTGATAAATTGTGCCTCAGTGTGGCTATTGTTTTATATACATACTTTATTTTGTTCATGTTGAATATCTAAATGAAATATTTTTTTAATGTGTACTTTATAACCTGAAATATAGATTTTATGATGAAATGGTTTTATTTTCTAAAAAATACCTTCAATAATTTTGAATTTACAACAAAGTTTGTTAACGTATTTGGCTCGTAAAAATTATTGACCGTTTGGTATTAGAAATATTAGCGATGAAATTCTGAAAAAATTGAAAAATTCTCCACATGAATGACCTTGCTGTTCGCGATGTGGCAATAGCGCTAACCTGAGCGGAAACGTGAATTGTATTTATCCAAAAGTTGGTTCATTTGAAATTTTTTTAAAACGAAAAAAAAAATGGAAAAATCTTAATGCAGGTAAAAATGCAACCCGAAAGGCAATTCACAAAGCAATCTGGATCCCAATTACATTATCCAGTATCATAATGCACATAAAACATAGAGAGCTTTTAACGTCCGCCAAATGAATGTCAAGTTCTGACAGAAAAATACCTCTCTCAAGAAAGTATGATTTAAAAGAATAATAAGCGATTAAAATCACAAAAGTAATGTGTAAGTAAAACCACATGGGTTATGGGTTCTGTCATGCATTTTTAATTAAACAGGCCGGTTATAATACAGCAGGTGGTGCCATATACTTTCATTCGAAGATTTCATCATCCCCATATTTAAAATCAAAATTTTGTTCTGTCTGCTTAAAAAAATATTTGGCCGTATAAATAGTAGGTGAATACGGTCGTTCTTTTTCAATTATGCAATAAAGATTATAACAGCAAAACAAGTAAAACTGACAAAAAAAAAAGTACCTACAATTTGCACAAACTAGATTAAAAAGATGTCATTTTAGGAGATTTTGCCTGAAATAAGAGAAATTTTATTCAAACAGAATAAGCAAAGGGTTGTCCTATTAATCCGGTGTCTGAAAGAAACGACATTGCAGACTTACAGAACTATTTCTTGAAAAAATAATAATATTGTACACCAACTTATGAGTTTCCTAAAACAATCATTAATTTGTAAAAAATCTTCCTCACACTATTCGCATCGCAATCGAATTGGTTACCTATATCATGACATCATGAGTTAAAAGTTTACATTACCAGATCCCAATTTTTAAATTTTTTTCAACTTTTCCTCATTTAACGTAAAAATAACGTAGGTAACTTCTTCTAACTTCTTCTAATTAGCATGTGATGTTTGATAAATGTAAATTACGTCGAACAACGAATAACTTAATTAGATAATTGAATTACTTAATTAATTAAAATTAAAAATATTCATTGTCCCATCCTGGTCCCATCCATAACCCAGACTTTACAGAGACAGTTTGCAATTTAACAATTTTTCCGATAGATGTCGATGACTGTAACTGCCTGCTTTGATCATGGGCTTTGATCTGATCAAATCAAGTGACCTGCGGCTTGTCAGTTGTCAGTTTGCGTTGTTTTCGAAATCGTCTTTTCCAAGTTTGGTAAGTCTCAAACAGATAAGATTGTTTACTGGCTCGAAAAAATTCAAGGCAAAATCATTTACGAACACCAAAACCCGCGATAAAGTAACATTTTTCAGCGTAATGTTTGCTCTTAGAAGGCCGGTATTTTCTACTCGTTTTTTCTCTTCTGTAGCCAAAAATATGGAAAAACACGGAGTTGTTCCGGATGTGATCGACGTAGCTCCAGAAACCGTCGTTGAGGTAATTTACGAGACTTTTTATTTACTTAACACTGATTGGATGACATTAGGTAACCTATCCAAGCGGGGCCAAGGCCGACCTTGGCAATAAGTTAACACCGAGACAAGTCAAAGATGTCCCAACCGTCAAGTGGACCGTCGAAAATAATGTATTGTACACACTTTGCATGACTGGTATAAGATTAAATACTTGCCACAAGCTGGCTCACAATAAATTATCAAAATGTGATTTCAACAGATCCAGACGCTCCAAGTCGTGAAGCGCCGAAATTTCGAGAATGGCATCACTGGTTGGTCGGCAACATTCCCGGCCATAATGTTGAACTAGGAGAAATTCTTTCCGCGTATGTTGGATCAGGACCACCTGAAGGTACAGGATTTCACCGTTACGTTTTTTTGGTGTACAAACAAAATGGGAAAATTAATTTTGATGAAAAGCGCCTGCCCAACAAGTATGTTTCTCATCACATATTATTCCAACAAACTTGACTGAACTTATTTTAGTTCCGGTGATGGACGCGGTTGCTTTTCAATCAGGAAATTTGCTGAAAAATACAAACTGGGACAACCTGTAGCTGGTAATCTGTACCAAGCTGAATGGGATGATTATGTTCCACTCTTATATAAACAGTTGGGAGGTTAAAGAACTGATAGAGACCGATATTTTTGTCTTCAATTTGGTCAATAAATTTTGTTGCATAATTTTTTTTGTTGAGTATTTGAAATTAAATGCTCGCCATATAAAATAGTTTTTCTTTTATTTACAAAGTAGGTGTTCCCATCCTCGTTGTAGAGTAACAAGCATGCAATTCTCCTCTTAGGAAGTAAAAGTACATAATTCATAAAAAAAAAATTACAATTACATATGTAAGTAGTACTCCGGTACTAATCGTAGAACATTATTAAAACTGATCCCAGATGTAACTTGAAGAACTAAAATTTCTCATGATCATGAATCGACGCGAATCGGGAATTTTGCGGTGCGGAAATCGTTCCACCTTACCCGAAGCTACCCCATAAAGTAACACGGCACCGGTAAAGTTCATCATTTTAACAAAAATCAATATAAACAATTATTTTCGGACACAAATAGACTTTTCTTAGCGCGAATATTTTAGGAGTGATGATGTAATAAACAACTGATTAGTGATTAGTTTTTGTCCGACAAAAGTTTTTGCGGCACAAATACATTTTAACTTTTTCGTAGGCTTTAATAGATGATTAATTGATTATTCAGTTGGTGGAGTCTCAAATTAAGCGTTGAATGTCATTTTATAAAGTAACAATTTCCACTAAAATCATAATAAAAATCTCTTCATATGTAAATACCTACAGGCTAAAGAGGTACATACATCTTTATCTTTAGATATTGTTTATAGTGGAGACTATGAAGCTACTCTGTTCACATTGACATTATTTATTTACATGGTGAACATAGAGTAAATAAATAACGGAGGAAATTCAACTTCTAGTTCGAATACTGTGATGGTCAATGAACTATAAAAGTAAAATATCTTCAGTTAGGAAAGAAAAAAAGTGAAGTTTTCTTAGTTACTATTTTGTGATAACAGAGTGTTATCTGTGCCTATTTTATTTATTGCACAGATGTACATGGTTTTTCATACATACCGGGTGGGGCATCGTATACGCGCACGCGAAAAATCGCGACTTCTAATTAAATAAAATTGTCGAAATTTTTCAGACTTACCTGGCTATTGGTAAGGTACATTTCATAATTTTTTGATAATTTTTCACTTACAAACAAAGCCAAAAAAAATTAAAATGTAAATTTCAACCAAAAAGAAAAATTCTAATTTTTATACTAACCTACCCAGATTCACTTCCTATAATTATTTACGAAATCTACGGAAAAAAATACCAATTAGATTTTGAATTAAACGCAGTTTTACATTTCAACTTTCAAAATCATTTTTATTTATGACCTGCTACTTGTGCTGTCGTAAATTTAGGTGACAATGGAAACTGTCAATTTTATGGCAAAAATGTTTAAAACGGTCGGCTATACCTTTATTGGGAAATTATACCATATCACCCATCTGGTTTACGTTTAAATAATAAAGCGAATTATTTAGCTAACCAAGTCAAAATTTGTAATTGTGCCACCAGGGTTTGATGGGCTAGCAGATACAGATTCATTTAGTGTAAAAACTTTATAGGTAAATTAACAGTTAATTTCAGAAAACTAATAAAACTGTTACGGCCTTATTTATTAACAAAAAATTTTTTAAAAATTCTCAAATATACCTTATCAATAATTAGTCAGGTATATAAAATTTCGCCAATTTTATTTAATTAGAAGTCGTGACTTCTGGCGTGCGCGTATACGATGCCCCACCCGGTATATAATTAAGTCTTCTTAAATTTTGTTTGAAATATTTTTGTTTCCGTATGTGTATTTTTATTAGTTTCAGGTTAGCATTCGATCCTATTAAAAATACTTCTAACACTAGAAGGTGAAAAAACGATGGAACGTGATCGGAAAGTAAGAATGAAAGGTTACATTTTTTGTAAACCATGACCTATGGATGCCTCAAGATGTTACTCTACTCAGCCGGCCATTATAACCTTGAAAAACTGCATTTACAACGCATATTATACAATCCTTGTTGACCAATAAATTTATAACGTCGTGCAGAATGGCATAATCAAATTCCGAATAACTGGTTTTTGTGATCAATTTGTTTCGGAATTACTCATGTGTAGAACAGTTTTTGTAGCCATTAACGTAATATCTTGTTTCAATTCTAAAAAGTTAGAACAAAAAACGCCGACGCGTTTTCAAAGGAATTTTGTAAAAACGGCGAACGTCATTTTTACAAATACGATGTCTGATTTGTTGACCACAAAATCGCACTGAAGTGTAACGGTGAGATAAATAAAATAAAAAATCAACTGTCTATGGTTTTATTTACTACAGTTTTTTTTTGACACTGAACTCAATTTACAACATTTTACTTTCATTTTAAAGCATTAAAACGAAAACATCAAAAACATCTTAAGCAATAACATCAGAAAATTTGGTCCTGCTGCTACAAGAAACAGTTTTTGACTAGACTTGAAATTTGTCTTCCTATTCGATACAAATAGAAACTTATTAATACTTGAGCATTTTACAGATAAATTAGAATGTATTGATAAACTGGCAAGAGATTCATAAAAACTGGACAAATAGGAAGAGTATTGTTAAAAAAGACATGCAACAAAATGGACACATTCATGTATACAAATTGTTGTGTTATAAAAATTGTCATTAACTTTTGATTGTGCAAATTAACGAAATAATTCGAGGATAGTATGATTTCAGATAATTGATTTTTTACATAACAATAACTTATATGATATAAGACTAGATACAAAAATGCTGACTAAATCATATCTTTAACAAAAACTGTTATAAAAATATAACGTTTTCTCATTTAATTACTGAAACAACTGTAAAGTTTAAAAAATCTAACGCACCATCATTATTAAAACAATATTAAACAATTTATCAGTCCCCTGGCTCTCAGAATATTCATAACAAAATCAAAGGTGATTTATTTTAAAAAAAACCTGACAAAATTTGACTACCTAAGCGTCATACTCATACACAGCTTGTGATCTCTTCTGTCACCCCATCCTCCATTACCTTTTCTCAACTTGGTTTTCTTCAGTAATGTTGTGTATGTCAAGGTCAGATAGTTCGGATACAAATGTCTTTTAGCAGTATTTAACACCTGCTGAACTTTTGAAATTACAGCCGTCGATTCACAGTTGTTTTTCTTATGGTGTACACCACTAAAACAATGTGACATTTAATAATAGACCATTACAAAAATAACCTATCGATTAAAAAAACCCGACAGTTCAACGATTAATTCTAATTTTTTGCAACACAAATGCGACCAACTTCAAAAACTTCAATTGGTTTTTGTCAAACGTCAGCTGTCAAAATTTTGAGCCGCAATGGTCATTACCATTCTCCAATATGGAAGACTCTTGGACCTCGTACCACCATTGCATGGAATTTATGTTTCAAACAATTTTGCGAAATATGTTGCAGAGACCAATCCCAATTGTAGTCGTCATATTTGCAAAAATATTCAGCACAGCCTACTATATCCATCCACGTGGAACGGTTAAATGCCATTCCCATATTATGTTTACTACTGATCCAAGGTGTTATTTCCACCTTAAAATAAACAATACTGATGCTCAAAATTTAAGATCTATCGTAACACATAAAATGAATAATGCGGGTGAAACATGCTTAACATAACGGTTTTTTTTAAATAACGTATGACGCCACAGCAACTGCAATATTTTTGATAAATTTGGGTCGACATAGATCATGCTGTAAGTTACAACATAAACGTGTGAGAAGTTTAAAAGGTGGAAAATAAGATAAGTGGGAAATCACTGAATGTTTTGAGTGTTACAAAAAATAGTCTCGTAATGGAATCGTGTTGATTATGTATAAAAGCAACGCTGGAGATGCGAGTTACATCAAAGTGTTGTCGCAAACGTGTCCTGATTTGATGTAACTCGCAGTGGAACACATACAGCGACATGAAGGCAAGCGAAGCTACCTTCTGTGAGTGCTGATAGAGTGAGGGCAGCACTTGAAATGTCCAGGAGGGATGAACTTGACCTGCGCTAATAATAGATTGTTGCTTGATAGCTCGCAAAGCCTCTTTCTGCAATTTTACAACGTATTTACAAAACATGTGAGTTAACAACATTAATAAACACAACACACAAAAAACAAAAAAAAAATTAACACCTTTAGTTGCAGCTGAAGCAGCATTGTTAATTCACAGTAAAGTCATTTAATGGTAATTAACATAATGTGTGGTGATTAAAATTCGAGTGGAAAATTTTCCCACAAAATACCTTTTTAGCGTCTCCGTAGTAGTTGAAGGTTTTAAGATAGGTACCCAAAGAGAGAATGTTGCAATGCTTGCAAGATTCCTTACAAGTCCTTTCCATAAGTTTCAGAATGTAAATAAAGTCTTCAGCGACGTAATGATCTTCTTCCAAAAACACCACCAGACCTGTGTGATTTCTGGTTATTTCCAATTGATTGAAAACTCTGTTAGCTTTCCACCACCAGTGGTGTTTGGTCTGTGTGAATTTGGCTTCTCGATAATGCCCATACAGATCTGGATAAAGTGCGTTATTACACTTTTTTATCAACGCTCTGAAATTGGCAAAAATCGGAAGCGTCGAGTGTGCTCCAAGTACCATTTTTGGGTACTCACTGTTCTCGTTTGATGTCTCGTGGACAGTCGTTTGGATCCTCGCCAGGGAATTCGTGTGGATGTGTTTGTATTGAGTACGGATAAAATATTTGGATAACTTTACAAAAATCCACGCTTTGTACTAAGTTGTTTATTTCTTCGTCGTAGTAATCGTGGGAGAAGACGAGTAAAGCTTGAGAAATGCCGCGAGCTTGGGCTAAACTTACAATGAGATGTCGCAGATAAGTTATGCGGTCGTGAATCTGGAAAATCAATGGAAATCACTTTGTTATATTAATATTAAAACGCACAACTCCATTATAAATTCATTGTCAAACGTAATTTACTCGTAAATTAGATAAAATTAAACTCATTACGCTTTACATTTTATTGCTTTCAGCTTCGGCACAGGAATCTGTTACGCTCCAATGAATAATAAATTAAAACCGACGCATCAGATTGTTCTTGAAAATATCACCAACAAGATATTTGTTGCGATTAATAACCGAAAAGGCCCGCTTCCATTTTTGGAATTTAGGTCACAAGCGACTTCAAAATTGGTGTTTCTCATAAGGCAACACATACACACGCAGAAATAAATGTAAATTATAATGGAAATTAATGTTTACGAGAACACACTGACCCCGTTTTAGGTTTCATTAAATTACTTTCGCTATTTAAAGATTGCAACTGCACGGAATCAAAATGATTTTCCCAACTGGAAGCAGCTGTTTCGAATAAACTAACTATGTAGGTAGGTACCTGTATGACTATGACTACCGAGTCATTTTGCAGAGGCCCAAAAATATCTTCGTTGTAGACGGTCTGTTGCAGATTATACTGTGCAATGTTTCGTTTAATATCTGATATATTGAGTGTCCATTTGTTGTAGGCCGTGTTAGCGCCGGCGGTACCATTTAGACTCGAGCTGTTGGTCATATTTCTAGGCCTTGGCGTTAGGAACTTGTGCAGAACGGCCGGTACCATGCTGAGTATTGCGGCGTTCGAGTCGTTTAATTCTGAATTTGGATCGCTTGAACCGCGGTAACTTAAAAAATTTATTTGAAGGGATATAAAAATTATTATGAAAATTATTAGTCCTGTTCGAAGCCATGTGTTTCCTCCTCGGCGACGCCCTATTAGGCCACGCCCGCTGCTCATGGTATTGCATGCCAACTCGACGAGGGCCTGCAACAAAAAAAATTCCAAAAATGTTATTCGTTTTTCAGAAATTTACATTTTCACATCGAAGCGCAACTATCGAGTGTTCAAGTTCATCAAGTAGCCCTTGAACTTTTTACAACATTGTGAAGTATCGTGTGTTTTTTTAAATTTCACCTCAAAGTAGGCGTTGAAGAGTCGATTGTGAACGCACCACCGATTACCGATCACGGATCAGCTGTTTAAACCTTACCTGACCTGACCTAACCTCACTTTTTGCGTTGTTTGTGTTTTTACTACTTTAAATTTGTGACACGTGTTTGAAAAACACAATTTTTTAGGTGATACTACAGGAAAAAGTCAAATCACAGGAGCGTGGAGGCCTAGGCATTTCTGCATTTCCACTCATTGTGCAATCATCAAAAAATTCTTTACTTTTATGAAAAACATAGCGAGATAGAAAAAAGGAATGTTGTTTTGTGAAAGCAAGTGATTTAATATAATTCCATAGAAAACGAAACTGAACTCAAAAAAAGACACCTTACACTCGCGTAAACACAATTGACATCTGTCAAAGAAGGCATCATCCCTTTTTCGCTCTGTCTTTTTTCATCAAAAAGTCATAGCCAACTAGACGAACTTTTCATTTGAAAATTGAAAACCTTTCTCTTTTCATGTATCAACAACAAAATTTCAAAGTTACATAAACTTCAACAAAAAAATGAAAAAAATACGCGTTTTCAAAGGAATTTTGTAAAAATGCGAACGTCATTTTAAAAAATACGATGTCTGATTTGTTGACCACAAAATTGCACTGAAATGTAAGGGTGACAGATAAATAAAAAAAAAAAATCAACTGTCTATGGTTTTATTTACTACAGTTTTTTTTTGACACAACTCAATTTACAACATTTTACTTTCATTTTAAAGCATTAAAACGAAAACATCAAAAATATCTTAAGCAATAACATCAGAAAATTTGGTCCTACTGTTACAAGAAACATTTTTTGACTAGACTTGAAATTTGTCTTCTTATTCGATACAAATATATTATAATTCAGCATAAGTGGCATCTCGGTAGGCGTTGGAAATTCAAATTTACGTTGGCAGCAAGACCCTTGCTAATAATACCCTAGTTTCGATGTTGTTGGTAACCTTCGCTTTTAATTTGGCCTTGATATTATCATTGGAATCGTTTTGTGTTTATTTTCTTGTTATAAGTATTTGGAATTTCCTTGTTTCATTTATGAAAAGTGTATTATTTATCTGGGAGGTTATCTCTGCTGTGGGTGGAAACCATGTCAAAATTATGTAACGCATAACCTCAGAATAAAGTAATGACGGTTTCACATGTTTATTAAATTTTTTGACATAACATAAAGCTCACTTTAGAGAATCAACGCCTACCGCGATGCCACTTATTCTGAATTATACTATAGAAACTTATTAATACTTGAGCAATTTATAGATAAATTAGAATGTATTGATAAAGTGGCAAGAGAAATAATTCGAGGATAGTATGGTTTCAGATAATTGATTTTTTACATAACAACATATAAGACTAGACACAAAATGCTGACTAGATCATATCTTTAACAAAAACTATTATAAAAACACAGGGTGTCGCAAAATTAACGTATTCCAAGTCGGGGGTCTTGTAAGGAAAAATCTCAGGAATCTCGAAAAAATAAAATAAAAAATATAGGGGGGGGGGTCTTTACAAAGATATATGGGTCTGAAGGTTCAAACTTTTCATTATGTTTTCTTCAAATAAAAAATATAAATGGTTGACATTCATTTTGAAATATATGGTGAGGATGATTATGTAAAATATTAAAATATAAATGAAAAGACATTTCTTGAAAAAACAGCTTTATCTCGAAAAAATAAGTTTTATTTTTCCAATTTTTGTTATTTATTGGCAACTTTGATATTGTTTTCAAAGTGACAGCAATTTTTTTTTTTACATTTTTACTTGGTCAACAGGATGTCCCCTACTAAGCACCGAACTCGGAATACGATAATTTTAAAACACCCTGTATAACGTTTTCTGATTTAATTACTGAAGCAACTGTAAAGTTTAAAAAATCTAACGCACCATCATCATTAAAACAATATTAAACAATTTATCAGTCCCCTGGCTCTCAGAATATTCATAACAAAATCAAAGGTGATATATTTTTAAAAATCTGACAAAATTTGGCTATCTAAGCGTCATACTCATACACAGCTTGTGATCTCTTTTGTCACCCCATCCTCCATTACCTTTTCTCAACTTGGTTTTCTTCAATAATGTTGTGTATGTCAAGGTCAGATAGTTCGGATACAAATGTCCTTTAGCAGTATTTAACAGCTGCTGAACTTTTGAAATTACAGGCCGTCGATTCACAGTTGTTTTTCCACAGAAAACGAAACTCAATTCAAAAAAAGACGTTACACTCGCAAAACACAATTGACATCTGTCAAAGAAGGCATCATCCCTTTTTCATCAAAAAGTCATAGCCAACTAGATGAACTTTTCATTTGAACACCCGTTATTTACTTGTAAAGTTAGGTATCGCGAGAAATTCCCAACAAATTGAAAATCTTTCTCCTTTCACGTATCAACAACAAAACTTCGAAGTTACATAAACTTCAGCAAAAAGATGAGGTTTCAGTTCGGTTGATTCTTGCAATTCAGATTCACTCGTACAACCAATAACATTTAAATCAAGTCTTTATGACGAACCTTCAATTAACCACAATTCCAATAATCGGAAAATATGTATTGTACGATATGTATTGATACGACCTGAGTCGATCAAAACGTAACCTGTTGCTACTCGTATTATGAATTTTTAAAATAAACCATTTCAGATATTAGACTGAATGTTTTTAAAACATTTACTTTGATGTAGAAAAAGATTATCGACGGTTTGTTTCGGGTCCAAACAAAGTAACATATATTTTTATAAATCTCCCTTTTATCTGCTGGTACTAACGAACCGTTAACAGAACTCGCTGAATTTTTATATCCTTCAGAGACCATGTTCACGCATCCTCATTTTAAGCTGAAACTTATTCCGAAATTCGCCGCAAATCCCGTGATAATTGGTAATGGAGTTACATTCGTTTCACTTGCGAGAATGGTGTTTTTGTAATTTCATTATCGAAATTATGTGGCTGATTAAAAGTCGTGTCGACGTAATTAAAACCGGTGGGAGGGCCCAGAAAAAGCACTTTTCGTTTTGACAAAAAACACCAACAAAGAAAATTCTTTTGAGGTGATGGTGCACGCGAGAATCAGTGCCGTTTCGAAAGTGCTCGAGCGGATGCAAGTCTTTACATACGCAAAAATTGGATACAATCCAAAATCAATTACACGAAAGGCAAGCACAGCAATGCTACTGTGTTCTGGTTTGAGTGTGGTGTCGTCGGCGTATTAATTTCTTTGCATTTTTCTTTTGATCTTTTTTTTATCAATACGATTAAATTTCTTCAAGTCGAATTTGGACGCTTTTGATCTTAGAACGTGCTTGCAATTGACGGAATCGTAAACTTAAAATCCAAAGATAAAGCAGTTTCTATGTAAAGAAATGAAATCACCGAGATAGTTGCACGTCGTCTATTTATAAGTGAAGGCATGAATCCCAAAAAGCGCACTACAAATGTATCGACGAGATCGTGACAATTAATTTGTGTCCACACGTTATTTGGATTACCAGGAAAATTACACAAAAATAATCGTTTAAATTATGAGTGGAGGTGCAGTCGTCAAATAATTCCAACATGCAACGTTCTAATTATGTATTTTAATCATATTAAACAGGAATGGAAATTTCTTGATGAAATCAATGTCATTGTTTTGGAGAATTGGGTTCACTCCAAAAGCTGTGAAAACATTTATCGTCGCTGTAAAATACGACATGTCGAATATTTCTCTGCCAAAATCCATCCACAGACATCTGGTGCATTTTAATACATCCTAAATTACCAAATTAGTTGTAATTCAATCCGAATTCAAAATATTTCCGTTTTATATTTCCTGCGTTAAACTATTGTAATCCAGCAGCATTTGCAACTAACTAAGATTTATTTCACCACTCTCGTATATGATTGGCCGTAAATAAACTAACTCGAAGAGTCGGTTCCAACTGTCAACATCATATTCGATCTTTAGTTAATTAAACAAAATTACTATTCAAACCTCGTTCGTTTTTTAATTTCCACGGTTATCTTCCAGAAGACAAATTGTTTCGCGTCTCGGTCGGTATTAAGTTAAAATTTAATCAAATTTAACCCACACCGACCTGAAACTGATATTGTCCACTGTTTACGTTTAATTCTTTTTTGGCCTCCTCAACTCTAAATGACATGTTTACACATTTTGAACAGCTACGGTATCTTGATTTTTACACACTAATCAAACTATCTGTCATTTTACCGCACGGAGTGTGTAAAATACCACGAAAATTTTAAACTTTCAGGGACCTCCAAAAAAAACTGTTAGCTTATCATCAATAAAGTCCATTTATACTAAGACAAGATTCCGCTACCATTGAACCGTTCAGTTTTCGAAAATGAACGTAATTTAATTGTTTTCTTCTGAAAAATTGTGAATGCTGATGGCGCCATCTTGTGGTATAAATCGTAAGCATATCAGTTATCGGTATAATAGATAACTTTCTGGTATTTTATTATTTATGAATCAAATGTCAGTCTTTGAGAGGTTTTGTAAAATTATTGGTTACAACAAATTTCAAATTTGAGAAAACGAGTTGTCGGCCAAAAAGATTAATACATTACTAATGCGGTAGGCATTTTACATCGCTCGGTTTTTGTTAAAACACTCCCGTCGTGTTTCAATCTAAAAACCTCGCGCTGTAAAATGTAGCCTACCGCATTTGTAATGTAAATAACTATGTATTTCCGCATCAATTCTATCATGTCTTAAAGATGCAAGGTCCTGCTTTACGGCGACTCTTGTCAAAAGATCTATTATGTCTCATTTACTACAATTTGAAAGTGTGTCTATAAATCATGGCGAAAATAGTCACTACATACTAAAATTTATTCACTCTCGTAGAAAATAAAATAAATCAATCGAAAAAATGTTATGTCGGTTCAAGATGTTTCAATCTACGAATTAAGTTTTGTTTCGTGTTTCTCACTATAGGATTACGTAATGGTGTTTTTTTTTTTAATTTGGCGTCGAAGTTGGCCTAGAAGAGTCGATTGTGAATGAACCACTCGGCTTAAAAACACTGATTTTTCAAATTGCATATTAAAAACATGCAAAAAGTGAGGTTAGATTTAAACACCTGATCAGAGTTGTCATCCGGTGGTACGTTCACAATCGACTGTTCAACGCCAACTTCCACCCCAAAATTTAAAAAACACATAATTTTAATTGCTTGCTCCTAAGCTCTTAATTGTCAAAAACTTCTAATTGGAAGATTTCAGTTTTCACTTTATTAACTCTTTTCGAAAAAATACTCGATGTTGGAGTGATAAATCTATCATCATTTACCCATTCATTATCATAAAATTTAATGGTTAAGTTTACATTTAGTTGCAAGTAATGAAGTGAAAATTTTTTCTTAATGGCACCGTATGTGAGATAAACACCATCAACCTATTTATATCCTTGCGAAATTATCAGCAGAGTACGTAACTGTTGAAATTAAAATGATACCTGTCAGGCCCAAACGTTACGGAAGGATTTGGAAAAAGGATGCACATAATTACTGCGTCTTTTAAAACTTTTCCAAATTTACGTGAATTCAGCTTAAAACTTAACAAATTATAGATGTGGAACCGTGGAATGCATGTTTCTGAACAAGTTTCTTTATTTATGTGTCACATGGTTGGACTGCAGAACACCGAGAACTTAGATTTTCTGTTAAAAACTTTATACTGACATATTCCGGGTTGTAAACAGGTTTGAAAGCCACCACCTAACAAGTTTAGTCGTGATTTTAATCTAATTTGGCGTCGTGGTTCCCTTTAATTATCAGCAGTGCCAGTATCGACCGTCTGAGACTGTATGCTCTTACGGTCTTAACATTTTTTTTGACAGAACACTAACGGATCGCAATTTTTATTCTTCACCGTGCTTTTTTCTGCCACTTACGGTTCCTCAACAATTCTATTTGTGTTTCATTTCCGGTCTAAATCGAAATGCAATGTCTGCAATTTTAATGTCTTTAATAAATTCGTACTCCATTTTCTAAAGGAAAATTTGCATTTCAGCTCCGATCAATTTTTATGTCGGTACTTTTGTCCTATCCAAAGTATACAGGGTGTTATGGAAGTCCACGTAATAAATTTAACCATAATAAATTTAACCACCAATAGGACTCGTTAAAATAAGCATTTTTTTATTTTTCGTTTTTTCCGCAAATTCTTCAAAACAGAGTTAAAATTAAATATAATTTGGTTAATATTAATATATCAATATACAGGGTGTTGTTGAAAGTTGTACAGATATTTTAACCACGAGCTACCGGCTTCATGTAGAACTCGGACAAAATATCTAAAAAATTCTGTCAAAAAATAAGATGACATTTATTGTCAAACAACCTCGTAGGTAAAATTTCGGCACATTTTAAAAATACAGCCTGTATATCATATTTTATAAAACGTACACCAATGCGGTTTCCTTGTTTTACAGCATATTTCCTATAGGTTACTTTGCATTGGCGTACATGTTATAAAACATGATATACAGGGTGTATTTTAAAAATGTGCTGAAATTTTACCTACGAGGTTGTAGGACAACGTAGAAAACTAAAAGCAATTTTAAAAAATTGTAGCTCAAAAAATAAATGTCATTTTATTTTTTGACAGAATTTTTTAGATATTTTTTCCGATTTCTACAAGAAGCCAGTAGCTCGTGGTTAAAATATCTGTACAACTTTCAATAACACCCTGTACTAATATATTAAAACTCGAATGAAAAACAGTAAAAACCGTTGTATTAGAACAGCGGTCGTTCTTTCTTCAAAGAAACTGTAAAGTTTTTATCGCACAAAAACATTTTCACTCGCTCTTTCGTTTCAATTGATGATTTTCACATGAGCGAAGTGTCAAATTAGGAGTTTGAAAAAATGTAAAAAAAAAGTTCGATTAAAAAAATATCAATATGCAAAAAATGTTTATTTTAAAGAGTTCTATTGGTGATTACATTTATTATGTGTACTTTCATAACACCCTGTATAAAACTATTTTACTGTTAATGTTTGTCACATCCTCTCTTGCTCTTTTAATATTATGAAATAATAATAATAGGCTACTGTTTACGTAAAGGCCTCTTATATTATGCTTCCAAGTCACAAAACGAAACTAAACTGTTATTCGAGGCATATTAAAGTACATTCACTAATTGTCAATTTTTAACGGAAAACCTATCTAGATTATATAATAAGTACGAGGCGTAAATTAAACCGAATTACAATGACAAATGACGCATTATGTGACCTAATAACGAAAGTCAACACCCAAAGTGACCTTTCAATTCGGTTATGGACGATAGATTGTTAGGGTTTGTTTTTAAAAATATCTCAGATAATAAACAATCGATAGTTTATGATTAAGGGCGTCTTTTATCTTACAAATTAATTATGTAAGAATATGAAAACCGATGGATAAAATTCACTTTTACTTTCATCTTAAATTTTCATCAACTTTCATTTTTTACGGAATGCTATAAAAAACATTTATAATTACTTTCACGCTGGGATGGGTCGTACCTCTAATCAATTTATCACAACTCCAAGCCGGTCTTTTGGTTACTGTTTCGCTGATCTCAAATTCCCTGCTGTAAAGTGAAACTTTTTACATTTAACAGATATGTGTTAATCTAGCTAATTATGTCACAACAAAAATTATATCCATGTAATCCCATCAGTGTAATAATATACAGTGTCGGGAAATAAATTTTACGATATCGATGTACAATATTCAAGACTACCGCCAATTATTCCAAAATTCTATGACGTTTATTAGTTTCTAGGACTTTTTAAAGTGAAAACTTCTTTAGGCGTACCTTATAGGTTATTGTGAATCAGCTGTGCGTCACTTCCAAATTTTTATTGTAATAAAGACACGACAAACATTGTAAATTCACAAATGGATAATATAAATATTACATTTTTTTAGTAGATTTAGTGGCACCAAACTGGTTCAAAAAGAGCTTTTTTGAACTTACCACCTTCAAAATGAGATTTCGCGACCGCATAGTAGTGCGCGAAATCGATGTTTGCGCACTAGTGCAAATACTTTCTGGATGATACTGAAGCACTAGTGCGCGAACGTCGATTTCGCGCACTAGTGTTTCAAAATCATCCAAAACGACATTTCTCCAATTTGGATGACGAAAATTTCGAAAGAGTGAAAATAAATCGCTATTAATTCGATTGACACTTTGCCAATCGCATGGACAAGCGAAGCGCTATTCTATCCATAAAAGGAATACATACGACAAATCAGGCATAATGTTCGTTTCAAAAAATATTATACGAAGCGAGAAGACGTATTCGGCACATTCGCGCAAATGAAGCACTCGCTCCTTCGTCGCTCGTGCCTCAAATAATGCGCTCATGTGCGAAAAATGTCTTCTCGCACTCATTTCATAAATAACTATTGCGACATCTTGAAAAAAGGATCAATTCAAGTATTTACAAAAGTGGAAACTATTGTGACAGTTAGGTAGAGATCAAAGTATTTTACTCACGTCAATCAATAACTTAAAATTCATTTCGAGTCTATTTTCACCGTTGCCTTGCTTACCCTAACAGTTATTTATCAGATTAAAAAATGCAAATGAAAACTGAACAATCACCTCGTTCCAGGATATTTACTTACGAGGACGTGAAAAGGTTAACTGTACACTGGTATTTTGAATTTTTAGCGAGATACTTAATAAAAAAACTTGGTAAATATCTAAATTTTGGGAAAGCAACTCCAACTGTTCTTCGTACAGTTGCACATTAAATTAATCTCGAAAGCATCAGATCATGCACCGTTGCCAACTAATAAAAAAAAAATGGGGAAAATATTTTTTGTTGATCGATTACCGTCAAATTTTACACAATCAAGATACGTCTAAATTGCGCGTTTGTGTTATTTTACTGTTTATTCGTTGAATTATGTAAACCTCCACGCTTTTCCAAGAAAACGGTTGAATTCACATCAAACGTTCGTTTCGCCTTGGGCAGATACGTGCTCGATGCAAAAATTAAATATACGTAAATGAGTGGCGTAGATTTAAACTTCCCATCAAAGGTATTGGGGTAAATTTGTAAAGCAACATCAATAATTTAACCTCTGGTGTTTTATTTACGCGAACATAAATATTGCTCGTTGAGATGAGAAATACCGTTGTTGTGCTGTTCGATATCAAATGAAAATTTCTCAAAATGCTAAATTATTTCCACAACGATAATATTTCTTTTCTAAAAATCGTCTAAAATGTTTGCGAACTTAATAAAAATTCAGATTTCCCCGTGGATACCCTCCAGGTCGATATCAAAGGAAAAGCTGAATAAATTTAATTGAAGGATGAAAAAGATTATTCGTTTTCATTAAACTGTACGTTATAATTTTAAAATTGGCACTAAAAAATTTGCTTGTTAAGTGGTTTGCAGAAGATCGTGTACACTCCAGGGGTTATCGAAAAAACCAAATAGCAAATACTCCCGGGGAAAGTTGTGTAATAATTTCTCATTTTATTTGTGCGAAAACTTTCACGCCATTAAGAGAAGACATAATCTTCGATTCAGAGTTGGAGATCCACTTTTTAAATCTGAAAAAGCACGTTCCGCCTTGTTAACTCGTTACCGAACAAAATTTCATTGCCATTCAATTTTCTTTTTTACTCACATTGCGCAATTGTCAACTTCCTTTACATTTAACCATTAACAAAAACGCTAATGCAACGAAATAAAAGGAAAATCAATCAGACAGGAAGGAAATATGATAAAAGGAATTTACTCGACTCCATTAGAGCCAACACGAAATTCAATAAAATTTCCACCATCTTGAATTTTTTAGAGGTCCAACAGTTTTACAATATTGCTCTGACCCTAGAGATGGCCGTGAAAACATTTTATTATTATTACTGAATTAATAATAATAGAATCTTTTCGCACTTGTCTTATTCAACCACAAGTATCAAATGTACTCGTTAACAAAAAAGTATACTCTGATGAACGGAAGTGTTGTTTTCACGACTGAATTCTTCCATATTAGGATGAGAAATAGAAACTGTTTTTAATGAATCCTGAATCTTGGTTCCGCAATAGGTACGCGAGAATTTTCTCGATGCGATAAATTATATTCGCCTCTTTAGTTTTAAAATTTCTTGTGTCAATAAAGAAAAATATGTCATGTAAGGTTGCAAATATTTGAATAAAATGTTTACCGTGACTCTTTATTGCTGTTCATTACATAATTACGCAATAGAGCATTGTGAAGTTTATGTCGTAAACACAATAAAAGCAAGTGCTAATTGTTATTTCGTATCTTGTCCTCGTCCAGTCGCTGTTCATTCGTTCATCATGAGGTTGATAAAAAAATGATCAAAACGATCAGTCAGGATTTGGAACGACAGAAAAATTTGAATTGGGTCTATTAACTTGGAATGTGTCGGTAATTAGCGGATATCGGGGTTGAAACATGACGATAAATTCCTATTTCACTACGGAATGTTTATGTTCGACAAAAATTTCATCAAATGAAATTTGTTTCTGGAATATTGGCTACTGGCTTCATGTAGAACTCGGAAAAAATATGTAAAAAATTCTATGTCAAAAAATAAAATGACATTTATTTTTTGAGCTACAATTTTTTTTAATTGCTTTTAGTTTTCTACGTTGTCCTACAACCTCGTAGGTAAAATTTCGGCACATTTTAAAAATACACCCTGTATATCATGTTTTATAAAATGTACGCCAATGCGAAGTAACCTATAGGAAATATGCTTTAAAACAAGGAAACCGCATTGGTGTACGTTTTATAAAATATGGTATACAGGGTGTATTGTTAAAATGTGCCGAAATTTTACCTACGAGGTTGTGGCACAACGTAGAAAAAAGACTAAAAGCAATTAAAAAAAATGTAGCTCAAAAAATAAATGTCATTTTGACATAGAATTTTTTAGATATTTTTTCCGAGTTCTACATGAAGCCAGTAGCTCGTGGTTAATATATCTGTACAACTTTCAATAACACCCTGTATTTATATACATATTGTGGTTTATATTTTATCATATCCGTAACATTTTAGGGCTGCTTCAACTTTGTTGGGTTGGGTATGTGTTGATGAAATATGAAACTTCAGTAAAGGGCCATGACATAAGAATATTACCTGATTCCAATCAATAAATAAACAGTTTTGAGGTTCAATTTTAACAAGTGAACTACGAGTATGTATCTGGGGGACGTTTTAAAATGTGATGACACTAACAACAACTAACAAAGCATTAACTAAATAATATTATCTTACCACAGATCTTGCATTATAAAACAAGTTTTGAAAGAGGTCGATAGCCCAGGTGACAGTAAACCAAATATGACGTCTATTTAATAAACAAATATTTATTTTAATTTTATTTAACGAACAGCGTTATCAAACACGACAGCTTCTTCTCTTTTCGATCTCTTCCCTTGTCAATAATAACGATAATTTTACCATCCGTTACGTCCAACCCTGACCTTTGCATCATATAAAATGTCTCGTTTTTTCTAACCACAATCACATTCTCGAGTGATGTTATTAAATTCGAAGCAAACAATCCCAAGAAATTTTTCATTTATCTGATCCCTTGATATTAGATTTCTGCAGTAGCAAAAAATTTAATTAGGCAACAACGTAACCAACACAAAGGCCAATTTTTTATATAGTAAATAAGTAGTATATAAAATGTTACTTCTGGGCCAGGACATTTGGCGTCTTAAAAACCAAGGCAAAATCTTACAAATTTAGCTGTTTGCCCAAAAGCAAACAACCGAAAAGGGCCCAAAACCTCTCAAAAATCATTAATTTTTATCCACCCCAAAAGTTCCCAAATATGTGTAGACCACCAAAAATTGGGCAGACGAAAAAACCGTTAAAATTTCCCAAAATAATGGAAAATTACCTCAAGAACGCCCTAAAAAACTAACAAAATACCTTGTTTTTACACACCCCAAAATGGCTTTTTACTTCTGGACCAGGACATTTGGCGTCTTAAAAATCAAGGCAGAATCCTACAAATTTAGTAATTTCCCAAAAGTAAACATTAGAAAAAGATCTAAAAAACTTACAAAATGTCTTGTTTTTGAACACCCCAAAATGGCTTTTTATTTCTGGACCAGGACATTTGGCGTCTTCAAAAAACAAGGCAGAATCTTACAAATTCAGCTGTTCTCGCAAAGGTAATCATCCGAAAATGATCTAAAACCCTTCAGAAAGCATTAATTTTTATGCACCCCAAAAGTACCAAATATCTGTAGACCACCAAAAATTGGGCACACGAAAAAAACTTTAAAACTACTTTAAGAACGCCCTAAAAAAACTAACAAAATACCGTGTTTTTACACACCCCAAAATGACTTTTTATTTCTGGACCAAGCCGTTTGGCGCATGCAAAAAAAAGTAAAAACAACACTAAATCAAGGAGGGTACTACGATATTTGACGTCTTAAAAATCTAGGCAGAATCTTAAAAATTTATATGATTTCCCAAAAGTAAACAACCGAAAAAGACATAAAATTCTTCAAAAATCATAATTTGTGCTTATTTTTTCATTACCATTCAACCCCCCCAAATTGGTGGGGTTTAAATTTTTCCATAGTACTTTGTCTTCTTTGTCTACATCGATTCTGAAAGCTTTATCTGTTTTTTCATAATATTCTAGTTTAGACCAGGACAATTAAACACTTTAAAAACCTATTAAACTTTTATTCAAATCCCTCGGTTTGCAACACCCCAATATTCGACTAACACAATTCGAAAAAACAGAAAGACTTCGAATTGAAAGCGTTAAATTTAAAAAATTCCTTAGTAAGATAATACACTAAAAAGTACAGTTAGGAGCAATAAAACTGGAATTAAAATTATGACACTTTACAAAAGTATTATAATGGCTCCAACAATTAAAAAACCACACAAGCGGCATCACAGCATGAAAATTCAACCGACAACACTGTTTAGTCATTTTTAGTGACATAGTGACAGATACGTCACTTCAAAAAAAAGAGGGCAAATGAATTATCATTTGATTTGCCTGGTTTGAGTTTAGACAATAATTTAAGAGAAAAATCATTAAATTTGAGAGGCACTGGAAACTTTGTAAATAGCAATGATGCACATAGTCAATACCAACCTAAAATCATTAAATATTTTTTGAGGGATTTGTTGTTTTCACCAACATAATTCAACAGGTGGTGGTTTTTTAATTTTTGGAGTCATTATAGGTATGCTTTATTGTCACTGTGACAATTATTATTAAAATTTTGAAGTTTGTGGTGACAGACGTTTTTGAATTTTGACATCATATAAAATGAGGTTAACTTTCAGCGTGATAATATTATCCAGCTTCTCAGCACCACCACAACGAGGACATGACTTTTTATTCTTACAGCTCTTTGACGTATGATGGTATCCATTGCAATTGTAACATCGTAAGACTTCGACCGCATCAAACGTATAGCAATAATCATATCCAATGAATAATCCTCCCGCTTGAATCAGTTTATCATATGACGGACGATCCACCTGAATCACGGCTTGGTGTAAATTTTAGGATTTTTTTTGTAGGCCACAGTTTAATGAGTTTACATTCAGGGTTCAATTCTGTACCAGTGTAGTTATAGGTAACTGAATGCTCAACAAAATCGACGATTTCATTTTCCTTATACAGGGTGTCCCAAAAATGGCGTACTAACGGTGCACTACGGTGTAGAAGAGATTACCATAAACGCCAGAAAAATGTTAAAAAAATTCTATTGGACTTATTTGCTGATTTGGCGGTCTTTGAAAGTGGCAATTAACAGGTCAATTATTTTGAAATATATGTATAAAATTGTCATGACAGCTACGTCTAATCGTACATATTATCACAAAGGTCAAGATCACTCACTACCAATATCTAATCCTGCATAATAGAGAATCTAGAAGCTTTGGAAATCGAAAAAATTATTTTAAATCCTCTACGGTAATATTGCAAGGTAATGATGTATGAATATATCTTTGTTTACATTGTATTCTCGTTAATAATAATAATAATAAAAATAATTGATTTTTTTATCGGAAACATTTTTTCCATATTTTTTTCATGTACATTTAAACATCCTCGAAGAGGTAGTAAGTAGTTTGTACGCCATTTTTGGGACACCTGTATATTTGAGTCATACCAACAACCTTTATTCTTGGCAAGATACCCTTCATCTCATGTATGTCATAATCTGCACCAAGCTTTTCGACAGCCAGCCTTTTAAAACGAGCATTGTCTTCCTTTGAGGAAAAACCTATAAGCAATCCACCTTCGTTGACAGTCTTTACTTTAGTTACATTCAGTTTGGATTCGATCGGATTGATCTTCGAATTGATATCAGATTTTACAACAGATACATCTTGATCAGGCTTTTTTGGTTTGATAATGACAGCAGGTTGGGATTTATTCTTTAGCGTTTGTGAGTACGAGGGGCGCTGGGGGTGCCAAGGTCGCCGGAGTCGCCGCAAGCAAGTGAAGTGGTTTTAATTTTTCTTCTGCTATTTTAATAAAGTCTGTTTTTAAAGTCAGGAAAATTGCATTTAAGTTTTCAAGCATTTCTGAGTGCTTTTCCTCCAGAAAAGCATTTAGACCGGCTTGATCGATAGTGAAACACTTTTTTTCGCAATCTGGACATCTCCATGAGAGTCCCGAAACAGATTTTATAGAGTGATACCTGTACACTGAATGTGGAAATTTCTGTTACAGACTCCACGACACAGCATTGATTGTTGGTTAGCGTCAATAACTGCGAGACATGAGCCGCAAGGACAAATCATTTTGCGTTTCGGTCAAAAATAGGTGCCAAAGATTTACACCCTTCTTCCTCTCCAGGAAGTGAATAAGCGAAAACAGCAAAATTATTTCAAAAAAAAAGCGAAATAAACAAGGAGATAAAGACGGTAGAAGCGAGGCGATGACGGATCGAACACCAGCCTCGCAGGAGGCGCGATAAGGTAGCGTTATCAGCCGACAAAAAGTTGCTTCGACCACCGTTGAGAGACAATTTCTTCAAATTTCTCCTTGTACAGAAAACGCAACTTTGAGAAAATGTTACAAATATTGAGGAAACGAAATGAGGTGTTAAATTAAGCAATCTGGCAATTAAATTCAAAATCGAACTCACCAAAATCACCAAAAAACAGCACGTGTCAGCAAACACAGCCACACTCGTAGTACCCTCCTTGATTTAGTGTTGTTTTTACTTTTTTTGCATGCGCCAAATGGCTTGGTCCACAAATAAAAAGCCATTTTGTTAGTTTTTTACGGCGTTCTTGAGATAATTTTCCATTATTTTGGGAGATTTTGACGGTTTTTTTGTGTGCCCAATTTTTGGTGGTCTACACATATTTGGGAACTTTTGGGGTGGATAAAAATTAATGATTTTTGAGAGGTTTTGGGCCCTTTTCGGTTGTTTGCTTTTGGGCAAACAGCTAAATTTGTAAGATTTTGCCTTGTTTTTTAAGACGCCAAATGTCCTGGCCCAGAAGTAACATTTTATATACTACTTAAATATTTCATTAAAATTGGTAAGTATGTACTGACATGGATCTTTTCCCACATACAATTATGCTTCGCAATTGACTTTCGTAACCAACACACGAAGCGCATAGCTTTTACATATCATTAGGCCCTACTACAAAAAAATTTCCGACTGAAATGACGATATTCAAATTTATTTGTTACATTACAAATGCGGTAGGCTGCATTTTACACCGCGAGGTTTTCAGATTGAAACACGACCGCGCAGCGGGAGTGTTTTAACAAAAACCATCTGAATTCACAATTTTTCGGAAGAAAACAATTAAATTATGTTCATTTTCGAAAACTGAATGGATCAATGGTAGCGGTATCTTGTCTTAGTATAAATGGACTTTATGATAAGCAAACAGTTTTTTTGTAGGTCCCTGAAAGCTTAAAATGTTCGTGGTATTTTACACACTCCGTACGGTAAAATGACAGATAGTTTGGTTAATGTGTAAAAATCAAGATACCGCAGCTGTTTAAAATCTGTAAACATGTCATTTACAGTTGAGGATGCCAAAATGGTTATTTTTCGTAAAGATCGATCTCGACCACGTTCCAAATTCAAAAGCAACAACTTACTTGGACACTAGACTAGATTAAACTTGACGGTACTCGGTACCGATTTGTGCAAATAAAATTCCATGGCCGTTCTAAATATGTATGTACATACAAATGTGGCACTTATTCTAAAGACTTTTTAACGGGTTTGAGTTGAAATATTTGAGCTGTAAATAAATTGTATGATCCAAAAAAAGAAAATAGAAAATTTGTTGTGGCAAACCCAATTAAAAATTTGAATGCTGGTGTACCTTAAATATTTATTAGAAAATTCAAAGCGTCTGTCTAAACAACATAAAATATTAATTGAGCTAGGTAGCTTTCATAGTCTGACTTAAAAATAGAATTACTTAAACTTGAATATAAACAGACTTGTAGAAGTGATAGTGCAAGTTTAAAAAACAATGCGTAATACCAGTGGCGTACAGTTTTGAGAGACATTTATTTCAATATATTTAGCAATAGGATCAACAACCGTTTCAAGTCCAGACATTACGTGGTTCTCGGTACAAAATTGAAATGTCCGATATTTGGCAAAAATCAACCAAACACTGATGTTTTAGTATCATATATCGGGCGTTCAAATGAAATCCTGCGCTGGGAAGGCGTCAATTGTTTTGCTTTTTTAAAGTGTAAATTGACCGTTGTGTTGACAACTAATCGAAAATTTATAAACAAAAACATCTTCCTGTTTTTTTCTTTCTTTGCAATGTTTAACATTAAAAATACATAGAATAACCAACGATCCCTATTCTCAAAGCAAATATCTAAAGGAATTCTTTGCCGAAAACAAACATATTCAATCATGTGCTGATTAAACATAAACAAATGTCATTCGTGTCAAACGGCGGGATATTCAAATTTTACACTGTTCCAAATGGTTTACTTTTTCAACGCCTACTCAGCCTAGGTTTTTATTTGAACGCACGATATGTATACTATGTACATAATTCTTACATACTTAAATGGATTAATTAATATAGCGAGACTATACGATATCCTAGGCGATAACTTATTGTTAACGAATTGAAAGAAACTAGTTCTTATTGCAATTACTTTATACGCTTCAATTTATAACACATATCAAGGAAATTCGTCATTATTATCCAATTGGTACCGTTACTGCCGTTATGAATATTTTCATTCGACTTATGTGGTCAATTTGTTCATGCACCAGCGTCAGCACTGATACTGAATGACAAATTTCCGCTATAACAAATTTTAAAGAACGAATGAAGGAAGCTGCGTCGACTGACAAAAGTAAAGCTAATTTTTTTTTTTTAAATAATTGTATGCTACTTCTGTGGCACAAATCGTATTTACATCGATTTAGGATTTAATACCCTTTTGTAAGGATGTAATAAAGATATAAAATCAGTATTGTAAGACAGATGGAATTCAATAGGACAAATAATCTGAAAAAAAATTCTTCATTCTTTACTTAAAAGAAACACGTAGTAGGTACAATATGTAGAATAGTATTCATTAAATTGTCGTAAAAATACGTATTATGTACATATTTGAATTTTTATCGCAACGGCAATATTTAACCTTGCTAATTTTGAAAACTTTCCTTTGTATTTTCAGTTTTCCAATAGACAATACAATTGAAAATACGAATA
This sequence comes from Tenebrio molitor, assembly GCF_963966145.1. Taxonomy (NCBI): domain Eukaryota; kingdom Metazoa; phylum Arthropoda; class Insecta; order Coleoptera; family Tenebrionidae; genus Tenebrio; species Tenebrio molitor. Next base: position 928,063 of record NC_091055.1, read on the forward strand.
ATGCAACATTACTGCCAGAACTTACTTTATCTTATATCGATATTAAATAAAAATGTATTATTGTAATGAAAATTTACGTAGGTACTAAACAGCAAAACAAGTTCGACAGTCGTTCACATAAATTAAATAACGTAATAGATAAACGGAACCGGGTTCTTACTACATATACCGAAAACAAGCTTGGTGATAAAAAAACGAACAAAAGGTTATAAATAAAAAATGAACAGAAAACTATAAATAAAAAATTATGAATAAAAATAAAAGCGTAAAGCCTCAACTATTTCAATTTGTGCTATTATAACGTAAGTATCGGGTGATCATTTAAATTTCTCCTCAAAGTTGGCGTTGAAGAGTCAATCTGCAGAGTAAAAACACAAATAACGTAAAAAGTGAGGTTAGATTTAAACATCCGTGATCTGTAATCTGTGGTGCGTTCACAATCGATTCTTCAACGCCCACTTTGAAGATAAATTTAAATGAACACCCGATAGGAACGTAAAGGCGAGGCAAAAGGACAATTCACCTTGCCAAATTAAAAATGTAATGTGATGTATCAAATTAATTGTCGATTTTTACGTGACTGACTGACATAAATTTCAGATTTAGGAGATTATTTACTTTTCTAAAGCTGCTCCAACTAATAGTTAATATTAATATTTAAATCGATATCTTTTATTTTAATTAGGAATATGAGTGGGATCAACTCACGCTATCGAAGATATGTCTGGTATAAAGGAAGTAAAAAAAAACATTTTCTAACGTTGAATTTATCAATAATAAATACAAAACTCTCATAACTTAACGTTAAATATCAGACCAAAAGCAATATTGTCATTACTTCCAGTAAGTTTTTAAGTATAGGTAGTTTTCCCAAATAGAATGAATTTATTAGATGATCGGAAATAAGAGTCAAGATAATTTATCTTGCAATGGAGACGATTTATGTCATTAAAATGTGAAACAAATTTCCGGCATTATGATTTCCTAAATCAGAGCACGAATCCGCCATTTAAAGTAAATTAATGTGTCATTAATATTTTAATAATAATCCTAAAATAACTACTAATCTACAAACCATTTTAAATCGACCATTTTTCAAACTTTGTCACAAATAAAAAAGTTTTACATTGTTTCCGTGACTATTCTTAAACTTGAAATAAATTGCCGTTTTGTTTAGTTCAGTTTTGATTGCTTCGCGACTTATTTAATTTTACTATTAATAGCTTCATTTGCCGCAAATTTATATTAAGCTATCGATAAAATCAATAGGTCGTTACTGGCTACATTAAATTTACGTACATATGTATTAACCACCTGCTTCGAACTAAACTAACAGGTATCGCGAGTCTTTGCAACATTACATGCACCCATCATGGTGATTGACTGGTTAAGTACCTAAGCACAATAAGGAAACCGCGGGTTGATGATAATTAGATGATATTGTAGTACGCACGAGCACATAAAACAAAACGTTATGATGAATTAATTTAAATATCTCTTGATTGCTCATCTGCATTTTAAATTTTTGATACAACGTTCGTAAAATCTTAGACTCGGTTACGAAATATAATAACACACTATAAACATCAATAACGACAAATAAAACCTGGGATCCTCCCCTTGGCGCAGCTGGTTTGAATCTTACTTCGCAAAAGTTTTGAGTGAATTGTATTCCAAAATTGTAACAGTTAAAGACGTATCATTTATATCAAAACCATTCGCTTTTGATTGACACAGAAATTCATTCGATTAAAACGTTTTTCATTAATTGCTCTCTCGAAAAACGGACTCGTTCTGGGATTAATTAAAATGAATAAATATAGAAGCAGCGAGGCCATGTGTTACTCCGACAGCAATTTCCCATCTGATCACTCATATTTTCTAATTATTATAATCCATTAATCATACAATTAATCGACATTTTCATTTTGTGCTAATGAAGCAATCAAAAAAATTATGGAAAACCCAAGTACGTTCACCGTGTATATCTTGACTATACCTGATGTATTTCTACTGAAAATACTCTTTAGAAGCATACAAATGAGTCTAGACTCGCAGACTCATTGAAAAGAATACAGACGTATTTATTCGAAGAATAGTTATCTAATGACACAGTGACCGATTTATATAATTTATTATTAAAATCAAGGTAATTTTTTTTTTTAATATTCTGAATGTATCTAAATCATCTATCTACGGCTCTACCAAATCAAATGGTCATTCAGTGATTTGCGTATTATTTGCAACAATGAAAAGAGTGATAAATTTACATAACAATTATGATAATCTTACATGTTATTTCAACAGGAATGCTAAGCATCTATGAGCAACCTGTTAATTATTATCATCAGAATTAGGTATATTATGACGATTTAAAAAAAATACCTACCTATAAAAAATCCCTTAACCCACCCTTGCATATTACAACCACATTTACAAAATTACTTCATTCCTTAAAAAATGTAATCCTACATTGTAACTGGAATGAAAATAATTTTGTTTTTAGGCAAAAGATCTACATTTGAATTTGGACTAGTTGGTTAGAAAAAATCTTTTAAATATCTATTAAGACAATAGCACTGTCCAAATGTCACATACATACCTTTTAGTCTTTTTACACATATTTTGAACTGTAAAAATTAAAACTCAAGTAGCAACATACAGAATACACAATTCTTAGTTAGTTTTGTCGTCGATAACAATGTCAAGTCGATTTACTATAATCAAACCATTATTAAAATTACTGGTACTGTTATTATTGTTATTACAATTGAATTCATCGTTATCATCACACAATGGCGATCAAGTCTCTCTCAACTTTTATTGTTGTCCAAATTATATTTTAAGGTTAAAATAATTATGGAACGACACGATTTACTCATTCATCTCTGTAATTGGGTACGTTCCATATTCGTCGGCATTCATTTATTCCACCGCGTGATTTTTTAAATTTCACATCTACCCGGCTATGACTACATTATACTTAATTTAATTAATTTGATTAATTAAAAATATATTAAATCAAAATATAATGTAGTCGTATTTAATTAAAATATAACGTAGTCTCATAGCTGGCTAGATATGAAATTTAAAAAATCACCGATATTTGAAAGTGTTACTTTGAACCTTCGCCACTTACAAGCGGCAAAATTAAATGTGTATCGGGACCCATATCTGACACCACTTTATTAATCGGGATTTAACGATTTTTAATTAAATATCACTTTTGTATGCAGATATATATTTATTTTTGGATAATTAAATGGATGTAGGTAGGGGCGGATACAAAAATCAAATTTCGGTTTAATAACAATACATATTTGTATTAAATATGGCAGAATATTTGGACTACATTTGTTATTTATAACTTAATTATCTAACTTAAAACGGTTACGTATTGATTAGAGAATTAATTAATAGCAGTAATAATGTGAAGCCGAATGTAAATATGAAACTTGTCTCTCAACTCTGTAGTCTAAATGTAGTACATACATAAAAATTGACATTCTTCATTAATACTTCTATGGTCATTGTAGTACAGTCGACTTAATTTTACAAGCGTTGTGAATAACAATTACCATATCAAAATAACAATAAAAAACCGGATGGTACTTGTATATTTTAAATTCAATTCACTAGTTTTGGGTTACGTGTTAGTTTTTCAGCACACACTCGGTTTTCCAATTACGTAGGGGATATTATAGAAAGTGACTGAAAACCGGTATTTAAGTCCAAATGAAAAGTGAAACAACAAATAATTAAATAGTCAATATTTTGATGACGGCATTTAGTCACTTTGTATTCAATAAATTAAAAATGTGTTACTTACTTATTTTGTTGTTTTATGCCTCTTCAGTAGTATTGTTGTCATTCTCTAATTTATTTACAAATATATGCGTTATTCGATTATTTATTACATGACAACCATCAGATCCAGCCTACTTTTTCATGTCTATAATATATTTTTTACATACTCGTCGCACATTACACCATTTTTATTTTATTTTATTTCTGTTTTAATTTTATTCAGAAAATACTAATTCTAACCATCAGCTGGCTGTCTTCTGCACGCAACAAACACTCGCCACTGCCACCAAACTGACTCACTCCCATTCGGTCTAATGTTTTCGGTATGGAAATGATCGTTCGGTATTCTAGTGCCCTCTTTTGGCGCTCCGTGCAATACTCCTAACATAATTGCAGAATGCTTTTATTTTATTTCTCAAGGATAAATGTTACACAAATTAAATTAAATTTTGAAATCGAAAGAATTTATAAATTCATTACGATAAAACTTTTACAGTTGACCGTCATACTTTGGTTTATGTAAACTTAAACCTCAAGTCTGGAAAGTTAGGGCACTGGAAAACAGTGGTTCCGAAACTGTCGTCCGCGGACTCCTGCGGGGTCCGACAGATAATAGTCGGTTTCCTTTTTAAGGATTCTGGAGCTATCAAAGTTTCGGAATCACTGTTTTATCGTATTACTTACTCCCAGTGGTTGGCTGTAAATGTTTAACAAGGTTAACACTGCGTCTCACCTTTGCCTTGGTCCATCACATAACAGGGCACAACAAACATGATATTGTACATATTTGAACTTTGGGTTTTTTTTTTAAATAAATTTTCGACAATTCTTTACCGGGTGTTCATAAATGATTCGTGTCTCAAGAAGGCTGTGTCTCCATTTAAATACATGGAGTCACAGCACACCTGATGCATGAGTTATTTATGAAAACCCTGTATATTAGTGTACATATATGTATTCCCTTACATTCTTCTAGCAAACGGTATTTTTTATTATACTTCTCAGATAGAAAGTCACCTGTAAGCACATCTACACTTTGTATGGCACAATTTTTTTTAACTTAGTTCATAAATCCATCATCAAGGAGTTGATGAAAAAATCCCCACGAAGTTTTAGTAAAATGGCATAATTTTCGTTATTATTAATAAGTTTTGTTGTTGTGGACTACTGAAACTATTATTATAATTTAATGTACTAGTGAAAAGTGGTAAAAGTTAGTGATAGGGAGAAAATAAATGTTCGTGTTCATGTTTATTAAAATTGGTTTTACATCTTATCAAAATAAAATTACTGGCAATAAAATCACGAAATTTTAAATTTACAGAAACTGTAAATTTAAAGGTATATAGATATATATAATACTATAAGTTTGTACATTATCATTGTTTATATACAATTGAATTAGATAAAACTTAATTGATCACATTAAAATAAGTACTAGGTTTATTTAATCGTCACTAATTGTTTGCTGTTTCCTCGAGAATGACTGGAGTGTAATCTTGATGAATTGCTCTTAAGAAGATGAAAGCTAGAAGCAGAAGGCTGGATCCCAGAAGGTCTCCAAGAGCTGTTAAGTACGGAATAGCCGAATTGTCTGGATCCATCTTGAACCTCCACATCGTGTGGATCATGATGTGAGCAATATACAAGAGCAGCATAATTTGTAATAGACTGACTCCAACGTAAGTCAAGGCAAAAGCCGGGTACACACAGGAAACTCCTTCGTTGTATATAAGGTCGGCTACGAAAACAAATACAGTTTGTCCTGGGATCATCATTAAAAGTAGAATCCTTGCGGATTTGGCCGGAAGTACCCCTCGAATTAGTGCTTTCCACGGCCAAACCCACTGTTTGGTATGAGGAGGGATGACACCCTTCAAAGAAGTCTTGTGGAGCATCGTTGATATGCGACTTGCTTGCACTGACACCAAGTTACCACCAATTCCGTTGATAATTGGCTGGAAGACGACAAAACCAGTAAACTGGTCTACGGCAGAATCCAGAACCAGTCCACCCAATCTACAAAATAAAACGGAATGCGATAAATCGAGTATTCATGAACGACTGATTGCGCGGTGCATGTAAATGCAGTGTCATGTTCAAGGCTACAATTATTGTCGGGGGTCACTGTCATCAAAGTGAGGCAAAAACTGTCAATATTGTGGAGCAAAACCACAGGAAAATTTGCTCAATGTCATGATCACGCTGTTGTTAACATGATGATGTTTTTCAGACGTTACTCGTCAATATTACGATCATAAACTCTGAAGTGTAAAATTAGTCCAGTGGTAGTAGAATACCTGGCACGTCAATTTTTAGTGGAGTACCTACGCCATGTTGTTAACACTCGAGGTCAATGGAAGAAATTGTAAATACATGTAATTGTAAAAACCAGTACTTTGTTACTTGTAAACTATTGCATAATTATATTTGTATTACGATTTTATCGTTTTTATATATTGTTCAAATATTACATTTATACCACAACGTCATGCAACCATAAAAATTATATTAAATCAATCGAAAAAAATCTGATAAAACATTTTACAACGTTTTAACTTTTTTCACGATATTGCGGAAATCACTATAACAACAATAATATAATACTGCAAAAAAAAACATTGTTTCTTTCGTATTCAGTGTTTATTATCAATAAAAAAAATAAAAAATCAAGAAAAGTGAAATCGTTTATGCCCCAATAATTATTATCAATCAGAGAGAAGATAAATGGAAATTTAAAAAATAACCTCGAGTAAATTTTCTTTGTGTTTAATATGTAAATACAAAATTGTATCAAGTTTAATGAAAGTGTTAATTCAACGATCGTCCGTAGAACTATGTCGGATGTATCAGGTGTTCATTTAAATTTATCCTCAAAGTTGGCGTTGAAGAGTCGATTGTGAACACACCATCACTCGTCAGTCTGCACGGTAAAAACACCAACAACGCAAAAAGTGAGGTTAGATTTAAACATTTCATCCGTGATATCTAATCCGTGGTGTATTCACAATCAACTTTTCAGCGCCTATTTTTTTTAAATGAACACCCGATATAATATAGAGTGTGTTGTATTTATTTTACAGAGAATCATGGTAATAGATCATCCCGCAACGCACTTGTTTTTCTTTTGTTTATAAGAATTATTATTGGAACGGAAAAATAAGTACCTATGTAAGTTCGGAAATGCACTCGTTCATTGTCAAAATTGCGTACTTCCTTTATTGCAAATGATACACATTACGGGCATGCTAAGAAAATTACAACTTACCCGCTAATTATGAGAGCGCTGAGAACTGGAGTCCATCCGTGGGTTAAAATTTTTTTCGTATAATTATTTTTCCTCACAATGAATATCCATATAGGTAAGATCAAAAGAATGTAAACTCCCAAAACGGATATCATGACTTCCGGGTAATCATCTGTAAAAAGAGTTGATAAAGAGGGATCTTGAAGTAGTCTTGGATGGTACTGACCATGGATGGAAAACAATAAACTGGCCCATGACGAGAGGACTAGAAGGGATACCACATCACCAATACTGGCTGCAAAAGGCGTTGCGACGTTGTCCGGGTTCAATTTTAATTTGTAAGATATGATTATCACAGCTATCAGTACGAAATCTAGGATCAAGCACGACATCGTTGCTGTCAGTACTCCAGAAGTTGCTAACAGCAACGCATGTTCCCAATCAAACCCTCCGTTGACTAGAGCTGAGGCACCAACAGCGAAAATAGCAACCAGACACGACGCGACAATTGCTTGTACCTAAAATTCATCGATCAAGTCAAAATTTTTTGGATCTTTTTGAGCTATCTTACTTGCACCAACCCGACATTACCGACGATCATTTTAAAGAGTTCGCGTTTGGACTTCATCGTACCTAGATGAGCTTGAGTGGAAAGACGCGAAGCCAGACACATGTCCAAGTTGCCTTTGAGGCCGATAATAGACGGTACCAAGATGTACAACGCTTTAACTTCTTTGAAAACTTCATATTCCTGTGTATTTATCCAATTAAATAAATGACAAGGTTCGAGATGTGTCGCGAACATCCAATATTTCATTTTCGTCAAATGTCATTTTACTAACCTCAACATTTCCCAGTACTATTCCAGCGCCTATTGTACCTATCCCCGCTATCATGAAAGGGATGAAAACTTGCAAAGTTATCGAATACCAATGTTCTTTATCTATTGCTGTGGTTTCGGCTTCTACTTCGGACTCACTAAGAGTGATGGACTTTATTGACTCCAAAGATTTGCCGTTGTAGAGAGATTCAACTTTATCTACATACACGAATTTCAAAATTCAAACTTTTAAACTATTTGGAAATTGTTGTTACCATTTTCTGCTTCCATCTCTTTCGTTTTAGGTAAATCTGGTGAAAAACTTAGAATTGTAGAGACAGTTAACTGATTTTCAGGCATTTCAGGGATCTTGTCGGATAACACGGATATTGTAATTTGAGGATCCAGGTTCTCTTCACCTTCATAATTATAGACCACCATTGCTGAAATTTTTGAAAATGTCTGTTGCACCGATACCACAATGACAAACTGAAATACCCAACTCGTTCGAATACAAAATAACAACGTTGCTAAAAAATAACCGTAAAGTGAGTCACTCAAATTTTTAGCATTTCGCATTTTTTACTATTTTGAATATATTATGACAATGGAAAACAAACATTATCTTCAAATGCGCACACAATTCACTAGAATTAGAATAAAAAATATTTTACAGGTGAATCGCACTTGAAATTTATTATGCAATTCGATTTAAGTGCCAGTAAAAATTTAACAGTTCACTTTGTACAAACATTGTTTTAAAACTTTATGTTGATATCGAAATAATTTTATTAGTGTACCTATTTGTTGATAAAACGATTTGAAATATTGTTTGTTCTAAATGCAGATAAATAAACTCTTATTAAAATTATGAAATATTAATTGCCTTAATTTTATTTCATATTATCTGCTTAAATTGCAATTAAAAATTCACATAAAAGCGACACGTTTTCATTAAATCCGATTGAGTCGTTTATTGTAGGTATTAATGAATAAAATAAATGATACTTACCTTATGTGTTTATGGATTTGACGTATGAATAGGTTGAATTCCGTCTAAAACGTCTCTTGTAATTTCACTTCTCAGAAGTGCGCTCAATTTTCGGTATGAATGAGTCCTTGACGACCATTCAAAATGATTTAATCTAAAAGGAAAATGTTGTGTGGACATATTAAATTACAGAAAATTATAGTTTAATTGTAAGCAACTGTGTTGTGTTCTTATTTCAGTAATTAAAAATGTCTTCATTTTATTGTATTGAGATAAGTTAAAATAATAATGCAATGATGATAATAGCAACACTGGTAATGGTGAGAAAAATATTTACCTTTGTTTCTGATGTCTGAATTTACGTCAAATTTTTAAGAATTCGATATGTCAATGAAATTTCGTGTTTATTTTGTTGTATTCATGTGAAATTTTTCTCATATTTGTCCAAACACAAATGCAACAAATACGACTTAATTACAAGATTCAATAAGCATATGATTTCGAAAAAGTGTTTATTTGGAAGAAGCAGGAAAATTACAACGACACTTATCTCATACCATATTTACCTTAGTCGCTCACATTGATTTTCACCAGTAACATCAAAATGCAGAGAAATCTTAAAATTGCTTGTTACATTTTGAATTTTTGTTTATAACTGTTGCTGTTACCTTTAAATGAATGTTCATATCGCAAACATAGATAAGTTTATCGTATTTCTAATAAATTTCGCTTCTGACTATGATTTGAAAATATTTCCGCCTTATCAGATTTAACATTTTAACTTACAAGACCAAGAAAATCAATTAAGAATCAGAAAAAAGATTTCTTTGTTGCTTAATTGTTGGTGAAGAAAAATTAACTTTTACCAGTTTGCAACATCTTGCGGTTTGGGTTAACGAAAAAAATTCTGTTTTTAAAGACCGTTACGCCACCGTAATCATAACAGTAAATAAATGATCTCCACACTAAAAGTAATACAATTATCCATAGTTATAGACGATAATGTTTTAGCTTCCTGCATAATCGTCAAGAATTTTATAAAATTCATTTAATAGAATAATTAACTAATTTGGTTAGAAAGTTGATTTGTGGAGAAAGTATTTGTATATTTTTTCATGCATCAATTGAGATAATGACGACAATTGCATTTGAATACATTTTATTACAATTTTAATGTGCCAGGTAGATACATTTTTTGTTCCTTTAATGTGATTTGAAATTTCAAACATCAGATAAGATCACAAATGACAATTTAATTGAAAAGAAATGTTTTCGATAAAATCTTTGACGTTATTCGTATTTAAAGGCGTAGTGAACAACAATCGAATTTTTAAGTGTTGATAATTTATCTACAACCTGTTTACACTCGAGCAATAGTTCAGTGGAATTGGAAAAGAAGTGAAAATTTAAATGTTTACCTCCCACTAATTTAAAGAAGAATACGTAAAGATAAGGTAAATTTAGTGATCTCATCCGGTTGTGGCGAAAACAATTTGAAGAAAACTATGTTTTATGATTTTTTTTATGATGAGTCGTCATAAATTTACAAAAACAAATAATTAACTGATAAAACGAATATTTATACTCAATTGATAGTAAAGTCGTTGTACATAATAGCCCAGAAATCCGATTTTTATTCTACCTATAAAAGACATAAATGGATCTTGAAAGTATAAAGCAAATCTCTCTTGACAACTAGATATTACAGTTAACTGTAGTTCCTGCAAACTTTTCGTTCTAAAAAAATTACAAGAATAACTGAATCGAGATCAATTACTGCCATTCAGATATATCCACACACACATACGCAATTGGAAATGTTAATTTTGATAAATTAAATAAATGAACATATGTTCAAATGTGTGATAATAATATGCTTCATTTTGATGGAGATTCATCACGATATATTATCATGTTCGATTACAATCTTGAAAGATTATTTTATTAGCATCCCGATCAGTGATTTTTTTCTGTGTTAACAAGAGCGTTTCAGCTCGTTACCATTTTTAAAATGGGTTTAGTTCATGACAAACGTCTTAATGATGTCTAAATATTGACAGTAATTTTCATTTTGTCTGCTAGGTGACTGATATATTAAGCTACCTAATAAAATACAAACGGTTAATTACAAGACCATAAGAACATTTATGGTAAACACAGTTTACTGTCGTTTCAGTTAGTGAAAACAGTTTCGGAAATTATCACCTCCTCAAGACAATGAGAGCGAAATCGGACAATTCACGCATCATGGTTGTTTCGATTTCGATTTAATTTTTGATTTTTCAGTTGTTTGAAAGTTGGCCCAAAACCAAAAATAACATGTTCTCAATTGCTTTCTCATGACGAGACGAGATCTTCTATCAGTGTACTTGTACAAGTGGCGCCTTTTCAAATGTAGGTAGTTCCGTTTATCAAAGTATCGTCGATTTAAAAGAGTGGAAAAATCTAGAGAGTAGAGTACCTGCTTAGTACAACGTTTAAACTAATTTCGAATGTAAATTTGGGGATAATAACTAACGACAAAACATCATAATTTAGTGGTAAATACGTTATCGACCGATAATACGATCATATAGTAATATAACGATCTTCAAATGAGATCGATGTTGTAAATATCGAATGACAAGTTATTTAATCCCGATTTTACTCTTTTATTTATGTGAAACAGACAGTTTTTATGGTGCACAAGCTCTATCAGTTTTATTGTCCAGATTTATTTATTCCTAATCAATAAACATTAAGGTTGTTTTTAATTACGGCTATTTAACCGCAGATACTTCACCATCACGAAATCGGTTTCTGTAATTCAACTATTAAGCGAAAAATCCCCGATTATTTTAAATTCTTAACATTAATCACATTATTGTGCAAGAAATTGTATAAATACATTTTTAAAACACCATTGTTCTTGCAAGAAGTCCATTTTCTATTTTACACAAGTTAAATGATTGTGTGGTGACATACCGTTATCACTCATTTATCACTAAAATAACTGATAAAATAAGAAAAATCCCGTTGCCTGGAACAGACCGGTAAAATGTACTTTAATCAGTTTTATTTGGTAGATTTATGACCCACTATGCTACTTACAATGATGCTGCACATGCCTACAATAATCTCTTTAGGAAATCGTTCGTATTTATTATTCTTTTTCCCAAACAAAAAATGATGATTTTTGAAGTATGTGAATAAGAGTGTTTTTCGTTTTATTTTTATTACAGAAAGTTGTTTAAATAAAACGTATCAACTCCTAGATAAAGCTGCTTTAGGAATTATCTCTGATTCTAAATTGGGAAAATGACCAAAGATCAAATCACTTCAAGAAACTCACCTAACAGCCTAACGAGCTTGTCTAAGGTGTCAACTAAGATAATGTTCGCATAATCAAAACACAACTATTCATTTGTAACAGGATAACGTAAAATCGATGGATCCTCACCGCTCTTTGTACTCGCAATTTCTTGTGGGATCTGTTTTACTCTTATTGCGACATTCGAGATATGTCACATTGTTGGCAAGTCTGGATGGTTAATTAATATTTCTGCTGAGTTATGGTTTCATCTTGGGTTTTATTTATTAAAAACTCAAATTGTAATTTTATGAAAACATTACGTTTCAACAAAAACAAACAGAAAGAGAATGAAATAAAGACTAAAATTTCCGTTTCCATTTCTTTGAAAGCCTAGAATCGTTTAAACCACAACAACTATTACATTTGTGTGTTGTTGCGTAATAATTAGTCTATATATCGTTTAAACGTGACTTAAAAAAATAATAGCAAATTTATGTGGTTCTTAAAGATGCTTCTTCTTATTCCATAAATAGATTTTTTAAATTATCTCATTGTTGTAATAACTCAAATATGTATGTTGTACCAAGAATCCAAGACACGAATTTTATCTTTATTTCTAGATGTTCGACAAGATTTTTGAACTTTCGAACTTTCCCGTTTTAATTTAATCGAATTTAAAAATCGGTTTTGACTAATCATCTGATTCTTTTCATTAATTATTGAAATCGTCGATTTATCTAGTAGACGATTAAAGTTTATCTTGGGTAAATTATTGACTAATACATTACTTCATTCAGATAAATAAAAATACAATACACCAATATACAGGCTGCTCCAATATTATACATGACAGAATGCAGGATGTCTCAAAATTCGCGAATTCCGAATTCAAAGCGTGGTAGGGAAGGACCCAGTGGAGCTCTAAAAAAATTCACTCTTCCTGAAGAAAATATACTGAAGTGATCCCCTACAACGCTCTGAATTCGGAATTCGGCGAATTTTGAGACACCCTGTATAAATGTATTCAAGTTGGTTGGCCTTATCGGGCGTCTAATTATGCATAATTTTTGAATCAAGTTTAATTTTTTCAGAATACTGGAACTTCCTGTATAAAGCTGTTCGATTAACTTAACTGTAAAATTCGTTGTTGTTTCATAATTGGAAGTGCGTAAATCTTCTGATATTAAACGAGAAGTCTTTTGTATTTACCGGATGAAACAAAGTTATGTATGTCGCATATCCTGGAAATATTCCGTTGAGAAGGCCAATTAGAAGTGTTTTTAATTCTTTAGTTCTATCTTATCAGAAAGGTTGATATAACAATAGTGAAAAGTATCAAAATGTATTTGATGATTTCTTCCGAAGAAGACCGTTATGTCAATAATGCTCCAACACACTTATCATTGACGATAAATGTACTTAATCGATTCACGTACAAATATCGAGCAGAATTCCAACCAAATACACAATACCAGAATTCTACAAAATTTGTAACGAACAAAACACGGAACTAACTTGTCCTGGTATGGCTCAAACGGATTTAACTTTGGTCGTGACATAATTTTTTGTTTAGTTAATAATGCACAGTCATCTTTTTGAGGTTTTTTATTCTACAATTCTGATTTAAAATTTTTCATAGTCAACAGTTATTATACTGAATCGTTTTTAATTACTGTTATCAAATCGCGAAACTGATGAATTTAAGTAAGAATAATCACTTATTAGACTTATAAAGATAAAACTATAATTATCCTGTAATTATAATACGATAGTTTTATGCAACAAACACTGAGCACACGGAAACAACAAAATTTTGTTGGAATTTTGTGTGACGAGTATATAAGTGTACTGAAATTAAATGCTCATCGAACAAAATATAAATTACTGTAGTGTTAGGTTAATTAGAAAGGATGTAAAGACAGATCATTTCTTACTGAAAATAAAATTGTATTTCTATGGGCAAATATTATTTTTTACCATTGCATAGCGTAAATTTATCCAGTGTAATTTTTGTTATAAAAATTATCTCACAATAAAAACTTAAATCAGACGTTATAATTTGGGCAGGTTTCAATTTTAAATTGGATTTTCAAAATACAATTCGAATTTAATGGCAACCGGTTTAATGACTTGGGTATTTACGTGAGTTCATTAGTTTCTGTCATCGAACGAACACATTTTTCTAAAAAATATTTTTTACTTACGAGGGATAGTGATGAATAGCCAGCTTTACAAAAATTAACTAACACGTGCAACACGGAGAAAAGAACAACCAGCATTCACAACACTGGGGCTAGTTTAAGTACGTACTAAAACCATGAGCGAAATGTTCCAGGTACGCAGGTACTCTTGAAAATTGCTAGATAATAGATAGTGACGTCAGACACTGTTTGAATCTTAGCTACCTCTCGGTAGTTATGCGCTCTGTTATTGAAGGAAATTGTGGACATGCCCCTCCATTTAAAAAGCAACAGCTTTTCGCCCCAGTAACCTTCACTTATCCTTATTGTTATAACGATAGTGATAGATAAACAGTACTATATTTTCTTTTATTTAAGACAAGTGCTAATTTTATTTACAATCATCTAATTGACATATTATTTGGCAGATGGGATACAGTTAACAATAAGAATGTCTCCATTTTATTAATGAATAATTGCCAACTGCACATTCTTTTTCTTGTACGTCCAAATGAAATAACTCTCGGATACATTTAATTGGACTAAATAGAATGGTACTATTAGATTCTAGGATGCTAGAACTCTGGAACGTTGCATTTTTCAACCTACATTTTTATTTGATAAGAGTAACTAATTTTGTAAATTCTATTTCTCTATATTAGTGTTTTTGAATTACAACTTCCACGATCCTGGGAGCAAAATTTTAATAAAATACGCTGTTCCTTAAGAATTCCAAGGAGAATAACTTACTGTTAGAGTTTTTGGAGGACACTTTTTACTGTTATATCTAACACAAATAACACTTTTCCAAATAGCGTAAGTTTTGATCGTAATTGAAATTCGATTACGCTAAATACAACTGGTATAATTTTAGTGTAGTAAATGTAAAAATTTTTCATTAACCGAAATAAGTTTCCTGTAATGATGCAAATGCCTAGTAAAATCTTGTAAAGCATTATTTTCATTCATTTATTGAGTAATATTGGGCAAATGTGAATTGAAGTCAATAAAATCGTTTTTTCAACTAAAAGGATCCATAAATGACGTCAACTTCGGTAAATTGACAAAACAAATGATTTTATTCGATGTTTATTAACAGATTTTTACTACTGCATTATGTATTATCTACTAATTGTTACTAGGTATTAGTACACAGTATTTCGAAACAGCGAAACACTTTTTTAATGAATTCTAAAGTTCACGTATTTTATGTAGGCACGTGCAGTATAAATCATACTCTTTCGACTAAGTATTTCATTTTTTTCCACTTTCCCATATGTCATTCACATTGTCTTTTATCACGCATTCTCTTCAACTTTTTTTTTAATGGAAGATTCTCTTCTGTTGCTTAATTTAGGATAATAGGATTATGCAAAATTGTGGAAAGGTCCATTAGATACGTACAATGCATTTGTATTAAAAAAACAAAGGAATAATTTTTGCTGTTGCTTAATTTTCACTTTTTAAATGATTATATTAATACATGGTTTATTCAACTTCGCGAAGTACTCAATATGTTTTATTATTTATTATTATTCCGTATATTAGAGAGATAACAAGCATACTGCTACATCAATTTCACAATCAAGTTCTTTCCAATATTTTTTAATCTAAAGAGGTTTTTGTTAATATTGACGTCGCTTCCTCTTTAATTACTTAAGTCATTGAAAAATCGCGTAATCATTTCGGAAACAATCATGCCAATTCGAAATAGAACAATTTTTTTTTAAAGATGTGGCAATTAAAAACACATTTTAGAGCGGCTATCAATACACAATCAAAATCTGTGATAACACAATGACGTTAATTAAAATTGCACCTGTCCCCGTGATTTTATGCAATAAGAAAAAGTGAGATTGTGAGGTACCCACTTTGTTCTAGGAAAAATGGATCTATAATGAGGTCGTTAAGAGATAAGAAATAACAATTTTTGTTTTATAATCAAGGATGTTGGTCCTGTCCTGTGCCACAAATTTCTTTCTAGGACAGTCTGGATACTTGAAATTTTGTCCCTTAGATAAAAATAACACAAGAATTTTATCAGATTAAAGAAAAATGTATGTTAAGTGGATTTATTGAAGATCATATCAATTTGGATCTTAATAGTGACGCAGGTATATGTATATAAATGCATGCATCAGTGCGTGCAACAATATTTTCCAAAAGTTTTTTTCCAATGATATACAGGGTGTCGCAAAATTAACGTATTCCAAGACCCCTGTCTTGTAGGGAAAAATCTCAGGAATCTCGAAAAAATAAAATAAAAAATATAGAGGGAAGGTCTTTACAAAGATATATGGATCTCAAGGTTCAAACTTTTCATCATGTTTTCTTCAAATAAAAAATATAAATCGTTGTCATTCATTTTGAAATATGGTGAGGATGATTATGTAAAATATTAAAATATAAATGAAAAGACATTTCTTGAAAAAACAGCTTTATCTCGAAAAAATAAAAGTTTTATTTTTCCAATTTTTGTTTAAAAGGGAAGTACAACAATTTTTTTTTAAACATTTTTACTTGGTCAACAGGATGTCCCCTACTAAGCCCCGAACTCGGAATACGATAATTTTAAGACAGCGTATGCATGTATGCATATATAAATATATCGGGTGTGTCAAAAGGTCGGACACCAAATAAGGTACACAATTTAGGGTAATTATGGAACATGAAGAAAAATGTTTCTTTGGTGTTGGCCTTTAAGAACTTTTGGAAGTTACGAGTACAACTAATCTACCTATAAAACTAAGTGATCCTGTTATTCATCTGGGAACATAATGAAGTGCCCTAAAAAACCCTAAAACTTCTTTCACGAATACTTTTGAAATCGTGGGAGAGTAGTTTTCCAAACGCGGCAACAATGCTAACATATCATAGCGACGAAAAAAAAGTACCTTTATAAAATAAATGTCAATTAAATTGTGACAGTTTTCAAATTGTTTTCAAAATGAGTTTTTGAACTCACTAACTTCAAAATGTCATTTCGCAAACGCAGCAGTTAACCGCGAACGTAAATTTCACGCACTAGTGCTTCAAAATCATCCAAAAAGCATTGGCCTTTTTCTGAAAATTTCTCATTTCTCCAATTTGGATGTTGAAAACTCCTAAAGAATGAAAATAAATCGCTATTAATTCGATTGACATTTGGGCAAGTGCTATCTATTCACTAAATTGGGAACTATTGCCTAATAATTTTAAAATGCTAATGTTCATTTCAAAAAATACTGTACAAACCTCAACGCGCAAATGAAGCACTCGCTCGTCGCTCGTGCCGCAAATAGTATTTTTAGTTACCTATTACGTTGATCCCATTTTCATTTTCTCTTTCTGAGAGTTTTTTCTTTAACTGAAAGCTGCAGAATAGTTTTTGGTATAAAATCGGGGTCTATGTATGCTATGTATGCTACTAACACGCCTGTCCGTCTTTTTTGTACACCCGATATACAGTACTTACCAAAAGGTTGTGACTGGGACATTTTTTCATACATATAATTTAATAAAAATAAAATTCTGACCCTGATTGTTTTAAAACGAAAAATTTGACCGACAGAAATGATCACGTGACTTGGGGTACACCTCGAATTTGACATTTAAAAAAAAATCCAGGTAAATATACCAAAAATAGATTGAGAAAAAAGTTGATTGTGATCAGATATTGTGTAAATTTTAAGAAAAAAAATCCATAAAAATAATTCACCTATTTAGGCAAAGATAATTATAATTCCGAAATTGGCCGAACAAAAAACCTATGAGAGAACAAATCTGAGATTTAAGCATCTTAAACTTGCAATTATTTTTATTTTGAACTAATTTTTGAAATATTGTACCGCTACATTAATTTACATAATTTTTGAATGAGAGTCCTTTCAAACATTTAGGAAAAATTTGGTGTCATTGAAATCATGAAAACATCACCGGTTTTTGAAATAAATGGGATTTGATATTAAAGTGCAAAATTTAGTTATGGTTTATTATTAAATTGGGCGGTCAGTTCCACAAAACAAGTTGACGTAGGTTGTTGATGGTACCCTTTAGGGACTAGAAAAGTGGTCAACAGATGTTTCCCAACAATGAGATATTTATTTATGACACTGCAGTTGTAAATCTTGGTCATTTTTCGCTCTTAATGTTAAAATTGGAATAATTCCAAAACGAATAATTACCTTTGGATGCGAATTTCATAAATGTGTTCTTTGAATTAATTGTGTATTATGAGCGTGTACGATTTTTTAAATTTTATGACTCTGAATTAAGTGATAAGGGAAAATTGATTACACACATTTGAAGTCTTATATCAAGGGAATGTAACCGTAAAGTTTCGTAATTTTTACTAATTTTTTAATAGGGTTAAATGTGCGGCCGGTAAAACTTCGCACACCCGGTATATATGTACATACTATGTACTAAAAATTTTTTTTTTTAACTTACACAACGGCATCGAATTATTTAAGACAAATCCCATTTTCTAAGTTTCTTTTATGTTAAATCAAAACTCACATGATCAAACTTGTCAGTCATATTTTTAGTCTTGAGATAAGCGGCGATTATTGTAGGAAAATTTTTGCCAAATCAATCACCGTTCTGTTCAACAGTGAATGGGTTCTTCAATTCTATCAATTTAATCTGTAGTTATGACCATTTGAATGTGGTTTCACTGTAGTTGTTTAAAGTAATTTTCGAACACAAATACCATTTGGGAACATGTTTGAGATGGATATTCTTTTTTAACAGGATGGAGCCCCCACACTATTTTAGGCTTCAACCAAACAAATCCAAATAAGAGTATTGGTAGAGGTGGTTTAATGGAGTAACCAGCTCGTTCACCCGATTTAATACTCTTCTTATGAAGATATGTAAAATCACTGGTTTACATTATCCAACATAAATATTGGAAAATCTGAGGAACACAATTACCCGGGAAAGTGTGCCTTCGGAATATCAAAATAAACTATTTTGTTGCTACGAGTTTTATTTACATTTTCCCTCAATTTCAGTAGGCGTTAGGTTATTTATTGTTTTGTTATTTATTTATCAATATTAGTCAATTATTAAAATTGTATGTAACTTATTAAATTACTTTAAATACAACTATGAAACCACATTCAAACCAACGTAACTCCAGAACAGATTGATGGAATTGAAAAATCCAGTTGCTGTTGATAAAGAATTGAAAGACATTTTAAATGATGGACCACATGACCTCCAAGACCTTCAAGAGTTAGAAGGTGAGGAGGGGGGCACAATTTACGTCCACACTCGATATTATCAATTTACGTGCTATCCAACAAATCAAAATCTTTAAAATGAAGTTAGACGTAGTTCCCTACAATAAAATGAAAGAATTCTGATAAGTAAATCATGGAAAAATAAACACAAAACGTCACAAAAGGTAAAACCCCTATAAATTTGTTTCTAAAACAATATTGTTGTAAGTAAAATTATGTGGGATTGTGATAACAGTGTGGGTTTTTACCTCTTGTATTTTTGCTCCAGATAATCTGTTCTAATGGCATAACTGAACTCTAAACCTGTCACAATGGTGTAGTGCGTTTGAAATTTCAAACAATAAAACGTTTATAAAACAATGAGAGCACATTTTTCTAATCACGTTTCTCATAAGTTTCAGTTTTTTAAAATAAAATTTCTAAGAGATCATGTGATGGGAAATGTTGGTGGAAATGCATTGAAATGTCTCTTAAAGAACGAAATTATGTGTTTTCGTGTTGTTATTGATAAGAATTTGAATAACGTGGCAAAATATATTTGCAAAAATAATTTATTAAAAATTAAGTATGTATCTTGATGCAGTCCAGAAATATTGACGATAGTATCGTAAGTCATTAGCATATTTTTCATTGTAAATAATATTATATATCGCTGTTATTTCTTTTAATACTATGACATTTATGTCTCAAAGGTATTCAAGCTATAAATAATTAATCCAAAATTCCAGCGGCCCCGAATCTGAAAGCTACTTCTATACCAACAAATTAAGTCGTTTTGCTCGATCGATCTGACCGACCCTGTCACAATTGCAACATTATTTTTTATTCTATAAATTTCTAGAAAACAACACGAACAAATCTGTTCAAAATATATATACTTTAATTTAAATACAATCATATTCAAGCTCATATAAATTACTCAAAAATCTTTTTTATTTTTAATGTAGTCATCCACATAATTGCAAATTTAACTGAATTCTGTTTTCTGAAGAAGCAGTTCGAAGACAAACTGTAAATCGCGGTCATGAAGCGTAAAGCTGATCACTTGTGAGAACTTGGCTTAGTTCCATAAGATGACTTTAAAACCGTTTATACTTATTAGTCGTGGTTAGTTGTTAACTTATTTCAATTGTTACGTAAAACGTAAAGCATATATCCATTTTCAATCAAAGGCTTATGTTATGTTATTTAATCAGATAATACTGGATTTAAAATACTTAATTGGTAAATTAAGATCTATGTTTTCATCTGTGTTTAACTTAGATTAAA
Source organism: Tenebrio molitor (assembly GCF_963966145.1). Taxonomy (NCBI): domain Eukaryota; kingdom Metazoa; phylum Arthropoda; class Insecta; order Coleoptera; family Tenebrionidae; genus Tenebrio; species Tenebrio molitor. The sequence goes on from NC_091055.1 coordinate 948,894, forward strand.
AAAAAAAATACATAAAACTTCAATATTGACACCTAATTGATAACATTAGATTTAGTGCCTATCAGGATTAGTTAAGTTGCTAGAAATTATAAGGAACATGCAGGGAAAAAGTGGGAAGATAAAAATCAATCATACTTAATTTCATTAATGCGTTTCAAATTCAAATAAATTAAAATTAAATTGTTTAATAAATATATTTTAAAAGTAACTGTCCCAAAAAAGTCATCTTTTCTAATTATATATAAGACAATTACAGTAAATAAAAAGGCATCGAAATGGCAATTGCTCATTCCTGAATTAATCTGAAACCTATTAAGACTGTAATTTCAATTCGATGAACATAAGAATGGTCGACCAAACAATGTGAAATTCGAGCACAAATGTTGGTCTATTTTTACCTTAACCAGCTTCAGACGTAACCAGATGAAAATGAACTAATTAACTGGATCAAAATGATAACTGCTTATAACGTTACCACAAAAAAAACTTAATGTCAATCGTGATTTAAATGTGTCCAAATAACAATTCAATCAATTTTACAAATCAATCACCAGGTAAGTATCGTCTACTGGTTTATCAGCAGTCGGTTTATTCCTTTATCATCACAACCGTATTATTATTAGTTTTCCGAAATGTGGATTGGTCGAAAGCCAAATTGACAAAGCTAGTGATATTATGTATTATACTATAAATCACGTGATCGTACAAAAAAGCTGTTGTATAAATTTATTTTATATTACAATAGTTGAAGGAGAGAAATCACTAAATCAGTTTGTCGTCCTCAAAATGACACATTTAATCATAACCTTCAAACTTCAAACGGGATACTGGACGATAAAATATAGCGAATGCTTTTTCTCCCAATTGTTCCAGGATCACATTTTATATAAACAACATGGCCGGCGATCATCAGAAAAAAAATCTTTACTTACCTGCTGCTATTTTAATTGACAATCACTTGACTTCGGTATAAAAAAAACGATTGTTTCTTTTACGCTTCGCCAAAAAAAGTTATCAGAAAATTGCGAGGGCGCAATTAATCTAATCATCCAATTACAGTCTAATTTAAATCTGGAAACATAATAACAAAATCTTTTGGTTGAGCCGCTCGTATAAAGCATTTTATATGGCTCCAAGTTAGCGTGGCAAGAAAATGATAACATCAATCAATTTATTTATTTATAACCTTGACTCAAGTAAAATATGTCAACCGCAGAAGTCAATAAAAAATAAATATATAATATGTTTTAAATATTATCACCTTGTAGCTTGTAAGCTTGTAGTAATCAAATACAGGCCACGCTACCAAAAAATTATTTGGAAAATATCATTACAAGTGGAGTTTTGGTCAACGAACTGCATTTTGTGGCAAAATAAGTTATGAAAAATCTTTGTCACCCTCTTATTATGTAAGATCAATATATTTCGATTTTGTAGGCGTCAAAAGCTGTGATATCGGTCGTGTTATCACCTCAAATCAGACGCCATTTGCACAAAGAACCAACGGCCTTTTATTATCGAATTAAACACTTAAATTCTATTTGATTTTATCATAATTTAATTTAAATTTGCGTCAGTCACCACGATAATAATAAATAACCTAGACGCACCTTTAAGGTCATGAAAATGTCTGTCGCAGAAAGAGAATTTTGAAAAAGTTCAAAACCAACATCACAGTCTAGCTAACTGTTGTCAACAAAAATATCTTACCGCAAGAAGTTTTTTATATCTATTGTGAACACTGAGGGTTTGTAACTTTTTGCAATGTAAAAATGCAAACAAAGTAATGCAGCAGCATGTTATCAATTGTAAAGATTTCTTAGCGAAAATAATGCAATTAAATCTTAGAAGTTATATTTGTAAATTGTTTCTACTCAAAGATGTTTTCAACTTTTCAATCTTGACTACCCAAGCTATCTATGATGTTTCGATCATATCTTTTTGTTATAATAATTAATTGACGTCAATGCATGTGATCAAAAAATGTAATTCAGTGTGCTAAATTGCAATACATATCTTAAATAAATTACACAGATCAAAGTGGTTAACTTGTTATATCTAAGTAATTGATTTCAAAGTAACGATTTACAAACATAGAAGGTAACTTAAAGTAAATTATGTAACATTTAGGTTCATACTTACCAAGAGTAGGGTCTGTAATTAAAAAAAGAAATAAAATTAAAACTAAATATGATGAAATATTTATGTTATTTCAAACTTCCTTTATATTTTTACTAAATCAGTTTTGCTAATTGATCACTTAGCATCAACATTTCAGAATAAAATAAACGTGATCATAACTTAAAATATTGTAAGGGATTATGTATACTTTGGATTAATTAGTGAGTAATCGCAAAATGACAAGTTAATAAATATGTTTATTGTAAAAATGTTAATCTGAAATGTAACTTTTCACTTATCGTTCATTTGTGGCTGTCAGTATAGCTTGTAAACTTTCACGATGTTAATAAAAATAAATGGTAATAAATAATTTTTAAATGAAATAAAAATTTCAACTGGAAATATTATTATATCTGGTGTTATCTATACCGTGTGTGGATTTTACAGTAATTGCACATTTTTTCCCAGAACAATTTTCTTTTTATCTCGTTTCCAATTTTTATTTACTTCGAGATCATGTTTGTTCAAGTTTTAATTAGATTTAATTGTGTAATTAAGCATTACAAGCGGCATCCAGTCAATGCGTCACACTTAATAACGGTAAACTAGTGACAGCGATTTAAAAAAATTTAGTCACTCGACTTCTCTAGGTTTTTTTTAAGTACAACATAACACAAAAATTTTCATTAATTAAAGTCATTCAAAATGCGAACTCTAAACTTACATCTGATGTTGATATTAAGTTTATAAATGTTAAGCTTTTTATGGTAGATAAATGTGTTTATCAATATTAAAAAAAAACTGACTAAAACCGGAAGTTACTCGTCGAAGAATTCGACATTACCAGAAATGTGTAGGTACATTCAATATTTGATTAAAAATTAACCGGATTACATAATTACCATATTTCTTGGCTTACGCAACCAATAATAATAATTATTTGATTTAGAAAACAAAGGTTTGTCTTAGTATTTAATGTTAACGTGCATAATTGATATTTGTGATTAGAAGAATTGGTCTCGCTACTCGTTTATCGATCGTTTCTCATTTATTGTTTAAAAATATTTCATCTGCTGCCGGTCGACATATTGGAGGACCGTAATGCTCAGTAATATAATTGATTAAATTATTTATTACGTTTCCGAATTTCAGTCGTCAACCTGCGGTCCTTCGAGCCAAATATCGCATTACGAAGTCCTTACAAAAATAACAAGATAATACATTAAAACTTGGCTTTAATATTTGATGACACATTAACGACGAATCTAATATTGTAGAAACATGGAAAAAAATCATTTGGATGATGGCTTTGTTAATTTTTAATCAAAACAGTCTTTTAATTAAATTTTCTTTTTGTTTACTTTCTGACCCAAAAAACTGGACCCTTATACATTTTTAAATTTGAGACGATTCGATTAGGCTTTAATTTTACACTACTAAAAAATTCAATCTAATACGCAACCAGCAATACATCTTACCTGTATTACTCATGAAAACAAACACGTGGAAGGAAATGGGATTATAAATAACGATTTTCTCCAAATATTTCTTTATTTTTTTTCTTAGGTCTATCCATAATACATAATTATTTGCCACTAAACCGTATGCTTAGCAAGTACAATACATTTCATTTTAATAATACTCATTTCTGAATATGAAAATGTAAAAAGTGTAAGTTTTACTACAGAAGTTACTAAGTAAACGGTCTAAACATGCGCCGTATTTTATAATAAATTTATTTATATCACCCTTTGTATTTTATGATTAAATAAAAACTAGATTAGACTAGATATACTACGGGCACATATTTGGAACGTTTGTTACAGTTGATTAAATATTTCCAACGACAAGAATAGAACTGAAATGTCAAAAAACAAAGAAAATTGGTTTGCTAGAGCTAAAGGATTGACGTTTCGATAGAGTATCGTTTGTCTCAATTATTGTGCAACCTCGACAGATTTATCAACAGAAATTCAACAATGCATCTAGATCGCGGTTGCAAAATATGCATCTTTGAGACTGCAGCGTGTTGTTCTATTCTTGTTAGGTAACTCGTATAAAATATTTAACATTAATCGGTTTAGATCTGCATCGGTATGTTTGTTGTAGACAGATTAAAAATATATAATTGTTTGGTTGAAAATAAGATTGGGATGGCAGTTGGGAGATAGTAATAGTTTGATACGTTATACACAGACATAACACATAAAGGATAAAGCATAAACACTTACACAATCTATTCCAAACCATTCATTGGGCGCCTTATTTAAAACGCAGAATAATATGAAAATAGTTATATTTATATGTATATTTTATATATCTGAGTCTCCAATGTAAATAGATATAATCTCATGTGAAATACTCTACAAAAACATTCTATAACTTATGTGGTATCCTAAACATCCTTAAGACTAATTTTGATTTTGTGCCTCCGATTTTATAGTATAATTATAACAACACGCCTTTCAGCAACATTCGCGCAGAGTCACATACTCCAGATATATACGCTATGATTCCCACTGTCGCGAATCATCATTTCGAAAAATTTGCGGTAATGGGAACTGAGGTTATTTTGTTATAAAGCTGACAGGAACTCCTCGGTTTACACCGTGGTCATCCACATCCGGAAACCGGAAAGATATAGAGGTAGTGACGGACACAGCGGCTCTCCCGCTTCTTTGATCACCTATCACAATACAGATTCGTCTCGATTCCACGAAACGTCGTCCCACCAATTTACATAATTTTCAACTTTCCATTACACTAATTATTACCGCACGCGTGCGAGATGCGTTTCGTTGGAATAGAGACAAGTTGGCTGCATAAAATTGTGTTGTATGGCGTTATGGATGCTAAATGTTTGGACTACTGTACCGTGCAATTTCCACAAAAAATGTGAATTAATCCTCGAACTCCCTTTTTCGATAAAGGATTATTTCTGACAATGGAACGGCTGCAACTTGGCCAATTTTACCCCGTTGCCCCTAAAATTGTGTTTATTTTATTTGTGTATTTGAAATTTCACCCTAACCGTCAAAGGGAAAAATCAATTTAATCTTCCTGTTACGATTTTGAAGGATCCAACAAAGAACTGGCAGCTTTAATGACAATAGAAAAGGACGCACGTGCCAGACGGTTTTGCACAAATCTGGAAATCAACATACGGCTAGACCTGTTGTTTGTCATCATACCACCCCTTTACGGCGAAATTCCCCTTTTACGTAAAATACGACCCTCATTTTACAATAATTACATATTTTGATGTCATTTCGAACATCTGCCTGTCGCCACAATAACAACGGATTAAACAACGAAAATTCCGAATACGATTTTTTTTCGAAATAAAAATTTGTCCAGCTGCACTAATTAAGCGGTCACCCCTAAATCAGGTACAATCATATAAAATTTCAAAGAATTCTTTAATTAAACACCGTACCTTGTAAAAATTTTACGGTAATTTTGTGAGGGGTGTAAAAGGAAGGTCGTTAAATTTCATTAAGCACTGTTTGATTGTTGAGATGAATATTTAATAGACAGTCGAAGCCAGAAAATTTTGTTGTATTATTGATTTTAGAAGTGTAATTAGTGCTTGTGGTCAGTCGAAGTCGTGTGTTTATTATCAATTTAACGTTATTAAGGGATGGAGAGAAACGAAGTTTTATTTTTATGAATGATATATGAAAGAATTTTGTGAAAAACAATTTAAGAGGTAGAAAGTAAATACAAACGGGAAAATGTGTAAAGACACAGAGAAAATTGGAGTGATTCCCAGAAATTAAGGGAGGAAAAAGATAAATTTATAAAATAGATAAAAGACAGAGAAAACCTCGATGCGTGTTGTGTAAATTAGATTACCAGGCTCGAAGAAGAAACTGCTTCCGGCAAAAATACACTTTTTCATTTCTTATACCAGAGATGACAAAGAGAAATTATAAAAATTATTCTCGTTCAGATAACAGAAAAACTTTTAATAATACAACGGTTTCAATTTCATAATTGGGAACCCGGCCTATTTCATTAAGTTTCTCCGAGTGTATGACGTTGCTTTCCGCACGCTGAAACCGCGCCTTTATATGTGAGTCGTAAATTTACTGAAATGTGGATTTGGAAAAATATAGGTTTATCCCATTTCTTTTATCAGGGGTGGCAGCTAAATGACCAAACAACCGAGGGTAAAATCCATAGTCGCCGGACCTTTATTATTTTCATCGCGCTACACAGTTTTACAAAACACCAATTTCCTTTTACGACTTTCATTAAAAACACACTCAAATACTGCATCCGCAAACAAAACTCTTCGATCATCCACTTCCATTGGCAATTTTAACAAATCGAACGAATAAGCAAATTAAAAAAAAAAGAAAATAATAATAATAGAGAAACGTGAGCGAATCCGGACTTTCCGGGAGAGATGAAGTTATAAAGCTGCACGCCAGTGAAGCGACAAAGGTTTCTGTGGTTTGAGATGTGCTAGAGATAAACGAATACGATAGGAAATCAATAGGACAATAATTATAGAATTTCTGTAACGTCGAAAACATTCTGCAATCTTTTGTTGCTAAGGGTTTCTATTATTGCGGGGATTTCCTCGTAGCCCAAACATTTAGACAAAGTTATACACACTGTTGCCTAAAAAAGTCAACCGAACACGAATCAGATTAAATGAAATGTCGTTTTTACACGTTAAATATTTAACACATAAAAATGCATAATATTGACTAGAATAAATATAAATTATTTAAGTAGCTCACATAAATAAAAATGACTAGATTTTAGGACTAGGAGTGCGGACCTTTTTAGCACAGTGTGCAGTAGTAAATTCGTAACATAGTTCTAAATAATAGGTATTATTAAAAATAAGGTAAAATTCCAACGCTATTTGCAATAAAAACCAACACACAAGAATAGTTAGCGTAACGCAATTATAGAACCCGTATTAAAAAGTTTCTTTTAACGAATAAGAAGATGTGCCACGTTTCGTACCTTGGAAGTTCTGGAACATTATACTACGAACAACTTATGATTAACATTGGAACATCCGCAAGATACGAACCGTGATTTTGATTTTTTGCTCATTTAATCCTAAATCGAACACCTTACAATTTTTTTTTGTTAAAAAGTGAGGCCTTTTTCTACGTGGTCGCCTGCTAAATAACAACTGACGTGCGAATAGTGTTTTATCAAGGCTCACTTCCATTTCTATGGCGTTTTGCACATAAATTATGCACGTATTGTTACACAAGTAGCACGATTGTTCGATACCACGTGTTCGTATTCAAATTTTCGCCATTGATGATCGTTCACGGGATATCGGCCGGAACGATAAAAGCACTCCCCCACTCCACACGTTAATTAAAGCACGTTAATTAGTCATCTCCCCTCCCGAGGCCATCTTGACGACGTTTATAATCAGTCGCGACCGGTTTAAATCTCGCTGGCAGATTGAGCTAGTACAATGCGAGCTGAACAGATGCATAAATTTATAAAAAAAAAATTATATTTTAGGGGTTTTGTCAAGGTTAGCAAGGGGAGGTCGAAGGGAGGTCGCCACGCGCCAAGGCAGATGTTTACAGAATTTAGGAAATAGGGACGGGGCTTTACAATAATACAAAAAATTCTAAAGAAATCACAAATAATTTGCATTCGGTCATAAAACCAGAAATGGTCGTTTTATACGGTACCGCCGTTATCAATGTAATCACGCGGAACCTTCGTCGTGCAATTTGAATACGAACAGTGGTGCATCGTTATAAAACATCTGTATTTTGTACCTTATAATGTAAAAACATAGATATAATATTTCATAGCACCCAGGCTGTTACATTATGAAATAGCAGGTCGTTTGCAATTACTCAAGGCACACAGCTTAGTATTATAACTAGTAATTAGCAAAGGTAGTCAGTTTGTACTATACAACAATTCAAACAATATGTTAGTTACCGGTGGAATGTATGCCGACGTTGAAGGCCCACCTCGGCTTCAAAAGAAATCTATTTAAAGTGATACCTGATGCTTCTGAAGGCGTCAAGAGCCAAAAATTGCTCTCACTTTTAAATCAAGATTCCGTTTGAAATCGACAAACCACCGCCCACAACGGTAACAACCCCTACATACGTTGTCAGTTAACACACGACTAAGTGGATCATTTTTATTTGTGTCGTCGAAAAGAAGAAAGGGTAGTATTTTCGAATTACCTATTTTATTAGAGGTCACTCCATTTTGTCTCGAATACGAGAAATAAAAATAGTTGTCGATTATCAGAAATGTAAAAACGAAGAGTTTAGAATTTTGTGATGGAGATGAAGTGACACGGTAATAATTAGGGTGGCTTGTTGGATAAAGCGTCAATCAAGAAATTAGATTGTAGAAGCAAAGCTGGCAAATGAATAAATTTAATTGGTTAGGGGTCCGAATAAGGTAAGAGTTTTTCGTCCGATTTTGGAGTAGGTCCTGATGCGGACGGGGTCGTGCCGGTTGTGGGGGCGTAAATTGGGGGATGCTACCGAGACGACATGGGCGCTCGCGTCTTATTCGGAACGTAGAACGTTTAAGGTTGATTTTGGCTCGGTGGAGGTTAGAGTGGCATAATTGACAAAGTTATGAGGGTATTGATTGTACTGCGGAGGCAACGTATGGCGTCCAGTAGTTATTCGGCGTCACGTCGTCCGGCAACATTTTAATCTGGAGTTTATGAGGATATGGAGCGTGGAAGACGCCCGGCCGTGGGACTGAACTGAACAGAACAACGAACGAACTAAAAAATACGGATAGACGACGGGTCAGAGGCGCGTTGCTGATATAGGCCGCAGAAGGGGCGGTCCGCGGGGACCGCCGCCCCCAGCGGAGACAAGTGATCATGTGAACGTGATATATCCTACTACTAGTCAGGAACTCGAGACAGGAAAACGGTAATACCGCGTTGAGGTCTGATTGTACTCGTTTCAGCTAACCCTGAGTTGCGCTTGTCCGGGAACTCCCAAAAACCTAACCACGCAACTGGTCAGAACCAAAACCTTCCAGTGATGGTTGTCGACAGTTGGATGGATCAGAGGAGGGGTTTCAGATGAATTTACCATGAACCTGAGTTGCGTGGACTGGGCATGCGGAACGTTAACTGACTGTTGAGCAAGCTACATCTAACAACTCAATACATACACACTTGTGAACGAATAGTATCATATCGAGAGATAAAATAGGAACTTCTTTAAACATCACCTAAAGCTTTCTATCGTACAAAACATCAGTATCTCGATATTTTAAAGTGAAAATCAACAGACTATATAAAATTTCACTCAGTCTTTCCGGTATTTGCATAAAAATATGTGCTCATATGTTCCCCATAATATATGAGGCCTCTTGCAAATATAGGAATACGCTTATATATATTTCTTTTAAGATTATACAATATAATCAAATAAAATTAATAAAAATCACAGGTGTCGTCGAATCGCCATCGATAGTTTCTTAAAAAAATATGTCACATCTATGCAAACTACGTGTAGGAAACTGCTTAGGCCGGGGTGAGAGTGAATGTAACGGTGAGAGGTGCGGGCTGCTTTTGGAACACCGGCAAAAACACAACGGCCGGAACAACTCTTCTTTCCGCAGCAGCTTCCTCAACTAAAAACGCTTGCATCACATACCCCGCATCCTCGCCCCCTTGAGGCAGCGCGTATGCAGCAGGAACTTGAGCCCTTTTCGCCGCATCCCTCAGATTCTGTCCGATTTCGGGCGACAACTCCGCTCTTTTCCCCTTCCCTTTCTTCTTGTTTTTGGCTCCTCCGTCGTCATCTTCGGCGTGCTCGGACGGCTCCTTGGACGTCTCGCCTGGATTCTCGTTTCCATTAAAGAACGGCGGCAAGGGAAGAAATGGATGTTGAGCAAACATGTGATGCTGCAACAGTTCCGGCTGCAGGAAGCTTTGGGTGCACACCGGACACTTCAAGGGTGCACCATCCGATGACATCGAATGAGATCTCTCGTGTACGAACAGTAACGGAAGGAGAGGAGTCGTAAAGGGGCAAAAGGAACATTGATAACTTTTTGTACTTGACTCGTCCACCCCAAAAAGACTCGACAGCACGTTCTGAATTCCCACTTCTTTTCTTTCTTGCCCACCGTTTGGTATCTTCAGAGTTGGACTGCCGCGTTCGCATTTTACTCCGGCTTTCGAATGTTGGCCGATGCTTTGTTGCAACTGTTGTTCCAGTTCGGACCATTTTTCTGCACCGGCTTGTCCATGATCACTCAACAGATGTGCTTTCAGCCATTTGGTACTGCGAAAACGTCGACTGCAGATCGAACAAACCTCCGTGAAATGGGTGAAGTAACGGTGACTCAGATCAGCCAGATCGGCAGGTTTCAAAGCTGGATCTGGATCTGGAGGTACTTGAGGTGTCGCGTTTTCTCCTTCGTTTTTGCGCGGTTGCAAAAGACTCGTCCCGTATTCGACAATTCCGTGAGTATTGTGCTTGTGGACTCTCAGAAAATACTTGCTGCACAACTCTTTGTTGCATATATCGCATATAACTCCACCAATCTGAGCACCGTTCTCGATCTCTATGCCGTGCATCCTTTGCATATGCGTTTTCATAAAGTACTTGTTGCACAACTCTTTATTGCAGATGTCACAATAGCTGCTGGTCGGAGTCACGTTCATGCTGATTCGACGTTCGGCGCTTGATACCGGTATCCTGTTGACGCTCTTCTCAGGAGTGCTGAACCCGTTGAATTCATCTTTGATGTTGTCCAGGTTTCCTTGATTGCTAGGATGAAATTCTAACAGATGCTTCTTCATCTCTTCAACGTTTTGAACATCTTTCCCGCACAGATCGCACATGGTGTTGTTGTTAGAACTGTTTTCCGATTCAACAGGTTTATCAACGTCTGCCACGTCGTCGAGTAAAATTCCGTGTTCTGTCATCATGTGTGCATGTAAAAAATAACGATTTTCGAACTCCTTGTTGCAAGCGTTACAAGTTGTGCATACTTTGCTGACGTCGAGCTCGTTCAGTTGCAAAATCATCGTTTGGAGTTTTTGTAAATCTTCGCTGATCGCTTCGGCATTGATCGATTTTTCGTTTGATGGGTGGTTTTCTTTTTTGGTTTCTTCATTCGTTTGGTCTTGGTGTTCCTCCTCTTTGGGGTAAATTTTAGAATGGACGCTGACGTTATGCAACTGAGATAAACTCGCATTTTGAAATTTAATTCCGCATATGTCGCAACTGATGTCTGATGGTGACGTAGTTTTGCGATCTATGTTGGATTGTTCCGTCATTATTAAGTTTAGAGGACTAGTTTGCATATTATTCTGCCATGGAAAATTACTACCTCCTTCGTGTTTAGTGTCTTTTTCTTTATCATCCGGTATATAAATACCGTGACGTTTCATCTTGTGGGTTCTCAAAAAATATTTGTTGCAATATTCCTTGCAACAAATCTCGCAAAATGCTTTAGGATTCATGACGCCGATTCTTCTGAGACGGCTGGATATTTCGATATCGTTACCTGGAGACATTTTGCTTTGCGGAATGTAATAAATTCCCCCTTCAGATTCATTTTTAAATGAGGTAGATTCGGTTTGTACATTAGGACTAGACGATTCTTCAGCAGGTTGGTCATCTGGCGATATTTTATCACTTTCACTGTTTGATGAGAAACCGTTTGAATTAGGAACATTTTCGTTTGATTCACTTTCATATAAATGTGGGAGATTGGATTTGGTTGTTTTCTGCGGGAAGGATTTATTCGAAAACGGGTTAGGGAACAAGTTATTGAATGGGTTGATGATATTGGCGGATTTTTCGTTTTTAACAGTTGATATTTCTACACTTGGCACGGTAGTTGGGAGTTTAATTGTTCCAGCGTAAGAAGCAATATTTACATTATTCACTAAGGGTTCTGATGAGGGAGGATCGGAATAGATACCATGCTTGTTGGCTTTGTGAGTCTTCAAAAAATATTTGTTGCAAAATTCTTTGTTGCACAAGTCACAATACGCATCCGGATTGAAAATTCTTATCGGCTGTCTCGGCATGTTGTCGGGTTGTGCAAACTGAGGTAAGGTCATGAACATTGGATTTGTTGGGTTGAAAGGCAAGCCATGTAAATTTGGATTCATCCATTCCTTGCTCTGCAGCTCGTTTATCCATGGTACCTCTGGTCTGTTCGAAGTCAGTTCTAAAGGTGTCTCGCCGCGTTCTACCTGTGGATTCAGCGCAAAATCTTCCGGCTCCTTTTTACAGTCGACCGCGGAATGATCCGATACCAGATGACTTTGAAGTTGCTCAGAGTTGTTGAAGTATAATTGGCACACAGGACACTGCAGTTCTGGCTCGGGTGAAGTCGAACTTGGCTTACCTTCGGTATGCAAGTCGGATTCGGCTGCTGAAATTCGAACTGGTGTGGATTGTTTTCTCCGCTTCTTGCAGGAATCGGTTAGTGGTGTTACTAAACAACGTTTTACTGGACGAGGTGTTTCGAACTCGGGCTCGCTGCTTGTTGTTTCCTCGGCTACTGAGGAGTATCCTCCATGTAAGGGACCAGAAGTTGAGGGTAACGTGACGGATGTCATCATATTGTCGTGTAGGCGACATGCAATGATTCTATAGGTCCCTGCACATACAAAAACAAACTAAATTAGTACTTTCCACCTATTTCCTCATCACCTAACATACTATCGGGCCTTCAAATAAATATATAGGCGTAGGAGACATTCTAATTCTTTTAACAGTGTAAAGTAATTTTTGTAGGTAACCAATTATTCTCCGGAGTTGCATAGTATGCATAGTAAGCTTTTCCCAATTTCATATTGTCATATTCCGTGGAGGGAGAATAGGGAGAATGCACTACAAAAATTAAAAATATTTTCTAACCTAATTTTATTTCGTTAAAATGTCAGGCGTTTCTTGTGTCATTTTCTACGCTGGAAAAATGTTGCAAACAATTGAATTTCCATAGGTTGCTCTAAATATAAATGTATTTGAAGGCCCGTTACATCATTACGGTAAATCATCAAAATCTATCCAATATTTTTTTGTTGATCTCAATTCTACAAATTTCATGAATTACCTTAACAAACTAATTTAGTTTTATTTCAGTTTTTTTTTTTTTCAGGTAGCTACCTACTTACATTTATTGTGAACCGACCACAATACGTGATCTTTTATTTCTAAATTTGTTATTTTATATTTATTTATTAAGACGAAAACAATTTTGAAAATTTAGAATCTTGTGAAAAAATAATAAAACAGAATTTCTGAAAAAGTGAATAAACTGTCATTTGTTAATCCTCATATTGGTTTTATTTAAATTTATTTTGAATCTGACATCTGATTTTAATTCAAAAATAATTTTAACTTGAGCACACGCATTATTCATATTTTCAAAATGGAAACCAAGAAAATGGTGACCGGGTTTATTTTGTTTGTTGGTAAAAACATCTACATCACGGATGTTATGGTATGATTGAAGCTACGTCGTACGTTTTTAGTTTTGTTTTATAGAATCGCCCCTTACATTTTATTTGTCGATCATGTTATACAGGGCGAGTCAGGAGGAACGGCCGAAACTCCGTGAGTGGATTTACACGTGAAAATAATGTTAAAAAAACTCACATGTTCTTATCCAATTTTCATTTGTTTTTAAGTTAGAGCGTAGTAACAAATAAACAAAACTGCAAACATTAACATTGTCTTAATGAACGCGTTCTTTTATTAAATGTTCAAAAATACCGCCGTTGACCTCTTAAACATTTACTGCTTCGTCCACGAAGGGCGCTTGTTGCTCTCTTATTAATTGCTTCATGCCTTTCTTCTGTTTTTGCCAAATGTTTTTTACCCTCAAACATGGCATACTCTGATTAAAAGATGTCTTGAATGTGAAAACAAGCGAAAATTTGAATACAAGTAGTAGGGTAGATAAAAAATGTAATTATGCTATAACTTGAAAACAAGTGAAAGTCGGATAAGAACATATGAGTTTTTTTTACATTATTTTCACGTGTAAATACACTCATGGAATTTCGGACATTCCTCCCGACTCACCCTGTATATCTCCTACACAACACTTTTTAATCAATAATATAATGCACACTTTGCTACAATACATATTTTCACTTTTGAATCGAACTGTTTTGATCAAACTTATAAAATAATGGCTGTTATTATTTAATTATACACTTAGTACTTGCTTTAAAATGTGACAGCAACGATTAAAAGTACTGATAAAGAGGCACAGTACAAATAGTTTGTAATTTTTAGCAATTACTAAACAATAGAGCTTTGCAAATTTTGTGGAAATTGTGGAAATCTAAATTTGCTTAATAGCAGATTTAAAAATAAATAAAACAGTAGAATATTTGTTGTAAAAATGCCTTTATTATGTTTTAGGTGTTTATTTATATAACTGTAAAGTGCGAAGAAAAAGAAAAGAAAAAATCTCAAGTCTACAGGGTGTCTCAAAATTCGCGAATTCCGAATTCAGAGCGTGGTAGGGAAGGACCCAGTGGAGCTCGAAAAAAACTTAGAAAAAAAAACTCTTTTCCTGAAGAAGATATAAGCTCTTTAATTTTGTTCAATACATAGCAGCCTTCAATCCACAGTGACAAAATACTATTCTAGCCACGTTGCCGTTCTACTTTTAAGAAAAAATTAAAAAAATTTAAGATTTTTTTACTCCAAAGTAAAGCTATTCTTCAAAATATTGTTTTACGTTATTATTTTCCACAGTCATCTACACCATAAATAATAAACACTGAACTTTTCACCCTGTATTTGAAGAAAACGCAGTTCAAAGAGTGCACCTTCAGACCAATGTATCTTTGTGGGGAGAGTCCCGATTTTTTTTTATTTCCATATTTGGACTACTGAAGTGATCCCCTATCACGCTCTGAATTCTGAATTCGCGAATTTTGAGACACCCTGTACATTTATAAGATAAAAATATTTACTCCCTTTTTATTTTTTATTCCTCGTACAAACACTCCGGGCGTAAATGATTTAATAACGTTTAAAATTCGTTTTCACTGTTATCCTATAAATTATTATACATGTAAAATACAGTGCGTCGCACTTAAAATGAGAACAGTCTGATATTTTCGGTATTTTTAGGAGTACAAATTTGAATTCTTGCATAGTCGTAAAACTTCGCATCTTTTGAAGTACTCAATTCAATTGTTAGTTGTAAACCCAGCTGACTGCGACCTCGTGAATAGGGCCAATTTTCGATATTTTGCTTCCCATTGAAGACATCGTTATTATAAAAACTTATTCGAAATTGAATTTTAAACCCTCGTACCGAGTTTCAACGTGAAATTTGCATTTTCAATATCATTTGTATTTTATTATGTTTCAATTTTTATTGAATGAAAAATAAATAAAACACTGTTTCTTTTTCATTTATTTTTGACGAAGTCTTTCCTTTGCCCGGCACTTGATTCAGAACTGAAAATTAAACCTTGTTCTGTAAGTGGACATGATTTTAAAAATCAAAATGCAAATTTTGCATTGAAACTGGATGCGTGAACTCAAAATTGCGTTCTAGACAAGTTTTCCTAATAACTTCTTTTGATCTTTCCATCGTGAAGCAAAATATCGACAATTGGCTTAATTTGTGAGGTATCGAGGCGGCTGGGTTTACAACTTACAGTTGAGCCGGGTAGGACCTTAAAAAGGTACCTCTTGAAGTCCTACCCCTTAAAATTACGAAATTGTTAACATTGATATTATATTACTTTGTTGTTGTTTGTTTTCAAGTTTGGTCATTTTGTGTAATTATTAAGTCACGAAAGAATTCGAATTTGAAGTCAAAATAATGAGTCCTCTTATTTGATTATCATTAATTTTGATTCTGGCACGTCATCGGGGGCCCTGAGTTCTTGTCCCCGTGACCATCGCCGAATTTCTCCTAATGATGCCATCATTAAACATTTGCGCGTTGTGCGAGGTTAGAGTCAAGTCCGTAAGGAAGTATGATTCATGTTGTTTCCCTCATTTTGAATTCTCCCCTACGTTTTGGCAGTTTCGAAGAGAAAATAGCAAAGAGCTTTAGATATAGGGTGGATACACTAGAATAGTTTTATTAACACCCGCATATATAATTGCAAGAATTAGATGATATTTTATTGCCTTTAGGACATTGATGATTTCCATGATAATGAAACTGTACGAAATTAAATTCTCAGTCACTAAATCAATATGCAAATTTGATCGCTTCTGTTGTACAAGATTTGTTATGCTTTAGCGTGTCTAAAGATCCCGAAGCCATATATTTTTGTAGACGTTGTTATTATACTCAGTACTTAAATATTTATCAAAAATCTATTATTTCTCAGCTAGATTTTTTTTTCAATTGTGACATGTTGCACCTAGTCTCTTAAAATTTTAATTTACAAAACCTTATGCAAAAGTTTTGCACGAAGAAGCGAAGGAAATTTTAAAAAAGCTCCACGACTGAAACAAACCATTTTTTTATTGTTCTTCTAAATTTATTGTCTTGAATTGACTTTTTCTACATTTCAGTTTAATAAAAAATAACAGATTTTTATTCAAAAAATACAATATGAAGCTCAACAATAAGATTTTATAAACGTGTAAAATTCTTTTCACATTTTTTTTTCAAGTTATACCTAACATCGGAAATTTCTCGTTACGTGTCCCAACTTTATAAATAGATACACGCTATATATACGATATTTAAATCCTATTTGAAAACCGCTTTTCAACGTGTCACAGCACATAACATTTGAATATGAAGATTACAAATTTAAATCAGCAATTAATTTTTTTCTAAAATAGCAAAAACATATATATGGGACAGCAAAAAAACAATAGGTAAATTTTTCTATGGCATGCAATCTCTGTTGATTTTAAATTATAATACGGCTTTGCCACCATGAAATCTAATATTTCATTCGCTCAAACAACCCTGAGGTATAACAAAATGCAAAATTTATAGATTTTTTATACATCCTTCGCACATTCTACAAAATATCAATCATGATTTTGTACACAAATACAGAAATGAATATGCAGAGTAAATGCATTAGAATATTAACTTTTTTGTTGTTGTATTACCTGAAACATTTTATTTTTAGTTTTTAACAACTTTACATGCAGCTATGATTAATCGATTGATTGTTGTGGTTGTTTGTCGTACAATTAAATAAATAATAAGGTCATGCAGAAAAAAATTAAAAAATGACGTTTGACAGCTAATTCAATACAACAATATCTGCTCTTTGAATGTTATCTGTAGAGAATATGGCAATATTAATAATTATAATTAATGGTTGAATCTGCTACATTACTCAGTATCCTGCTGATTGTAATTTTCACGCTTAAAAGAATTGTGGCAACGACTACCAATACATGTTTTCTACGCGGTTGATAAATATTTTTAAGACTAAATAAAAAACGAAAGCTGTTGGCTTTAAACATGCAGTACCAACCATCTAATAATGAAAATTCAGTGAAAACACAGCAAACACGTCAGAAAACACCACATAACTGTCAATTAAAGAGCACGTGAACCCTCTGGAGTAGAGTACAAACAGAATACAGTATCAATAAGGGAAGTACACAGTTCGTATCTGTACGATAGAATCCCCACCACGTTACAAATGCACCCCCACCTCTGTCACAACCACCACTCATATTTAAAGTAATTCATAGAAAAAGCTCGCATGTATAAAAGAAACTTTATTAAAGCCAATCATTTTAATTCCGTTGAACTTAACAAATTTCTGAATTTGTCAGAATGGGGAGCGTAATAGTCAAATTATATCGATAATTTTTTTTATCGATTATGAATGAGGAAGAGTTTGGTAAAGTGTACACCCAAGTGTTGGAAAATTCGGCCAACATTTTGACGACTAATTTTTGAAACTATAATGTTGACACGCGAGATCCCATCGAATTACAATACGAATAATTTTTGGTAACGCTTTACGTGACTTTTAACAAACACGTTTTACTTATGGATGAAAAAATATCAATTCTTGTTATTTATTGATTCGTAGGTCGACGATAAAAATGCGGAACAAGACTATAGCAGTGTACATTTACTTAATGGAACTTTTTATTTTTAACAATAATTCTTTTTCCTTGGTACAAATTTTACAAGAAACGCGAACAAATTAAATAAAACGGATTTATTTTAACTGGTAACAGCTTAGATTGCTGTTTAACATGTTTCATCGCGACAAGAGATTTTTTCTGCTTCTTTAAAATAATTTTCAGAAGTTGAAAAACCTGATGAAAATTTATTAAATTAGCGCATCTGACAAAGACTTGTTAAATGTATGAAAGGTCTGTATTTACGTGTTTAGATTTATCATATCGTCGAAAGACGATACACATTTATTTTTTAACAAGAGTGCGATGTAAATCGATGAGAAATGAAATGACAACTATGTATTTCTTCTGGCGAGATTTAAAATTATGTTTTTGACATTTGACCTTTAGTAAATTTTAGTAGGTTGAGAATTAAAATTTAATCAAATCTGTTGAACGCATCGCGGCGAATCGATCGACTAATTGTCGTTAAACTTGAGGCGTTTGTTTTTCTTTGGAAAATTTCGAAATTAATTTCGCGTGGGCGTACATTGTGTTAATAAACGTCGTGGTGGCTTTTAAAATGACAAAAATAATGCTTTTATCTTTTATCTCAGCGGATTTTATTGATTTATTATTAATTTTATCTCTAATCAGTCATGAATAATTTAATATTTAAATAAAATTGAAGAGAAACTGTGGTAAATAAGATAATAATAATCGAAATTAAAAGCAAGGTACGTTGGTTTTATTGATTTTTATTTCAAGTGATATTTAATAAAATAGATAAAAAAGGTCTGTTGTGGGTCGAAACCACCTGTATTTACCATTAGAAACGAAAGGGAAAACTGAAACACGCACAGAAATGCTACAAATTTTAAATAAAAACGCAACATATATATACACAAATTGTAGATTCCAAGAACTGGGGGAATTATTGATCATCAGATAAAGGCAACACAGCTATCAGAAAACATAATGACGAATGGAAACATAACGGACAGCGCAAATGAGACTGTAGGGTGAGTATATGTGTGCGTTAGATGCGTGTGTATAGTGGATCAATAGTCCTCCCACGCCGAAGACCACTGGTCAGAAAACGGCCAGTCGCGCAACTTTCATTTTAAGACATAAGGTGACACGCCTATACCTTAAAATTACTAATTTTCCCCGGAAATTCAACCGATCAAACAAAACATCAACCGAACATTGGACCGTTTCCCCCTCGATTTTTGCATATTTCGCAGTCACAGGTTCGATATTATTTGAAAAAATCACGTCGATCCCTCAGTTTCGGCATTTTTGCGTCCAGGTCCTTCCGGCGATCGCAAATTTCACGCCGAAATTTGCACAAAGGCGGTGAAAAAGGAGCCACCGAGTGCTGAGAGATAGAAGGATAGGTAGCACGTGCATCAATTCATGCATAAATAATTATGACGGGAAACTTTCGATTTCAACATGCAAAAACAACACAAATTGATCGAATTTCGTATTTTAACGCGAGTCAACACTTTTTCAAAAACAAATAACCAATAAAACCACGACTTATCGATTATTAACTCAATTATTTCTTTCACTTTCGATGAATTGTGAATTGATACAACCAATTACACTTTATTTAATAACACTCTTACCAATGCAACTTATAACCCATAACAATTTTCTTTAATCAAACAATTTCGACTTTGTCGCTAATTAAACAAAAACAACCAGGCCTCACCACCGAGCCGGTTATATCAACGAAAATACTTCCAATTTCGATTTGGAAGTTCGCAAAATCCCACGAGACCCCCACGAGGCCCCCACCGGCCCAAATATGATTTCTGTTCGTACTACATTCAAAAAAAATGTTAGTAAACAAATAGGGTTAAGTTGGTAAAATTTGACGTTTGTTCTGATAAATAAATCTCGATGTGTTTTTTAAAGCATGCGAGTTTGTTTTGTTTCTTAACACTAGCCTACTTAAAGTTATTATTTGAGATTTACTTACAAAGACCACAGCCGAATTTTAGAAAATAGTCATTGCGAGCACCTAAACGACACTAGCGCGGTCTACCTACTGATAATTTAAGGGAGACCGTCGAATTTCGACGCCGGTGCGCAACTCCATCAAATTTAGATGACAAAAGCCGCCATTTGTTAAAGAAATGCGTCGATTTTATGATTCGCGTTTATTGCGAGTTTTATTTATTTTTTATACTGCCGCATTTTTATTTTTACTTCTAAACAATAAAACGCAAGACGGTCTTTTTGATAACAATGTACTTTGCAAATATATTATAAACGATCTGTCACCCTGATTTTTATGTTGCACCGTGTGCTGGAACGAAATTTTGCGCAAAAATTTTGAAAGAGCGCCGACGTTCTCTTTGTCGACGCTTGTTTTAGAAAAATTATTTTCTTCGGGGCACATAACGCACCAACATTAACAACAAAAGAAAGGGATTGCAATAAAGAATAAGCGATAGAATTGCCTCTCAAGAGAGAGCGCCCATACCAATTTTTTACTTTACCATTACTGATGTTGACAGTTTGTTTTGGTTTCGTGAATTGTCGCATTCTTACTCTGTTCTCCTTATTCTTTTTTAAACTTTGATGCTATCGCGAACAGAAATTTCTACATTTTTATCGACGGCAATTTCATTTTAATAAAACAAAACTAGCATTTTATTACCACACATTCAAATTATATTCACATAAAATAAAACACTCCTCTGTGGACAGATTAATTTGAAAATCTGATTTTTTATAATTTAAGGTGAATTATTATTATTATGAAAAATATCTACCAAATCTATTCAAAATATCTGTTATTTTTGGTAATTAAATAAATAAGTCATTAAAAAAAATAATTTGACTATTAAAATGACAATATGTCATCAACCCCTAAACCCAAGACGGTCAAATACCTTGAAATTAGCTTAACGTATTTTAACTTAATTCTAATGTTAATTTTCAATGCACTCAAGGTTTAAGTCCTTTCACTTTCTAATTTCTCTCTAAACACAAAAGGGCCATATATTTTTTAAGCATCAATTTTAAATTTTTCAGTATTTTGGAAACGCAAATAAAATTTTTATTGCATACCTATGCATTTACTGAAAAATGAAATCGTCTTTTCCTACTGAAATAAATACCTACATTTAAAAAGTGGTCGCATAGTAGTTGTAGTGATGATAATAACAATAATAATAATAATATTGTTGCTGTTTTTATTATAACGATTAAACTCCGTAATAAAAGATCACAAAGTACAGACAAATTTTTTACCATTTTTTTAAATTTGGATTTCCGAACGATATGAGAAACTAGCCAGCGGAGAATTTCCTTCACTTGAAAAGGTTCGCCAAAATGAAATATGAGGGTTATTTAAAAAAGGTCTGATCTCTACAGGATATAATAATAAAATTTTATGACTTTTACTCGACTTGCGGCAAGTCAGATTTTTCACAAGTTCAACAAGCTGCGAATATTTTCTTCTGCTTCTAATCGCACTTGACACGATATTATTATTAACGACACATCGACATATCGAGTTAGGATGAAATAAAAGTTTTTATGAAAATATAAAATTGATTCAATTAAATATGCCACGTCAGCATTACGGAGAATATTTAAAAGAGACCATGTCTTGAATACACTGTATAAAGTCAAGCATGTATATTATGCAAAATGATTTTTTCCATTAAAAGCCTAAAGTTTAGGCCTGCTTTAAAATGAAGCATTCTTATTATCACGAATTATTTTTTTTATCCACGGGCCTTACTGAATTCGAATTAAAATCAATAACGCCGCGCTCCTGTGTCCCCAATATGTATATTTGAAATATCATAAAATAGTGGAGCCATCTGTTCGACAAAGTTCCAAACGTGTAAAAGATTTCTACACGGAATCATTTAATTCGCTATTTTAGGTCATATATGTCAAATATTTTTCTTAAAAATAAATTTTAAAATAATGACATGATCTTAAATTGTTTGTAAAATTTATTGGTACAATAAAATATCAAATTTTATGTTTACACTAACAAATTATTGACAAACAGGTGCAATCAATTCGGTTGACTTTATTAGAACAGGTAAACGAAACAAAATCAGTGGAAATTCTCTAGACGATGGCAAATCAATCTTTGCAGTACGGTTTATTCTACCACGTAAATTATTTAATAACTCTAGTCTTCTTAAAATCTGCAAACAAAATTATCAATTATCCAACTTTTACACAATAGAGACTTCGAAATTCCTAGAATTTTATTTCATATCTCTCTGCAGTTACTTTGGATATCCTTGACCCGCATTTGGCTTTCTATTTTCTAAAAACATCTGTAAAAACCAAAGAAAACATTGTTTTTGATGATCAAAAATTCAAAACTGAACTCTCTTTTTTTCTTGACCCCTCTTTAACTTTTTTCTGCTCTTAATTCTTGCTTATGCCATATTGCTTTAACAGGAAGTGTTAAAAATATGGCAATGTTAATGTACATTTAATATCTCATGCCCATAAGAATATAATAACGTCTCTTAACGTTTTAGTAAATCGATTTTAGTTTAACATTACTTGATAAATAGATTGCAGTAGTTTAAATAGTACTTTAATTATTATTTCTCGCTTGTTTTAATTTGAGGCAATGTAATTTAAATGTCTTGACTGATTGGATGCATTGAGGTTCCTTTTAATCCTAAAATTCAATAAATATAAATCTTATAAGAAAAATAAAGATATTCCATACCTACCTATTTGCACAGTAAAAGTTAATTACATATTTTTATAATTCTGAAATATTTTTCAACCTTGTAAAAGATTTTTGAGGCAAGATGAGATTCATTCTATGTATTCTTGTTTTATAAAGTGTGTTCTGTAATATTTTTCTGGTTTCTTCCTCTTGTAGGAAACTTATTGAAAGATTATAGCTTATACAAGGATTAGTTTCTCTTAAAAACTTCACTAACTTAATTATTTTTTTCATTAATTCTCATGTTCCTTCTATGCCTGCAAATTCTAAAAAAAATAAATATAGTAATTATTATTATTCTGAGCAGACAAAAATGGCAAATATCAAATTTAAGTATGTACTCAACACCTGTGAATTAAGACAAAATTGTTGTACCTTGAGTATATTGAGTTGTTTGTTAGCTTCTGCCTTTCCTCCTTTTCTATGAATTATTTTGAGGTATCACCATAATGCTGTTGCTTAGTTAAATATTTGGTATGTTCCATCACATTTTTCTGTAACTGATTTTCGGTTATACAGATACCTGCAATATATAAATATTCGGTTGGAAAGCTCATTTAGCTAAGCAATGAATTACATGGACACAACCTCAGAAAAAAAATGAAGCAGTATCATAACAAACGGTGTAGATAAAACTGAAAAGAGAGTGTGTGTACTCGTGTACGTATGTATAGGAAAAATGCATGAGGACAGAGTTGATCAATAAAAATTTTCACGCGGTGATCAGAAAGCTCCGATCAGCGCACAACATTCGTTTCTATTGTTCTGTTATTGCCATTTGTAATTTCTAATACTCGTATACTTGATGTGGTTTTAATTCATTTTTGCATTTTAATAATACATAAGTGCAAAAATAATTATGACCTCTGGATTATTAAAAACAAAACAGGCAATTAAAATATAGAGATATAGAGGGGAAAGTAACGCAGACCCGTTAAATGTCATAGTTTTTATTAACAAAATACTTTTTAAAGCTAAAAATGTAACCATAGATTTTATGAATTAATAAAATTTTAATTAACTGCTATTTATCTAGTCTAATTAATAATTTGCCCTGTACATGACAGGTCATTAAGAATCAGTTTCGCGCAGAAAGCATGAGTGGCGTCTTGAATTCCTGTACCTACTTTACTTTTGAAATTTTTTTCATGGCAGTTTTGCCGTATTTTTAGTTTCCAACAAATAATCATTATGGTTTACATTAAAAAAAGAAACATTTTACATGTGCAGATACATGTTACAGTTATTAATAAACTTCAGAATATTTTTTGTAATACATTGTATGTTATAATTTCTCTTTTAGTTTATATTATTTATAATATTACAGTATAGTTGTACATCTGAATCATTATTCATTACGCACCACCGATTACAGATCACGGATCAGCTGTTTAAATCCAGCCTCACTTTTTACGTTGTGTTTTTACTCCAGATAGATGAGTGGTGCGTTCACAATCGATTCTTCAACGCCAGCTTTGACGATAAATTTTAAAATAACAATAGTTTAAAAAAAATGTACGGTACTGGTCCAGATAGGCATTCTACATAGGTATAGAAAATCTTTTTATTTGGGGACAACTTTTTAAAGCAAGAACACCGTTTATTGAGAACGAAATTTTGTGGACCATAAATTTTAAAATGGTCGTTTTATATTACTGACCACATTTGCTTCAAAGGAAAGTCAAAGTCCCAAACTGAAATTTTTTGACCTGCTCAGAAAAATATACTGTCACAATCCAAAACAGGTAGTTCCGCGTACCGACAAGGGCATATCCTAGGGGAATTTTTTTAAATTCAAGGCCTGTTTGACCACTGGAGCACATATTGACACCCTAAATCAGGATGGACATTTGTGAAGTTTGATGCATCTGTTAAAGAAAATTGAAAAATATGATCTCCACTGAACTCGGGGCCCTAAACAGATTTTACAAGGGGGCAAATACGAGTACGTTGTCGTTCTTATAAGAATCTGGTGCGGTTGATTAATACTGTAAAAAATGTTGCAGTCACTGACGTGCAGAATTCTCGATTATTCCACACACTATTCAAGCAATAATTTTACTTTGTATTGTGAGCATTGCGCAGAATTTGAATTCGTCATGCTAAATGAGCTGTTATAACAGATTCTCGTCGGCAATAGAGAAATACTTCGATAGTCGTTTTTGTCGAAGAAAGATCCATCATAAAATTGCATAAACATTTTTACAGCCTTTAAGATCAACCTGAAACAAACAGAAAAGCTAAAGTCTAAAGCTGTTTCTTGAGACATTTTGTTAAATTACTGGCGGCATAGTATTTCAAAGAGATGATCCGAAATTTGTCAGCCTCTCAATAAATTTTTAAAAGGGGGTCGGGGAGCAAACAAGGGCAACAACTAGAAAATACGCTGCAATAAAACACGTGTACGGCAAATTTGTCTCTTGTACACTACCGATGACGTGGGCGCACCAAATCAGTCGAAGTCGAATGCGAACTGTGGTACAGGAAACAAATAGTGCGTTGTATTCTTTGCGAAGTGGGCTTTCAAACGAGGTGTCACTTGGCATACCCTTCCATTTAAAAAAAAAAAAGTTAGGAGTGGTTGCGAGCTTCCAGGAGCAGATGCGCAAAAACCATATGCGCCAAAATATGGGCAGGGAAAAACAAAAATCGACCTGTTTCGGAATTTTTTACGAGAATCACCTACATATTTCCAAGTTATGAATTTTATTCCAGTTAAAGTTTCCACACTGTATTTGCACCACTGCCGGACGGTTAGATGGTTTTCAATATAAACATTTTTAAATGAAGTTTTTATAAAACTTGACATTGTCAACTTGTAATCATTGAAGAAAATATTTTTTTCAAACATCGTGGTTTAAGTCATCTATTCCTAAATTGTAATAGATTAGTATTATGTACTTTTTTGTGTGTGATGGCAAGCTCGAAATGGTTTACTTATTTTACTCAGATAGACCAGCAACAATTCGTTTAGATTAGAACATAACATTTAAATGGTTTTTTCAGTGTTTTGCGCTTTTCTAGAAAATCAAGAGTAAAATTATGATGTTTACCATTAAAATAATGACCTTGAAAAGTAGAATGCAACAGTAAAAAATTCAATATCATTCCGTTGCATTAAGGAACATATGGTCGATTGAATTTGTTTATTGCAAGAAAAATGAAATACGTTTTTCAGTTTTTTGGGTTTCTCTAAAAAATGAAGGTTAAATTATGATGTTTATAGTCTCAAGGAAGCGTCTTGAAGAGTGCAAAATTCAATGCCAAAGCTTCTAAGGGGGATATGCAAAAAAAACACTATCCCTCCTCTTTAAGGTACTTCTTTAGAGCCGAAAAAATTATACCTTGCTCAATTTCGAGAAATTGCCAAAACTAAAAAAAATATATTTTTTTGCACATAGGGCGATGATTCTTGCGACAGTGGAGTATTTTCGCCGAATTCTATTGGGTGATTCAAAATGATTGTGGATAAATATGGCAACTATGCAAGAAAATTTATGTGGCAACTGTGTAGGTGGGGTAGAGATGAGTGAGTTGACACTACATATTTGTATGACATTTCATATGCGTGCCTTTATTTTTTTATTTCATTGCACGTTGACTTGACAATTTTCAAAATTGCGCGACAATGAACTGTCAAAGAAATGTCAACTCTATCCCACCCACACAGTTGCCATAAGGAAATTTTGACATTGACAATTTATTGTTTAAAAAAAAGGACTATAATGTAAATATTACAAAAATAATAATTGTTTCGGTAGGTCTTGGGCAAGAGCCGAGCGCGGGGAACAGAGCGGTGCGGGAGGGTGATCCAGGTTTACATTTCTAATGGTTAGAGATTTTGTTGCGACGTTAGTTCTTTAATCATAACTCAATTAATATTCCCTCAAAATTATAATAATAAACACCATCGTAATCAGAGAATATCTGTCTTTAGTTCTTAAAGAACACATTTTTTCGATTTGAGGCTTAGTTTTCGAGCAATGGAGTGAGAAACGTAAAAACACGGCAAAATTGACGAATTTTTGGCGAGCGTCGAACAGAGATACAGGCATTTGAATTTTATTCTTTCCATAAGACGCAATACATTTTTGAAAATTGTTTATTTTTTTACAACCAAACGGCTACAGAAAATATTACAAAGTTTCTATCAAAAAAAATACTTGAACACCGGCTATCCGATAAGCTACGTAACTCGAAAATTTTGAGTAACGCCCTTTTGCACACAACAATTTTTGAACTTTTTTTTTTTTGGAAGTTCACCTATACATGACCAATCGATTTAGCAAGGTGTCAGCTTCTTGTCATTAACTGCCGACACGACGAACTTTTTAAGCCTCCGAGTTCTGTTAGTCGGAAAGCCAGCGAATATTTTTGTCATTTCATTTCGCGACGAGAATTTTCAATTATAATTCGTATCATGCGACTTGGCAATCATGGAGCTGACTATCTGGCACCAGTGCGTTAAAATGAAGCGCCAGGCATTACCATCTAGAACACAATAATTGTTTTTGATCGTGACGTCACAGTAAAGGCTTTATCGAAGGATATAGTGTTTTACGCTATTACAATAATAAAAAAAACTCCAACAGAATCAACAAAAAAATTATAGGTTACCATTTGAAAAAGAAAAGTTGCCCATTGCCCATGGGTAGATGGTATAAAAATTGTTTGTAGTGTTTTTAGAGCTATTTCGTTTCCTGTATATTTTTTTTCATTTGAATCATCAATAGCAAAGTTATAGCATGGGCCGATTTTTTAAGACAGCATTTTAAAAATTTTTAATTTTTGTAAAATTTTCCTTGGATCCTTTAATATTTTTATTTACACCTGAATCATAATCTCTGTTCTTGACACTAAAATGCGTCCACAATCGGCCCAAAGCTTTAAAGTCGCTTAGATAACAACGTCGATAAACTATCTCTCTCGGACTTATGTATACGCATAAGACTTTTTTGTCGCACTTATTTAAAATTTTTATTCGCGTCGGATAATTATTTAAAACCGTCGTATTCGTCTGGATTTTTGCACATATTTTTTATATTAATTAGTAAATCTGCCACAAAAATTTCAGAGTGCCTAAAGTACATTTTTTGCGTATATTAAAAAAATGACTTTGGGGTGATCGGGGCGTACTTTAAAACCGCCCAAATAATCTGGGATTTTTATTTCTGTATTCTATAAATGCTAAACTAAAAAAATTAATATGATTTCAAGTTGCCTAAAGTATCGATATTTTTTGGGATTAATTTTTTGTCAATGTCATATGCTGCGCAGTACTAAAATAACCGCAAACACCCTTAGCGACTCCTGATTACAGATTCACTAATATTGAAATAGTACTATTTTTTAAATTTCTAATTGTCTACAATACCTTCCCTAAATTCGTCATCAGCTCTCCTACTAATAGATAGCTAATTTGCGACTTCAGCGGTGGGCACTGTTGCCAGATAGTTACTTCCATGATTGCCAAGTCTTGTACCTCCAACGATATAAAATTTTCGTGGCGAAATAAAATGAGAAAAATATTCGCTAGTGCTCTCCGACTAGTAGCGGACTCGGAGGCGCAAAAAGTTCATCGTATGGGCAGTTAATCGCAAAAAGCTGACACTTTGCTAAATCGATTGATTATGTATTGGTGAACTTCCAAAAAAAAAGTTCAAAAATTGTCGTGTGCAAAAGGGCGTTACTCAAAATTTTCGAGTTACTTAGTTTATCGGATAGCCGGTGTTCAAGTATTTTTTTTGGTAGAACCTTTGTAATATTTTCTGTAGCCGTTTGGTTGTAAAAAAATAAACAATTTCCAAAAAAGTATTGGGTCTTATGGGAAAAGCAGAATTGAAATGGCTGTATCTCTGTTCGACGCTCGCCAAAAATTCGTTAATTTTGCCGTGTTTTTACGTTTCTCACTCCATTGCTCGAAAACTAAGCCTCAAATCGAAAAAATGTATTCTTTAAGAACTAAAGACAGATATTCTCTGATTACGATGGTGTTTATTATTATAATTTTGAGGAAATATTAATCAAGTTATGATTAAAAAACTAACGTTGCAACAAAATCTCTAAGCGATTAGAAATGTAAACGTGGATCACCCTCCCGCACCGAAACAATTATTTTGTTTGTAATATTTACATTATAGTCCTTTTTTTAAAACAATTGTCAATTACAAATTTTTATTGACGATCGATTTTTTGATATAAATCTTAAGTGATTCAACATTTTAAAAAGTTATGTAAAAATTACATTTTTAAGACTTGGGTTATTGCATGGAATTTTTCTATTCACCGTCTAAAATATCTGCATTTTCAATTTCACAAAAATCCGTTGAAAATAACCGAGATATTAGTCTCGAAAAGTCTTAGCTGAGACACCCTGTATATATATAGGCTTATGATAAAGTAGGTAATGGACAAAAGTCATAAAACGCTCAGTATTGATTTTTGAAAAAAATGCAAAAACACGTCAAACAGTTTTTTAAATTCTGCATCTTTTAACTTATATAGAAAAAAAATTGGGTCAAATTTGTGAAAGTTATGACGGCATTAATATTTTTTCCAAATGAGAAGCTACGATTCCGATTAGATTATTATTATTTGACAGAACTTATTTTTCTGGATCATAAAAATCTAGTTTAAGTAGGGATTACATAAAAAAATAAATAAACAACGAAATAAACTTGATTTTAATAATAACTAATAAATAAATTAAACAACACTTTAAAGCAAGAATTTACTCTAAAAACGGTTTGACGTGCTTTTGCATTTTTTCCAAAAATTAATACTATACAGATAAACAAGTTCTTAAAAACTAATTTTTTGCGTAAATGTAATTACTAAAAGAGCAAACATATACATCATCCTCTAAACCCAAAACAATCAAATACAGTGAACCAACAAAGTTCGTACATAATCTTAATTGGATTTATCTGCACTATATTGCCAGAATATTATATGTAGTAAACAAGTGTGTTTTATTACATGTGTAACACTTAAATTCTTGTTATTTTCTCTTTTTAATTTTATGGATTTTGGGAACGAAAGATTGTCTTCTTTAATATTACATCATTCTAATAATTCTAATAATACCTATGTATGTAATTGTAAAATTTTTTTAGTTATTACCTATTTGTATTTAGCTGTATTTGTATTTATTTATAGTCAAATCATTTTTCTTTTGTAAATTCTGTATAGATATTTCACAATTTACCAATGTCAAAGAGTAAGGAATAGTTCCTTACTCTTTGCCAATGTCTTATTAGGTTGTGAAAGAGCCATCTGTTTGTCTGCTTCCTCAATAAGCGAGGATTTCTGTAATTTGTATGTACATTGGTTATATATTTTGTACTGTAGATAGAGTGTAAGGTAAAATGTTTATTATATATACACACGAAAAATCAAATAAATAGAAATTGTAATTTTGAGATTTTATTATTATTTTATCGTATATACAAATTTTATATTTGAATGAGTAAATTGTTAAAATAGGTACATAGGTACAATAGATTAAGTTGACTTCATTATAAAACACATTAAAACCTGTAAGTAAGTGAAACAAAATCAATAAAGGTCAGTGTAAACGATGCCAAACAAACCTTGTCATTGGAGCATATTTGTTATGATACATTCTAGGTGAATTGTTTCTGGATTGAGAATCTTCCGAATAACTACTTCCCCCAGATCTTGTACTTTTAACCCCGTGAGCAAAATCTTTTCTATAATTCGTACCACTAGTTTTATTAGAACCTGAAACCCCAATCGTGAACCAGACAAGTCTAAATTTTGGTTCCGTCACAAACCTTGTTTCGCTTTTGGCATATTACACGTAACTTGTGGATGAACAGTTGTTGTTTTGGTATGATTTACTTCATTCAGGTCACTTAAGTAACGAGTACTGCCTGTATATTCCTTATACTCCCTTTGAGGGTGCCGGTACTCTGATAAAACTTGCGTCACTTGAGCTTTAATTCTTGTGTCTTCGCTGCTTTCAGAACTAGGTCTCTGCTTGCTTTGATGGCCATTTCCCGCGGTACTTTTCTTGTTTTTCTGGTAAACCTTTTTCGTTTGATCTGCTTTGTGGGGAGGAAGCGAGGGAGAGGAGGTTGCCGACGAGGACACAGCTCCATCGGGTTCCGGCCGCACCTCGTCCTTCGACTCTAAATTTGGAGGTAAACTAGTCCACGTCACATCGTCCATAGAAAACAGACGCAGCTGTTGTCGAATACTCGCTTTTTCCCGCGCCCTCTTCTTCTGAAACTCTTCCTCGACCTTCTGCATTGCTTCTAGCTCCCTCAATCTTTGCTTCTCTTTTTTTTCTGCTTCGCGAGAAAGTTTCTCGGCGAGACGCCTTCGTTCAATTTGCCTGACAGTACTCTGAAACGTGAAACGTTTGGGTTTCCGGCTCCACTTTTTGGTGTCTTCGAAGGTTCTGGGGGGATCTTGCAAGTCTTCAGGTTCGGGTTCTGACGATGATTTAATTTCATCATTAATGTTTTCGCAAGATTTCGAAAACACAGATAATCGACGATTACTTTTAGAACGGTCTGCACTTTTTGATCTTTCACGTAACTCGTCTTTGGTTTTGGATCTGGCGTGGCGATGATCTTGAAAATTATCAAATTCTGGTAGGTACATGAGGCGACCTGCACTTTTCGAATTTGGCACTAAGAGTTGGTCTTTTTCTTCGGATTTGTTAGAATTTTTCATCTCAAGAGAATTAAAACCGTTATTTAAAGAATTTGGAGCAGATTTACTAAGAAACCAATTGTCACTTTGATCTTGATTTGGTTGCATAAGATCTTTTTTACTTCCTAAAGTTCCAAGAACTCCAGACACTGACCGTTTGAGTTTCTGTAAACCTGTATATGCAGTGTTATCAGACATATACGCTGATAAATGATTGTCTCGTGGTAACGATAAACTAAAAACGTGCGGTTTGTTGCTGTATTTTGTTTGGCGCGATTTATAACTTGAATTTTCGTTGTTCAGTCCTTCTTCCATACTAGAATCATCACCAAGGTCCTGTTGAGGAGTCCACGAAATTCCCTGATTTTGCGATGGAGGAATCTACAACAAAACATTAATTTCCTGTCGCTAACCGCAATAAAACGTCGTTACCAAAAGGCTGTTGCGGGAATTCATGATAGCTTCTGGACTGTCATCATACCCTGTAGGTCCGGCGTCTCCCGAAATTCCCGAATCCCCAGACTTGTCATTGTTGGATCTTTGACCTATTTGCATTGTTGGAGGTGGAGGTCTCGAATATTTCTCTATTCGATCTTCTACGAAACCAGGGATATCATCGCTAGCTATTGTGCTAGCTGCAGGATTGATATCAACTGTTGACAGGAGTCGCCAAGCCGCAGCAGGTGAAAATCTAGGAATTTCCAATTGCTTTTTGGGTAAAATTGGCCGCAGCTGTAGGTCGATACCGTTTCTGACACCAGTGTGATTCTCATCTATTTCGATTTCACTGGAAATGTCAGATTCGGATGAGTTGGCAATTTTTTGAATATGTGTCAAGGAGTGAAGATTCGACGCGAAATGATCAATAATGTTGTTGTGGTAGTCATCATTGTCGAGAGCTTCGTCCATTCCAAAATAGAAAGTCTTGGGTTGATCCTTGCTTTTGTCGCGTGTTGCTCTAGGTGGTGACTGGTCAGGAGACGAAGACTCCTTTCCAGAACCATCCCCACGAACATCATCACTTGTCTTTTTTTCCTCAACAGTTTCCATTTGCTTCAGTTTTTGTCTGATATTTTCCTTTTTATGTATATTGTGATCGAGGGTTTTCAATTTTTGTTTATTATTTCTATTATTGATTTCTGTGATCGTATTGTCCGTTGAGGCGCGGGTGTGTCTTAAACGTTTAGTAACCTCCTTTAGTTCCTGATGGAAGTTTGGTGTAATCATTTCAGGAAGGGACAATCGATTCGAACGTAAATCCCCATTTTTCTCTCGGTCTCTTATTTGAACTATTTCTTCGTGTTTCTCTAAAGACTTACGTTTATATACAGGACTAGAATAATTCTTTTTTGTTTCGGCTCGCGTTTTAAAAAGACGAGTTCGCCGGGTTGGCCCGTTCTCTCCACTCGAATTCTCCTCCCAATCCAACTGGGATTTTTCTACCTACCAACAAAAAATACAAAAAGTTGACCACGAAGATCTTTTTATTTACCATTTCCAAATTGGGAGGAGGTGGAGCCTTATATTTCTTTTTTCCTCTTGTTCGTTCCTCGATTGCTTTTGACTGTCGAAGATCAGGTTCCGACCCAAACTTTTTCACCTGAAAATAGTGTAACAAAATCAAAATTAACTCCCATTCGCTACATGGAAAACCGTACATGTTCTCTATAAGCGCTGTGGTTAAAACCGTTCTGAAAATGTTTGTAGTCCATGGCTTGGGTATATCTAGACCCAGATTTGTGTAAAGGATCTCTTTGATTGGGGAGATAGGTCCTTGGAGGTTTCTCATTACAAATAAATTCTTCAGATGGGCTCCCATTCTGCAAGTTAACTTTTAAATTGCGAACAACACTAATGTTCAGAGATTTACCTCTCGCAAGGATAGGCGATGCTGGTGTTGCCTTCCAGTGAGCGTCCCTCCAGACTGAAGAATTTCTCCATTATTAGTTGGTCGTAATTTTTGGCGCGCATCTCGCTCTGGAAGAACTTTGTTTTGGTGTAAGCGGGGTTGTGTTCTTGGAAATGAATGTGCCCATTGTTGTTCCTCGGATAGTGGACGTTGAGTAATTTGGCCAGTTTGGCTACCGATATTTCCCATAATTCCTCAGTACTAATCCCGACATATTCTGAAAATAAAATACATTTCAACACCGAAAGTCTCTTATGGTGTTGCTAATACCAATAATTACATTAGGAAGATAAAACTATGAGTCGTGGTGAAGCCATCAGCATTTATATAACTTCGTAATAACATTACATAAGAATTTTATCTATGGCAGATTTCCTAATAAGTGGACACTTTTGACTTTGAGAAATTCACAAAATTTAATTAATGATTATAATTTGCACTTTCTATCCTGTTTAATTTATTCAGTCTGTAAACGTTTCATAAACATTTACGCTTTTACATGTTCACTTATAATTTCTCTGCTCCAGGCATCCCTTCTTCGTTATGTGAAATTCACTGTTACAAAATGCGGATAAACATATTTACTCCACAGTTATTAACTGTAATTGCTCTTCACGATAATATGTACTGACGTTAATTCAACAATTTATACAGGATGTCCAAAAAAAAGACGAGTCCATAACTCCCTTATTTATAAGAAAATTTTAACTATTTATACACCAAATTAAATGGTTGTGAGTAAGCTACAAAAAGGCCTAATAAATTCATGTATAGTCCCAAGGGCTTCAATGGTAAACTGTCAAAAAAAAAATTTCAAATGGGAACATATACTTTTTTTTAGTAATTCTGATAGAGATTTTCATTCTGAAAACAATCGTGTATCACAAGTATACACTTACATGACAAAAAACAAAAAAAAAAGTTAAAAAACGCTACTATCGCCATGCGCTCCATTTTGCGCTAAACATTGACGTCGTCTTTGCGCAATCCCTATGTCATTATTTGTCATTTGTTTTTCCAGCTAATTTAATTTGGTTATTACACTGTAACGCAATGATAGCTTCTCGCTTGGTGCTCGTCATTTGTTTCAAAAGTTAGTGTTATTTTTTTCAGAATAAAAATCAGAATTTCTAAAAAAAAATATATGTTCCCATTTGAAAAAAAAAATTTTGACACTTTAACCTTGAAGCCCTTATGTGGGCCATCTTGCAGCCTATTTACAACCATTTAATTTGGTGCATAGGTAATTAAAATCGTCCGATAAATAAGGGAGTTATGGGCTCGTCTTCTTTTTTAGGGACACCCTGTATATTAATCTCATTGTGAGTAAAAAAGAGTAAATAGAACACAAGAAGATGGGACGGAGATATCTGCAATTTTTTTCAAGCCATCTGTTTTCTTATTCATGTAATTTGATTTATTAAGAAGAAAATGTTTTAATAGACAATACTTCCTAGTTTTTGATTTCATAATACGTCAATCTTTTATTAATGCTTTTAAAGTATTCAAATTTTCCATTGCATAGTCTCGTGTATTCAACCACCTTGAAATTTATGTCGGTAAATATAAGTATTCAAAAAATAAACATCACAAAGATAAAATTTTGTAAAAACTACCCATCCAAATCCTTAAAGGTATTATACCTTATCAAGATCTTGTATACAATATTTTTTTAGAATGTATTTCACTATTTAAAGTCATCGCCGTCAGTAATGAATCAGAAATTTTAAAATATTATGAAATCAAATTTTTCATTCTACGATTTGATATTTCACAAAGTGTGAGTTAATGTCAAACTAATCTTTTTTTAATATCAAACTATAGAAAACCTTCGCTTGTATTTTAACGTTTTTGTGATTATAATACTCAATTCAAGAGAACATAAAAGGTCAAGTGCTAATTTATGTACGGATATAAATAAAAAAATACTCGTATGTTTTATCAACGTAGACTTGTATCGGGTGTTCATTTAAATTCATCCTCAAAGTAAGCGTTGAAGAGGCGTTGTGAACGCACCATGGATTACGGATCATATATCAGCTGTTTAAATCTAACCTCATTTTTAGCGTTGTTTGTTGTTAGTGTTTTTATTCTGCAGACTGGCGCGTGGTGCGTTCACATTCGACTCTTCAACGCCGCCTTTGAGGATAAATTAAATGAACACCTGATTCCTATTCTTCGTCAAATGTGATTATACAGGTGTCCCAAAATTGGCGTACAAACTACTTACTAACTTATCAAGGATGTTTAAATGTACATGAAAAAAATATGGAAAAAATGTTTCCGACAAAAAAATCAATTATTTTTATTATTATTATTAACGGTAATACAATGTAAACAAAGATATATTCGTACATTATTACCTTGCAATGTTACCGTAGTGGATTAAAAATAATTTTTACGATTTCCAAAGCCTCTAAATTCTTTATTAAGCACGATTATATATTGGTAGTGAGTGATCTTGTACTATGTGATAATATGTACGATCAGAGGTAGCTGTCATGACAATTTCATACATGTACCTCAAAATAACTGATCTGTTAAGTGCCACTTTCAAACACCCCCAAATCAGCAAATAAGTCCAATAGAATTTTTTTAACATTTTTCTGACGTTTCCGGTAATCTATTCTACACCGTAGTGCACCGTTAGTACGCCATTTTTGGGACACCCTGTATAAATTCTGTTGTTCCCTATTGTAGTTTATGAAGGCCACATAAGCTTATTCGACGAGGAGAAAAGTTTCATGAATTGGCGAGTTCTTTCTCTGGTTAAAATTAACACACGTATTTAAGATGCACCCTGTATATATGTACTGTTTTGCTTCATTTAAATACATAACAATATTGTTACTAGAGGTAATCAAAAGAAAACTGATTAACTAATTTGTTAGTTGGCTCTATTGAAAAATACAAATACGAAGCTGACAAGATTTTTTTAAATTTCATATGGGAGTAAAAATATACAGGTATGTAGGTACAAGGATTTCTCTTTCTTCATGTGATAAATTAATAAAGAAAACAAAAAATCAAAATAGCAATGACCAAGCAACATTGAAATGAATTATTTTTAATACACACTTTCACCTAGTAAATTTACAAACGATATTCAATGTCATTTGTAATACAGCAGCAAATCGCAATATAGTAAAAAAAAAGGACAAAAAACTTGTGTGGTTTAATGTTAACTATGGCTATTAGTGATATGTGGTAGTATAATTGTGGTGTATGTAGTCGTAACAATACGTATAATAAAATAAATCACGAAAGGCCTTCGATTAAAAACATTTCTGAAAATAAATTTGTTGCAAGTCTGAAACGAAATAATCAATTGTCGTTTTGAATTTTATATTAGATGAGTATTTCTAAAATATAAGGGTTGGTGTGCGACGCGACCTTCACTGGCATATGCTTCAAAGTCGGAGGAATTTTGCAATATACGCAATATCACGAAAAAAATGTATGCTAAGGGAAGGAAACAAAAATCAATCCTTACTTCACACGTAAAACATAAAAAAAAATTACAACCGTTTATATAGTTTGGCACTAAGATATTGACATTACGATGCAATGTAGATTTATGCGACGATAAGTAGGTCGTATTTATTAATAATTTAAATGACATTTCAGTCACGAATCAGTAATTATCAACGTATTACGATATTGATAAAGTGTCGTTTGTAATTCCTAACTTAACTTAAAATTAAAAACTGTATTCTATCAAGAATTTGCACTTGAGTTAACAATATTTATTGACGAGGCGATTATGTAATATTTTTTGTGATTATCTGGATTTTTTCTTTCAAGTGACAACGTTACAATTGAATTACTTTTGTACAGGTTTTTAAATTGACAAATTGTACTAAAACTAAGTAAATAAATATACTTTCACTGCTTGTATGGAACAATTGTTCGTCAAAACCTTACCTGAGGAATATTAGTCAGAATAGAAATTTTACTTTTAGTTTTGTTCTATTGTTTAGTGTGTGAATTTTTGCGAATGATGTGAAAAACTAAACCACATTTTTTCTCAAACTTTTCGTATCTATGTACTTTTATATTTAAATTAATTGCTACTTAACTATGTGAATCATAACTATTAAGGACTATCCACATGGATATTTTATTAGTGATATGTATTTTTGAATACAATTTAATTTTTCAAAAATTGCGAGATAATTACATTTTTTTGAAAAAATTAGCATATTGCATTATGTCTGTTCCATAAGTTTCTCTTTGTAACTACGAAAAACTTCAAAACTGTCTGTACAATATTTTATCTTTTACAAATGTGAATATTTTCGTCACAATGTTTCAAAAAAATTGGACGTCATTCTAAAAACAAGACAATAATTGTGTTTCCGATTTTCATTTCCAGTGTCATGTTATGACATAATGATAAATTAACTCATAATTATATACAGGGTGTGTTTCAAATATGTGTGTTAATTTTAACCAGTGAAAGAACTCGACAATTTATGAAACTTTTCTCTATAACATTTTGCAAAAATCGCAAAAGTTTTCCAAGATTTTTTGCCCCCATTTTTTACCAAAGGAGCCGTTTTGTGTGTTTAACTAGTCTCTATTTTTTTGTAACCATGCAATTTTAATTTTAATTATTTAATTTTTTCTATAACGATGTAACTTTTTTGACAGGGTTCCGTTTCTATAACAGCAGAAAAATTTCGCCCTTACTCATAGGCAAGTGATGGCTAATTTATTCCAAATTTTAAATCAATTTGTTACAATTTTTCGTAAAAAATTCAAATAGAAAAAACGTTTCATTTAACAACCTCTGCTACGTGTTAAAATTAACACACGTAATTTAGATACACCCTGTATATAAATTAATTTCTTTTCTCTTTTCGGTACCAAAGTAATAGACCTTTGGTACCAAGGATGAATATAATTACGATCATACAAAATTCAATTATTTGAAGCAATCACTTTGACTACGTTTTTATGTATTTGTTTCTTAATAATTAAGTCAAAGAGGAACGTAAGTAAACTAATTATTTTTCATTATTAAAAATTTCTCACTGCT
The DNA here is from genome assembly GCF_963966145.1 of Tenebrio molitor. NCBI lineage: Eukaryota > Metazoa > Arthropoda > Insecta > Coleoptera > Tenebrionidae > Tenebrio > Tenebrio molitor. The sequence goes on from NC_091055.1 coordinate 987,431, forward strand.
TATGAGGCAATTTAACTTTTATTGCAAACTGTGTGAACAAGAATGCAGCAGAGGAAAAAACTTGGTGTTGCGTCATAGGTCAGATGTTAAAAATTTACCGATTACATCTCGGTGAAAAAATGAAGTAGTCCCAATAATTTTACTTCGTGGTTTAATTGTCACATATTGGTGCATTCTGATACACATCTGGTGTAGCCTTGGAGTAGAAAGTGATGTTTATATCACACTATACATATAAAAATGTCGAAGACAGTGTGCAACTAACGTTCTTTGCCAATTGTAGAGGTTAACAACTATTTAAAGGAAAAATATGCGGTCGTTTGCTAAACAGCTTTTAAAAAATCTCGGTCATAAAACTTCTGGCCAAGCAGCTACCAACAATTACAATTTTAATATTTTTTTAATTGAGTTCTTGAAATATATAGTTCTTGAAAAATATGGTTTTCATTTTTTTTGACTTAATCAGAGCGACCTCACCACTTGCTTTATAAATCACAAGATTAAATTGCTAAAAGTTAAAACTCAGAATTTTTTCCTTTGCGATATTTTTTTGACATGTGCCACACCTGAAATAAAATTTAATGTTTGATTTTAAAATAATGGTTTCGAGTTGTAATTAAGAGAAAGGCCCTTCTTCGTTGCAAACTATAACTTCATTGATATGTGCAAACAAGATCGAGGTCACTAATGGGAAGAGAAATTATGTTCAACAAATGTTTATTCAATTAAATCTCTACCACGGACAGAAAACGACAAAACAATAAATAGTTTACGAAGAAAAATTTAAAAACGAGAAATCCAACAGATATTTCAACGGTCATGCTAATCACGATAATTACAATAATACACCACATGTTATCATGTTTACTAATTCATATGCAGATAGCTGATTATCACTAATTTAATAAATGCCGCAAGTCAAGATATTAGCATTATTCTTTAAAAATTCTATTTTTTCACAATCTATAATGAACGTTTTCTTCGCTACTGATTTTGACCATTCCAAACCCACCGGAAGCTGACTTTCTTCACTTTTACCATAACCTTGATTTGTTTAAATGAATGTGTAAGAAATTTTTGGCAGGTAAAACTGTATCAGGTCTTTCTAATTGATCGTAAATTATTTTCCGCGTTAATTGATCCGCGATTTTAAGACACCTAGCAATTTCAGCACAGTTAGGTTCTTTCTTTACATAATACTCATTCCTCTAATGGTAAGGTCTTGTGCCGAAGGTTGTTAACCCCGCGAGGACTTTTGGTTAAAAATCTACACCCGGATAATTTTCAATTTTTTAAAATTAACAGTAATGCTCAGTTTTCTTTCTTATTTATTGATAAGAGGTGATATTTTAACAACGTCTAGATACTTTTCCCTATTCAGTAAATACGAAATTAATTAATTTTCAAAAACAATGAAGCTATTACATTCACACGTTATAGTAGTAAATGGTTGATCTTCTTTTTATGGTATGCTTAAAAACAATAGTAGTTTCTACGCCTGCCGCCTACTGAATTAGGTTGACTTTTTTTTGGAAAAGTGAAATCAAACATGTCTCAAGGCCAGAATTTATGACCTGAATTGAGATTTTTACCAAATGATCGATATTGTCATTAATGTGGGTCATATGTTTTAGGTATCTGTATTTTGGTAACTTTCATTTGTTACCTCAGGCTAGTAACACACCTTTAAAGTGAGAGTATTTGAAAACATCTTATGACCCAAATTAAAACGTCTTTCCCATCATTTACTTCACTTCAGTGTATGTACACCATTTTTATAACTGAAAGGTGACACACCTTCATCTCAAAAACCCGATTCTCACTTTCCAAAAGTTGCAAGAATTTCAATTACATTTTTACAATTGAACTCTGCTTTTTAAACAAGTGATTCATTTTTACTGGCAAAAATCAACAATGTCTTCCATGCTGTAAATACCGTTCAATTGAATTTTTGGGGAACCTCTGCTAACACTTTTTCTATCATATTGATTAACATATTTATAAAAAAAAAAATAAAGCCCAAAACATACAAAGGCAAGTTTTTTTGCAATTCACTCTATACAGGGTGAAATTGATATACATAAGTATTAAAACCCTAGGACCTAGGATCTTCAGACCATTTGTGAAAATCACGTGCATTCAGTTTTTCGCTATACCTCCCCATGAGTGCGCCACTGATATTACGTTAGAAAGAATAGTATGACTAAAAATGTATCGAGTGCAACGCAAAAACAGGTGCAAATTTAAAGTGTTTTTTGGACTATTTCATTCATACTAAGATTTTGTGTTCTGTTTTTAAAGCGTTTTCGCCGCTACTCATTTTTCGATTTATTAGAGCTTCCAGAAGCGTCTTGTTTGGGATGGAATTAAGTTAAATTTCAAAATGTTTAGCCACATTTTAGGTTTACTCACTTATTAAAGATACTATGGTTTGTATATTTTGATGCATTTCAGTTTCACCCTGTATAACATTTTGAAAAAATGCTATTGTAAATTTATCCGAGCTAGGTTATGAGACCACTAAATTAAACGATGTAATTGCAGCCGATTCATTTTCTTTAAACGAAAACTTATTTTAATAACAATATTTTAGTTTCACCATTTCTTATTATATTGTTTGCTTTCTGTTAATGTTAGAATTATTGGTCCTGTTCTTATTGTTACGTAGTTTTTTCGTTAGAATTGCTTTGTTAATGTACAATACAAATAAAAATATTCCTATATAGTCGCTCATTAATTTAACACAACATTAACTTTAACGGTTCTAGTGGTTACAAGTTGTTGACATAACATCTAGAAAAATTTTCAAAATTTGTTACATAATACATTTAATGGACGGTTTACATAAATAAATTCCTTCAACGTGAAACAAGAACAACATATATAAAATTTTATTTTAAGTGAATTTTTATGTTGAAAATAAATATTTCTTAACGAGACATTTCCACAATTCAATTTCTTTTTTACGTACGTCAATAACGTACCTACAAGTGACGCAACTTTCAATCCACCTGTATAATAAACCTATTGAACATTATCGATAACACTGAACCCAGTGCCTATAAAATTTCTACTAGATTCAGGTCAATTTTGTCGTGACTCGTGTTGGGAATGTTTTTTCATAAAACATTAATTTTGGGGAGTGGCGTACTTTCGTTGAAATTCCTTTTTTCTTGTTTTAATTGAAGTAAATTTTATTCCAGTGTAAGTAGTTTAAAAATCGCTTTTCCCTTCTTCGTTTATGACAAATGTTCACACGTTTATCGATCAAATTTAGGTCAGAGTAGATTTTTTCCCTAAATATATGTAGTAATAAATTAGGAGAATATATTTTATTTGGTAAACGAGCCCCAAGCAAATTATTCGCCGTATAACAAACGTAAGGTAGGATCTTGATAAGGTACAAATTAAATTTAAAATTAAGGACTCATAAATTTAGCAAACCTCACGCAATTCCTCATTTTCCCATTTTTCTCCGGAAAGACGGTCGATTATTGCCCCAAATTAAAAATGGGATAATTGTTATTACTATTACGAAAGTCTAGCATTGTTAGAATAGCCTATAATTACAATATCATTCAAACAAGACGATCTGTTCTTAAAACAATACTTTCTACTTTGCATATCTAACTTATCTTTGTAACAGTTTTGCAATGCAGACTTCGGAGACTTGGTCAATTTATAAATTTTACAATGCCTTATTTAAATCTTAATTGTTTTACAAGTATTAAAACTCTCTACTTGTTCCCACAAGTGCATTCAAATTTCTACTTCCTATGTAACGGAATATCCGTTTTTCATTCCACCGCTAAATTATTTAACAGAAAATGTTCCTCCCGAATTTACAGTTTTTCTTTTTACCCGACACTCATTTCTAGACGCAAAGTTGCCACAACAGTCACTTTTAAAAACCAGACGTTCTATATATTATGCGATGAACGTATGCTTAATTAATTTTTAACTGTACTACAACCAGCCAGTGAAAAATGTATGGATTTAACTCACAAATAAAGGTTAAATATCTTTGAAAGCAATCCCTATCATTTTTTTTTTAATGAATTTTTCCAAAAACCGTCCACACTATTTTAAATTTAAAAATCAAAATCACAGTAAAGGTAGTACTATTGTTATAGTAATGTCTACTCTAACTTTCCATCTTTATTAAAATGTTACTGTTACTGTTTAAAGGAAGACAAAGGAATACCTCGCGCACTGCTCTGCATGTTAAATTAATTTGCTAAATTATCGATAACAAAAAAAATGATCTCAAAACAGTTGTGTACGATTATTTTTATTTTAAGATGCAATTTACTTAAAAACAAAATGTATTTTTTACACAAATCGCACGTTTAATTTTTTCCTGTTTTTCCCTTTTTGGTAAGGTAGGTTTATGGAATTCATTGAAAAACAAATTCAATTTTCATTTCGATCTGTAACGAATGTTTCAATTTCTTACCAAACCATTATAATGGAAACATTTAGCCTCGATAATTTTTTTTAAATTATTTCAATCGGATTTAAATTTTATTGTGTTGTAAATATTGTGACTTTCACAATATTTTTAATCGTCACGTTGGGTTTCCGTCACTAATATTATTTACATTCCGTCATATCGATTTAGTTATGATTCGATTTTTTTCTCCCAAAATTTCTCCAATGCATTTTTTGTCTTTACAAAATTAATTTGGCAAATTGAGCTAATAGAAAGGTGTTCACCAGAAAATTTTAATAATTTTCGGGTCAAGCACACTTGGTGACTGGTTGAATCCTATTGTAAAATTCGGTGCACGTTGATAACAAAAAATTATGTTTATGTATGAGTTAATGTTCTTCTCCATTAGTCCGGATATGAATTTTTTATAATATATTTATCCACAGGCTATTCATTAATAATGAAAATTGAATTAACTCATTTAACATTGTGTACGTGAAAGCTTTTTGTTTTGAAATAAGCAATTTCCAAGTAATACCAAGTAGGTACAGGTACTATTTTGCTTGAGAAGGTGGACTGTTGTTATTAATTAATTAGGAAAAATTTACGGACCGATGAAAATTACGTAGTACGAGATGCTACTCCACGTTTTAATACTCGTTTCTTTTCTAACAGTCGGAGAAGTGGTGAAATTGTATTTTTATGGGTACCACTTTAGCAAACGGTACAGAAATTTTTGAACGTGATTTGGAGATGTCGAACATCCCAGATGAAAATATTCTTACATGTAGCAAGTGCCATCAAAAGTGTCTTCCACAGTACCAAGCGCAGGTCTTCCGCCTTGGTAGTACCAGTAGAGCGTAACTCCTTTGAGTCGGGAAAAGGAAGAGCCGTCTCAATTTCGTGTTTTATATCCACAACACACACATACACACACCCACGCATGCACTCACTGTATGTCAAAAAATTTATTGGTACTCCAGCAGTACTGTTAACATTTTGTTAAGGTAACGCGCGACTTTCGCTCAATGCCTTCACTGAGTGGGTACTGACAGGTAAAAAGTGCGGAATAGCATAGCGGTATTCAGTCTCTACTCTCTTAGATAGAGGGGGATTGGATTAAGGTAGCACCATACCTACGTGGAATGCGGATTGGATTTAAGTACCTGTTTCGTTTGCAGAGGTGTTAGCCGATGCGGCGCCACTACCCTAAAGTTGAGAACATAACATCATACACCTGCAACGGATCTTCGGTTTGACCACGCGTTCAAACCATTTCCGCATACAGCCTACAACCTGTCAGCGAAACTGCGATCAATTGTGAACCATTCTGTTCTCGATTATTTCATCCTTTCGGAACACCGTTTCGCCATTCGATTCTTCGGAAAAATATCAATTACTATTCCGTTTTCGGTATTGTCGCAAATTTATTATAGAACACTTGCTTGTTCTGGTTCTGGTACTAGATAATTTGAAACTCTTCGGAATAAAGACGAGAAACTTTCACGACTGAATTCTTCCTTCATTTACCATCTCTGCTGGTACACTTCCAATTTGAAATTTTATCGAAGCACCGGCTTTATCTGCTATTTCAAAAATTCACTCGGAAATGTAAAAATCACAGAATGTTGAGGAAAAATCCAAAAAATGCATTGAAACAATTTAACTGATCTTGGTAATATGGTGCCGTTATAACTCGATGATCTTTAATTGGATAACTGGTAATGTCTCTCGACATCAAATAAAAATGGTGAAATGACCGATAAATTATCATTTTTCAGTTTTTAGATATTGATTTGATCAAACCGAGTGGTACTATTTTATAGACTCAAAAGTACTGGTACTTTTTTTGTAGAGCAAATTTTTTAATGGATCTTCTGAGACAAGAAGAAGAGAATGCATCATTTAATTTATACAAGTTGCCCTTCTGATTGTAGCTGTTACAAAGGTTACAGAAACAATGCTATAAAACGCGTTATATATAGCAACACGCAACATTGGTCTTGAAATAAAACCAAAGCAAACACATTCTAATTGAGAGATCACGTGATATCATTTTTCATATCAACAATCTCTTCGTCAAAGGAAAAAACAAAATTCCACCGTTGGAAAGTTATTTTTTCAACAAATATATTTTTCTCATTTACTTCGTTACTTAAGTCCTTTTGATATTTTTAATGCAAATGAAACTTTCTGAATAACGAATAACAATTAAAGAGGAGGTAAGCGTAACTTTATGTTTTACGACAATAGTAGAGCCATTATTCACCCCTTAGTCCCGCAAGAGTCGGAAGTTACGTCATCCAATTATTACCTGACAAAACCATAAACCTAAAAACTGAAATTATCGCCCGATAGAAATGGCGAAAAAATTTGAAATAAATGTTGAATTGCCGCATCGTTGTTTACATCGGTAAAGATTATTGTCGACAACAATAATAATAAGTGTTTTGTATTTCTGCCAGCGTTAATATTTCTTGCCTTGCTTTGTCTTACGAAATTCAATTCCTAACTATGGTCAGTTGCTTTTGTCTATTCTCTCGTGCAAAATCGTACAATATTTATGACAAGTTCCAGCAGAATCGAATACAACTTTTATTAAAATCTCAAGCCATTTCTAAGTGTTTCACATGTTTCAGTATCAGATTTAGCACACGTTGTCTCAGAGAGATATAACTCTTACTTTTAGCCGACTTTGATAATTCGTTGTTGTTTCTTTTTCTCTTCTTTATCAATCTAACTTTTGGGGCAAAAGTACAAAATCAGAGACACAACTTTATTAATTATCCACGTACAATTTAGTAATATTAGGTATTATATTTGAATAATATACGTTGCGTTATTATATTTTTCCTTAACATGCATATAAGCATTTCACATGTGGCAGGCCGGGTGAAATTCTGCATTTGAAGCATTCCTTGCTGCCTTTTTCTTTGACAAATTATAAAACGTGCGGATGAAACGTGTTTTATTGAATAAATTTATTTTTATCGACAATTTCGATAAGGCGAGAATATCCAAATCATCGAAGGGTGTGGAATCCAACAAGATTAATATTTTATGGTAACTCGCCTACAACCGCTTTGGATATGGATTTTGCGTAATCATATTTATTTATAAATTAATAAATAGAAACACTCCAAAAATTGTGCTTATGATTGTTTAATTCTAAAGCTAAAAATGTCAAAGGAAATGTAGATTACATACTTAAATTTTTTATGTTAAATCATTTTCATTAATTATTTTGTAATCTGTAATAACTAGACAATTTGTCATTAAAAGTTCTGCTTAGCGTTACGAATCGTAATGGTATTAAATCATTCAACGTATGTACACTGCTATTATTTTTAGACCATGTATAATTATCCAGGTATTCAGTAGAACCCGAATTATCTGATTTAATAAAAATGGAAAAAAAATGTAGGTACATATATCCATATAATATATACAGGGTGTTTCAAAACTGCCGCCAGAACTTGATGAAATATGCTAAGAAATCCTTATCTAAACACTTTATGTGTATTCGTATTATTTTAAAATGGACATACAGATATAACTGACGTGTTTCATTCAAAAAAACTGTTTTCCTTCTTTTACCTGGCTTTCTAAACGCTCATTTTATTTATATTTTTTTTAATTTACATTTGGCAACGTCGATTTGCCTTATAATTTGCAATGAATAGATCGTTACTATGACTGTACACTATAATAAAATGGTTGCTGTGATTACTGTTGCTTATTATTATTATATTCAATGTTGCCACATTTATAGTATGTAATTTGAATCTCTGTAAAATCATACGGACGCATAAAAAAAACGTTAGATTACGATTTCGCGTTAATATTCCTATGTAACAGTTTTGGGCAATAGTTTTGGAACACGCTGTATAAGCCGAATGTTTTTCGTACCAAACCAAATTATCTTCATATTGATTACATAAAAATAAATACTGTTCAACTACACAGATTAAGCATACAGGGTGATTCTGAAATAAGTTTGGAAAAAAATGTGGAGTATCCTTGACACAAATTAATTCTGTGTAAAGGACTTTTGTAGCTGAAATCAAAAGGATGTTCTTGTATTTTCGACGCCTATGAATAGGGAAAATTTGTCCGAATTTGTTCACTTCATTAGCAACCATTGCTACATCAACTCCACAGTAAAGTCGTAAGTGCAAGTACACTGCTTTGTAAATGTTTCTTCTATGGAAATGATCGAGAGGAGTTTGTGACTGACGGGCACCTTTTACCTTTGATTATTGTTGTTGCTAAACTACCAAGATAATCAGGTAATCACCTTTAACTTAGCAGCGTACTAGCAATTTTTAGCAAATTTTCAATCATTAGTATCTCGAAAACGAAAAAACTTTTATAAGAAAATTTTTTTGTATATAACTTTTTCTCATTATCACCAATTACCGGGTTTTTTCCAAACTTATTTCAGAATCACCCTGTATATCATATTCATAAACAATGAAATTTGAAAAATATGAAGCGATTTAGACGTCGTAGATTTAGGTAAAATGATAAAATATGTTAGGAGTGTTCAAGTCTGATCATTATTTTACAGCAATTCTTTTAAAACTAATTTAAGGGAATGTGTACTAAAACTGAAACCTCTTTTAAAAAAATGCGATTTGTTAAAGAACTGGAAAAAAAAAATGGAGTGACAAGTTATGCAGACAGTAATAAAAGAATTATTGCTTGCAAGTAGGTAACAATAAAACAGGGGAAGTTGCTGATGGAAATGGGGGACAGCGATTTGTCCAAAATGAATGGAAAAAATAAAGATTAATTGTCAATATGTTCCTTTTCCAGCAAAACAAAGCAAAATCAGACAACTATTATGTAGCAAGTCCAGGATTAGAGTTAATCTGAAGAACTTTGGGAGTTCTAGAAAGTGTAGGCTACTCACAAAAGAGTTACACAAAACACTTCTTCATGCCCAAGATCATACGTACAAAAATATTGTACAGGGTGTCTCAAAATTCGCGAATTCCGAATTCAGAGCGTGGTAGGGAAGGACCTAGTGGAGCTCGAAAAAATTCGCTCTTCCTGAACAAGAGCACTTTAATTTTGTTCAATACATAGCAGCCTTCATATCCACAGTGACAAAATACTATTCTAGCTACGTTGCCGTTCCGTTTTTAAGAAAAAATTACAAAAATTTAAGATTTTTTTAATCCAAAGTAAAGCTATTCTTCAAAAAATTGTTTTACGTTATTATTTTCCATCATAGATAACAGTAAACACTGAACTTTTCAGCCTGTATTTGAAAAAAACGTGCACCTTCAGACCAATGTATCTTTGTGGGGAGAGTCCCGATTTGTTTTTTATTTCCATATTTGGACAACTGAAATGATCCCCTACAACGCTCTGAATTCGGAATTCGCGAATTTTGAAACACCCTGTATATTTATTAAATACATTCAACGTTTAATCTGGGACGGAAAAATAAATCAGTCAGGTCTTAACTTTCTTCTCGAACGAGTGATTTTTACAACCGCTGATGAATATAGAGGTACAAGGAAAGTTACCGTTTAGGTCCTGCTCTTTTCAGACTAGTAACACTAGTAACTGCAGGATTTTCTACCGAAAATGCAACATCCATTTGAAATTTGATCCTGACACGTCAGCGCCCTCAACTCCATTTTCGAAATCGGCGTAAAATTTTGGACATTATGTTACGATTAAAGTAATGCAAAGAGGTATAACGTAACGTAGATGAGTAGACGGCTGACGTAGTAATAGTGAGAAACTCAACTCGCGTCCTCGTGCGCTCAGTATTGATTTACCTCAACTGAGTACAGCCTTCTGCAAAGCGTCCTACATACATATCCGCTTTTTGCTACTTTTGAACCTGCTGTTACTTTGTAACAGTTTTAAGTTATAATGTTAAAAGTTACACGAGTTTACTGAATTTTTAGAAGCTCTTCCAATTTTCAGTCGGCGATCATTTACCCGATCGCTTTTATGTTTCTCAAATAATTTATTTCTCCCTATTGTGCAACTTGTTGATGGGTTCGCCTTCTCAAGATCCCCACTACAATTAATCCAATTATTTAATTACAAGTAGCACAAAGCAGACAAACAATCAAATTCAATTTCGGTTGGTCAATACACTTGGGGTGGATATGTTATACGAGTATAGATTCCTGCGGGCTAAGCCGCATTAGCCATCGGAGGAAAAGTCTTACCGCCCTAATTACTTGTTTGCATAACTATCCAGACAAAATCTCAAAATGCAAAAGTATTAGTCTCTATTTAGACCCTAGTAGATGATTTTTTGGACGTCAAAGAAAAGTCCAGTCAACTTTTCAACATCTTTTCACCTACAAAATCATTTCTGGCTGAAGTGGATTATTCCAGTTATAGAGTTATCTTCTAGTAAGTCGTTTTTTGAACTACAAGAACGCGCTAATGTCCCACTTTATTCTCGTCTCTGTATTCCAATACGTAAAAATGAATGAAAATCAGATTCCTAAAAATTAAATGAAACGCTTGCACAACAAAAAGTCTAAAGCAACACTATGCGGAAATTGAAAAGTGGTACAAGCCGGTTTTCCAGGATTAATCACCTCTTGCCCACTTTAATTAAATCCATTCAATATTTATACATAAATTAACTATAATAGTTTACGCTTAATTACAAAATCTCGCCGATAAACCCTCAATAAATCACTTGCCCGGAAAAACCCGATTTCCCAGAAAACTGCACTTGTATTCATAACATCCGTACACCGCCAATCGCATCGCCCTTTCGGCCATCCGAAAATTTACAAAATCTAAGAAGATATGAAGTGTGACAGCATATCTCTCAATACTCTAATAAGCGTGACAGCTACTGTTTTCCTGTTTTTAATTTCCGCCGGTTTTACTTCCGGGAGAAGAGCTAAGTTATAATTTTGAAGAGTGGATATGTAAATTTTATGTAAAGTATGCAGCGCCTCAAAATTGGAGAAATCGAAGCCCATGATTAAACATCATTAAATTCGCAACTCCAATTAATTCAGTGCGTTGTTGAACTGAAATATGATAATCACCATCGGGGTTGGTTTTTAGAAAAACAATATACAAGGTGGTCGTGTTTGTGAATGACAGGTTTTGTTCGTTTGTCTGACGGGCGGAACTGGAAGCTGAAAGGTGGACCGACGGATTAGTGAAAGAGGTCGAAGATTTTATTGAGAACACCACGAGGACCAAAGACAGCCTGGTGGAATGGAAAATGAGTGGGGTGGCGACGAAACTTTAGAAGCGCCCCCATCATCAAACGATTATCTCTGATTCGTACAGACATCCATAAGTGCACGTTTTTGTTTATGACGGAAATGAAACCAACCCACAAATTACATAACGCGGCAATCTCCAGTTCCACCTCGATTCCCAAATTTTCACAGGATTTGGTGCCGCGGGAGGCTGCAGCGATGGGATATTAATGTTAGGATGTCAAGGGAATAAATCACGTCGTCAAATTTTTAACTGTCCAAATCAACTTCCACCGGCCAATCCGATTATACCGGACTAATTGGATTAGTAAGGTCGAAACCGATCTACGCTTATCAAATGAACCGCTCAATTCATAAACCCATCTACATAAAATCAAAATTTTATCAGCCGCCAATATGTTAAAGCACTTTGTTTCACTAAATTTCATACAATTACTTTGAACGCACAAGGATCAAAAAGGACTGTTTGAGTTGGTAGAAGGTGTTGGATTTTCTCATGGGCTATGAGTCATATCTGCGTGGATTTTCTCATGGGATATGAGTCATATCTGCGCAAACGACGAATGTCGGTCTCAAAAAGGCTGATTTTAAGTTAACTTGCGACGGTCGCACTTGTTGTCATGGTAACGTCGCAAGAGAGAAAGATGACGCATATTGGTAATTAATGTGTAGGACAAAGATAGCTACACATTTGTGCTGCACCCCCTATTTGCGACTATGACTTGAAATCGGGCCCTAAGAGTAGATAGTGTTCCTCTGAATTTACCGCGTCGCTAAAGTAGTCGATGTTTTCAGTTTTCATTTACAGATTTTTCACTGGTTTATCGCTCCGCCTGCGCGCAGATATTTCCAAGGTCACAGCCCATAAGATAATCCAACACCTCTAATACTGAATTTAATTTTTAAATGGTACAACTGGAGTAACTTCCGGTTGTTGACGGCTAGACACTGACAGCCGCATCATTGACAACACTCCCACATGTTTAGAACAAAATGGAGGGGTACTTCAAGCCTTTCGTTTTGTTAATTTTTAGATCATTGTTCTGTATTTCAAATTTAATTTCTGGTTAACATTAATTTTTACTCTCATAAGTCAACCTATCATTTTGCCGCTGTTAATCTTACATCAAATATCTGTCAAATAAACCAACAAAACATACAAGTGTCCCTAAAATGCGCGGCAAAATTTTAACCACGAGGTACTAGGCTTCATGTAGAACTCGGAAAAAAGATTTCAAAAATTCTGTCAAAAAATAAAATGACATTTAATTTTTGAGCTACAATTTTTTTTAATTGCTTTTAGTCTTTCTTCTACGTTGTCCCACAACCCCGTAGGTAAAATTTCGGCACATTTTAAAAATACACCCTTGTATACCATATTTTATAAAATGTACGCCAATGCGAAGTAACATCTAGGAAATATGCTTTAAAACAAGGAAACCGCATTGGTGTACGTTTTATAAAACAAGATATACAGGGTGATTCAAGTTTTACCGCCCGAGTAAAAACACCCACCTCTAGTCGATTTAAAATTCTCAAAAAATTCAGGAATGATTGTGTATCGCTGTAGAACATTCTGTAAAAATTTAAAGTTTTTTAATGAAACAGGTAAATATTTCGTTTTAATTCAATAACCGCTAGAGTCCTTTCAAACGTTTAGCAAAAATTTGGTGTCATTGAAATAATGAAAACATCACCGGTTTCCGAAATAAATGGAATTTGATATTAAAGTGCAAGATTTAGCTATGATTAATTATTAAATTGGGCGGTCACTTCCACAAAAGAGGTTGACATGGCTTGTTTATGGTACCCTTTAGAGACTTAAGAATTACTAGAAAAGTTGTCAACAGATGTCTACCCAACAATGAGGTATTTATTTATGACACTGCAGTTGTAAATCTTGGCCATTTTTCGCTCTTAATGTTAAAATTGTAATAATTCAAAAACTAACAATTTTATTTTGATGCGAATTTTATAAATGTGTTCTTTGAATTAATTGTGAATTATGAGCCTGTAAGAAAAACATTTTTTTTGTCCAAAATCGATTTTTTTAATTTTATGGCTCGGAATAAAGTGATATGGGAAAATTGATTGCACACATTTGAAGCCTTATGTCAAGGGAATGTAACCCCAACGTTTTATGATTTTTACTAATTTTTTAATAGGGTTTATCGTGCGGGCTGTGAAACTTGAATCACCCTGTACAAGGGTGTATTTTTTAAATGTGCCGAAATTTTACCTACGAGTCTGTGGAACAACGTAGAGAACTAATGGCAATTTAAAAAAATTGTAGCTCAAAAATTAAATGTCATTTTATTTTTTGACATAGAATTTTTTAAATATTTTTTCCGAGTTCAATATGAAGCCTAGTAGCTCGTGGTTAAAATTTTGCCGCGCATTTCAGGGACACTCTGTATACTCGTACTGTTGCAGTGTTGCAAATATGTAGTCGAATAAAAAAACGTTCTTAATTGGATTTCCAACTTAAACAGTCCTTCTTGATCACCAAAATTTGAGGTTTTCGAGAAAAACCCCAACAATTAATTATTATTATTAAATAACGGTGAGTTTGTATCAAATAGCACATTTTTCAGAACTATTTTGCGAATTTAACGTACAATGTTGGAGGTAATTTTTTGAAAATATTTTTGGAAAGCAGGATTCGTAATATGTCATAAAAAGTTTTCCTTGGGGTGCGGTGAAAGTGAGAATACAGTAGAGAGTTCATTGTCAGGAGTTATGAGAAAATGTGAAAATTTTCGATTGATTTGAGATTCCAGCGGATGTGGTCCTGGTCGGTGGGAACACGCATCCTGGAAAAGGCGTCGGGGTATCGACGAAGCGCCTCGGTGCGATTGGAGTTTTCCGTAATGTAGTGAGGGCGGCGTCGGCGCAAGAATGCAACTCCCAAATAGATTAGGCCGACTCGGGGTGTGTACTACAGCCTAAACGCCACCGGTACAATTCACCCTTGCTCACGGTTCAAATGAAATTAACATGTGAAAAATAGTTAATTTGAGTGATTGCTAGACCGATAAAAACTTAACAAATCAATGCACACGCCGACCCTTAATCAAGACTGATCAAGATGTCCTTTGAAGATCGCTTAACCCTCGTAGATTGACCGGAAGTAGTGTAAATTTGTTGTGAACATGGTGTGTGAGAGCCTTGCGCGAAGTAGGACCTTCAAAAAACTATTTTATGTGATTGTTATTTTATTCCTCAGAATTTATCCGGTATTTATGGAACAGGGTGAAGACATCCCACATATCGAGTAAGATAAGAACATTTAATATCACGTTTGTCATATTTTACACAATATTACGCTGCTTTTACTTTAGAATTCATCCGGCATTCGTATTCGTGGACGAGGTCGAAAACATTCTTGGTAACGAGTAAGACCCAAATCTTATAACACTCTGACGTAATAACCTGCTGAAAATACGCAATTAAAGCCACGAAGCTCGAATTTTTCCCCTACTTTGCCGAGCTTTGAGGCCCCTCGTTCCTATCACCCGTTCGCGAAATCGTTTCTTTTTTTTATCACCGATGATGATACAAAATCGCCGAAACAACTTCATTAAATAAGTGAAAATCTGAATCACGTGTAAAACTTCGGAGTGGCACAGTCATCCCCTAAACGTGACAAGCTTAGTAACTATATTTTACCCCCATAACCTAATAAAACTGATATTTGACAAGCAAATACCACGATTTCGCTTATTCCACCTCAAAAAATCACGATTTACGAACATTTTTGACAAATCGTTTATTACATCACGATCTCGACACAACCCTAAAGCCGTGTATTTATTTATTATTTAATATTTGGGTGCTTTTATGTACAAATGCGCTCTTTTTATCTGCATATTTTACAAGACGCTTATTGATTTTGTGTTTTCTGATATTTAATGGGGTTCTAAAAACAAAATCACCCCGAAACACTGACCAAATCGTTATAACCACACACTTTTCTCCATTTCTACGGAACTTTCAAAATTTTGGAAATTTGATAAGGCTAAAACAGGATTGCCAATGTGACGCTTGCAGTAACGCAACGCACGTTTGTGTACCCAATAATGGGTAAATAACATGGAACGTATACCTTAGGGTACCATATTTATATTAATTTGGAATGCAAAATGGACACGCACCAAATGCATAAAACGCTTTGGAATTCACAACTCTGCTACACACCATAAATGAGCAAAATTATTTTGTTGTTGGGAATCCTGATATAAGAGAAAGGAAAACTTTTCATGCGGAAAATAACAAATATTGCTCCTTTTTCTCTCATTTCCGCCGCTCAATTCTTCTTAGTCATGTACGTTTAATTGTTTTCAAAACACTTCGACATCTTCGCCGCTAGGAATTTTAATATAAAACCCACAAATACTTAACAAATGCAAAATTTTGATCTAATTTTCATCGATGAAAACCTGTTTTTGTCTTTTTTTTCAGTCTTTTTAATATTGCGGGTTTATTAAAATGACATTTTATTCAATTTCGTTTTATTGCATACTGTACAAACAGATCTCACATTTATTACATTCCTTCTTGTTCTAAGCTATGCAAACTAAATTCTCTAATACCTTTCAAACACAAACATGAAATTCAATTTTACTGCAACACTCTCTCATCAAACTGTTACATTTTTCTCTTTTATCTCCTTTTCAATAAAATAAAATGGCCTTGATTCATAGAACAGGAGAAAACTTCTTACCTCGGTGAAACCAATTCTACGATACAATCGTAGCAAGTAAAGACGTATAAAGTTAAAATCGTCTCCCCGATAATCTCAAGATTATTTTTATTCGAGTTTCGTAAATTTGAAAATTTTAATTTTCTTCTCTTTTTTTATTGTTGTTGGCAGAGATATTGAAGTTGGGCGACGATTTACATACAAATTTATTCCATTCTTGTATTCACGTATTGCGTACAATTTGTCAAGTTTTTATGTGTAATGCAAATTCGTCTTTGCTTGATGGACCCAACTAATAGACGGCGAATCAAAAACAAGAGAAACTGTTTGAAAAACCAAGTCAAAATGAGATAAATAGAGATTTTGGATTTTCTCATGAGCTATGAGTCATATCTGCGCAAACGTCATTCGTTGCGTTAGTTTCGTTTCTCTCTCGTCTATTTATACAGGATGTCGCAAAATTAACGTATTCCAAGTCGGGGTTCTTGTAGGGAAAAATCTCAGGAATCTCGAAAAAATAAAATAAAAACATATAGGGGGGGTCTTTACAAAGATATATGGGTCTGAAGGTTCAAACTTTTCATCATGTTTTCTTCAAATAAAAAATATAAATGGTTGAGATTAATTTTGAAATATGGTGAGAATGATTATGTAAAATATTAAAATACATATAAATGAAAAGACATTTCTTGAAAAAACAGCTTTATCTCGAAAAAATAAAAGTTTTATTTTTCCAATTTTTGCTCAAAAGGTACTTTTGAACAAATATTGGCAACTTTGATATTTTTTTTGCTTGGTCAACAGGATGTCCCCTACTAAGCCCCGAACTCGGAATACGATAATTTTAAGACACCCTGTATGTATTTGAATTTGAACGTAGTCGACGTGTTGAGTTTTCATTTACAGATTTATCGCTCCGCCTTCGCGCAGATATTTCCAAGGTCACAGCCCACGAGAGAATCCAGCACCTCTACCAACAATATTTTACGTTTCAGCAACAGGATTTTGTAGCTCAAGTTTTACGTATTTCAGAAATTCAAACGCTTCTGTTTTGTAAGAATGGGAAATTGTTGAAATTGTATTTATCTTAATTACTCTTGATTGATCATGAAAGACACAAGTTTTGATACATGCTTGCCTTACAGAACGCTTGTGATCGATGAAATAGCTAGTTTTTCCGAAATAATTTTGAATACTTTTTCAATCCATTGCGTTGACAGACTTCTTAGGTCGAAGTAATTTGAAACACTTTGTCAAGTTAATTTATACACTTAAATTAGCTACTGCAAAATGAAACAAGAACTCACGTAGATCTTCTCGTCAACACTTTTTCAACGACATAATCTTATATTTCGTCCATCTTTGAACAATTGAAATATGTATCGTAACAACGAACTCACGTTTGCCATAAATCTGTTGAAAAATTCTACGCAAAATCATTATTTTCCCATTTCCAGTACATTTCCCTAAAATTCAGCTTTATTAAAAAATCCGGACCCCTACAAATTTACATTCAGCCCTTGATGTTTTTCAGATATTCCATAAATTGTTTATTTTCTTTATATTCGACTTTCACTTTGTTCGAATAACTTTATTAGGTAAATCTGAGACTCATTCGGATGTGCATTACCTGCATCCGTGATTATGTGACTATTACAATCCCAATTTAGTTTTTACAATCGCGATCTACTCAAAATCAACTATAGTAGTGATAATAATACGGCGAAATAAAAGCTTGCCATAATGGACTTAATGCTCTAATAAAATACACAAAGGTGTTTATTAATGTCACGCCATTTCCATTGATTAGGCAGGTATTCTCGTCAAAAGAGCTTTGTCGCGGCGTGATTTAGATCATTAAGAATTTTTGCCATAACCGCAAATATGTACGATGCTATTTCTCTGATGAGAAAATTATTATAAATAATGCACTTACGTGTCTGTTTCGTCTACCATACCCAAATCTCTTGGTGGAATGCCTAAAATGCATCATAGTTTTTTAAGAATTGATATTGAAATGACAGCGAGAACAATTTATATCACTTCTCTTAAAAGCGAGGCAATTGTAGGCCGTAAGTATTGTTCAAGATGTTAGGTAACATCTGTCACTTCAGCTGCGAACTATAAGAATTAGTTTGAGAAATTTTTCGATACTTCAAACACCAGACAAAAACTCTTCTCTGCATCCCAAGCAAACGCAATTTCCCACCCGTAGAAATTTTCAAAATTGGATACATTTTTATAGTCGGCGTTTAATTAATTTTCAGACGTAACATGGGCGAGCTTATTAATTTTTATGTGTAAGCAAGTTACATTTTTTTCTATTTTGCACCGACATTCGCTGTAACCATAAATTTGCAGAGACTATGGGAAATTTATTCATTAGCAGGCAAACAGGCTCTTTATACTTTGTTGATTTAAGGTTGAGAGAAATCTACCGTGAAATAACCATTGACATAATTACACCAGACGCGGTATGTCTATTTTCATTAATACCACTCCTCCGACGAATGGAGTTAAACCATTTTTAAAAAATATTGTTATGTCTCGGGTCCAAGAAGTGATTCCCGTAGGATAGCAAGGGTCAGAGCATAAGACAGGAAAGGGTATGTTATGCCAGAGGTAGAGGGTGTATTGATCTACCCCTACTATCGTTCTTGCCAAGCTAGAGGGGACTATTCTTGCCTTTTAGATTGAGAAATGCCGTAATCTACAATTTTCATAATGCTTACGAGTATATACCTTCATAATTTTACACTGCCAATCGATATTATTAATGGGTGCGTTTCAATAAAACACCAACCGTTCGCGCATTTTAATTCGTCCACTCTTGTACGGACTTTTCGTTTATCATTCATTTTTATAACAACTTGCGGCCGCCATATTTTAAATAGACCATCGATATCTGCAAAACGAAAGTTTCACGAAACTTCTTCGGATTTGTAACCGTTTTTGTCTCTTTGTTGTTTTAGAGTAAGAAACTGGGCGCTCAAATTTGGAGTAGATCTGTGGCAGTATGGCAAATTATCGACAAGAATGAACGAGTTGCAGAGGGTAAGGACACTTAAACAACGATTCCCATGTATAAAAGTTGAGAAATCCAATTGAAACCAGTGTTTACGGCTTACCCATTCCATACAAACAGATACAATGGGTTCTATGTTCTGATGTACTTTCTAATAATACCCACTCCAAATTATAAGACTTTGACCAACTTTTGTACCACGTTTTGAATTTTCCTATAAAAATTTGTCCAAAATGTACAACGTCCAAAATTAATTTTAAAGTCTATTTGACTTGTTTCATAATCGATGTCGCTGATAAAATAACACCACAACTTTTACGGGACGCACCACTTACAAAGTTTAAATCTGATATATTAGCACAATCGAATTTAGTTACTCCCTTTATGTAACACCACTCTCAATTGGCTGAGATTCTTTTTCAACACCAAGAAGAAAACGAAACAAATGTAAATTGTATTTCTCAGCTGATTCTCGAATTGAAACACTGCTTTTAATTAATTACATATACAGGGTGTTAGTAAATGGTTGGGAATAAATTTCGGGGTGAATTCCTTATGAAAAATGTGGCTTAAAACCTAAATAAAGTTTTTCGTTAAAATGAGTAGTTTTCTCAAAAAAAAAAAAAATAAACGTATTCTGGCATATCCGTATTTTTTTTTGAAGTAATGCGAAATAATAATAATGGTTTAAAGAAAAAATTTAAACGTAGAACGTTGAATTTAAAAAAAAATAATTCAAAACTAATACGATTTTAGGCAGACAAATGAACTAATTAGAGAAATTCTCCAACAGTGGACTACATTTTTTTTTTTTTTGAGAAAACTACTCATTTTAACGAAAAACTTTATTTAGGTTTTAAGCCACATTTTTCGTAAGGAATTCACCCTGAAATTTATTCCCAACTATTTACTAACACCCTGTATAATTGTTGTGTTTAATTACTTGTAAAACTTATTCCACCCAAACATCCCTTTTATTCCGGCTAGTGTGATCATCGATTTGCTCTCCTTTAACTTTCAGTCAATCAATCGACAATCGAATTAGGATCAGACTTATAATTTACTTTCCATTGGGCAGCAACAGTTCTGTGAACATTTAGTTGTTTCAGTTTTTTGAAGGTTTATTCCGATATCGCATTTTCCACAGCTAATATAATTTTGATCTGAAGAATCTATATATGACGGACAAAAACTTGCTACGCTTTTGTGCTTCCTCATGTGATAACTGTCGCTTTCGACATTTATTATTAAAGACCGTGCGAATTCAAGCATTTGTGGTTTTTTCGAGACGTAAAGAGATTATTTTTTTATCATTGTAGGGAACTATCGGGTGTTCATTTAAATTTATTCTCAAAGTAGGCGTTGGAGCACCACGGATTACAGATCACGAATCAGCTATTTAAATCTAACCTCACTTTTTGCAGACTGATGAGTTTGACTCTTCAACGCCAATTTTGAGAATAAAAAAAACCGAAAAACATATTGAGGTGTACAAAATCCTTTTTTGTACTCATAGCCTTGAAAGCAACGCTTCCAACATCCAACGCTCACTCACTGGCCCTTTGAGGCATTCAAAAAAAAAATCTGTCTTGATAATAATAAAATTTAGTTCATAAAATACAACTTCCCTGGGTTTTCCTCCATTAAAAAATTACGGAAAGATTTATAATCGTTGAAAATTGTTCCTACAAAATTCACAAATTATTGCAAAAATTGAAATATCAAGTGAAGCAATTGTTTCCAATAACCAAGATCACTGCCTACTTGGTTTTATGTTCGTTTATGTTTAATGTATTAAAATAAAAAAATTTAATTTAATTTTCGTACAAAAAATATTGTATGAACCACTTGGGTGAAGACATCTTCCGTTCATTCGCGCATTAATTAAAGGCACTCGCTCCTTCGTCGCTCAGGCGGGAACATCGTCTTCCCGCACTTGGTGCGTAAATAACTATTATCACCACAGCAAGGCCAAATAAGTTCAAATAAAACTGACCAATCAGTTTTGGTAAAATTTGAAAGATGAAGATGTTACCCTTAAGTTTGCGAAAAAATGCGATAACGCCTATAGAAATGATTGTATTTTGTATTTGATAGGATATTGAAGTGTTTTATAATGATAAATATTTTGTGAGTTTGTGTGTTGAAAGTTGAAAATGGCCGACCGTAATTTACAATGGAAAAGTCTGGTAGAAGTTATCGAATAAAAAGAAAATTCGATTGAGATGACAGTAATTGGTCTTGGAAGGTATACGCATCGAAATTCTCGGTTATGAGCTTACAATGAATATCGTGAAATTAACCCTCCCCCAATTTAATTGAATTTCCAATCTCGACGTCGCCGCTCACCATTATCCAATGTTTTTGTCATTTTTAGCTTTGTCTCATAAAGTATGCTCCGGGATAAATCTTCAAAAATTAAAAGTTTTTCAATAGAGTGAATCACACTAATTCATCCCTGGATTTAATAAGTTTCCTGGCAATTGTCGAAACGCCATCCATCTTTTCCCAACTCGAACAAAACCACTTTCATACAAATACGTTATCCTATAATATCACGAGAGCTGTCTCGGAGGTAAATAAGTCTTTGTACTAGTGAATAATCCCGAAATATGTCGGTAAACCACATTTGAAGCTCCCAAAGTTCCTGCAGGTCTCACTTGTTTTATTATTAGAAGCTCTGGAGCTTGCAAGGATTTTATAAGCTGCGCAGCATTGACCATTAAAATCAATTATTTTAACTTCGTCCGCTTAGAAGCTAATTTGTTCTAGAAATATCACGACGAAAATATTAAAGTTGCTAGAAAGGACGGTTTTCAAATGGTCAAAGACATGGCTAAAGAAGTTCAAAATATGATGAGTTTCAAAATTGAGGCAGTTAGGGTAAGGTCGCGTCTTTTCTCGCGCTCACTTTCCTAAACACGATTTTTCCCAGAGGATAACCGAATCAGCTGAACAAGCTGCACTAACGCCACAAACAGATAACGGACAACCCTTCCGTTATTATAATGCTAAAAGACTGAATTCGTTTGGTCCTGATGGACGACCAGTTGAGGGTACAAGAGAAATGATGCTAACGCCAAATCCTCATTTCGATCATTTACCAGTTAACGCTAGTCTTAGTACTGTACTGATCCCACCAAACGTGGAAGAATACGGTAAGGTGAGCTTCCAAATTACAAAAAATCCCTACAAATATTGTTTTCTCAGATCCGGAAGTCACAAACGCGATCCAATGGTCTGAACATTTAGATCCTCTTTTTATACATAATTATGAAGATGATCCATCGCTCTCCTGGCAGTTTTTTGGAAGCTCCGCTGGATTTTTAAGGAGATATCCAGGTAAAAAAGCACCAAAAAAATCTGAATTGAGCTTTGAGAGAATCTTTTCACTTCGAAAAAATATTGTCGCGTTAGCTAAATCCCCCGTGACCCAAAATTACTATTAAAAATACATTCAACAGGTATTGCGTGGCCCCCCGAGGATATGTCAACAATCTGGCAACGTCCCAGAAATTCGCGAAACGTTTACGATTTTCGATCCTCAGCGTGGTATGTCTCGGCTGCAACATCACCAAAAGACATTGTAATCCTCATTGACAACTCGGGCTCTATGAGTGGCCATAAATCTAACCTCGCCAGAGCCACAACCGAATCAATTTTGAACACTTTAGGAGACAACGACTTCGTTAACGTTTACAAATTCTCAGACGCAACAGAAGAGACGGTGCCCTGCTTCAAAGACATGCTTGTGCAAGTAAGTTTTGGCGCTAGTCGGTTGCGGAATTTAATAAACTGTTTTAAGGCCAACAGCGAGAACGTTCGATGGTTGAAAGAATCTCTGGCGACTTTCAAATCCGAAAATATTGCAAATTTTACGGCAGCACTGGTTACAGGATTTGAAATTTTGCACAAAGTAAGAGGTTGTCGCGTTCGTGGTGGTGTTATTAGTCGGGGTTGTTGTTGCAGTACAACAGGACCGGTCAGGGGTGTCAGTGCAACCAAGCGATAATGCTGATCACGGATGGACCGCCCTCCAGCTACAGAGACATTTTTAAAAAGTACAATTTCCCTCACCATCCAGTCAGAATTTTCACGTATTTGATCGGAAAAGACTCGAGCAGCGCGCACGAAATGCACTGGATGGCGTGCGCAAATAAAGGTAACGGTGCCAAAGAGTGTCCGGCTTTTTTGAAAGCACTCTTTTCAGGATACTACACCAGGATCGAAAGCTTCGACAAAATTAACGAAAGAGTTTTGCATTATATCGAAGTGCTAGCGAGGCCGATGGTGATGTATCAAACTGACCACCCGATACAATGGACCCCCGCTTATGTGGGTGGTCGAGTAAGTCCCCAATACCGATCAATAAATCCAAAATTACACGTGTTGGTTTCAGGCCGACAGCTTTTTGAACGACAAAGTGGGACAATTGATGACAACGGTTGTTACTCCAGTTTTTGATCGACGAAACCATACGGTACTCAAAATTTCCCAAAAAAGCATTATTATTTATTATTATTATTTCAGGTGAGGGTTGCCAATTTGTTAGGTGTGGTGGGAACGGATGTTTCGATCGATCAAATCAAAAAGCTCGTGCCATCATACAAGGTAAATAAATTGAAAATTTTATTTTGGAAAAATACATCAGTTTCTTTTTGTTGTCTCAGCTTGGTGTTAACGGTTACTCGTTCATCATAAACAACAACGGGCACGTTCTGTTCCATCCAGATTTGAGACCTTTGGTAAGTTTTCAAAAATGATCGATTCCGTCTTGACATCCAGTCGTTTTTAGCAAAACAACGAATTGTACGAAGACACTCTAGAACCCCAGTACATCTCAGTCGATTTGACTGAAGTTGAACTGGTGGAAAACGAAAATGGACCACGTGAAAATCATTCTGTTCTCCTCGATGTAAGTCAGTTCGGAAGTTCGCATTAATTATTAATATAATCACATTTCAGCTAAGATACGACATGATCCAACAAAAAGAAGGAGAAACGGAATTGGGAGTCAAGATCCATTACGACAATGTGGTGAGTCTCAATGTAGATGCTTTATGGAAACACTAACTAACAAATTCTCAGCGGCGTGTTACAACCAGAAGACATAAATATTTTTACACCCCCATTGAGGGTACGCCGTTCGCTTTGGGGTTGGCAATCCCAGAACGTTACGGCATGTACGAGTTGCTCGCAGAACAAGAAATTAAGCACAGTCAAAGAAATGGTAAGCACTAAACCTTCAAACTCGATATCTGATCTGAAGAGGTATTTGTTGTAGTGACAGACTACTTCAAAGGTACCAACTGGAAGGTGCATCCTGATTGGTAATTAACTTCATCCAATGGTTGCGAATCGATGTAATTTTTTTACCTTTGAAGGGTTTACTGCGAATATACGAGTGGTGCATCCGGCGAACAGTGGTTTAAAACAGCTGAAGAAAGAGTTTTGCATTTTTTATCTCGCAGTAGGCGCCCTGGATGGAAATGGATGTCTTTACGGCCGCGCTCACCTTCTCAACGCGAACATCGCCATCAAACAACCAAAAAGGACAAGGACGCATACTTTTGTAAACTCTAGATTCAACCAAAAATTATCACTGACGTGTTTGCTCGATTTCAGGTGACAAGAATCTGCTGCAATCGCTTGTCTTGGACGCCATGGTCACGGAGGAGCTGGAAAGGCACAATACTCGCTCTGAAGATACGCAGTAAGTTTTCAAAAGATTCTTTGCATGCCTTTGCAAATAACGCTGAACTAATGTGATATACCTAACTAATGCACTAACTAGTTTTAACGAGTTAATTTACTAATTTTCTCTGCACATTAGCCCTATTGGCACACTTTTGGTACAGTTGCAAAGGTAAAGTCATCAAGAAGATCCTAGTGTTGTTTTTGATAAGTTTTAGAAAACTGAAAGCATTTATTAAACCACTCGGCATGGATGTTAACATCCATGCAGCCGCAAAATCTATATCTTAAGGAAAAAGTGTTAAGCGTAATGAATGCTTCATGTTAACATAGTTTAGTTCAATCTTTTATCATCATCCTACTACAAATTGCGTCAAAGTTTTTTCCACTTGAATATTTAACCACAATTTCATTGCTAACAGGAGGTAGTAAGTATATTGTAAAAGAAAGTGGAAAAAATGGCAATAATGACAGAACCGATCTCAAATTTTAGGTACATGAGGAGTACCTATTTTACACATCCAGCCACTAGTTCTACAACTACTACTAATGCGTTTCTATTTCAGGTTGTAATTTAGGTTTCTTTTTTAAACTCTTGCTAGTGCTCACAGACTAATACATTTTATATTTACAGCCAAGGACACCAAATTTTTGGACTAACCCTAACATTCGTCGCTACAAGAAGTGGTCTGTTGAGATGGACTGATCACAGCATTACTAACGAAAAACCTCCACACCCGTAAGTTTTTATTTTACGTTGTTGCCATAATGACCAAAGTGAATAAAAACAACGTGCGATCAATTCAAAACTGAAAGAAAAAAGTAATGGTTATGCATGGTAAACTCTGTCCACTCATAGATTGCTTGACATAAATGTTACTAAAAATGTTCACTCTACGCTACAACAAATAGATCCGGCGCGAAATTTAAAAAAATGGAAAGAACAGGTTTGCACTAAGGAAAGACGAAAGAAAACTTCAGTATAGTAGGAGTAATATATTAGGTTTTATTATTACAGGGGATTTCACCCGACGGAATTAAAAATGCAACCCACAATACATTTTCGAATTTCCGAAAAAAGCTGGCCACTGAAATTAAAATATTCAGCTTTTTTCGGAAATGGCTAAACACAAACAAGAGATTATTTAATATTAATTTAATGCATGAAAAAATTTTCCTCTGTATCATTTTCGATGTTTGTAATGTCACTTAAAAGTGTTCATTATGCTAGATTCTTGAGGCACGCACTCACTTCACAAATTTAAAAAAATCAACAAAAAATCGCACCGGAACAGATCAAAACAGCAACACGATCAAAACTAATAACTTTTAAAACCAGAGAAACGCAAAACAAAGCTCTAAAGATGAAAAATCGCAAATTTAAATGCTTAAACTACTTGACAGCACTGACAATTGCAAATGTCATAATTTATTTTTCGCGTGGATTTCATAACAACCAATAAGAATCAGTGGCGCGAATGTTTCAAGATATTACCAACACAATCTATGATACTTTGTAAATATTTTAATGTTATGGTTTGGGGATTTTGTTATCTAAGAATATTTAAAAAACAGCATTCTATCACTGGACGCAGTCTAGTAGAAGATTAGAATATCTATTTGTTTTATAGCATGGTTTCTAGTGATTATTGACTATGGGATTGGTATTGATAGTAAATGTCAGAAATGTGACGTCATTTGAATCTGAATCCATGTTTTTATCAAAATAAACTATTAAGGGGGTAGATTATTATTGTAGCAACATTTGGAAGACAATTTGAAATTTAATTTTCAATGGAATAACATTGCTTCGTCAATACCAACCCAATTCCTTTAAAATAAAAGTCACTAGATATTTATTGTATATTTAAAAGAATTAAATTAATGAAGCCGAAATAGAAAAAATAGCATGTTACACTCGTTTCACAAGACATGTGACCCTTTCGTTCGACAATAGATTGTCTTGTACAATATACTATTGTAGTACGACTCTTGTTGAGTTTTAGAAGAAAAAGTTGATATAAAAATTTCGTTTTTAGGCATTTTAGCGAATCAAATGTTAAAGCCATGGACGAAACTTGGTACAAGCGTGCGGTTGATCAACATTCAATAGAACCCGAAAGCTTTGTTTTTTCCGTACCATTTGACAGCAACTTGCAAGAGAACCCGTTGATCACAGCTACCCACGCAGTGTTTGTTGAGCACAACGGCCATCGAGCTCCTGCTGCCGTGGTTGGTTTGCAGTACCAACACTCCACTCTGGCATCGCTTTTCTTAAATATCACCTCCAAGGTGAGAAATCAAACTGTGGTTTTGTTTTCTGAAGAAATCATTTTAGTGCACTGGTACTTCGTCTTGTACCAAAACGTGCGCAAGCAAAGAGCTAGACTGTTACGTCCTCGATAACAATGGTTTTGTGATCATTTCCGAAAAAACAGAACACACTGGACAATTTTTTGGGCAGATTGATGGAACAATAATGGACTCGCTTGTTCAAGACAGAATATACAAAAAGATAACGGTTTATGATTATCAAGGTGCTTGTTCTAACAGTAAGAATCACTACAGCGGCGACGCCAACAAAATCAAACCGTTCGATCCTATCAAATCTTTTTTCAAACACTTGGTTAAACTCTTGATGTTGTTGATGACCAAACTGGAGAGTGCTTACGGGACTGCCATCGCTTACGCTCAAGAAGAAGGTATATCTTCGGAACGGTAATAATCAAAGAAAAATTAAATAACATTCCAGGTGATCGGGTAGAAACCATTTATTCCGATTATGACAGCAACTTTGATCAGTATCCGACAGGTGAAGATGTCATAGGAGAACACGACCCCTTGATACCACCCCCGTACACCAACACTCCTTCCTTTATTCCTCCCTACGAGTCTGATCCTTTGGAAGGGGTTGACATAAGTCAGTTCGGAATACGACCTTGCGATCGCAAAGTTGATTTGTACATTCTCCAGCCGGACAAGCTGAACGTGAGCGGCCAAAGCGACCCTTTAAAGGGGAAATTAACAAACTGTCACGTCACTGCGTGCGAGAGGTGAAAACATGATTCATTTGGCTCATCCTCAAATGCATTTTTCTCCATTTTAGACCGTTCAGTGTTCAGAAAATTCCGCACAGTAATTTGATTTTGTTGGTCGTGGACACATTGTGTCCCTGCGGAAGCAAACAATTCAGTATTGCTCCGCAAGAACTGATTTACGATACAGGGAATGGAGGCTGTTTGCATAAACCTAAAGATAGTTTGTATAGAAGACGTCCACCGAAGTGTATTAATTACCATCCTGAGGTAAGCGTTTTCGCATTTTTCCTATTTTGCAAATGAGATTATCTTGTACGGTTGTTCAATACTACCAAGAATCATCACTTTTGTTTTGTAGGAGAGTGAGATTAACATTTGTGGTAAGGCATCGATTACGTCATTAAGCATCGCGACACTGCTTATTATAAGCGTGATGTATTACATTTTGGCTATTTCGTCGTGATCGTAAATTACACTTAAGATTCTATACCTTTAAAACGTAAACTGAGGCAACTATTGTTGCGTTTTAATAGACTACAATGAAATTTCTTATATAACACGTTCATGATTATCATTTATATTCATATCACAAATTGAAGAGAAGAATTAATTGTGTTATTTGGATAGAATAGAGCAGTTTTTTTAATAATATATACAAATATATATATTGACAAAAGTCGTAAAAAACTAGTTGAATTTTTTATATAATTTATAAAATATGTGAAAGTAATTTTGGGTGTATTTGTACATATCAAATGTTGTACTGTTTATAACCTGTGATTTTCACATAGTGAAAATGACAGTTCTATATCATTTAGAGGTTAATTAATGTATTTGATTACGACAATAATTCTGTCTACGTTTAAATTGTGTTGAATTTTTGGGTTGAAAATGTACTGATCGCCTGATCGGGGTGGTGGTGAGTAGGGTACGTGTTCCTGCACCCCAACCACAGGATTGAGCGACCTGTAACTATGACAATACTTATAGTAAAACTGTGAATATTGGCATACAGGTTATTTAGGATAGTCAACATAATCTGCTGTTGTAAATAATAAAACAAAATTTGTGTGGCGTACACTTAGTTCAAGTTTAAATTTAATAACTACGGTAGTTATGTTCAAATCGCATTGATATTTTCTAATAATTATAATTACACATTGTAAGTGCCAGTTTTTCTACTGACTTCATTCTTTTGTTACTTAAGATGTAAGACAAATCTGACAATTGCAAGAGTTTATCTTTTATTTGGTATGATACGTGTCAAAGTATTTGTACATTATAAAATTTTAGAATTTGTACATTATTAGATAAAATTAATGTACGAAATTAATTTCAGGTAATGTAACATACATATTTTAAATAATTAACATTAATTAGTCTACTAATGTACATGTAGTTAGGGTGAGTTTTGTAATTAAAAGTTAATTATTTTGTAATGTGGAGTGAATGAAATTGTCATTAGTATAGTGTGTTTGATACAGCTATTTTGGTTAGATCGAATTATGCTAATTTATTTCGTAACTTAACTACACTATACTAAAACTGAGTCTTCCAATTAAAACAAATAATTAATTGTAAGTTATTATGAAAATATAGAAAATGTAGTACTACTAATGTATTCAATTTTAAGCAACATGTGTAGAACAGTTATCGAGCATTGTTTATTTGTCAAACGTTGATTGTCTGTTGTATGTACAATTCATACTAGACTTCACCATATCTTAAATAAATTGCATAGTTTTAATTAAAAACTAATATATTTATCAAAATTGTCGTTATTAACGATCAACCAACCCAAACCTCGACTCTGTGATTCCATTCGTTTAGAAATTCTTCGAGACGAGCCTTCTACAATTTGACCAATCTGCGACCTGATCCAAAAGCTAACAAAAAATTATGTTGTTTGAAAAAAAAAAAATTAAAAGATTCGTTCGATCCAACGATATTACGACGTGGCCCTTCGCTTTTTGTGACTTCCAACGCCTATGAAAAAAGAATTGGATTATACTTTTCTCATTTGTAGGCAATTTGCTTTCTTTCAATCATTTAAAAAGGTGAAAAAAAAAGTTCTCATTGAGCCAGCAGAATGTACTTCGTGTGGAAATTATTGAAAGTTTTTCGTAGCAGTTATCCAAGAATGGTTCCATGTGTTTTGCCTAACTTAATTGGTTCAAAAGTATCTCATAATATTTGTCTACAGGTGTCTTAAAATTATTGTATTCCGAGTTCGGGGCTTAGTAGGGGACATCCTGTTGACCAAGTAAAAATGTTTAAAAAAATATTGCTGTCACTTTGAAAAAAATATCAAAGTTGCTAATATTCGTTTAGAAGTACCTGATTAATATTCTAGCTATGTTGTACTGTCCTTTTGAACAAAAATTTTTTCGAGGTAAAGCTGTTTTTTCAAGAAATGTCTTCATTTATATTTTAATATTTTACATAATCATCCTCACCATATATCAAAATGAATGTCAACCATTTATATTTTTTATTTAAAGAAAACATGATGAAAAGTTTGAACCTTCAGACCCATATATCTTTGTAAAGACCCCCCTATATTTTTTATTTTATTTTTTCGAGATTCCTGAGATTTTTCCTTACAAGACCCCCGACTTGGAATACGTTAATTTTGCGACACCCTGTATAATAATCTGACCGTTAGAAAAATGTCCTTGTTTAAAACGCATAAGAAATGAAAGTCATCTAAGCATC
The DNA here is from genome assembly GCF_963966145.1 of Tenebrio molitor. Classification (NCBI taxonomy): domain Eukaryota; kingdom Metazoa; phylum Arthropoda; class Insecta; order Coleoptera; family Tenebrionidae; genus Tenebrio; species Tenebrio molitor. The sequence continues at coordinate 1,018,263 of NC_091055.1, forward strand.
ATATTGTAACCCGCGAAGAATAAAAGAAAGATGTCTAGATCTAGAACCATTTAGAATCCGCACCTGTGTCGTGAACCGGGGTGATGTCTTCGGCTCTCGATGAATCCATTCTGAACAGGGGCAGATCGCATAAAAGCAGTAGCTTGTGAGTGAGTTATCGGAGAATAAAAACGAATATAAAAAGCAGTCGGAGGTTAATGTTAATTTATTTAATTATCAAACGCACAGTCAAAAAACCTAACTATATGAATACAGGCTGAAATCGAAATAGGTAGGTACATCGGAATATTAAAACCCTAGGATCTTCAGAACAATTGTGAAAATCACGTGCATTCTGTTTTGCGCCATACCTCCGCATGAGGATGAGGACAGAAATGACAGGTACAGTTTAAGCAGAAAACTTGAGTACGCCACTGGTATAGTTTGTCCAGCGAGAGATTGGTTGACATAAAAGTCACTAAATTCTACGTAGAGAAAGGAGTACCTAGCGCACGTAAAATTTGAAATATATCCTTCAAGCAGTAACATTTTTGCCATGAAATTATGCTCTAATTAATGTATTCTAGTGCATTTTGTTGTGTTGGGTTAATTCATACAATTTTAGATCTCCCAATCTTTCGCTGGATGAAGTTTATCACGTTTCACGTTAGGAAAAATAGTAGGATTGAAGAGTTATCGAGCGGAACGCAAAAAAAGGTGCAAAAAGTGTTTGGTTTTTATTCATAGTATTCTTACACTTTTTTGAGCTATTTTCATGTTTCGATTAATTAGAGTTTCCAGAAGCGTCTCTTTCGGGGTGGAATTAAATTGAAATGAATTTAAAATGATTAATGACATTTTCGGTTTATTCCCTTATTGAAGATACTATGGTTGACATATTATGATGCACTTCAATTTCACCCTGTATATATTAGGCAGCGAAGTCTTCAAACCGCTCTCGCAAATAAAACTTGAGATAAGAGAGGATGCAAGGTTTTGTAAAAAAAGTACACGTTATGAACATAATCTGAATGAAATTGTATTTTTTTTTTCATTTTTACGATATTTTATAAATTCGTTAGTTATGTAACGGCGATCGCATTTCACACCCGCCGTATTAAAAATTTAATAAATTCGCTAGAAATAAGATTCCCTTAAAATTATAACTTATGAAAAGCATTGTATGAGTACTTTTTTAGCGCTTAGCAGGTTTATTTCCATATACGTTTCAAATAAATTTATTGGGTGATTTTGAAATTAAAAAACGAACGATTTCATTCAGTAGTCATTTATTTACAACCTCCCGTTCAAATGTTTGTCATGAATAATTAAAAAAAAACTTTCATATCAAAGTTATGCAAAATGTAACTGTCAAAACCTGTCCTACGACTCATTAGCGTCTGTAAAAAAAGTGGTATGACCGAAGTATTTTGTAAAGGTGAAAATTTCATTGAAAATAGCGGTACTTTTTTTTCAATGAAATGAAATTGTGCAAAAATTCTTTAATCTTCCATGTCAAAATTTTTTTATTCTTCTTTAAAATGTTCGGGTCATCGGTGACCCACGAAGTACTTTGTTCGCACCATTTGCGATTTTTACTGCTGAAAGCTACCATAATCACAAAATATTTCTGTGGCGGTCGTGAAAAAGTAGGTAAGTCAAATAATTTCAAAAATGAGTTAGCGATGTTTACACCTTAATAATAAATCATTGAGTTAAATAATTCAGATTTTCACAGTTTAAAATTGACTTATATTGAAAGCAAGTACAGGTAGAAAGAAGTTTCTATTTAATTACAGGATTTTAGGAATGATGTGGAATTTTGAATCGTTGCCCTGAAAAATTAACATTTTCGACTTACCTAGTTTTTCACGACCGCCACAGATTTAATACCGTTTTAATTTTCAATCCACTTAAATCTAATGCGGTAGGACCTGTTTTACGAATTCCAGCAAAACACGATCGTAAAATGAAGACCAAAATATAATGTTGGTAATTTGATTTACAAATCTGGTTGCAAATATTGCAGTTTTTTTATTTATGTATTTTTAAAAATTAATAAAACAAGTTTAAATAAAAAAAATTATATATAAAACAATGAAAACTCAAGGCTGCAAAGGTGGTGCACAAAACGCTCAGCTCCACCTCTACATGTACTAAAAACTTATTATGTACAATTTGTACTTTTTATGCACAAAACATTCAAGACAAAATAGTAAACACAAGATAACTATTGTATCACAAATCAATAAAATAAAAATGCAAATTTAAAATGTTTTCAACATAAATTAAGAAAATGCATGGCATGCTTTACCAAAAAGCATATGATAACTGAAAATATATTAAATATATTAAAATAGTATTAATTCTAAAACTGAATATCAATAAAACTTTTGTAAAAATATCAACTAATAATAAACAATCTCTTTTAAGACTCAGGAAAATAAAAAAGGTGTTTGATCTGCTGAACTGGGCAGTGTTGATGTTGGACTAGTAAAAAATTCATTATTTACTGTTATAGATATATCAAAAGTACTATCTACTTGTGATTGAATATCTGTTGATGCACATTTTATTTTACTAAAAGAAAAAAATATATTGATTGTTACTACATGAAATTAAATTTTACCTGTCCTCTATCTCTGGTTTCTCAAATTTCTCTGATTTAAAAATTCGATCTGTTGAACATATATGCCAGACTTTTAACATATGAGAAATGTTTGTTTTCCATCTTCTTTTCAAATGATGTTCAGATTTTATTTTATCAAAGTTAGTAAAAACTCTTCTAAGGCTTTTCTGGTCTTGGTTCTGTGTATTATTTCTGTCATCACAAAAATTTTGAACATATGAAAACTCATTTTCTGGTTCACAGTCTATAGAAAATTCACTACTTCTGTCAGAATCGTCGTTATCACTATACTCGTAATCCAAATCTTCATCTGAATTTAACAAACTATCCCATTTGTTTGATAAATCCATTATTGCTTTTTTAACCTTAAAAAATTGTATTTTTAAATATTCTAATAAAATACTTGCCTTCTCTTACACCACCTGTAATAGGTGTAGAACCTTTATCATATAAAACAAAATTCGTGATTATCATTATAAAAACTGCGAAATTTTAACAAACGCATGATGTACAAAAACAATCGGTTTGTGTAAAAAGTTACGACTGTTTCATGCGCATGCCCAATTCCCGATGGTTTTGATAAGGTTTTGAGCGGAAATTTTGAATTGTAGATGCATAATAAATCATATTAATAAATAATTCGATCGACCGTTAAAATTGTACTTACTTTTACTACATTTATTGATTATGATAGTATACTCAAACAGGTACACAAACATAAAGAAACAAAAGATTTACTTAAGACAGTAGGTATTCATAACACAATTTTAAACTTGACTTTCTTTATTCTTTTATGTTTCAAACAAAACAAAGATAACATACTATAAAATTAACGTAAAGTAGTTTTTTTTTTTTAATTACGCATAACATCTAAACAAAACTTTAGAAACTGATTTCTAAAGTAAACAAAATGAAATAAACATCGAAAAAAAACGAATTAGATTTTTACACTCACTTAGGTATACACATGTTTTTATATGTTTAATGTTGTTATATACATATTGTTATTAAAATACTAATTTTGCAAAGTTAAGTTAATTTCAGTTTTCACAAAATCAAATCATCTGATAAAAAATGTCTCTTCTAGGCAACAACAGAAAGTATTTTAATAAACAAATAAATTATAGACAATCAAAGAAACCCAAATGAGCGTAAAATCAATATTAGGCAAAAATTCGCAATTCCTGTAAGGAATTCAATTCAAATTATTCTACCTTTTGATTTTACATACATATCATTAATCATAAGTAGACTTTTGCCCTTTTTTGAAATATTAATTTTAAATTTTAACTAAAATTTTTCCTTGAAAATAGGTAAATGATTTCGTTTGAAAAATTCTGTTATGTATTTTCAATAGTATTTTATGCACAAATAACTGTATCGGTCAACTTAGATAGTAGATTTTTGAATATTTTTTTTCTTGCGTCATCCCAAACCTAAACCTTGACGAGGTACTGTTTGTTTGTTTGGGAATTTTCCGCAGTGTGAAATAAAAAAAATTGACTTTTTTTAAATAGATTTTTTGAAACTTATTTGTTAGCTCTATGTTAATTAAGTTTGTATGTATATTGTTGAAAAACTAATAAGAATGTATTATTTTAAATAATATTTCTGTAATTTTGTAAATCACTATTTCGAGTTACACCCATCGGCACACAGATGGCGCAGCGAGAGGAAGCTTTCCTGAATTTCTAGAATGATTAAACATTGTTATATCTGTGTTTACGGGGCCAAGGGCGAGAAATAGTTGAGGGAAAACGGCGTGGAAAAGGGTAGGTAAGTGGATTGTGCCTCAAAAAAGTGAAAATTTGTCGATTTTGTGAATAATTTCTCACGTTAAAATTCCCACAATTGATATTGCGCAGACTCGTGCGAGGTGTTTGTGAGTGAAAACAATGTCGGGCATTACCAACACTGACTGCTTCGATCGATATCAGAGAATGTGACGTAAATTTATCTGTCATTGTGCAAGGGGAATATTTACCGATGTAAAAATGTTGTACTAAGTGTTGTGGACGTGGCAAGTGCGACAAGAAATAAATAATTGTGAAAAATGCGGTAACAGACATGTTTTTCTGTTAAATGTGTAACATACACGCAGGTGCGTACGCAGCCGTACTAATAATTTTAACTGGGCCTGCTCCATTGCTGGAGGACGCGCGATTCACTCAAACAAAATTTCGTCAAATATATTCCAAAAAACAGTCGAACTCAACTAGGCTGAAGCCACAAATGCGTGGCCGCCACCGCCTTCTCGCTTTAACAAACCTTGGAAGCCATTTTAGTTAAATGTCTTTCTCACGGCAGGTCTGGCGCCAAACCTCTGCCCTTTTGCGCAAATACTGTTTATGTTCATGTGCATGTGTTAAAAATACAATGTACAAATGCAATGCCTGGCCACAACATACGGATTTCTACAAATTTCCGACTCAAAACTCTCAATCGAAATATTTTATCTACAGGGAATGTTGGGGGCAAGGGGGAACATCAATTATTGATTTTGTACTGTAGCATTTATACATATATCCCATATTCCGATAATATATTCACGTTATTAACCATTTCAAACATCATTTATTCTTGACAACAATCAAATTATTGAAAGTCGCTCAAGATGGTTAAAACTCAAAAAATGATATATGAGGTAGGTTCATCTAGACATAACCTCACTTGCTTCAAACGCACTCAATTGTTTACAACCCCTTCACACATTTAAGCACGTCAACCATCTCGCAGCCTCACACTTATATCAATTTTGTAAAGTGCTAGATCCCAATCAACCAAGTATTCAACATTTTATGATGTCTCTGTGTGAACCCCAGTTTGTCTCACAATTCATCATTTTCACTCTGCTATGCAAAGAATGTAGAAATTAAAATGTAGCGGGTGTCAGTTTGCTAGTTAAAAGGTGTAGTTATGCAAGAGTGTTCAAGAAATATGCTCAAATCACTTGGAGTAAGGTAATAAACATTTTTACCATTCCATTGTAATTATTCTATGGGATTGTAAGAATTTTCTTTTGTTGTAGATTTATTTTCACAGAGGAATTGTTAAGGGTTAAATTTTTTTGATCTAAATTTGTCACTTTCAAAATTCAATATTATATAGAAAATGTTCTTATTTTGAAATTGTTAAATTTCATGTAATATCGACGGTTAAACAATTTAACTGATTTACTCATAATTATAAAAACTTGTTAACTTAAATCACCATAATCCTCGTCATTTTTCGTTGTTTTTGGTCTAACTTGGTTGGTCATGTTTTGACATAAATGTATTAAATGATACCTAGTAGGGATTGTACAAAAACTACTGTGATGCTACATATTAGAGGGCATTTTTTTTCTAGAAAGAAATCGAAAGTAATTTAAAAACAATTTACGGTACATTAAAATTTGAAGAGTTTTTAGTATGTAGCGTTGTAATCTTTTATGTAGACAGCGCAGAAAGATATTTTATTAGGATATTTTTTTATCAAAATAATTATTTTGACTATTGTTTTTGTGACCATACAATTGAATATGACGTCAAATGACGCCAAATACCATATACCAGTCAGAATTAATTCTGTTTGTACTTATAAACTGTGGTACAAAGGCGATATAAACAAAAACAAAAAAATCTACAAATGCTTATAAGGTTCTTGAGCGACTCGCAGATTGAATTGTGTTTAAATTTATGAACACTATAAGATTCCATTATGACGCTATCATTGAAAAATCACTTCACTGCGACGGTTTAAAGACATAAACGTTGATATTTTTTCAGGAGGCCCGTCTTCCACATTACGGGTAAATGGTTTTGATAATGAATACGTCAAATGGCAATCAGGCCAATAGTGAAGAAATTGCAATGGTTGTTGGGTCGCCAATGTCAATCCAGTCCGACGATGACGATGACAATTGTCAATCGTCGGCGGGGTCGGCGTGCGAAGAGGGCTCCGATTTCATGACGGCGGCAATGGACGATGAAGTCACCGCCCAGTTAGCCGCCGCCGGTAAATGACATCCATTTTAAATCTAAACAACCACAAATGATCGTATTTCAGGTCCAGTAGGTGTCGCTGCCGCTGCCGCAATTGTTTCGGCAAAGAAGCGCAAGAGACCACACTCCTTCGAAACAAATCCTTCAATAAGGAAAAGACAGCAAAATCGTCTGCTCAGAAAGTTGAGAGTAAGTCGTGGAGTGTTATTTATTTGCGCAGTGAACAATTGTGGCATTGTAGCAAACCATTGACGAATTTGCGACGCGCGTCGGTCAGCAAGCTATAGTATTAGTAGCGACGCCTGGTAAACCAAATATTAGTTACAAAGTGTTTGGCGCAAAACCATTAGAAGATGTAATTAAAAATCTCCGTGGGATGATCATGGAAGAGTTGGAGAACGCCCTGGCTCACCAAGCCCCTCCACCGGTTCAGGATGATCCGTCACTTTTTGAATTACCTCCGCTGATCATAGATGGCATTCCGACACCAGTAGAGAAAATGACACAGGCACAGTTGCGTGCTTTCATACCGCTGATGTTAAAGTACTCCACTGGAAGAGGGAAACCGGGATGGGGGCGAGAATCTACAAGGCCGCCGTGGTGGCCAAAGGAATTGCCCTGGGCAAACGTTCGAATGGACGCCAGAAGCGAAGATGAAAAACAAAAAGTAAAAACCGAGTGTTTTTTAAAAGTCGTTATGCAAACCGCTTTTTTTAGATATCATGGACGCACGCTTTGAGGCAGATAGTTATCAATTGTTACAAGTTTCACGGCAGGGAAGACTTGTTGCCGGCGTTCACGGAAGAAGACGAAAAGGCCAACGCAACAGCCACAGCCAACGCGAATGTCAGTACTTCGGTTGGTGTTTTAAAAATGCATTCCTCAGGAATAGTACCTACTCATAAGATACAGATCCAAGCTAACGGGTCGCCACAAATTATTGCCGCTTCGCCTGATGGCTTGTCAGGGTCTTCTGCGCAGGTTTGCCTCGATCCTGCAGGCTATAGCTCAGATGTTGATGTGTGTAGAACTTTATACTATGGGTGTTATCAATTTACATTATTTTACTTTTATGTTCATTTTTTCTTTAATATTTTCTTTTTATTTACCTGTACAAAATATTTTTTTATCACAGTTGTTATTATTTGATGCCTGTTTAGCTTGGTTTTGTTCTTTGTCATAGATTTTTTTAGCGTTAGTTATTTATATGAAAAATGAAACGCAGTGGGAAGTTTTAGCCGTACTAGTTTACATTGAGATGTACCGCTAATGTAACAATTAGAGTCCCAAAGATTAAAACTCTATAGGTAGGAAAAGTAACTTCTAATTTTATTTTAAACAACTTACCCAGTCACATTCTACTTTTGTAATTGATGCCTCCGACGTGTTTCACGTAATCAAATTTAATGTTTGATTTTGTATTATCAAAGAGAAAACTTTCCACTGATGAAAATTTTCTATTGAGTTCTCTCTTGCAACAAGCGGAATAGGAAGAGTAAAATTTCGATTAAGTGAGAAAGTTGTTTTAGATTACCACTCAGTACACTCCTACGGTACTACATACAATTACAAATCCGGATGGTACCGTCAGTATTGTGCAAGTGGATCCAAACAACCCCATCATTACCTTACCAGATGGCACGACAGCCCACGTGCAGGGAATGGCCACTGTAAATATATTTTAACTTGAATTAGATAATGTTTAGTTTTGTCGTGGTTTTTGTAACATTTCAGATACAGACAGGTCAAGGTGACGGTACACCCGTGCACACAATACAAGCAATATCGGAGAGTGGTTCGCAGGGCGAGGTCGTTGACTTGAATTCGGTGACAGAAGCAACACTGAACTCGGAAGGCCAAATCATTCTAACCGGTGAAGATGGTCATGGTGAGTAGTCGATATTTCAAGTTGAAACTAATTTTTTGGTTTTTTGTTTGATTGTTTAAGTAAATTTTTGGTTAGTTCCTTTTTTTATTTTGCATATGACATAACTCTGTTCAGGTTACCCAATTTCAGTAAGTGGCGTGATTACCGTACCTGTAACCGCATCAATGTACCATACCATGGTTGCAAACATTCAACACCTTCATACCAATAGCGATGGTACAGTTTGTGTTACGCCGGTAGTCCCGGTACCTAAGGTGAGTGAAAACGTTGTGTGTACATTTTTTGTGTGTTCTATTTCGTTGTCGTATCATCGTTGAGTGGGGTTAATACTTTTAGTCTGTTGATAAGGTGGAGCCAAATAATGGTGACAACATGGAAACGTTGGCGGTAACACCGAGCGGATTAACGACACATTCGATGATGATACAGAGTTCAGGTAACGAGGGTCCACAAGTTTTACAAGTCCTGTCGTTGAAAGATGCAACTGTTCTAACAAAAGCAATGCAAGGTATTGCCGATGTTAAAACAGAAGAAACTATATTAAGTGACCAATAGACGGTACTGTTGATGCAAATTTTGAAAAATATTATGTGTACCCAATTTTTGATTGTTATTTTGTCAGAGTATTTTCTTTTTATTTTGTATAAATAACTTTGTATTATTTTATTTTTATTTATATTAAGTAAAAATTTAGTTCTTAATTCTTTATGTTGTCTACAAATTTGCAATTTTTTTTTTGACTGTTAACAAAAGTGGTGGTAAATTCTTTCATTGAGAACCTAATAAATAGAGTATATATTATGTTTCTGGATAAGTGCGGAAAACTTTGAATCAATGACAACCAAGTACTCTAACTGTATATAATATAAATATAAATATGTATATCTAAGATTTTTTGTGCTTTTATAAAAGGTGTATACAATTTAACATGACTTATCAAGTACAACAGCTTTATCTTTATTTTTACGCAAGTACTTAGGGTTTAATTACAGTCAGAGAGGCCTAAATTAGAGGCGAAAGATGGTGTAATTTAATGTTTTGTCAAAACTCCCAAATCCGGATGCCGAAACAAGAAACAACGACCTCTGTACCTAGAGCTGTACTTACAGGTAGTACGTGATCTTTCACGCAGAAAATTTGTAGCTAATACTTGCACATGATTAATTGTGCGGTTTTTTTTATTTACAATTTTCTATTTATCGTTTATTGCTGTTGAAATTAATAATTTTTTAATTGAGGTGGGAAAGTTTCCGTAAATTTTATTAAATACTTTTTACAGAGCGAGTGGACGATTTTTTGTTCTAAAATGCGTGTAGATTTGATATTGGAGTTGTGTCATCCCACTTATCTAAAACATGAAGCACTAATACTACGTATTTTACTAGTCACTTTTGGCATAATGATGTTAGTTTTATAATGAAGGATTAGTGTTCAAGAAAGGGTATATACTATATCAACATATTAGTAAACACATGATTTCTTATTGGTCAAGCTGTGTTAATTTAAATCTTTTTATACATGTGCATATTAAGTGTAAGTTTACCCTGTATATTACTAATTAGTTTAGCTTAATTTAATAAATTGTTAATTATTTTTAGTTATTACTGGGTATTTTAATTGTTAGTTCACTGTGCACTAGAAAGGTTTTATGTGTGTTTACAAACAATGGTGGTTGTTTTTGGTGTGTATTGTATGGTTCCTTTGTTATTTGTGCCATACATTTGCATTGCTTGCTTCACTAGTTTTTTACATTTGGTGAATTTCCATACCTTGTTAATTTTGTATTATGTAAAGAACCAAATATTAATTAGGCTTGGTTTAGAATTTCGTGCCAAAGGCATATTAAAGTACCTTCATTAAATATTTTAATACCTACTAGATTATTTTATCCCGTTTATCATTTTACCGGAATTCTATACTAGTAATGTAATAAGTGAAGTTTAGATTGAATAACCAATTCATTTCTAACCGCAGTTTTGTAAAATTAAAAACACTGTACATTGTATATTTTACAATCTCACTGTAACTAACTTTTTGACAAAATAAATGTAATAGTTTGTTTCAATGTGGTGTGACATGTTAACTTTTAAATGTTATTTTTATGGTATGCATGTAAATTAGAATTTAGAACTATATGGCCAATTACCTGTAGTGGTAATGAATTGTAGCACCATATAAACATTATATACACTAAAGATATCTTCCTCTTATCACTTCCCAGTAACAAATTCGGAGATATCTTTGTTTGTTTTTGTTTATATTCAATGTGCTGGCACAAGAGGCAGTTGTTTGTCCATAAAACGTTAAAAAAATTGTACATTTACACTTTACCAACTGGCCTTACGTTACTTTCGAAAATGCCTTTGGTTCTACGCACTCTACGAAATTTTAATGATCTTGGCCTGATCATTAATTTAAACTTGTAAATTTTAATAGAAATCTGTAACTACCAAATAAAGCTATCAGTTATGTAACACATTTTTTTTTATTAAATACACATTTTCAGACAATCCCCAAAAAAAAATCGCCACGCACGTTAACGTACTGGTTTTATTAATAATATTACAGTGACTAACTAAATTAAGTGTTTATTTAATGAATTTCATAGACTGACTGCAGAGCTAGTTCTGGTTTATCATAACCCAGCTCTTCTGGCGTGTCAATTCCCAGTTCAGTTAAAGCAGGTCTGATTTCTTGAATGAGGTATGGGTAAATTTCGTTGACTCTACCACCACACTTGTCTTTCACAGCTTCCAAAATCCTGACCGCCAGGGCGTAGTCGTTAACGCGGCGGCACGCTTTCAGCGCGGCAGTGAGGATTTTCGGTTCAGGGACCAAATCATGACCGCAAAGATCGTTTATACCCTGTCGGATTTCCCAACCATCGATATCCTTCCTGTTGAAGAAATTCTCGTACCTGCAACACGTACATAATTTGAAATTCCCGCCACGCGAAAATCACGTTCGCCGTGTCCGTGTGAAACAAATGAAAATCTTACATAAAAGCACACTTCGATTTCTACTTGTGCATTATTTTTCTTTCCTTAGTCGTGGATGTTTTATAACTTTATAAATGATTGATTTATCAATTACGTAATTTTACCTGGCATCGAACTGTTCGTCAGTTTCGGTACTGTGAGAGGACATGAACCGGGTTGTAGTTATCGAAGGTTTTGAGACGTTCATGGCCCCCTTAACTAGGGAGTGCATACGGAGGGCCGTCGTACGGAACATTTTTTTAAATCAATTGATAACACGCACAAATGGCGAATATAACGTTCAATGTGGACAAAATGACAGATGTTAAGTGAACTACGGTTTTTAAGTGCGCAAACGCGCACCAGTAGCTTATTTACTTCAAAGTTTGGAGTTTCACACAACACGGAGTTTAGAACTAAATTCAAATTTTGCGGCAAATTTAATAATAATAAATTTATAAAACGTGATAAAAATGTGTTGTAAAATTATCATGATAATTATGTCATAGTTAGCTGTTGTTTTTTTGTTAACAAATGACAATCGTTTAAACTTTTGACAGATAAATTATTTCTGTGAAACTTCTCGTAATAATGTTAATCTAGGTTTAATGCGTTTAATGTTCATTTGGTTATTGCATAATTATATTACGTGAGGCCTGACTATTGTAATTAATGCTAGCATGAATTAAGTTCGTTAAGTCAAATTGAGTCATTACAATAAAACATCTAATTTTTAGTAAAAAATACTGAGAATTTATACCTAAGGGATTAATGAATTTGACAGAATTTAAATTAAATAATGATCATCAAGACAAGTGAAGTACCTAGGCCACTTGGGTATTTTTTTAATTTTACAGACATTTGACATTTGTCTGGCAAATTTTAACGGAAAAAATGAAATCATTTGTGTCAAAGTAAACATCTATGAGATATGCACATTACATGGAGTCATTTCATTTTGAAATAATCAATAATTTTAAATAATGACGTAATGGAGAAGGAATTTTCTTTTAATATCTGCACGCTGCGTTTGAAACTGACGTGTAAAGTTTTTGAAAGCTCCGTAAGATGGCGCTTCGAATCAACAATTTTACCACGCCTACCAACACGAAACGGTTTTAGACTAAAATAAAATAGAAATGAGTCATTTTTGATGTATAATGGACAGTCGAACGCTCCTATTGAGTATTTTTAGTAAAACATTAGACGACTTAAATTTTGAATAAGTAATCTTTTTTGAGCCAGTGATAGTTCGTCGTGATAATAATTTGATTAGTGAGTGTGACGACTGCCTAGGCCGCACCTATCTCTGTTGTGTGTTTGTAGTGTAGTGATAAATCGTTATCATGGACAAATAACAAAGATTTTGAAATAATCTGGTAAGTTTTTGTTTATTTTTAATAAAACTAGATAAGCGTTTATGATCTTGATATAAGAGATAAAAGAAATTGAATAAAAACCACCGAAAGAAATCACCAACCCGACTAGCACCTTGTTCTTCTCTGGCGTTAATTTATGTCAAATGTAAGAAAACATTTAACGACTTCGAATGCACTATTTCCTAAAACAAGAAGCCACCGCTGCCAAAATTTCTGTGAAACATGCAGCACCCAAGAATTGATTGATTTTCAGGATAATATTGTTATTGTGCAATCATTCTAAATTTAGTTAACCTAATCTGAAAATATTTATGTCGTAAGAATCAAGTCGCCGGCCGTTTTAACAAACAAGTAGTCCGATGCCGTTTTGTTTATCCACATTAATTTGATGTTAAGTAGAAGTTGTCGTTTCCGAAATGATGTCATTTGACATTTTTCACAATCACAGCCTGCTTTTCCAAATTTCTAGTGAAGTCATCGTTATTTGAGTGTAAAATTGTTCAACGTCTAGAACCTATCACTGAAGAGTGTTTATCATATGTCCAATTTATTCGACTAACCTATTCTTAAATTTAATCAATGGATATAAATAGCTCAAATGCTCAAGTAATTGCATTTGTAATTTATATTCATGTCACACACACGATTTGAAGGAGCAGGCACAGCGTTAAACCCCTCCCACATATGACTGTTATTGTCAAATTTCCTTGCAGTTGCCATCTGACACAAGGCTCTTTTTGTTTACTAAATCGAATCCGTTTGCACCCTTAACTCTCTAGTGGTTTCTGAAACCTTATATTTAGAAGAATTATTTACCTTCCTCTCTAAATGACTCATCCAGTTTGATGAGTCGTCTTCAATGTCTCGGATGTTCTCTTTGCCAGCAAAACTAATTTAAGTATTCATAGGTCACCGAAATTAATCCGCAAGATCCCAACTGTTAAAATGATATTTCTCTAACGACTCCCAAGTCACAAAATAAGATCAAATACACTACACTAAATGACGTACCTAATTAAATTTCAAGTCGTCGAAGAGAATCCAATTAGAATAATGTTAGGCGAAGATGGCGCCAATTGTTAGTAATAACGTTCACGTAGAATATTACTTATTAATTTTTATGAGCCTTTTGCTCAATTCTTATTGTTGGTAAGATACTAAAAAATTAGAATTCAGATGTTATACTGCTCATAAAACTAGGATAAAATGTACCTTTTACGATATGTCCACTAAGTTTAAGTTATCGTTAAATCTGTCGTCACTTCTCATTAAGCGCTTTTGAGGTTAATATACGTAAATTTCAAGACTCGTCGTTACATGAAATTATTAGTATGTCAATAAAATATCCATTTATGTTTGACACGTGTAAAACTCTCGCTACCCACCAATGGCAAAATTTCATCTTGCCTATATGGGGTCATATCGGACCCGAGTCTACAAATTGTGTGTTTTGATTATTCGTATCGTGACAATGTATTAGAAAAGACTTTCTCTTCTTCTGTGGGCACAAATATAAGATATATCTCATGTAATTGTGCGTAAATGAAACATTCGAAAGAACGGGATTACATTTGATCTAAATCAAAACTGTACAATACGTTACGAATAAATCTTTATTTTTATTACACAAAGTTTTTATTTCCCCGTTTAGCGTTCCGGAATCATTTTCTTCGTTTATTATCTTGGCCAGTCTGGAAAATCTGTTTTTATTATGATTATATTCTGCACTCTTCCAGAGTAAACCGTGTTTCAACTAAATGTACAAAAAAGTTTTGTTTTATAAGAAGTGTTTACTTTAACGAAAAAAACGTAATTCAATAGAATTAAAATAATAAACTGAAAAACTACAAGGACAGGTTTACAAAGTAGAAATTTGCTAATGACAAGATTCATCGCTTTATTGAAGATTTTAAAACTAGGAGTGGAGAACGATGTAGTAAATCGATCAAATAAAAGAATCTGATTTTTCAGAAATAATATTCCATGATATTTGGTATTGATTTCTAAATGTTTAAGTTTTGTTTTTTAAATAAAATTGATTAACCAAGGAAGATAAAAATAAGCGGTTTTAAATCGCCACCACCACCACAATAAGTCATAAATCGATAAAGGAAGTACTGTGATTAGTGGTCCACGTAATAATATTTAGGATATTGATACTTGCAGATGAATAGATAAATAAATGAAGGATGTGATTGCAATTATTTTTATGTACGTAATATAAACGAAACTAACAAAATTGGTATGGTGAATGTAGTAAAAAAGCGGATGAATGATTTTTTATGGAATACATGTTCGGGTCGTGGGTTTTAAAATATGTGCGATTGTCGCCGACGAAATATGTCGAAATCAAATTTAAGAAGGTCGAAATTTTTGCCGGAACAAGAAAATCAGTATCGATTTGTCGGTAACTCATTTTTCTGTTCCAATTGGACTGGAAAGTTGTTCACACATGGCTCGTTTTGCGGATATAGAATTTTTATAGCGAGGGGCAGAACTGTCAGACAAAGAGTTAGCCATGTTTTACCGGAAAAAGCGGTCTTATTGAATTTTTAAATAGTGCTATCAGTGCTTTAAATATTTGTACAGCGAGTGCAACGTTGTGTCTATTGTGTTCATGCATTTTACGTCTAGACTTTCGAATGTGAAGAGCGTGAATCCACGTTTCGATAACGTCACAATTTACACTCCGGTTATTAAAGTTCAATAACTCCGTCAATTACATTTTGAATATGTAATGGAATAAGTCAAAGCGTCAAAGTGCCAACGATTAAAGTTACTGAGTCACGTCAAGGAAATTATTCACTTTTCGCCACGATAACGACGAAATTTTTATAAAATGAGGTTTGCGTGACGTCACTGATGCGATTTTTAAACCGGGAATTTAATTACATCTATTGACAGCGCCGACACTTTTACACTGAAAAGTCGAATAACGTCATCATTGAGATTATACATTTCTAAATTTAAAATATTTATATATTTTGCATGACATTTAATGACATCATTTATTTCATAGACACCAGCGGATTCCTTGTCGGTACAGATTTTTCTCGATATTCACGATCCTCTACAGTTGGTGGTAGTTCACTAATTACACTGTTGCGTATTTTTTCTAAATTTAGAAATGTTCTGATGCATCTTATCATCGACGTAATTTATTCATATTAATTGGAACAACATAACATACTAATTGTTTTGTTTTTTTTATTTACAGGGTGTAGCTCAATACACACTACAAAGATGGCGAAGTGCTTCATTTTCAGTTCGTTGTTGACGATATTTAGTTTATCATGCTCATCGGGAAGAGAAGGTAAATAAATAGTTTTGTTTTTTATTTTTTTTTTTCTTACGTGTGCATTTTTAACATCGATTGTTACCGTTATTCGACCAATTTACATCGGTATCAGTTTCCTGCCTTCTCCATCGTTGAATTCATAATGTAGGGCAGTGGTAAAATTCGTTGGTCGGTATAATAGTACATTTGCATAATCGGGTGGGGTGATGTATTAATAACATTCAACAAAAACTAGAAGCATACAGTTGTATTTAACATAATAAAAATTATATAAGAAACTGTAAATAAAAATATTATTTTTATTTTTGATCATTAGTACAGCAAAAAGAGAATGTGAAAGTGACTTTTCTCATTTCTTTTGTAATTGGTAGAACAACTCAGTCGAAGAATTACTCAGACATTTCTCGATAAAAACAATGAACGAGCATCCCGTTGATTCACGATTCTGTTATGGCATAACCGATGTCATTCAGATTGTAGGTTTGCTGTAAAATAAAAAAGTAGATTGTAATTAAAATCGTTGTTGACTTTTGTCAAAAGTAATTTCACTGAGATGAAAGATCTGTTTGGAGAAAACAAAATAAGAGCGTCTTTTAGACGTAAATACGAAAAGCAGTTTTTAATATTAACGTTGATTACATCTTGCAAGGCCCGGTAAATAAATTGGCGACACAAAGCGTCGATTCGTCTTTTATTTCGTATTGTTCAAACATACTCCCCCCGTTGATTAGGTCTTTTTTTGATTATATGTATATCTTTTTCTTATTAGTACCGTCACCCCCGTACATCGTGAAACAGCCCCCAACCGACGAAGTCCTTTTCCAAGTAGAAAGCAGCGGTGAAACAGACAAACCCTTTTATATAGAATGCGAAGCGATAGGTGAACCAGCTCCAAAGTATAGCTGGTACAAAAACGGTAAACCTTTTAAATGGCAAGCCTACGACGACCGCATATCCCAGCAACCGGGACGTGGAACATTATCAATATCAAAACCTCAAAATGTCGATCTCGGACAGTACCAATGTTTCGCCGAAAACGAACACGGCATCGCCACCTCAAATTCGGTGTTCATGAGGAAAGCCGAATTGAACTCGTTCAAGACGACCCAACCGATCGCCTTGACCGGAAGCGAAGGTGAACCCTTCAAACTGACCTGCGAACCACCTGACGGTTGGCCAAAACCGATCGTCCACTGGATCTATTTGTACACGAACGGTGGATTCAAAACCATCAACAGTTCAAGGATGACGATCGATCCAGAGGGCAACTTGTGGTTCTCGAATTTGACCAAAGCGGACGTCACTGACAATTTTAAATACGCCTGTGCCGCCACCTCACCCTTCAAGCACGAGTACAAGTACGGAAATAGCGTTTTGTTAAATGTTGTATCTACCGGCGTGTCGGCGGTGTCCAACAAGAGGGAACCAGTTCTTCAGTACGTTTCCAGAAGGAACACGGTGGCGTATCTGGGAAAACAACAAAAACTGTATTGTATTTATGGTGGAACGTAAGTGTTTTTAGTTAAAGAGAACGGCTCGTGAACAACAAAATACTATATTGTGATAAGAAGCATTTTGTAACGCGCACGGGTTCAGAAGTACATGGGTGAAGGGGTATTTTTTCTACTTTGCACCTTTTCAGCCATTTTTAAGTGATAATTGACAGTTTTCAAATTTGGGGAATTTTGTCGCGGTTGGCAACAAATGTCATATTGTTTGGAAGAGACAAATTTCAAATGATTTTAGTAGTGGGCGTCGAATTTCATGAACAGCACCTGCAAAGCGTCGGGCGCAATGTAATTTCACGATTTAATAATGGTTTCTGTGTTTTTTGAAGCAGTACAAGAGTCAATAGATTACCTGGTGTCGTACGGTTTGAATATTATTTCCATTATTATTGGAGAATTTATTTTTTACTTTACAGCCTTATTAAATTTTATTCAAATAAATTCGCAAAACACTGGGACGCTAAAATAAAAACGAAACAAAAACTCTGCAAAAACCATACAGTCGACCTGTTCAGTAATAAACACCATCGCAAGTCGGATTAACTAGCATTATTCCGTGCGCTGATTGTATATATAATATGAAACCACATCAATTATGAGCGATTGGACTACTTCCTTCGCGTATTTTCATGCAAAAACTGATTCTCCGCTTGTTTATTTGTATATTTCACGGAAACAACTTCAATTAAAATTCGTTTTGTTTTGGCGTTTATTTTGACATTTCATTTTCGTCATGCCAAGATCAGGAATGCTAACCTTGAAAAAGTAAGCAAGTAAAAGTCTAAAAACCGCGAATTTCTATTACAGCACCCAAAATGGGTTTTGTAATAGTTTTCATATAGACACAAAGTAGAAAATAGTTATTTACATTACGATAGGCTACACTTTACAGCGCCAGGTTTTTAGATTGAAACACGACCGCGAAGCGGGAGTGTTACCGAGCAATATAAAATGCCTACCGTTTCGTTTTCTCAAATTTGAAATTTGTTGTAATAATTTTGCAAAACCTGTCAAAAACTGACATTTGAGTAATGAAATGGCAGAAAGTGATCTGTTGTACCGATAACTGACATGCGCTTACGATTTACACCGCAAGATGGCGCCAAAGGTGTTCACAAATGGTTTTTGATTATTTTTGTACTTGTTAAACTCGGAGAAAGTCTTAAAAATATGATAAATCGATTTCTTCACGATGGAAAAAATGAATCTGATTCATCTGGTGTACGGGATGTTGTTTGTCGCCGTTTTCTTTGAGACGCCATCAGTGTGGCATGTCCGGTTTCTCAGTCGTAACTTTTTAGTCCTCTACCCCAGACGGTGTGGTTTAAAGATGGTAAACCTATACAGTCGTCGGATAGAATAACACAGGATAATTATGGAAAGTCGTTGGTAATACGAGTGGTAGACTTCGACGACGAAGGATCTTACACGTGCGAAGTCAGCAACGGAGTCCAAGAATCAAAATCTTACTCGATCGATCTGAAAGTTTTCGGTATTTCGACGAGTCATTCAAATAAAACATATAATAACGAGAACATTGCAGCGGTTCCATATTTCACTGTGGAACCAGAACGCGTAAACGCAGCCGAGGGAGAAACAGCCGAATTCCGTTGCGAAGCTGGTGGCGTACCAAAACCGGAGATCAAGTGGATATACAACGGGAAACCCATAACCGAGGCACCCCCGAACCCCAGAAGAAACGTGAAAAACAACAGGATAATAATCGAGAGACTGACGAAAGCCGACACCGGCAATTACGGTTGTAACGCGACCAATTCTCTGGGTTACGTTTACAAAGACGTCTACGTGAACGTTCTGTGTACGTAGGTTGTGTCTAACGACGAGCTTGTTTGATCTCCCGGTTTTAGCGTTGCCTCCCGAAATCCTCGAAGCTCCGAAGGACACGCAAGCGGTGGACGGTCAGAACGTGACGATGACGTGCAAAGTGCTGGGAGCTCCGAAACCGTCGATCAAGTGGAGTTTGAACGACAAAGAGCTGACTGGGGGACGATACTTGATACAACCGAACGGCGATTTGATAATTACGAAAGTGCAATTCGACGACCGAGGCAATTACACTTGTTACGCCAAAAACAAGTTCGGAACGGCGGAAGAAAGGGCCATGCTGCTCGTGAAATGTAATTAAATAATGCGATTTGAAGTTTACGTAACAGTATGATGTTGTTTTTCCAGCACACACTTATATTACCGACGGTCCGGAGGATTACGAAGTGGCGGCTCACACGTCGGCTACTTTTAGGTGTAACGCGGTCAGCGATGATTCGTTGGATTTGGAAATCGTTTGGTTGAAGAACGATCAACCGATCGATTTTGAAGAAGAGCCGAGATTCGTGCGCTCGTCCGACTATTCCTTGACCATCACCCAAACCATAGAATTAGACTCGGGGACTTACACGTGCGTTGCTAGAACCGCGTTAGATGAAGCTTCCGCTAAAGCTCAACTTATCGTACAAGATGCTCCAAATCCTCCCGCCATGTTGGGAGTCGAATGCCATGCCAAAGACGCCACCATTAAGTGGAAGTCGATGGGTGACAACCGCGCTCCAATTTCTCATTATATCATCGAGTACAATACAACTTTCACGCCTGAAACTTGGACTGATACGTACAATAGCGTTCCGGCGACTGATATGAGTTTCAATGTAAGTTGTAGTTTTATTATTGGAAATAAACCGATGCGTAATGCCGGCGACGGTTGTATTTTGAAGGTTCCTATGAGCCCGTGGACCAATTACACTTTCCGAGTGATCGCCGTCAACAAAATTGGAAAATCTGGACCTTCCGTGCACTCAGACGTCTGCGAAACTCAACCAGACGTCCCTTACAAGAATCCGGATGATGTTAAAGGCGAAGGTGACAGACCTGACAACCTCATCATCACATGGACGGTGAGTGCCCTCTCGAAAAGTTCCACTAGGAGTTGACTTTGTTTTTTGTGTGTCAGCCCATGCCAAAAATCGAACATAACGCCGATAAATTTCAATATCGCGTGTTTTGGAAACGCGACATACCGGGAGCGTCGTACGAAAGCCATGACATAACCGATTGGAAAGTGAAAAGATACGTGGTGGAAAACCAACCGACTTTTCAACAATATCGAATCAAGGTAGTCGCGATGAATTGGAAGGGTGAAGCGAATGTTGCACCAGAGGAAGTGATAGGTTATTCAGGTGGGTTATTGTTGTGTGTTGTTTGTGGTGACCGGTGTTGATTTGAGAGTTTTCAGGTGAAAATGTTCCGGGAGAGGCTCCCACGAATTTCACTCTGTTGAACATTCAGAGTCCCAAGACGGCGCTCTTGAGTTGGAATCCGGTGGACAAGAAGAGCGTGCACGGTCACTTGAAAGGTTACAAGATCAAGACGTGGAGCGACATCTCGAATTCGATGTATAACGAAATACAGGTGCAGGGTTACGCCACGAGCGCTCTAGTCGATAATCTAGATCCCTTCACGAGAAATTACGCTCAAGTTTTCGTGTACAACGGCAAGTACAACGGGCCCCCGAGCGACACTTTGAGCTTTGTAACGCCGGAAGGTGTCCCCGAAGCGATGGCGTACCTGGAAGCGTACCCCTTGGGGGAGCTGGCGTCGAACGATCCGAGCAAAACCGCGACGTCCGCGTTCTGGTTGATCTGGAAGAAACCGGAGAAACCGAACGGGATCTTGAGAGGGTACAATATATTTTACAGACCGATCATCGACGGCACGACCAACGCGAGGCTGGCGAGGAGTCCGCAGATCATGAGCGGGGACATCTTGAGCGCCAAGCTGACCGGACTCAAGCCGGACACCAACTACGTGATTTACATCTCGGCGAAGACCAATGCGGGCTCGTCGAGGGAGTTCTATATTGAGAGGAAGACGAGACCGGCGGGTCTCAGCTCGCCTCCGGGCGTTCCCGACTTCGACTGGGAGGTGGTCAAGGTCAACGATGACGGAATCGGAACCGTCAGGATACAGTGGATGCCGGACAAGAACGGCAACCCCGGGTCGCACTTCATCGTCAAATATAGACGACAAGGCGAGCCGGCCTTCCACGAGGTGCAAGTTCTCAACGAGGATTTCGTCGACATTCCCGAGATCGCCCCCAGGGAGTCGTACGATTTCATCGTGTCGTCGGTCGACGGCAACCACCACGTCGACAGCGAACTCAAAACGATCAACATCTATTCGGACGGACCTCTCATCAAAGCTAACGAGAATATGGCGACCGCCGGCTGGTTCATCGGCATGATGCTCGCCATCGCCATCCTTCTGCTCATTCTGATCGTCGTCTGCATCATCAAGCGCAACAGGGGCGGGAAATACGCCGTGCACGAGAGGGAGCAAGCGAACGGACGTCACGATTATCCAGACGAAGGAGGTTTCCACGAGTACTCGCAACCGTGAGTCTTTTCGTCCAGTTTTTACATACAGGTTTTGTACGGGTCTTTCAGGTTGGATAATAAGTCGCACGGGAGAGCTTCCATGAGCAGCGAACCCAAGGTGGGACCGGAGAGCGACACAGACTCGATGGCTGAATACGGTGACGGAGATACAGGTAATGATTTTTCTTTTGTTCTTTTTTTGTTGTTGTTTTGTTTTGTGTTCAAATTTTTATTTTGATTTATGTAGAGGGTATGAATGAGGACGGGTCATTTATCGGGCAATATGGCCGCAAACGGGGCCAAGGAGAAACAACGTCGCAAGGGTTTGCCACTCTTGTATAATAGTAAGATTTATTTTGTTTTTTTTCTTTAATTTTCGATTTCTACCGGATGCCTTTTTTTCATGGGTTGGTAATACTATTGTTGATCAATTTTAATGTGGTGGCCGTACACGCCTATTTGACATAATCTATTAATACATAAAATGTCAAAATCACGTTTTGTACGCCAGTGTGTTAATTAATATATGTGTCAGTTTTGCCAAAGTAATTTTTGAAAAATGTCCCCAACTTAAGAAAAAAAAAACTCCCGGTACTAATCTGTCATTCTTATTAACCAAATTCGTACCGCTTTTGGGGTGCGATCTCTCCATCGAGAATTTCTCTTCACTAAAATTACTACACGAAAGCGTTGAAAAATTTGGGATTGTCACGTCTTCTGTGAGATCCTGAATTGTTCGATCGAACTCCGCTTTCATCAAAAAAATAATATATTTTTTTATTAATCGAGTGATTTCACCGCGAGGAGATGTTACATGAATGGTTGTTTATTTTCAGGGCGTTTCACCGAAGACGGATCTTTCATAGGTCAATATGTACCGAGCAACATGAAACAGCTTGGCCCACCCTCAGTTACGGCAGGGGTTAACAATAATGCGATGGCTACGTATGTTTAAACATACGTAACTGATAAAGCTTACTTTAAACTAATTCTTCTTTAATACATATATTTTTTGCTGTAGCAGTGTTGTGACATTTTTTTAAATTTTATTTTGTGTACTTGATATGATAACGGAGGAAAATCTCAAAAAAGTAAATAAGTGGTGAATTTATTTTTGTGAAGAATATTTATTGTTTGAGAATGTGTTCTTTTTTTCACTCGGGTAAAAATTTAATTCGTCCATTTCTTAGGTTAAAAAACGATAAAATCAAAATGAATTTAATGTATAGTAATATATTTTTGTTTTGCGTTGCAATTTGAAAATGACAAAAAACAAATGGTAATTTTTAAATTGTAACGACTTGATCTGTTAAGTACTGGAATAATTTGTGTATCTTTATGTATTATATAGTTATTAATTATAGGATCATATATTTATAATGTTCTCATATTATTGCCCAAGGAATTATGTTCTCGTACGATATGCAACATTGAAAGAAAGAATTATAAAGTTATAAACATGTTTCATGCTTGAGGAGTAATTATTATTTATAAGTTAGGTAATAAATTTTCAAAATTGCTTTAATAGGAGTCGTTTAAAGATATAGTTTTATTCTTGACACTGCCTAATTTAGAAATATTATGTGTGTTACATTCTTTGGACGGCATCAGACGACGTACAATAAGCAATAAGGTGAACAACTTCAATTTATTTTGAAGGAATTGCTAAAACAGCCATCACAAAATTTCCCGCAAAATAACTTGAAACAAAAGACTTATTGTACAGGAACTGTTCTAAAAACCTGCTATTATAAAGATAATTCAAATTAATCTAAGTAAAGTAAGTTAAGCTGAAATATTTTTTTTACGATTTTCGTAGTTTGTAGATTTCTGAAAATTTACATTGCGCAATAATTTTACAATTACACAATACCGACGCGGTAAATGTAGATTATTGCCTTATTATTTTTTGTATTCAGTTACGATTAAGGCGTAGGCCCGGATATCATTAAATTATGAAACTTTTTTTTTGTTTTTTTTCGTGTTCAAAAATGAGACATATTTTTTCTCAAAAAAAAAAAAAATTTGGGAATACTTGACACTGAACAATAATTGTGTCAATTTGGCTTTCTGTAAAACAGGACATGGGTGCTAGTATTGTGGTTATTAATTTGTTGCATGATTGTTGCTTGTTATGTTTCTCAAATAACAGCTTCCTTTCCACGATGGGTAAAATTGATATGGAAAAATTACTAGCTTTTCCAAAATACTTTTTTCATTTGTGAATTTGGTAGTTTTGCTTTTGTAAGTGTAAAGTATAATAAAATGTTTTGTCGCCGAGCACGAATTTTTTTGATATACTATATTGGCAGAATGAATGCACTGTTGGATATTAGATAAGATAATTCGATATATTTATTATCAACTATTATAACTGCTTTACTAGTTGTTCTATTATAAGATGATTATAGTATTTTTTTAATATGTCTTGTACAAAAGGTATTGATGAAGAAAAATTCAGTTGTGGTTTTTGTAATGGCAGCTATAACTTTTATTGTATTATAAATGGAAGTAATTGTAAATGTATGCTTTCAATTTTGTAAGCTGTAAAAATGTAGTGTTCTTCCTGGGATACATTATTCAGTCTTGATAGCCTCTTACTAGACAGATAGTCCACTAGTATACTATAAACACTTGATTGTTATTATTTTTATACACTTTTTTAAACCATTGTAAATGCCTTCTATTTACCCTGAGTTGTAAATTTTTTATATGATCCCTGTTTTACAAAAATAATGTCATAATTTTTGCACTTGATAAAACTTTAATGAAAATTAAGTGGTATTCTTTCCAAACCTTCCGCTATCCAAAGTTATCTTCCTATTATTTTTTGGAAGACAGTTTTATTTTTATCACTCGAGCTACAAAAAAATTCTACTTAATTGACCCATATTTTTTTTGGGTTTGGCGCGATCTATATGTAATGTTCGATAGCATAGTTATTTTCCTAACGTATGCGGGAAATTTTTTCCCACACTCCCGCTTCGCCGTCGTGTTTCAATCTAAAAACCTCGCGCTGTAAAATGTAGCCTACCGCATTTATAATGTAAATAACTATTTCTTAATGATTTTACAGATAAAGTTTAGTAAACAATTTTTCTTAGATACACTGACCGGCACAAAAAACGACTCACTTTGAATTTTATTAATATAATTAAGTAATTCATTGTCTTAGACAATTTTTTTGATATCATGTATTGATAAGTGTTATTTAAGTTATTCTTTGCCAAAGAATATTCGACAAACAAAACATTAAACACA
This sequence comes from Tenebrio molitor, assembly GCF_963966145.1. Taxonomy (NCBI): domain Eukaryota; kingdom Metazoa; phylum Arthropoda; class Insecta; order Coleoptera; family Tenebrionidae; genus Tenebrio; species Tenebrio molitor. Next base: position 1,043,554 of record NC_091055.1, read on the forward strand.
GCAAATAAAATTTTAATGAAAAAAAAAAAAAGTAATTGTAAATTTTCATAATTTGAACAGCATTTTGAATTAGTATTTCATCAAATTAAATCTTTTAATACAAATCAACCGACAAAAACACAACGTGGAAGTAACGCAAATTTTCTAATAATTTATTTAAACAAAACAATTCGGTTGCCATGGTGACCATAGCACCCCGATCATTGAAAATATCCCAATTTAACTATAATAAAGAAAAATAAGCACAAATATAATTTCAAGGTCATTTATTAAAGAAATCATAATGAGTCGTTTTTTGTGCCGGTCAGTGTATGTATTTTTTTTTTAAACAAAAGAACATTTTCACTTGCAAATATTTCCAATTTAACTTAATTCCATCCCGAATGAGATACTTCTGAAAACTATAACAAATCGATTGCCGCAAAAACGCTTTCAAAACAGAGTGACAAAACCTTACTATGAATGAAATAACCGAAAAACATTTTAAATATACAGAGCTGCAAAAACGTGTAAGAAAACTAAGAGTGAAAACCAAGTGAAAGGAAAACTTGAAGCAAAAACTTAAGAGTAACGTATAAGTATGTACTTAATTCATTATAAATGTGCATCTTAGGCGGCTAATCAGCCATGGAAAGCTGATTTTAGTTTGGCAACTCTGATTAAAGACCCGCATCTAGTGTTTTGTTTTGTTGTCCAGTCTTAAAATATGAAATACGAATTAATTTGTATTTTCCGTGTAATTTATCAACAATAAACAAATTTTAAGCAAGAACGTATCCTTTTAAGATTAGACGCGGGGGCCAGTCCGCTGTGGGCAGTCGCTCGGCTCGGGCTCGTGTCCGAACCAGTCATTCCATTACTGTCATTTGTCAATGGCTAGTAACTTTTTTGGTGAGAAAGCTAAAAGTGCATGAGTGATCTGTGATTCACACTTCTATTACCTCCTAGATGCACATGGAGTATATTATGCAATTTTAATATACCATTTCATTTTGTATAAGATTTTCGGATGAGGTTTTATTTCATTTTTAATTAAATCTCAGAATCTATTGGTCGTACAGAAATTTTTATAGAAAGGATTTACCTAAAACACCTTTACTCAGCCAACAACCATCGAAAAGCAAACATGTAGATGAGCTTCCTTCTAATTAAATGGTGACCAAGTGAAAAAAAAACGTTTAATGTAATGCAAAACGAAGCATTGTTTGCGTTCCCACATGCTTAATCGACAATTTTCTATAATTTCGTTGTCTTTGTTCTACGAGTGAAGTTCCACCGAGCGCATCTTTCTCTAATTTGTTTATCAGCAGGTGGCCAGGTAAGTTCAAAACTCACCTTAGATTAAAAAAATATCTTCGGCGGTGTAAAGTTCATTTTGTTGTATTAATAACGATATTTTATTGTCAATAGTCAGAGCGATTCCATTGATCGTGACTTGCGGTCGTCGAATTTAACAAAAAATCACATTCAAAGTTGAAGGTTATGTTAATGTTCTGTTGAGAAGTCCTTCAAGTTTGATTTTTCCTGGCGGTGTTTAAATTAATTCAACTTCACCATGGCTTTGGAGGTAAGTTTCACCGTAAAACAAAGCGTCCATTTTTTGCCGAAATTATGCAAATCTTTTTACGAAATGACTTGCATTTTGTTTTAGTTAGAAGTGATAAAAACTTCTGGAAAACCTTTAGGAAAAGTATCCGTAACAAGTTCTTCGACGGTGAAAGATTTGAAAAAAGAAATCGGGAAAAATTTCAGACTTCCGATTGAAAGACAATCGATACGGAACGGACCAAAAGGCAAAGATGAAAAAGACAATCAACAAATCAGCAAGCTAAGTCTCGAAAGCCCAAATACAATTTACGTGAAAGATTTAGGGCCGCAAGTCGGTTGGGACACGGTTTTTTTTTTGGAATACGCCGGTCCGATAGTCCTGTATGGGGCCCTGTTCCTGCTGCCACAATGTTTCTACTCGAATAAAACCATAATCGAGGGGAAAGGAGCAGATGCCAAAAACATCTTTCCATTTTACATATTCCCAATTGAACTTGTCAACAATATATGCGGGGGCACCACTATCAAAGTGCAATACACTGCCTAGTACGTCGTATTTTTTCTAATGTTACTTTTTTCTAATGTTTTTTTTAGTTTCGCCGGAATTTTGTGGACAATCCATTATGGCAAGAGAATTTTAGAAACGGCTTTCGTGCATCGATTTTCTCACGGCACGATGCCGATTTTCAATTTGTTCAAGAATTGTTCATATTATTGGGGATTTGCGGTTTACGTGGCGTATCACGTAAACCACCCTTTGCATACGCCTGTGCCGACGTGGCTCTTCGCTTTGGGCACGTTTATTTTCATCGTACGTAACGTGCCGGATCTTTGCAGTTTTTTTTACTAACGAATTACTTTTAGTTTTGTGAAGTTGGCAATTTAAGTATTCACATTCTTCTAAGAAATTTGCGTCCGGAGGGCACTACCGTTCGCAAAATTCCAGTACCAGACGCTAATCCCTTCACAAAATTGTTTGACTTCGTGTCCTGTCCGAATTATACTTACGAGTTTGGCTCGTGGATTGGCTTTACTTTATTAACCGGATGCTTGCCTGGTAATTGCTTTCGCTTAACATTTACATCGTTCATTTTTAAACAGAACGTGTATGATATTTGTGACGTATTTTCCAGCACTAATCTTCGCCCTGGCCGGCTTTTACCAGATGACCATCTGGGCTATTGGTAAACACAAGAAATATCGTTCCGAGTTTCCTAATTATCCAAAGAAGAGGAAGTCGATCGTTCCATTCCTTATTTAAATCATTTTGATACTCAGTTGGGTTTTGTGGAGGAAATTGTTTATGAACTAATTTCATATGATTTGTTATTACCTATTTTTTTAAAGTGGTGTTTTGAATAAAAACGTTTCTTGGATCTTTGGAATTTATTTTAAAATGTCATCGTGGTCGTGATCAGCTGTTTTTTTAATTATTAAATCTGTTCGCCTAAATACACTGACTGGCAAAAAAAACGACTCATAATTTCTTTATTAAATGATCTTGAAATTATATTTGCGCTTATTTTTCTTTATTATAGGGATATTTTCAATGATCGGGAGTGCTATGGTCACCATGACAACCGAATATTTTTGTTTAAATAAATTATTAGAAAATTTGCGCTACTTCCATGTTGTGTTTTTGTGGATTGATTTACGTGTCAAAAGATTTAATTTGACAATACGAGATACTAATTCAAAATGCTGTTCAAATTTTGGCAATTTTTCATAACAAAATTTTTTCTAAAATTTTTTTTCCATTAAAATTGTATTTGCTGTGTTTAATGTTTTGTTTCTCGGATATTCTTTGGCAAAGAATAACTTAAGTAACACTTATCAATACAACCTTATATAAAAAAAAAAATTCTAAGACAATGAATTACTTAATTATATTAATAAAATTCAAAGTGAGTCGTTTTTTGTGTGGGTCAGTGTATTTTACATAAGCAAAAAGTAATATCTACTACACAAAACAAATACAACAGCTAAATTGAATAAATTAAAACAATATGTCTACATAATTACATTAATAATTGTGTCATTTTATCGTTAATCGTATAATTTATTAACTGATTAATTATATAACAATTACATTAATTATGTAATTTGACCTGAGTTGTTTAATCTACACAAATACAAAGCACGAGGTGATTGAATCATTTTTGACTGTTACATTTTAAGCTAACAATTGCACTTGATTTGCTTCGTTAATTTACATATCTAGGCAAGATTTACAATGACGAGAGAGATCTTTCAAAGCGCTTAAAAGTGCAACTAAGGCTTAGAAACTACAAATCAATTAAATTGTCCACCGGAACACTGCCAGTTTTTGCAACAACTTTGGTTTCTGTGTAGCTACTCTCAAAAAATGTAGAACTTTCCAGATGACTGCAAAACGTGGATTTTTTTTCTTTGTTTTTCACTTTTTTAATTTCGACGATTTTCGCTTGAGTACCGTTTGAATTTTTGTTCCTCATGTAATCTAGAACCGGATCCTGTCCGGTTTTCATACTGATCTTGGTTTTTAGAATCACAAACTGACATCTCCAATACTCATATGAGTGCATTTTTAACATCGACACCCACCGATTGACGTCGTCCTCGCATCGACACGAAAAAATATGTTTGGCTTCGTTATCTTTGAGTCTATCGTTTACTTTGAACGTGAGCGAAAACGCAAATGGAATTCCTTTGTGGGGTCTTTCGTAGGCCACTTGCGCGTTTTCTAGGACTAATACACCGAGGGGTTGTTGTTGTTGTTCTTGTTCGCTACCGTTGACTCGATAGTAATACAATAAATTAACTATTAATTTAAAATGTCTTTCTTTAAATGAAGGTTGTTGGTACCAATCCGACCAGTCCTTTCCTTGGGGCTTCATATGATGAAGTATTCCTTCCAAGTCCGGCTTACTTTCACCCACTGTCACCAACTCTTTATCGTTAAATCTCATTTTAAATTATTTACAAATTATCACAGTTTCACTGGAGTTATTCTAGGTGTTGGATATAACGTTATCCTATTCTTGGAAACTTGTCCAAGATTACATTGTTTTAGATGAATTAAAATTAATACAATAAAACATAACCTAAATCTATGACGTTTCTTTCAAAACTAATACCAACCGTTATTAAGCAAAGTCACTAACTTTTGAAAATCCAGCCATTTTTAAAGAGCCCACATAATTTTAAGAATCGGCCACATATTTAGTTTGTAAAAAAATACATTAACAAAAAGACATTGATAGTTATTTAGATCTCTTTTCGTTTCTGACCTTTAAGTTCACAGATAAATCTTAGGTAATCGTGAATATTTATTTAAATGCGGTAGTTTTCTTTAGGATTTTTTTTAGTAAAGGTTTATGACATGTTAGCGAAGTAGATTAAATAAAACCACAGTGATATTATATTGTACATATATTTGAATTTGAATAATTACACAAATAAAACGGAAGTTTAAGATGTGATAAATAATCTACACATTAAAATGTAAATTCCTAGAAAATTGAAAAGAAATACAAACAATATAATCACAGAATTTTAGAGCTATATTATTATGTATGACTGAAATATACAACTTTTTACATTTTGATTTTTGCAGTAAAATATAGTTTACAAGCATAACATTGTGATGTAATAAATGATTTAACAATACAAACACTTCTAAAAAATTTAATATATACAAACGTGGTAAACGAAAATAGATAAATAAAATATCGAGGTACGAATTTGAAAAACAACTTAATATTCAAGAAATTATGACTATTAAAAATTACAATTGGCTTAGATTAGTTGCTAATACATTTCTTTGGACAAATTAACCATACCTCTCAAATCTCACACACTTTCACCCTAATCGTTAAAATCCCATTTTTCACTGAGATCACAAACAAAATATTAAGAAATCGGCTTATAAATAATTTTGGCTCTACTGATCAATCTAATTCGGTTGTCGTTATTTTTTAACACAATTTAGTACATATAGTTTTTAACATGAAACTGGAATTTTAACAACACACTAAATATGTATTTAGTTCTTTTTTGCGATGGTACAATAAATACACATCTATACAAACAGAAAAGTGACTTTTTTTCAAATAATTTGTCTTTAATTTCACTGTAATAATTGAGCACTTTGAGTAAAAAAATTTTCACTGTTTAAACATTGTCATTTGGGTTGGCACCTGTCAGAGGCTGTTGTGCCTGAAAAAGAACGTACATTCAGCAAATTGAAAAAAAATTATCGAAACAACACTACCGCTAAAACTTCTTACTTGGTGACAATTCTACAAAAAATGCATTCCTTACAGGCAATTAAATAATAAGGCAATGTTTGATGCGAACAAAACAAAAAGGAATAACTCCACAGCACAGACTCTTTAAAATGACACTTTATAATTTGTTTAAGCCGCTCGGGAGTCATCCTTCACCATCCAAATGAAAACTTCGTCTGTGCAGACCGTGCAAGTCTTGACCTGACTTGACTTGACCTTCGGGGCGAGTCTACTGTTTTATGAAGAATTTAATTTGATTAAAAAAAAATATGGCGTACGAAGCCGAGATCCTGTGTTGAGTAAATGTTACTAACGCTGGCCTAAAATATTTAATAACCGTCGAGTAAGTGTTAAAACATGATGAATGTTACATTTGAGTTTAACTGCTGGATTAAATTGTTAGTTTTAGCACAGGTAGTCCTCTTTTAACGCAGTAAATACGTTAAGGGAAAAATCTACATCCCACAATTATTTTTATAGACGTATACATATTCGTGTATGAAAGAAAGAATGCGTTCGCTTATTTTCGCAATAAAAACAAATCAGTTGTGACAAATTAATTACATAAACGAATGACACAACCACTACGTTTTTTCGTTGTGAAGAGGCAAAGATAGGATTTCGGATGTGAATTAGATTAAATACGAGAACCGTCTGCAATCAAGAAAATTCGTTAAACGAGGATCACCTGTGTATTTTAATTACTGCGTCAGACGAAATTTCGTTTATTGAATGGTACATAATCGGCCATAGGTTTAGCATCGGGTTACATCTGTTAAAACAAAAAACTCTACAAAAATGGAGATACTCACCAAGTATCGAATTCATGACGCGTGAAACAAAAGAAAAAATACTAACGATATCTGAATGATGCAAATGGTTAGAGGTGACGTACAATTCTTTATGAAAGAAAGCAGTTGCTTCGGAAGCAAATGATTTCTTTAAACAAGCATTTGCTATTATATTAAGATTACAACTAACGGACTGTTTTTATATATTTATATATACAACAATACAACAAGTTAAAGCACACATACATAAAGTTTAACTACAAATGTTATAGAAGGTGTAGTAGTTTTTTTTTTCTTTTTAATTAACATAGCTTAAAATAAGCTATTTTATGTTGGCACAGCGTTTTTATCAATAAAGTTGATTACAAAAATATTAGTTTGCAATCCAATTAGAAGCTAATACTGATGGACAAGAATATTACCTATTAGTAAAAATGTTACGCTAATAACACTTTTGAGTCTCAAGTGCTTTAATCTTCACTTATTTTAACCTAGTCAGTAATTCACTTAGATTTGAGCATGCCTTTGTACGAAATTGTTTGAATCCAAGACAAAAATAAACATTCTGCAATGCTGTTGCTTTCAGTTCTCAATGATTATTAAAAAAAACGTATGAATGAGAATCTCATGCAATACATGAATACTGAATATGTTAAAAGTCATTTAATGGACTGATTATCTGGATGTTATGTTATTATAATCCAACGTGAGAGCCCTTACCTCTTCACCCACCGTACTCAGATACGGCCGAGATGCAGGATATTGATTTTTCTCCAAGGAAAATTGATCTTCTGTCGTCTTGCGATACACGGGATTATCGAAATTCATCGATGTCATATTGCGTTTCAGATATTTCTTGTAGAAAATGTACACCACCTGAAGCAGAACGAACGCACTGAAAAAAAACGACAAAAATCCACGAACAAAATACTTACGAAACTAATAATGAATATTACGGCTAACGTCACGACGATCACGATAATTGCTATTGTACCGTCGTCAGTGGTTTCTGGCATTGCATTTGTGGGATGCGATTTATTGGTAGTACCTAAAAATAGATCACGATAAAATAACGAAACTGACAAATCGCGGAGAGAAAGGAAAGAAACAGGCAGAAAAACAAAGAGTGTGAAAGCCAAAGAGTGCCGAAAATAAAGACCATCACCAACAAACAAAAAATAACTCCAAAACGTTTTTGTACTCACTTTCTATGATAATATCTGACATTGTCGAATAATCTGTATAAGTTATTGAATTTACGGTGGTCGTTAATGTTTCTGTTAAATAAATACAACAAAAATAAATAAAACAAATCAAACAATATTTTAAATGATGAAATACAGCCGGCATGACGCAAACTTACCGTCCTGTCTGCACGTCAGTCCGTCTGGTGACATTTTCAAATTTTCCGGACAAGCACAAGATATACGCGGTGATCTAGGATTGATCTGAGGAGCAGGCAGGCAAAGGTGCGAACAATGACCGTTCACAGCTTGGCAATGATTTTCCCCATCTGGCTGACGATAAGGATGGTAGACGTGGATTACCATTGGGTTTTGTATCTAAAAACGACAAACGATCGAGCGTACAACTCTGTTTTTCGTTCAATTATGCAATAAATACACATTTCCCAACAAATAATGTTGCACCATTTACATAACAATCTGATATTTGTACGATATGATCAACAAAAAGACACAAGGGACAAAAAATCGGAGACAAAACTTCTGAAAGCGGGTGGAGAGGTTTTGCCGAAATTCCAACAAACCACGGTAAACCCACCTTGTCTCAATTTTCTTCGTTCCCCTTTCGAAAATACGACTTTGTCGTGACCATTTGGTATTTTCGAGTGATAACCATTTAAAAAATTAAATTCACGTAATGTCACAATTGACAACTGACAGTTCGTTACGCTGCATGTTTTAAAAATCTGTTTTTCACAGCCGCCTTTTATTCTTTTTATTTGTCATAATATATTGTTCTATGCTTCGTAAATGGATGGAGTATCAAGATTGTGACATTTTTTCATACATATGTGCAAATCTTGATCATTTTGGAGCACAGACACAGGCGTACGCACTTACATTAAATTAATAAACAAAAAACGTCAAAATGACAGGAGTCTCTTGATTTAAACATCAAGTCTGTCAAAACAATTTTTCAAAAGTATTACCAACCTAGGAAATTATTTTTTTTAATTTGCAAAATACAATTGTCAATTAGTAATTTTTCTTTTGGCCCTCGAAATAAAAATAATTTTGAATGTAAACCTTTTCGGTGACATTTCGAATAACTTACTTATGCGAGGTGCGACGCTTACTTACCATGTGCGAAGCTGTTACCGGTTGAACGTCACTCCCTGTGAATTTGTTGGCTTTGAAAACCCCCGCTTTGTCCCAGTCAGTCCAATAGACCCAATCTTCGAAGGTGGTAATGGAAAATGGATGTCTTAAAGCATCTGGGGAGAATAAAATGAGTCTCCTATTCCTTCCATTATAATCGCAGGACGAAATCACGTTGAGTTTGGCGTCCACCCAATAGACCCGTTTCTTGACCAGATCCAGAGTGAGACCGTTCGGCCATTTGACATCGTATGTGACGATAGCTTGCCTGTGCGATCCGTCCATTCCTGATCTCTCGATTTTCGGCTCGCTTCCCCAGTCGGTCCAGAACATCCACCCTTCAAGGGGATTGAGCGCGATCGCCCTGGGTTCTTCGAGTTCGTCTTTGATCAGGACTTTTCGCATTTTCCCGTCGAAATCGGCCAGTTCTATTGTGTTCTTTCCCGTGTCCGTCCAGTAAATGTGGTTGTAAATCCAGTCGACTGCGAGACCGTCCGAAGTAGTTATGTCATTACTGATCACGACGGATCTTTCGTTTCCCTCATCAATGGGAGCTTTGTGTATCTTTTTATCCGTGACGTCACTCCAAAAGATCATCCCGGTTCGGAAGACGAAATCCAGTGCGGTCGCCGAATTCGTATCGTTCACGATGCTGGTCATCTCGTGATGATCCAGAGATATCTTCCGGATGTCGCGTCGCCGGGCGAAAAGAAGGGAAGCGTGGCCTTCGATGGCTTTGCATTTGGTCAGGTCGCGTGGATCCCGCATGTAACCCGCTTGGCAATCACATTTAAATCCGCCTTTATCATTGATGCAGATCTGCGAGCAACTGCCCGGGATCTCGCACTCGTTTATATCTGGAAACGGAAAAGACAAATTTTTCAACCACCGCTAAATCCCATTTCACCTTCTCGATTGCGAACGAACCGGATGAAACTCACCTTTGCAAGTCCTGTTGTCTACCAGCTTGTAGCCATGGTTACAATCGCAATAAAATGACGACGGAGTGTCGACGCAACGCTGTGTGCAACCTCCATTATTTTCGTTACATTCATTAATCCCACACCGACCAACTGGCTCGTCCTCGCCGTCAGGACAATGCTGACGCTTATCGCAAACTTGGGATAGAGGTATGCAATTACCACCGCCACAATCGAACTCCGTCTTGGGGTCGCATTTTGGAATCGGGGCACCTGTCAACAACGTAATTAAAAGGTTAAATCTCGAGCTTTAACTCTTGACCCGACAGACAACTGCACCTCATTCTCAAAAGCAAATGCGTGCCAATACATATTTCATCACCTCCTGATTTCAACCAGAAAAAAAAATACACGCAAATCACAAACGTGAGATATTTTGTTGTAAAAAAGTATTACAACCAATCCAGTGATGTTAGAACTTGTCTCTTTCGGTACTAGCAGTGAAATTGGTAATCTGGCCAGGTTTGCCGCAGGGAACAAAACTTCTGAGAATGTGTGAATTCCATGATGGAGAGGTTATGTCGAAATTCCAACAAACCATGGTAAACCAACCATTTTCTTCGTTCCCCTTCCGAAAATACGACTATGTCGTGAATATTTGGTGTTCTCAAGTGATAACCATAGTTTTTAAATAAAATTCACGTAAATGTCAATTGATAAATGACAGTTCGTTACGCTACAAGTTTTCAACAATTTTGTTTTTCGCAGCCGTCGCTTTTCCCTTTTATTTGTCATCAAAAATTTTTCTACGACTCGTCACTTGGTAGACTCAAGAGATTTGTGACGTTTTTTCATATATTGCAAATCTTGATTATTTTGGGGACAGACTTACCTACTTGAGCAAATTAATAAATAAAAAAAGTCAAAATGACAGTTTTTGTGCACACCGGTGTCTTGATTTAAAAACATCAGGTCTGTCAAAACGATATTTAAAAAGTATTACCAACCTATGAAAAACAGTCATCAGTGGTTATAAAATTGATAGTTACGGAAAATAATCGATGATGCTCGCTATCGACTCACGGTAAAACGGTATAGAATTAAAAAACTATATATTTTTTCAAAATCTGCAAAACACAATTGTCAAAAAGTAGTAAACTACACTACACGAAAACACGCAAACCACAAAAAATGTTTTTTTTTCAAAAAGACACGTTTCGGAAAGTGCACACCCGTTACGTAAAACAGAGACTTCATTCTTAGATCGCTGTAGATTCTTAACGATGAGACATTTTGTCGTAAAAATTACAACCAAACTGTTATCGCTTCATTTTGGGAAACCAATCCACTTGATGTTAAAACTTGTCTCATTCCGTACTAGCAATGAAATTGGTGATCTGGCCAGGTTTGCCGGAGGGAACAAAACTTCTGAAAATGTGTGGAGTCCATGATGGAGAGGTTATGTCGAAATTCCAACAAACCATGGTAAACCCACCTAGTCTCCATTTTCTTCGTCCCCCTTCCGAAAATACGACTTCGTCGTGAACATTTGGTGTTCTCAAGTGATAACCATATTTTTTTAAATAAAATTCACGTAAAATGTCAATTGACAAATGACAGTTCGTTACGCTGCAAGTTTTCAACAATTTTGTTTTTCACAGCCGCCGCTTTTCCCTTTTATTTGTCATCATATATTTTTTTACGACTCGTCACTTTGTAAACCCGAGAGATTTGTGACGTTTTTTCATATGTTGCAAATCTTGATCACTTTGGGGACAGACTTACCTACTTGAGCAAATTAATAAATAATAAAAGTCAAAATGACAGTTTTTGTGCACACCGGTGTCTTGATTTAAAAACATCAGGTCTGTCAAAACGATATTTAAAAAGTATTACCAACCTATGAAAAACAGTAATCAGTGGTTATAAAATTGATAGTTACGGAAAATAATCGATGATGCTCGGCTATCGACTCACGGTAAAACGGTATAGAATTAAAAAAATATATTTTTTTTTCAAATTTGCAAAACACAATTGTCAAAAACTAGTAAACCACACTACACAAAAACACGCAAACCACAAAAAATGTTTATTTTCAAAAAGACACGTTTCGGAAAGTGCACACCCGTTACGTAAAACAGAGACTTCGTTCTTAGATCGCTGTAGATTCTTAACGATGAGACATTTTGTCGTAAAAATTACAACCAAACTGTTATCGCTTCATTTTGGGAAACCAATCCACGTGATGTTAAAACTTGTCTCATTCCGTACTAGCAATGAAATTGGTGATCTGGCCAGGTTTGCCGGAGGGAACAAAACTTCTGAAAATGTGTGGAGTCCATGATGGAGAGGTTATGTCGAAATTCCAACAAACCATGGTAAACCCACCTAGTCTCCATTTTCTTCGTCCCCCTTCCGAAAATACGACTTCGTCGTGAACATTTGGTGTTCTCAAGTGATAACCATATTTTTTAAATAAAATTCACGTTAATGTCAATTGACAAGTGACAGTTCGTTACGCTGCAAGTTTTCAACAATTTTGTTTCCAAGCCGCCCCTTAACCCTTTTATTTGTCATCATATATTTTTCTACGGCTCGTCACTTGGTAAACTCAAGAGATTTGTGACGTTTTTTCATATGTTGCAAATCTTGATCATTTTGGGGACAGACTTACCTACTTGAGCAAATTAATAAATAATAAAAGTCAAAATGACAGTTTTTGTGCACACCGGTGTCTTGATTTAAAAACATCAGGTCTGTCAAAACGATATTTCAAAAGTATTACCAACCTATGAAAAACAGTCATCTGTGGTTATAAAATCGATAGTTACGGAAAATAATCGATGATGCTCGCAATTGCCCCACGGTAAAACGGTACTGAATTAAAAAACTATATATTTTTTCAAAATTTGCAAAACACAATTGTCAAAAAGTAGTAAACTACACTACACGAAAACACGCAAACCACAAAAAATGTTTTTTTTTCAAAAAGACACGTTTCGGAAAGTGCACACCCGTTACGTAAAACAGAGACTTCATTCTTAGATCGCTGTAGATTCTTAACGATGAGACATTTTGTCGTAAAAATTACAACCAAACTGTTATCGCTTCATTTTGGGAAACCAATCCACTTGATGTTAAAACTTGTCTCATTCCGTACTAGCAATGAAATTGGTGATCTGGCCAGGTTTGCCGGAGGGAACAAAACTTCTGAAAATGTGTGGAGTCCATGATGGAGAGGTTATGTCGAAATTCCAACAAACCATGGTAAACCCACCTAGTCTCCATTTTCTTCGTCCCCCTTCCGAAAATACGACTTCGTCGTGAACATTTGGTGTTCTCAAGTGATAACCATATTTTTTTAAATAAAATTCACGTAAAATGTCAATTGACAAATGACAGTTCGTTACGCTGCAAGTTTTCAACAATTTTGTTTTTCACAGCCGTCCCTTATCCCTTTTATTTGTCATCATATATTTTTCTACGACTCGTCACTTGGTAGACTCAAGAGATTTGTGACGTTTTTTCATATATTGCAAATCTTGATTATTTTGGGGACAGACTTACCTACTTGAGCAAATTAATAAATAATAAAAGTCAAAATGACAGTTTTTGTGCACACCGGTGTCTTGATTTAAAAACATCAGGTCTGTCAAAACGATATTTCAAAAGTATTACCAACCTATGAAAAACAGTCATCTGTGGTTATAAAATCGATAGTTACGGAAAATAATCGATGATGCTCGCAATTGCCCCACGGTAAAACGGTACTGAATTAAAAAACTATATATTTTTTCAAAATTTGCAAAACACAATTGTCAAAAAGTAGTAAACTACACTACACGAAAACACGCAAACTACAAAAAATGTTTTTTTCAAAAATACACGTTTCGTAAAGTGCACACTCGTTACGTAAAACAGAGACTTCATTCTTAGATCGCTGTAAATTCTTAACGATGAGAGAGTAAAAATTACAACCAAACTGTTATTGCTTCATTTTCGGAAACCAATCCACGTGATGTTAAACCTTGTCTCATTCGATACCAGTAATGAAATCTGTGATCTGACCAGGTTTGCTGGAGGTGACTAACGGGAGAGGGACGACAGGATTATCCAGATATGCCGGTGCATGTCCAGATTTAGGTGTCACATGGCGACTCCATTGTTTGCATTGTTCAATGATCGGGATTACACCGTCACCGACGGCCGTTCGATTTCACAACACGCGTGGTCATCGATGATTAAGCAAACAAAAACTCACCACAGTTGAGTTCGTCGCTGCCATCTGGACACTCCGGATGTCCGGAACAGTGCAAATGTCCAGCAATGCAGGACCGATCTTTACATTGGAACTGATCAGCCCTGCAGGTGATATTCTGGCAGTTCTCCAGCGATTCGTCCGATCCGTCTGGACAGTCTCGCGTACCGTCGCACAGCCACCCTTTGTGTATGCAAGTCAGATGGTCTCCGCACTCGTACTCTTCTGACAAGCAGAACGAGCTCGTGGCCGCGACTTTGGGACAACCCTGCAAAACCCGCGCTCAAAACGCTCTCCTCCTCGACTCCTCCACCTCCATACCTGTTCATCTTTACCATCCACGCAATCATACTCGCCGTCGCACCTCCACTTCGCCGAGATGCAAAACTTCTCGGCGCACTGGAACTCCGAATCTGCGGAGCAAGTGACAGGCGGGCAATCCTTCTCGTCCGAACCGTCTCCGCAATCGTCCTCCAAGTCGCAGACCCATCTCTTCTGTATGCACTTGCCGTTTTTACAGGTGAACTCGTCAGATCTGCAAGTTTCATCTGAAATCATTTTAGAGGGTTTTGTCCGGATTTGTCGTCGGGATCGGGTCAGGTCTTACTGCACGCTTTCTCGTCGCTGCCATCCGAACAGTCGGCGGTGTCGTCGCACATCCACGTTAGAGGAACGCACTCGCCTGATGCCGAACGACATGTAAATTCGTCAACACCGCAAACTTTTTGCTCTAAGAGAAAATCGGTAAATTCATGAGGAAAACTCGACCACGAGACTTACTGCAAACGTGCTCGTCTTCGTCGCTGCCGTCGTTGCAGTCTTGTTCGTGGTCACACTGCCAATGGTCGGGGATGCACCGACCGCTCTTGCATCGGAACTCGTTCTTCGCGCACGTTGCATTTTCTGAAAAAAAAAAACAAACTTATCAACAACGGTAAAATACGTGTTGTTATTTCCCTTCACTCGTTTCAGTCTTTTCCATTTGTCTTTCTATCACAACACACGATTAATTCTTTAGGTGTTATCTATCACTTGCTGAACAACAACTAGTTTGCGAAATTTTAGATTAGGCCAATTTACGAGCTGAATAATAATAACAGAACCGTAAAAAGATAAATCTGGTGATTATTAAGGTGTATTCGAAAATCTGAAGAATTTTCGCTGAAACTTTTTTAATAAGACAAGTTTTAAACATCTCCCTTATTAATGAAAACATCTGTTTGCGAGACACTGTTTTGAGGCTTAATCTCCCCTTTGACGATGACATCGTTACACAAGTTGACTGAAAACCATTAAAAAAAAAACTGTAATTGGATATTTTGTGTATCCAAATGGCGACAATTTAAGTGTAATTGTTGTGCGAAGTAATATCTTCGTTGCATAATATCTTCATCGAGGAGACATTTTCTAGGTTCATCGCCCCAATAATGAATCATTTTACGCTTAGCAACAAACGTGAATAAACTAAATTTTGATAATTAAAAAAAGAAACAAACACACAGGCAGATTTAAAAACTGACCTTGCCAATATTCAATAAAGCTCTGTTTCAGATTCAAATACATACATATCGTTTATTATCTACGAAATGACGCTCAAAAATATCGCTCAATTGATATCAAGGTGTTAATAAACCGAATTTAATGGTAGTTGACACCACAGGTCAACTCAATTCGAACACGGATTTAAGATGTTTTTCACCATCCCGAGATAAAACCAAAGTATCAATGTTACAAAATCAATTAAAATTCTGACCCTACAATCAGAATTTTTTCCCCTCGTAAATAACAACGGTAAAGTATTTTCGAGACTTGTGAAATATCGCGGCTCTCAAGAGATATCGCGCTTGTCAACAAAACGAAATTTTTGCCACTTTCCAATGATGCATAAACGAAGCGCAAAGCGAAATAACTGTGGGGTGTTAAAAATGTCATTCGATGAAAAATGTCTGAACGATTTTTTAAATATTTACAACCCGTTTTGTGTTAACCCGCCGCGAAAATATCGTTTTGGACGAGTTGAAAAACACGTGGATGTTCCTTCACGCTTTTATTCGTCACATGATACAGTTATGTACATATTATTCGGCCAAAAATAGCCTGATCCTGTGGTTATACAGTTGCCCAGTAATTTGGAAGTTAATGGATAAACCATACGAAACACTATGATTACGAGGATGTGAGATATATTAGGTTTACATTACGAGTAACTTGATTAACGGACAAAGGTTCAACGCTGGATTCGCAAGGTAATTAATTAATCATTATCTTGGAGTGATGAAACGGCCGTACGAGTCGATGTTTTGTCATGTATTACTTATTACAAACAAATACGATTGAACTAAATACGTTGGAACTTTGAGGGATGTTTGTGTGAAGTTTGGTCCACGCTTAGTTTGTTTAATATTGTATTACTGGTTGCCTACACCAGAACAAATTTTATTAGTAAAAAGAGAAATTACGGGATTGTAGTCGTGATTCAAATATAAACTAAGACAATTTCTATCTACGCGGACAAAGTTTAAATAATTCGCGTTATTAAAGCGACTGCTAGTAAATTAATTGGAGTCTCGAACCAAAACAAAATCAATTTCGTTTGAGACCTTCATAATACATAATTATATGAATGGCAAGTTGAACATAGTATTTTAAGTGTTTTAAGTTCGTTGTTAAAAATACAAAATACGCCATTTTAGGCGAAAATTTTCGAAGCAATTAAAAATTAAACAAATTCCTGTCACGTCCTAGACAAGAAGTAATATGTTCTAATAACCATGAAAAGGTTGGAGTTCAGGGAACGCGGACACATTTCAAAGGCTTATCTGCGGAATGGTTGCAGAAGTCTGATACTGTGTCCAACTGACAGCCTCGACGGCATTATAACAAAGATAATTCTAATCTATCCGTGCTAAAAAAAGAAACTGGACAGGAACCCAAATTGGTTCGCACTCACAACTGTGCCATTCTGATTTTAAAAATAAATCCAGTGTAATTTTGATATGTACGTTGCTTCGTATTGGCAACGACAAATCTAACTAAAACAAAACAAATAATGACTGAAACGGGGCACAATTAAGAAAAAAACAAAAAATGTCAATTACACCGCTGATAAAATCGTTCAAGCGTGTCCAAACATCACTCGCATTATAATTAAAATTGCTGAATAAATAAATATATTCAAAAGCTGGATTTATAATTGCGAATAATGTAATTAAGTAGACGTAGCGCCACTTCGAACGTCATAATACAAAACTTCAACGCATAGTAATGAAACGTTTCCACGTCTTAATAGAATTATTTTATCTCGCGCACTTTCTATTCGGCTTCATTTTATCTCGTCCGTTCTTGTGGCAAAAATTACGTAATTATGCCTTTAAAGATTTTAATTACAATACGGGCTCGTTTGAACCGAATTATTGAATTAAGTAACACAATCAATACCTTATCCCCACGGAAAAGTTCGTAATTAACACCACCATCGTCCTGAATTTTGTCAAAACCATTGGGGTATGTGCCGCGATAAATAGTCAAATCCGATATTTTATTATGACTGGGATTTTTGTTACCTGTTGTTCACTAATGAATTGAAACGCTCAGTTTACAAGTCAAAAATGGTCCCACGTCGTTTTATTTGCACCTTGGGAGTGTCGTCTCTGATAAATTACGATTTGGTACATCCATTAATTTGGCCGGATTTTTGGTCAATTATTCGCACCAACATCATGGCAAAAATTATGCCCTGTCCGTTTACAAACCACATTTTTATTTATACAAATATTACTGAAATATAACAGAAGTCATGAGGCCTCATGATTGATTTTGTTTCTGTTCATGTATGGCATTAGATGTCAAAGGTTATTTATTCAGTGGGTGGAGAGAATTACATATTTCCTTTGCAAAAACAGTTGTTCTTGTTACAACTAATGAACAAGACATTTTCTGGTTTTCTTAGTGCTGCATGATGGTTTTATGCATTCATTTTTGAGGTTAGGATTTTGGAAGATTATTGTTACTGTAAAAAATCCACATTGCAAATAAGACTTTACGAAATAAGGATGAAAAGAAACTTTACTAACGTGAATTAATTTTCATTCTGCAATCCTCTTCGAAAATAAGCCATTACAACAAATGTTACGCCCAGCACTACAAACCATTTTAAAAAATAAAGCAACTTTGTGTTTTTATTGTCTTTGGGTTTGTCACACTTACTTGAATTTGAAAACGGGGCATGCCAACATAAATTCAAATGTGTTGCCAACCTAACAAAAAATCTAACATTTAGTTACTTACTACTTTAAATTATCTTTAAATTATTTATTGATAATTTCATTTACAATAATGTTGATCAAAGCGTGGTTATGTATCAGAAAAAAGTGTCAAACCATACCGATTAAAAAGACGACCTGCGTTTGTGGAAGAGAAAGAAAACCACGGCCAGCTTGGCCAGAAATTTTTTGATCTTGTAAAAAATCGATGACGACGACTGACATGTCACTCATGTCAGTACCGTTGTGTTACATATTCGAAAAAAAAACTATTATTACGCCCACACACGTGTAACGACTTTTTTAAATTCAAAAGTAAAACTCAGCTTCTATTGATCTGGATATTTCTCGTCGTCATCAAACACGCCTCTAAAGTTGAAAATTGCAAATTTAATTTTCTCGGCTGTTAATTCACACAAAGCGATGACATTCCGTGTTTGTGTATTCTTCCTTTCATTATTTATTCAAAGACGTTGAAATTTTTTTTCGACGGCTGTTGAATAAATTTTTTTATCGGGCACCATTTGCGACGCTGTAGTATTTGCTCCTTCGAGTAATTTCGTGTAAACCCACAGTGGCAAACTTTGGACATTATTGAACTACACTAACTTTGGTCGAACTTTTTTTTTAGGGAGAACACCCAACGATGAAAGTTGGGTACACCCTCTTTCTAACCGGAATACAATCAGTCTCCCAAACCACGACAATTCTGTGCTGCTCCCTTCGTTGGTAAAGTGACCGTGTTTGCAACTCCAACAGAATTATATAATTAAAGGGAATGGAGTTAATAGTTAGCTGGCTGCAACTTGCTTATGTTGGGTTTAAATTGCACCAAACGAAAAATAACTGGATAACCGACTATGTAAAAGCTATTCCCATCAAATCAACCAAATTAAATTTAAGATTATGAGTGGTTCGATTCGATCGTGTTGCTTTAAATATGCATTGTTAAATTTTTCATTTTTGACTGTTTTATTTTTTATTTTTCACAATAATACAGCAGTAACAGAAACAGACGACTCAAAAATATCTCTAACCAAATTGAAGTGTACAATTTGTACAGGATTCGTCGGCTTATTTTTGGAACCACTCCATCTGTTGGGACATCACCAAAACAACTTAAAATTATTAACAAATCCAACTCCGAAGTAATTGAAGGTGCTTTGGGCCCATGATGATTATTAGGTGTTGTTTTAAAGGCAGTGCTAAATTAACAAAGTTGAAACTGCTTTAGTTTACGACTGAAGTTCACTAAAGAGGAAACCAAATTATGTAAGAAAAATAACAAGAGAACATCGATTATTCAATATTTAGAGAGGGAGTACTCGTGCCGACATCCCGCAGTTCAGAAAAGAAACAACATAACATAACCACAGAACTCTGCCAATGTTATGATTCCATTTTACAGAAATGCTTTTTTTTTAATACATATTGATAAATTACTTTTTCCTGTCTTCTATTTAAAAGATATTCAGTTTTGCAAGAGCTGCTAGTGCAATGGACAAAATAAATGTGTGAGCGTGTGCGTTCGGATGCAAGAGTAATAAAGTAGAGAGATTTTCAGATATGAAATTTTTTCGAAGTGTGACATCTCCGCCGTTTTCCAAGATAGAATTTTGCTTTGTCAGTTTGATAAATAAATCTTCGGTACCGGTTAAGTTTGTTAGCCTTTTTGTTTGAGTCTCACGTCCTCCTGACACGGATGTTATTGTATAAAAATTGTAAGTTCGTAAGTATTTTTCCAGGGTGTGTTTCAAAGTTCGCCAAGTTAAAATACGCCAGCTCCAAGTCAATATGAAATGTTATATATTTAAAAAGTTTTAACACCCTCATATGTGCCGGCCGTGTCATGCAACTGCTCTCCCCCGATATTAACATTTACAATCGCGTGCGATTTCAATCGTAAATTGAATCTGTAATTCATTACGGAAGTGACTGGCGGAAATCGACTGAAATTCTTTTGTACGCTTATGTAAAATGAAAATCCACATGTGTCGCAAATACCAAACATTTGTATTAACAATTCAACTTATAAAAATCGATGTCTGAACTTTGATTGTGGATCGAACGTATTTTATGTAAGCGTAAGGATTAGTTTTTAATATCGGAGCCGTATTGAACAAATATTGATACTTTCAGGACGTCGAGTCTGAAAACTCGCTAAAATAAACACGGTGTTCATGTAGACGTGATAATATTGTTTTTCGAAGGATGAAATTAAATTAAAATTAACTTTTAATTAAATGTCAGTGGGAAGTAATAACAAAAATAAAATTTTTATTTGACCCAAACGATGAAATTTAATCAGAAATTGTTTGATCTACTTAAACCTTCCCACCATTATTGTTTTTCCTTAGATAATATTATTTTTCACATTATTTTATTACATCCTACGGCACTGAATTGACAGTTGGTACACCTGCGTCCCCAACGTGGCGCCGCCAATCGTAGAAAAACACCAACAGTTTCATCTCTATTTACAATTTTATTTAATTCGTCCTCCACGAAGTGTTTACTTTAATGAAAAAATAAAACATCAGGGTAACGTGTCAAAAACGTAATTAAATTACATATATTTTTATTAGGAATTTTCCTAGTAATTTTTTTAAGCGACAAATCAAGTTGGTAGTCCAGAAAAATCACTTTACACCTAAACAAAAAAAAAAGACGGTTTACCATCAGAAGCGTTTACTTTAATGAAAAAATAAAACGTAATTGAACTGATTTCGATCCTAATTAGGCTTAATTTTGCAAATGGTTCGGAAATTTGCGGTTGAATGTATCAAGCTCTGACGATCATGTCCGATGGCAATGGATGCACAACAGTAAGATCGAACTAGATTGTTTCCCAATGTCATAAATCAATACAGTAGACTTCCCTAAACAAATAACATTACCCTATATAGCGCTGTGGCCCTACTCGATGGAAAAAAGCACATCCTGATTCAGCATGCTCTACAGTCTACAGCCATCATTGAATATACAATCGGAAGAATCACAGAAACATTTTCCTTAAGATACACAAAATATATACATATATTGATCACGTACGCATCTGTTTCAGCCTTACGTGGGTACGTTCAATTAACTTTATTAATTTAATGCGAATTTTGTTCTCGTGGGCGTTATTTAAAGGAATCACATTGATTTCCTTAACGATCTATTTTCGGCAGTATTTAATTTGTTCTCGATTATTTATAGTGTGAAATTAATGAACACAGCTTGAAGAAAATTATGGGCGTTTACCCCCATGATTGGCTGATTTGGATTCAATAGGGCACGTACGCCAGATAACCCTTTTTAGTTAATTCATTGCCGTCGTGGCTCGACGTGATAACAAAAAAGAAAAAAATTAACCAGAAAAAGCCAACGTTCATTTTTTTCCCCACCAAAAGTTAAAATGCGATCAGTTCCTACTGATAAATTCTGCACAAGTCGAATATGTTATAAATTGTATTCGTCACGGTCAAAATGAAGGGAATCGAAACTAATTCCACTTGCCCGGAGTGAAACCATTAACGGATTTTTTTTTTTTTGGAAAAATGTTAAATGGGTAAAATGAGTACGATTTGCTTGTGGGTATTTTACATCTCACGCATCACGCCTAAACTCTAAAACGGTAGCCCCTATCACATTGAAAAGGTTTTGTGTATTTTAAATTTATCATCAAAGTAGGCGTTGAAGAGTCGATTGTGAACGCACCACTCGTTAGTCTGCACAGTGAAAACACAAACAACGCAAAAAGTGCGGTTAGATTTAAACAGCTGATTCGTGATCTGTAATTCATAGCGCGTTCGCAATCGACTCTACAACGCCCACTTTGAGGATATACAGGGTGTTATTGAAAGTTGTACACATATTTTAACCACGAGCTACTGGCTTCATGTAGAACTCGGAAAAAATATCTAAAAAATTTTATGTCAAAAAATAAAATGACATTTTTTTTGAGCTACAATTTTTTTTAATTGCTTCTACGTTGTCCTACAACCTCGTAGGTAAGATTTCGGCACAATTAAAAATACACCCTGTATATCATGTTTTATAAAATGTACGCCAAATGTCGTTTTATTTTTTGACAGAATTTTTTAGATATTTTTTCCGAGTTCTACATGAAGCCAATAGCTCGTGGTTAAAATATCTGTACAACTTTCAACAACACCCTGTAGGTATTAAAATGAACACCCGATACTTACGTAGCGTGGTGACAAATTAAAAAAGACCCTTAATTTTGTATGGAAGCAGATAACATCGTCAAGGTCGTAGATGTATGCGAATCTATCGAATTGACATATCTCTATCGTATTCAAATCAAGAGTCCACGTCATTATTGGTGTTCCCTCATTTCCTCTCCTATTACCTTAGTTCGAGATTGAGACTCATGACATCCGAGTTTGATGAAATAATTGTAATTTTACCTCGTGTTCTCGGGATTATTCCGTTCAAATATGGTTTCAACCAATCAGGGCGCTAGTAAAATGACAAATCAGAAAATAGGACTCGTTCTTCTTTATTTTTTACAACTGTGATGGCGCACACCAGATGAGAGCGATAAATTAATATTTCGTCATAATTTCAACACGACAAGACAGGACGAATTTCATTTGAGCTAGAAAAATTTTTATTTGACATGTCTTGACGAGCCACCACTGCAAGCAAATGTTGCAGCACTACGCGATTCGTTATAAATACGGAATTAACATTAACAATTCTGTAATAAATCAATCGATTAGTGCCCCACTTTCATTTGACTTGACGAGAATTCCCTTCCAAATAAAAAAAAAATACCTCAAGTAGTAGCTACGATTATACGAAAAAATAAAATACAGGGTGTCTCAGCTACGACTTTCGAGCCTAATATCTCGGTTATTTGCCAACGGATTTTTATGAAATTTAAAATGCAGATATTTTAGATCGTGAAGGTTCAATTAGTAATAATAAAATTACCTCAAGTTAAAAAATGTAATTGTAACACATGTTTCCTTTATCGAAAATTATGCGCGATTATTATTAGATTGTTAAACATTACACAAACAATTAAGTAAATCACTTGTCTGATTCAACGAAAAGATTAGATTTTGTCGTCAAAAATTTAATGTAAAATTTGAAGGTATTTGAGCAGTTACCTTTTGAAACAATTGATGATTAATTGCCAAGCAACATTTTGTACACCCTTTAAAGTCTGTCAAAATTGGGCGCGCTTTATTAGAAACGTCAAATTGTGAAAATTTATTGAAAATACTCTAAAAATAGACTACAGTATTGTTAAAAAAGGAAAACAAAATTGCCTATGGAGAGTGTCGTAAGAACTTCAATGACACAGTTCCTTTTCTCATGTAGGCTTTACAAAATGTAAGGTTAAGAGACTCGTCAATTTATTTGAAGACACAGGAAGCGTACGTGAACTAAATTACCTTGCTAAAATATCCCGATCGTGTTTTAGTCCTTTATGGAAGAATTAAAGCATCCAGTATAATAAATTACGTCCAAATGTTGTCTTTAACTTTGTAAGTGTTTGTGAGGTTAGCAAGATAAACGTCAAATATGTCACCTGCGTTTGTGCGAAAAGGGATGACCAAAATTCTGCAAAATTGTGCGTTTGTTTCATACGCGTCTACATTTTTGCATTTGCAGTCACGTTTAACACAGTTTTTTGCTTTTTTCTTGCAAACCAGACGTCTTTCAAGGACGAGTTTTCCCCTAAAGCATTTTTTATTGACGATCAATGTTTTATGTAAATCTTAATTGATTCAATATTTTAAAAAGGCATGTAAAAATTACGTTTTTAAGACTTGGGTGATTGCATTAATGGGATTTTATTCTTCACCGTCTAAAATACCCTGTATAACAAAACTGCAGTGTTTTGAGAATATTCTGCGACAATGAAAATTATCTTCGCGTATTAGGTTAAAATGATAAGTGATGATTCACGACTCCGGTTCTGTACAGTTCTTGCTTGGTTAAAATTCAATTTTGCAGTATTGAAACACTTTACGGTCGCAATACACACACAGAGAATACATTACATAAATCAATAAAACAGAAAATTATTATATAATCAAAAAATGACACACACACGAGCACTAAACATTGATTTAACGGGAAAAATATTCACTAAAAATGAATGTTTCCGTAGAAAAACAACGATCCAAAACTCACGGTCGTTTTCGAAATGGAAACGCGAAACGACATTGTTTATTTTTACGTTTCACAACAGTCAGTTAACTGTGATGGCTAAAAATTAATCGTAAATATTTCCGCCTTATGCATATTTTCGACACAAACATCAAATGACCCATTTCGGCTTAACCTTCACACAATTATTGCGTATAATAAATAATGCGAAATCTTTGACCCTCCGTCAAATAACGCGCAAAACCCGGAAGTAAGACGATACCAAATCTAGTGCCTCGTCAGATTCTGATTATGATACCGAAAGCTTTTAAAGAACTGTTAACAGAAAAACTTTTATATTAATAATTCCAAAGAAATAAAAGGGCCTTTTATCAAAACGACGCCGCATCTGCTGGACAAAGCAACAAACGAAACTTTGATGTCTGTTAGACACCTCCGACGCCCTATCCTGGCTCCCCCGCACCCCCGACCTGGGCCCGATCCCTTTTCACTTTAGCACCAACAATGACTCCCTGTGAATCCTTTTATCGACTCATTTTCGCACTCACAACTATCTACACACTCTAAATTTTATATATACGGCAAAATAAAGGACGAACGCTACCCACCCGATCGAATTACACCGTCTTATATTTTATTAATCTGGAAGAACACCCCGAACGAACGAATCTCGGGTGCATCGTCGTACCGTTCATTTTTTAATTGGAATTATGTAAATGCATGTTTCCAAATATTGAACGAGGACAAATTGAATGGAAATCGCCTGAAAAAAATTTCCCGGTCACACATTTTCAACGTAACGGAAAATAAAGTGCGCTAGAAGTTGGCGGCCGTGTTTAGAAACAACAAAAAAATTGGAAATCTCGTTATATAGAGAGCATCGGTGAAATTACACGTTAGGCATTGAAATAAAACGGGAGTCGCACAGAATTGATACAAGTTTACGCTTCAAAAAAGTTCCGAACGGGAATTAATCAAACAAACTTGTTCATTATTATCTCACATGCACGTATTCAAATTATAGAGTTGCGTTATCGTTCGAATTCATCAATTTTCGAATGAAAACTTCGATGGTGACATACCACGTACGCTGGTGCCAGAACTTACATTTTCTCCATATCAAAAATAAATATTTATATGAACAAGTAATTAATTTGTTAAACTGTTCGATATCTCATAATTGTAAAACAAAAATAAGATAAAGTTTACAACAAGCGAGAAATAAAAAAAAGTAATATTTTCCATAAAAAATAAATACATAATCGATTCGAGTTTATCACCCCTTAGTAACCAAGATTTAATTTGCAATACATAAGACCAGAATGCGGTGTATCCTAAAATATTGCAAAAATTTGGTAGACGACAGACTTCGATGGAAGTAGAGTTTGAAAGTCGACGACGTGAAAACATCTTAAGAATGTAAAAGAAATTCAAGACTAACCTTCCAGAAGGGCGGTAACGGCGTAGAAGTTGAGGAGGAACACGACGATGATTTTAAGTGTTAAATCCATCTTTGATATTAGCACAAGTAATTCTTGATGTGCACACCACGAGAGTTGTCAGGAATTTGAGTGTTGATGTGGAATACTCCGATTCTTGATGGTCTGTATGCTCCCTATTACTATCAAACCGATAACATATTGACTCGCTTGGCGCACATCAAGTGCAGAAACATAAGCTGAATGGACAGTATAAGTGGTGCATTGCATTTCACAGCCTCGGGGTCCTTTTTCGTACTATCTGATGTAATTCAGCGACTTATTGACTTGACAATTTGTACACAAATCCACGTGCTTGCTGTGACTTATTGACAATGACACCGGTTATTAATGAATCCGGTGAAAACGGTGTGAACTGTTGCATAAATTTTGGCCCCATCTCTGCTGACGCAACGCCAAAATCAAAATGCGTAGATTTCTCATAATTACGCGTCCTTAATTTAGCTGCACGTTTTGGGGTCTCTCGGTACGACGAGAGGTCATAGAATTCAAAAACGATTCATTCATTATCGACAATTTGTTTATGTTTAGGCAAAACGATAAGGAATTTCGCAGCGCATCTTTACAAATAAATTAGACGAAAACTATTGAACTACGACGTTGACGTTTGACGTTTTCTCCAACAACATCAATCGTTCCGCAATAAGAGTCCAAGTAAACACGTTTGTGAAATTGAAATTTCGAAAAAATTCGCCCAGGATGTAACAACATCGTTATTGATCGCGGTGTTTTCCAGTTGTCAACCTCCATCAAATCTTAGATCCGTGTGAAGATTAAAACTTCCCCCAGACATAATTTACTCTCACCTAAATAAACATTAAGGGGGTTGGGAACAGTATAATGATTGTGGTGGAAAAAAGATGAGGAGGCCATGGAAAACAAAATTTCTCGAAACGTGTCCAGTTGTTAATTGCGACGTTTCCGTCAATTTTATTGAAAAAAATTCTTTTCACCCGGCACAATATATTCATGACAATCCTACTTTCGAGATGGGAATGAAGAAAAAGGTGAGTGGATTTACGAGCACCATGCGCAACCTCGTTTGTTGGAGTTTCGGCAAGATCTCTCTTCGTTATCGTCGAAGCTGCAGTCTGAAAAATGCATTTACACGTGCACTTGGTCTAAAGTGCAACCTTTTTCAAAATACTTGCCAATAAACACTACCCACAGCTGAACGAAAGTTCATTCTAAAAATACAAAAATTACATTGTGGGATGAAAGTACTTCATTATCTGTTTTGTCGACCTTTGTAAACATATTCTGCGAAAAATCACACAGATTTGCGACATTTTTCTTTTATTATTATATTTCGCCAATACAGCAAGGGTGGTTTTTTGTCCAAAATGCGAGTTAGAGAGAGTAATTGTTTTATATGGTAAAGTTGCATCATCTTTGGTCCCAGTTCATCGAATTCGTTTTCAAGGCGAGGCACGATGCAGACGGTGTATTTATTTCTTTTTACCTTTTAACTAGAAGCTGATGCAACTGAACGACTATGAATATCAGATAAAGGCTATAGGAAATTATCGAAAAATTGCATGAAAATTATACAGGTACCGATACCAAGGATTATAATCATAAATAATTACACTCGACTTTTAGTACTTTTTTTCGACGAGATTATTTGCATCATTATATTTCCTGCTGCAACTTTACAACCGCATTACTACGTGCGACTAAACGGTTCGAAATTCATTTAACAGTAACCTTTAACAAACACACTTTTTAACGGAACAATTAAAACTATAGTTCCCGTAATACATTAATATAAATAACTTGGGTTTATTTTGTTTCGCTCCAGGTGTGCGCTACCAAATTTAAACGAACCCTGCTTCGGTGGTGCTATTTAATTAAAACGAAGATCGTTGAAAATGATGATAAATGTTCTTACCGGCTTTTTACACCCTAACAATTGTTCTAAAAATTATTTATGTGTGTATATATACAGGGTGTTATTGAAAGTTGTACAGATATTTTAACCAGGAGCTACTGGCTTAATGTAGAACTCCGGAAAAAATTTAAAAAATTCTATGTCAAAAAATAAAATGACATTTATTTTTTGAGCTACAATTTTTTTAAATTGCTTTTAGTTTTCTACGTTGTCGTACAACTTCGTAGGTAAAATTTCGGCACATTTTAAAAATACACCCTGTATATAATGTTTTATAAAATGTACGCCAATGCAAAGTAACCTATAGGAAATATGTATGCTCTAAAACAAGTAAACCGCATTGGTGTACGTTTTATAAAATATGATATACAGGGTGTAATTTTAAAATGTGTCGAAATTTTACCTACAAGGTTGTAGGATGACGTAGAAGACTAAAAGCAATTAAAAAAAACGTAGTTCAAAAAATAAATGTCATTTTATTTTTTGACAGAATTTTTTAGATATTTTTTCCGAGTTCTACATGAAGCCAGTAGCTCGTGATTAAAATATCAATACAACTTTCAATAACACCCTGTATATTGCTACTTATGTTAAATAACTAAAATAAAAAGATGCTAAACAATCGTGTTTTAATAATGGAACACAGGACAAAAGAAATCGGAATATTACCAGCAAAACGTCACAACAAGATGTGAATAAAAAGTATAAACACGATGTTCATAGATTTTAAAGAATCGTAAAACCCATTGTCCATAACACCTCAGTTCGTCGTCAATTGATAATTAGGAGTCATCGAAAGTCGTGAATTTTTCCAGAGACTTATAAATACCGGATGTTATGGAAGTCCACGTAATAAATCGCCAATGGAACTCTTTAAAATATTTTTTTTACATATTGATCTTTTTAACATTTTTCCAACCCCCATTTGACACTCCGCCAATGGGATAATCATCAATTGAAACGAAAGAGTGAGTGAAAATGTTTTTGTGCGATTAATTCCCACGGACATCAAACGTGCGTGTTCAGCCAATCAGAGCGCTCGCTTTCATCCAATCAAAAATGTTTATCGCGATTAAAACGTCCTGCTACTCTGTCATCTGTCAAAAGTGATTAAAATTCCATGCTGCTCCTGTCAGATTCTCAAATTGTTTTTAATAATTGTGTTTTTAATAACTGTATCATAAATAAATAATTACCTAACGTTAAAGTTTGCATTCTGGAATTAATCTTGCTAAAAATAACACGACCTAATTTTTTATATCTGATAAATTTCCCAATTTTCACTTAAACATTTTTGCTTTAGATAATTTTACGAGTTGAATTTGGGCATTTTTATTCTGGTTAGGGCCGAGAGCTTTAGCTCGAGGGTTTAATCTTTGAATAAAAATACTCAAATATCAAAGCAAAAAGTTTTCATAAAATTGAAAAATTCATTCGATAAAAAAATTTGGTGTTGTTATTTTACCTTTGATAAAAACTTTACAGTTTTTTTTGAAGAAAGAACGACCGCTATTCCAATATTAACAGTTTTTACTGTTTTTCATTCGAGTATCTATTTTAATCAAGTAATTTTTTTTCATGCTTCGTTATCAATGGATGTGTAAACACATGAGCGGGTGTGAATTTTAAGATTAAAATCATATTTAATTTTAACTCTGTTTTGAAGAATTAGCGGAATAAATTATAAATAAAAACATGTTTATTTTAACGAGTCCTATTGGTGGTTAAATTTATTACGTAGACTTCCACAACACCCTGTATATTTCAGTCGTTGTGTAGGTTGACTTTTTGATACCTACCTACTGTCCGGAAATTTCTTTGCTTGAGCAGCTTATTTTAAAATATTTCGTTTAAATATTGACAAGACGGGAAATTTGACGACGAATTGTTACGTACGCAAAACTTATCCCGCATTCGCCCCGTCTCGCATTCTATGGCAAATCAATACGAAAAAATAAATAGCTAAGCTACTTACATTGTAAAATGCCTACTGCATTAGTAATGTATTAATATTTTTTCTCAAAGTAGAAATTTTGCAAAACCTGTCAACAGACACATTTGATAAACGAAATGACAGAAAGTTATTCTATTATACCGATAAACTGACATACTACGATTTACACCACAAGATGGCGCCATCAGATTTCACACAACAACAATGAAATTATATTCATTTTTGAAAACTAAACGGATCAATGGTAGCGGTATCTTGTATTAGTATAAATGGACTTTATTTATTAGCTAACAGTTTTTTGGAGGTCCCTGAAAGACACCGTAACTGTTCAAAATGTGTAAACATGTCAATTAGAGTTGAGGAGGCCAAAAATGTATATTTAATTGAGTACGTGCGACGTGGAGGTGAAGTCGACATTAATTCGCTTAAGTAAAACTTACCCCCTTTATTTTAAAATGCGATTTAAATTTTAAATCAGCACCCTCGGCACTCAATTGCTAGTTAATTTGGCGGAGACCTAATTTGATGCCAATTACTTTTTATTCTTGACATTGTTTTCCTTGTCAACTCGTTAGTATTTGAAGTCTTTGAAATGTTTCACGGAGGTCTTCCCCTTTATTTTTACATTCAAGATGGTTTTTTTAAACACTTCGCTTAACACTAATCGGACAGTTTTTTGTATTTTCTCCTTTTTAGTCGACTTCAAATTAAGAATTAATTTTTCTTTTTGATTAAAATCGCCAGTTCCTTAACAAACGTGTAAACCGATCCAACAGAAAATCGATTCTTCAATTTTTAACGGAGGCATTACGACGAATTACGGTTGAAAAAACGCTTAAACGTTAATGATGCTTCAAAAATTGATTGCCTACATTTTTCGCTCGTTAACTTCCAAATAAATATACACAGTGAATCATTTACGTGCAAATACCAACCAATTAAAAATTTAACCAGACCTATTCAGAAAACTGTTTTCTAATCAAGTGATCACCTTCACACATCAGTCGATTCTTTTTTTTATCCTGCAAGTTTCACAGCCTGACATTCATTATATTCATTATGGTCACGGTTAATAATTAAAACAAAAATTAATTCGTACTAATTTCAAATAATTAGATTGGTGAGAGTGTCGTATTTAATCAACTCTACTTTTAACTTCAAGTTTTAAAATACCATTCTACTAATTTTAAAAATTTGTGGCTGGCAAGAATTGTCATTCAAATTCGTCAACAAACATAATTATTCGTGATAATTAACGAAACCTACGACCTAAGACAACATTAATCTGAACTAGAAGTTAGTAATAAAATGTTTCTACCCTCTGTAGCACGTTCATTTCCGAGACCCACAAAATTTCGTTTCGTTATGTCGCATAGTTGCAATAAAACGTACAACCTTAGGCAAACTTTCTTGTTATTGGATGTAAATAAAACAGCGTCTTTCAATATCTTTACATTTTTGATACAAAATAAGATCACATTAAATATTCAATTCGCATAGAGCCAGACATATGTAATAATTTATCTCACACGATTCTGTCTCGTCTTGGTGTTATAAAATCATACAATATTTTCAATCTTCTTATTTACTTCTCTTGCACGTCTACGATATTCCTCTCATTACAAAAAGACCACGACAACGCAATAGTCTCAGTAATTGTATTTACAACGTCCATTTTGAATTCAGTCTGTCGTTGAAACGTTGTTAATGCATGTACGGTCACGTGAAACACGCATACTTATTGATGGCCACGTAATTGCGTTAAGGCAATGAATTTCGGACCAGTTTTGGACGATTTCAGCTTTGAAACGATGATAGCCGTCGGCCGTCATTTTATAAAAAGAAGATCTTGACTTCCAGACAAGAAGATAAACGCAATTGTTTAATACTTCATACTATCTTGTTGTTCTTGTGTCATAAATAGTTACATGGAAATTTTTGAATGGTTTAGAACTTGCTTGCCCAAAAAATATGTTATGTTAGGATCTAAATCTATTTATCAGCGCTTCTTGTTTCAAGACATTTTGATGTGATTAGTATTAAAGAATACAGGCTGTTATTGAAAGTTGTACAGATATTTTAAATTCTATGTCAAAAAATAAAATGATATTTATTTTTTGAGCTACAATTTTTTCTACGTTGTCAAACAACCTCGTAGGTAAAATTTCGGCACATTTTAAAAATACACCCTGTATATCATATTTTATAAAACGTACACCAATGCGGTTTCCTTGTTTTAAGGCATATTTCCTATACGTTAGTTCGCATTGGCGTACATTTTATAAAACATGATGTACAGGGTGTATTTTTAAAATGTGCCGAAATTTTACCTACGAGGTTGTAGGACAACGTAGAAAACTAAAAGCAATTTAAAAAAATTGTAGCTCAAAAAATAAATGTCATTTTATTTTTCGACATAGAATTTTTTAAATATTTTTTCCGAGTTCTACATGAAGCCAGTAACTCGTGGTTAAAATATTTGTACAACTTTCAATAACACCCTGTATAGCTCCAATATCTAGGAGTACGATGGGAAAATCAATATCAATCAATTTAAAATTACCGATATCTATTAATTTGATTTTTGGCGAGCGGGGACAGGAAATAGGTTCAGCGCTTTCAATCGCTGACTACGCCTTTCATCGTCTTTGTATCGGTAACAAAAATTTAATAAAACCTTCTTTGACGTTCGCATTGATGTGCACGTTACCTTTTACGTATGCGAATTTAACTGCGTAAGTTTTAATTCAAATTTAATAACCCTTTTGCGGGGAAAATCTTGCCGAAGTATTTCGTATCTTTTCACGGTCGAAACGTACGAGACGGTAAGGTATTTTTAATAAGGACGACTTGGATATGGGTTCGTAAAATTTACAATGCACTAACATGAGCTGTCAAATTAACTCGCACCAACCAAGAGACTGTAAGCCGCCCGTTTAGTCTTCATATTACATTACCGCATCTAATGGTTTATACGTTTTATAAACCTCCAGAATACTTGAGGAGACGCTTCTATTACCAATTATAACGAGACAATTTAATTTCACGTTGAAGTTTAGTACTACGGGACTCACTATTACCTAATAAGGTAAGACTATAGAGAACCTCGCTTATTATTCAACTTATTCCGTGATGTTGTGCAAGTATTGTTCAAAGACTAAAATGTTCATCGCTTAAAACCCAAATCAATTTCTTTGACATGTTCTGTTGACGTAGCACGTGATTAATAAAAAACAAAACAATTTTTAGGTGCAGTGTAAGCGCGCACCTCGTGCTGTTAAAAAACACTGTGCATGGAGTTCGCAAACCTTTAATAGTATTTAATAACACGTCTGTAATTCAAAAATACCATTTGTACTCGTTGCAGCTATCGAATTTGTTTCTTTGTCGAATATACAGGGTGTAACAAAAATAAGTGCATTAATTTTAACTGGTAATAGTACTCATCAATTACAACAACTTTTCTAAATAATTTTTTTTCGAAAACAAATTCTGAAGGGTTTTAAAAATTAATCTAAATTTACTAAAACTGTGCTTTCCAGCCTATCAAACGATTTTAAACTACATTTAATAAAGAAATAAAACGAGGTGGTAACAAAAAACAAACGAAAGTGAGACCTTTTTATTCATCAAATGCAATACGAAGAGAATAAAAGCATTCCGTTTTTGCGATTCCTGTTTACGAAAATGTTAATTTATAAAATTGCATTCAACGTGAACGTCACGTCAAAATAAAAAGTGGACAAATGGCAATTCAATTTTGCAAATTCAAAGAAATTTTATTTAGAAAAGTTGTTGTAATTGACGAGTTCTATTACCAGTTAAAATAAATGCACTTATTTTTGTTACACCCTGTATTTCGAAATAAAATTCATGTTTGTTCACTGCCAAGCGAAACCTACATTTTTTTTTAATACCGTGAAGAGATAGATTGCAGTGCAGATTATGTTTCAACTACAAAGCCATCAAACGATTCGCCATATTTACGTATGCAACCAATATTACATCTCCATCGAGGGTCTCTCTTTGTAAACTCGTTATTTTATATTTCACAACGAAGAACGAGTGAAATCAGGTTACTTATTTACAACACCGGTTCAGTTCAAATACGGATCTCTAAGCGAAAGAAAATATCTCCTCGCCTTGCTCTTTTGAGTTTTCTGAAAATTGTCACGATTACGAAATGGCAGGTCACAAGTTAACGCGAAATTCGAGCGATTTACGGCCATCACACCAAAATTGATCTCCTGCAAAAATCCGAACTTCCAATCGTGCGTCACACTTGCCAAGTTTGATGATTTTTTTTTTCATCGCAACTTGCGCCGGTTTTGTCATCCTGTCAAAACTTTTCATGATAACGGTTCGCCTAATTCATTTCCGCAAATCAAGTCGACCTCGGACGTTTTTTACGGAAGACGCGCGGTGAAAAATTTTTCCAAAAAAAAAGAGAGAAACTATACATCAGAGTACATACTTTGTATCGTAAATTGGAAACAATTACGTAACATCTCGACAAGGCGAGTTCTTGTACACATTTCTACTTCGAGACGGTAAAATTGGTTGCATAGCTACAAAAATAAAAAATACAATAAAACGCTATAATTGTGAAAGAGTCGTTTGGAAGGGTCTTCCTTTATAAAAACATCAGTAAGGATTCCAAGTTTTTTTACAACGGGTTTCACGAATTCCTTTGAAAATATTTGGAATAAAATGTTTCAATTGTCAGTTGCAAGGTGAATAATTTTAAACGTCTGCCAGGGAATAATTCCCAGTCTTGAGATTTTTTCACCGCCGTTCATCAGTCCGAGACGTGATCTAGGAAACATTCCGACTTCGCTGATATCAGATTGATTTTCGCCAAATCTGGCGTGAATAAGTTAGGATATAATGGTCGCGAATCCAGGGAAAATCTGCAGTATTTGTGCTGCCACCACTTTCATGCTCGAAATTAAAAGCGTTCTTACAATTCACTGAATAATTTTGCATCCACTTATTCATCGATTGCTCCAAATTAATTTTTGTTTCTGACAATACTGCAATATTAATTTATTCGGCATGGTTTTCGTACATTTATTCATTTGAGTTGGTACTATAAATCCAAAACACCAATTTTTGTCTTGTGTCATCGTGCGGGAAGATTGAAATTTATAAACTTTTAACAAAGCCCACTTACAACAATCTAACGGCGGAAATTATTTCTGCTTAACAGGAAGTCTGAAATTGGTTCCAGGATTTAGTTATCTTCACAAGAATACAACAGTGTTCACTCTAATTCGAATTTATGATATTTTGATAAAAGAATTGTTGTGTCATGTGTACATGCGTTTACTTTTACAATGTACAATGTGGTCGACAAAAAAGAGATGAGGGGAGGCTATGGAAAACAAAATTTTCAACTGTCACCCTTAATTTTGAGGTTTACGTAAAATTCATTTTACACTCGAGAACACAAAATATTTACAGGGTGTTATTGAAAGTTGTACAGATATTACTGGGTTCATGTAGAACTCGGAAAAAATATCTAAAAAATTCTATCTAATAAAATGACATTTATTTTTTGAGCTACAATTTTTTTAAATTGCTTTAAGTCTTCTACTTGTCAAACAACCTCGTAGGTAAAATTTCTGCACATTTTAAAAATACACCCTGTATACCATATTTTATAAAACGTACACCAATGCGGTTTCCTTGTTTTAAAGCATATTTCCTAGAGGTTACTTCGCATTGGCGTACATGTTATAAAACATGATATACAGGGTGTATTTTTAAAATGTGCTGAAATTTTAGCTACGATGTTGTAAGACAACGTAGAAAACTAAAAGCAATTTAAAAAAATTGTAGCTCAAAAAATAAATGTCATTTTATTTTTCGACATAGAATTTTTTAAATACTTTTTCCGAGTTCTACATGAAGCCAGTAGCTCGTGGTTAAAATATCTGTACAACTTTCAATAGCACCCTGTATATCTTTGAAATGGGAACTAAGTAAATATGTAGTAACTGGATTTACCATACATAAGCTTATTTGTTGGAGTTTCCACAAAAGCTCTCTTCATCGTAACTGTTGGGTCAAAAGGGTCTTGACTTAATCTTATAGATTTCAACAGTGTTATCAATCTTATTATTATCACGGTGCATTTACCATAACTTAATTTTCTTCTGTTATTCATTCACATTAATTTACACTTTTCTTTTGTCATTATTCACAAATAAAAGACTATTGTTTCTGGATTTAAAATTTTAAATTTCATATTTTTTTTAAATGTTATACCTTCAGAATAATTATAAGTTTAATCAAAGCTCTGAGGCTCAGTCTCCTTATCTTATCCGTTTAATTTCTCACGATACCGCTAATGTAACGAAACTCCCGTTCAAATTGATTTTTAGGTGCTGATGTATAAATAATGTCCTTTTTATTTAATCACAGTACGATAATTTAAGTACTTTGAAATTACATTACCCCTAGATCGTACCGGATTTTGCATTACGTTAATAATTCCGGACGAAATATCGTCGACTATACA
Organism: Tenebrio molitor; assembly: GCF_963966145.1. Classification (NCBI taxonomy): domain Eukaryota; kingdom Metazoa; phylum Arthropoda; class Insecta; order Coleoptera; family Tenebrionidae; genus Tenebrio; species Tenebrio molitor. The sequence continues at coordinate 1,079,942 of NC_091055.1, forward strand.
ATTCACACAATATCATTTTCTCGTAGAACAATGTTAAGAATGGAACCAGCTACTCGTAATAATTAATTCTGAACGGGAAGTCTATCTTTCACCCTCCGCTAAAAATATTAAATTAATAAAAAAATCAAATATCTGAAGAAAGGGATTGCAAGAGCAAGAACGCTTTAAAAATTCTCGCTTCAACTTTCACCTCTGGCAAATGCAATTTTAATAGTAGCGACCGGGAAAAGTAAATTAGCAAAAAATACAGCGACCTCGAAAGGGTTGACGTCAGATCTAATTCCTGTTCGATTTTTTGTGGATTTTTTAAGGGACGAGACGCTTCATCACCTCGATTTTCCGTCAAAATAGGGTACTTTAAAATCGAAGATTTCTGTGGTGCGTTGTTAGCGTAAGCATCGAGTGTTCTTCGGAGATCGATAGAGAGCGTTAAATCACGTCTTCTGGTGTGTACGTCAAGTTTGAACCGAAAAAATTCTGAACTTTAATACCTCTAAAGCGGCTCAGCTTTATTATGGGTCGTGCCGCGTAATTTCTTGCAGAGGATGTAAACTTGTGCATTAATAACGACGTTGACTGTACAATCGTCCGAATAAATTGTTTATGGGGGGATTAGGTCATTGAGTGAAAAAAATGGATAAAAGAATCGCGCCGGACTTGTCTGAAAACGTTTCTCTTCGTTATCTTCCCACCCCTGTGAAACTTACAAAAATAATTCCCCATTCCCGCGTTTATTTGGATTTAGACGCACACCGGATGTGTCTACGAGTTTTCAACTTTTTACTCAATTATGTGGGCGAAGAGAGCACTACTGCTTCTTTCGGTGCTTCCGCCTCCCCATTTAACCACAATTACTAAAACCACGTGCCCTATTTGCATAATCGCACTATTCAAAAGCATCGCAGACCGTCACGATCCCAACCACGAGCAAAAACAGATCATTTCCTCCGATACAAGTGTGGTGACTTTAATCACCTCCGCGAAACCCATCCGTATAAACAACCCGACTGGTCGCCATCTTGACTCTCTAAAATACAATTTCGCTCGGTTGCTAATTAATTTTACGCAAAATGGCGCCGCTTCTGCCATATATAATTAATGAAAACTTGTGTTAATTGTATTATTCCCGGCAGAATAAATTAGGCATCAATAATTTAAGCTGAAACGGTGTTAAGAGTACACGTTTCAATTTAAATCAGGCGAATTCGCTGTTTATTAAGTACGGCAGCTGTCACAAAAAGGTCAACCGACCTAAGCGTGCCAACATTTTCAATAATTCATCGAAATGAAGGCCCTTTTAAAAAGGGACTCGACTAATAATTAATATTTATGCGCTAAAGTTGATGGCAAATGTAACAAGTCAAAAGTGAAAAGCAAAACCCTTGAAATAAGAAAGATTTTAACACGCCTTGACATTGTGAAAGGCAATTTTCGTTACGAGTTTCAAGCGTAAGAGTTTTAATTGACTATTTCCCACCATGCTAATTTCTTAATGGAATTAACGGAATCAAATTTTACCTCATCAATAACTCACGCCGAGTTCCACGCAATTCCATAAAACCGATAAAATAAAAATAAAAAAACCCAGATAGGAAACTGTTCTACGAGCACCGCCGGCACTTAAACCGCATAGGCCCCAATTAGAACCACCACTGCTGGGTAATTGCAAAAATTTCCAGCTGAAAATTCCAACTTGGAGGTTGAAGTTGGAACGAAGCGACGGACTTTCGCAACTCCGGTCTCTTCTGATGAAAACTGGCATATACACGGGAGTTCAGTTTTCTCCAGCAATGATGAGTGAAAAAAGAGAAAATTTTGAACGTCCACAATTAAAAACTGAATATTGAAACGCAAACTTCAAGATTTCAAGTGGGATTTTGTCAAAATTTAAATTAAACCCGAATAAATATTGTAATTTATGATTTTAGAATTGCAAATTGCACTTAAAAATACGCGGCGAAATCGAAATTGAGACTGTATCTGAAAATTGAGTTGGCGTAACTTCTAAAAACCACATGTTGATAAAATGTCTCCGAATTTGAAATTTAAATACGACTTTTTGGAATTAAAACGTCGACGGGACCACCCCACCGGCAGCGATATTGACTAGTTACATCCGACTACTTTCACATGTCAAATTACAAAGGATATTGTTGTTGGCGAGTTTATTGGAATAGGTTTCTTCTCGCTGAATCTGGTGTATCCGTCAACAAAATTTCGCCGCCGGTTTCTGATGCCATTGAATTTCAACGAAGTGATAAATCCCCCGCCAGGTCTATTTTTATAAAATACACTCGTCTGCCATTTGACGGTACCGTTCCGAATTTTCTTAATACCACCAGGATAAAGTCGCACTTTCACGAATCTGACATTTGCGATTGAATCTATACCAAATAAATTCAATTTGTTCGGCGCAGGAACCTCTCTTGGAAAAAAAATGTCCCAAGAAGGCTACCATCACTCTCAGAATTTGTTTGACTTGAATCAAGTAAAAATAAACGAAAACATTGTTTTGTTTTGTTTGTTTTTTCGTAAACCATAATTCGAAGAAAAACAAACAGCGGCCTCCCTTATTTCTTGGCATCTACACACTTTACAGGGAACTTTTAAATTATTATTTTTTCTATTTTATTTCGAACAGTTTTCTTCTGTCAATGAGGAATCATTTTAAGCGGGAATTTGGAAAATCAATACAAACAATCATTAAACATTTAAATGATGCTACCACAAACTGTGTTAAATTTCAACCGATAACGGTTTAAATTTCATAAATTTTACAACTAAACCACAAAAATACGGGCGTTTTGAATGTACATATCGGTTATTATACTTGAAGAGTGGTTTACACAGTTTCTAGTGGTCTTTTCAGCTTAATTTTCAGTCGATAATGTACATATTTATACAAACACGACGAACAATGTTGGCTGCTAAATTAAACTCACTTAAAATCAACACTTAAATTTTGTTGTGAAATGTTTTAGTACTCCTGTAATATTCCTCCGTTATCTTTATTTACCACTTAACATGTTTATTTATTTTACTTGCAACATCTACACTTTAGTTCTTGTTTTCAAATTTATTTTTACAATAAGCTACCACAAAAAAAAAATTTACATTGGGGGCAATATAATTTGTTTTCAGAACTACTGGAGAAAAATTTAAAAACCTGGATAATTATTATAATTATAAACAATTATAATCCTTCAAATTTTGAGAAAATGCTACTTTCTTAAATTTCAAAAGAATTATATTTCCTTAGATAGCTTGTTTAATGACACAGCCACCTGGGTACTGGGTGTAATACAGAGTTATTATAACTGTTTCTTATATCGTAGTTGGCTGTGATTTATGGTGCCGCCTTTTCTGGATTTGTAAATTTGACATTTGACAGCTTCGACTTGTCACATTGCAGTTTTCATTGCTTATTATTTCTCAACTGATTCGTTAAGGTGTTTTGAGTTAGCCACGAAAGCAAAATAGTCTTTTTCAAGATTATCTCGGACACGACATTAGTTTCACGCCAACATAAACACTTTCTGGCGTTAGCAACAATAAAAATGGCTTATTCACTAAATAACACGGGATACATTTATTGTAATATGTTATCAATATCATAAAACAAAGTATTCAACAATAACGAGTGTGTCAGTGGTGTCTTTTGTCCTATTGTATTTTATTTTGTCACTTTTCAATAAAATTGTAATCAATTGCATAAACGAAATTTGTTGCCGGGTTTGAATTTAATTATTTGTGACGATTTTTTTACTTTAAATTACGTTATCTTATTATTATTACGCAACCAAATAATCACCTCAAATTACCTTTATATTTATATTTTTTTATAGTACAGTTATGTATTGTAGGTGGCAAATTACTACGATGTAAGAAACATTTATAATAAATAACCCTGTAGTAAAAACACTCGTAAATAATACAGGATATCTATAAATGATTGTCTGGTCCAGCTTGCTATGAAAACTTTGAATGTGCCGCTTTATATGTAGAATAGATTCGACACTGAATGTCACATTTTCAGGTTGGGTTGTTGGCTTTTAACCAGAGGCAAGTTTCAGCAGTGTTTTGCTGCCACCAACAGTAATATACATATGTATTTAATATCAACACCATCAACAGGGGAAAACTCATACCCCCACACAGTGTACCTATATTCATTAATTAGTATGATGCGAACAAAACGTTAATGTCAGAAGTGACCGTCAATAATGAATTAAAATTGGGCATCTGTTTCAAAGAGGCGGCACAATTATATTTCTTCCAAACCTGGCTTGACCCGACAATCATTTATAGATACCCAGTAGTACCTCATAGTGATGAGATAACTGAATTAAATTTATAGAAAATAACTTGTGCAACCCGGTTGTTACCAACTACTGAATACTAAAAAAAAAAAATGTTCGACTTTTGTTTCGCTTTTTGTTTGGGATCTTTAAAATGTAGTGTTTTACTTTTGTCAAGTAGGACTCAGCTTACAGAAATACTACGAAACTAATGATCATATTCGTGTTATGTGGGCAAAACAATAAACTAATTTTTTATTCAAAATCTTGTACGAATTTATTGGAGCAGGATTCAAAAATACTAGAAATTTACCAATATGCTCGGAATACAACAAAAATGGGTTAAAACAAAAAGCATCTGTTACTCACCCCAGTAGGCAAAATTTCCAAATACACACCTAAATGATTAAAAATAAACTTGGATTTTTTTGTGTAATATAGGGTGTTAGGTAAATGTCGTGCCAAACTTTAACCGCGAGCTACTGGCTACATGTAGAACGCGGAAAAAATATTTAAAAAATTCTATGTCAAAAAATAAATTGACATTTAATTTTCGAGGAAAAATTTTTTTTAACTGCTTTTAGTCTTCTACGTTGTCCCACAACCTCGTAGGTAAAATTTCGGCATATTTTTAAAATACACCCTGTATATCAATTTATTTTTTGACATAGAATTTTTTAAATATTCTACATGAAGCCAGTAGCTCGCGGTTAAAGTTTGGCAGGACATTTACCCAACACCCTGTATAATTCGAGTTAGGAAGTTAACAAAAAGTATAGGTATTGATTTACATGGATTAAAAAAAAAACTGTACCCACATGCGAGAATGGACCAGAACTATAGACAGTTTGCATGGTTAAATTTAGCCACTTTAATTGTTTTGTTTGTTGTTATAATCTAAATTATGATTCTCTCGTTTAGAATAACAATCGATGCCTGCCGGTTCTACTAACAACAATAACACACTCGTATATGAAGAGATGTTAACATCCTATTACGAGAACTTGACCTGTGTTTGGGTCTATAAAAAAAAACACTCCCAGTTAAAACGGAATACGTGGGATTGATAAAAATTCACCGGCGTCGGATGTATGAACATATTGGTTTTTAATACGACTCAATTTCACCTGTCTATCAAAATTAATAAAATGGAAGTTATTGTTTCGTCGCTGTCAAAATTTCAGTCTGAGCAAAGATTAACAGCTTCAGTGATTTTTTGACTAATGTACTTCTAAAGCGTTGTTACTATTTTATAACTCGATGTAAACTCCTCCAATCTGTTTTAGATTACTTTTCGGTGCGTCTTCAATTTTGTTACCGAGTGAGGATGGCTTTGGATGATCCAGGATTCGAACAAAACGATCCAGAAATCCACAGCCCCTTACGTTTTAGACACTCTTACAGAGCTATTACTTTCGGTTGAGTTGTTCACGAAATTTTCCGTTACAATATACAAATTGTCCTCGTTTGATATTTACTACGTCACCACACCTTGCTTTAACCCTGGCATTCATGACCAATGCATGCACACACATGTTAAACTTCGTTTCTAATGCGCATCTGAAATAATTCATAAACCTTGTCCGTCAGTTTAGAACAGAACCGCAACTTTGTAATCTCACCGACGATAACTTAGCAGGTGTCTAAACGTCTTCTGCATCTCGCAGCTCCATTACTACCAACAAAAAATTCAAACATTTCCGAATGTAGTAAATAACACTCCTACTGTGAGCAAAAAACTTGATTGCGCACACGTTCATAATAACTTAATAGATTTTTCCTTTGATTTTATAGTCTAATTTCCCGTTGGCCGTTTCCGGTGTCTTCCGTTTGGGAGCCTTATTTTTGTCGTAAATCCAACCCTTCTGAAGTTGTAAGCTCGAAATTGTCGACACACGGGTCGAAGCCGGATCTTTCCGGGTGTTTCGTGCAAACAATTCGGCCATGTGGCGGGTTAGTGGTTTAGAACTTGACGTTCGATTTTTGCAACCATTTCCTCTTAATCGACAAAATTTGTTACAAAATGGAGGGAATTTCTGTAATCGTCGGAGCATCGAGACCGCATCTTTATTTGATCACAGTATTCGGTTGCTGCCACTTAAAATATGAAATAATCAAACCAAGCTGCAATAGTTATTTACATTACAAGTGCGGTAAGCTACATTTTACAACGCGAGGTTTTCAGATTGAAACACGACCGCGCAGCGGGAGTGTTTTAACAAAAACCGAGCGATGTAAAATGCCTACCGCATTAGTAATGTATTAATCTTTTTAGCTGACAACTCGTTTTCTCAAATTTGAAATTTATTTTGTTGTAACCAATTTTGCAAAACCTGTCAAAGACTGACATTTGATTAATAAAATACCAGAAAGTTACCTATTATACCGATAACTGATATGCTTACGATTTGTACCACAAGATGGCGCCATCAGAATTCACAATTTTTCAGAAGAATACAACTAAATTATGTTCATTTTCGAAAACTGAACGGATCAACGGTAGCGGTATCTTGTCTTAGTAAAAATGGACCCTGAGGTCCCTGGAAGCTTAAAATTTTCGTGGTATTTTACACACTCCGTGCGGTAAAATGACAGATAGTTTGATTAGTGTGTAAAAATCAAGATACCGTAGCTGTTCAAAATGTGTAAACATGTCATTTAGAGTTAAGGAGGCCAAAAATCAAATTTTACATCAGCGAATAAATCCGTAATTGGAACCCACGTTATGTTATGTTATGAGAGTTAATTGTCTGCTTCAATTTGTTATCAAAGAAAAGATGTTTTGTACAAGTGGGTGGAAAAAATTTGTATTGTGTGTATTGGTAGCTTGAGGCTTCAATAAAAATAAATCTGTATGGTAACGTAAAAAGTATCCAATAATTGGAAATTTTATCAGATACCTAAAGAAATTTTATTTTTAAGAGGAGAAAGGTGTGCTCCGTCGTGTTATTAAACGCCTGCTCACCCAAAAGAAAAGTTTATTGATGGAATTTAAAAATATACGCAGTTTAGCACCTCAATAAAAATAAATATCGAGTAGATATAGAATCGATTAGAAAAATTAAAGCGTGCTCCATCCGTTTTCCGTATAATTTCCGAATAACCGACAAATAACAAATCGACTGAGATTTATTTTTGTAGGAAGTTGTAGGCGTGTTTACGTTTGCCGTATTCATTTACATCGGAACTAACCAGAAATTCAGTTTATCTCATCTCAAAAATCGATTTAGTTAATCACTTAGGTACGATTTCCTAAAAATATGAACCCGAGTTTATAATTAGTTGTCAGAAACGTTCGGAAGTTGAACACAGAAAGAGAAAAATTCATACTTGATGAATGTTGCGCACTTGTTATTGATTGCGTTTTAATTATTAATTTTATGACAGGATATTAAAACCATATCGTCTCAGCCGACTCGAAAATATCGCTTCCTGTTTAATCTCCTAAAAGGATTTGTTGTTCTAAAATTTGAAAGAATTTGAGGTTGGTATTGTTAGGTAAAAATTCCTGAAATATGATCATCTAAATTACATGCTTCGTACATAATTAAAATAACTGACTGTAAGATTTGCTCCGGAGAATTCAAAAAATTTTGAGGAATTTCAATAACACAAAACGACATAGGTAAATAACATTCTCGAAGAGGCGCAGCCCTATTGTAAAAATTTCCTAATTAAATTATTCTTCGCGTATTTTACTGAACCTTGCTCCCACTCGAAATTCGCCACAACGCAAACCTTGTCACACATAAAAAAGTAGTAAGCGGTGAGGAATCGATTGTGAACCACACGTCTAGAAACGGTTTTGCGACTACTCGCATTTGGAAGCCTCGGCTATCGCCTCGCCCCGCAAATCTTACTCGCACTCGCAAACGTGCCGTTTCTGGCCTAGTGGTACAAATAACTACATATAACTAAATAAATACTTTATTTCAAAGCAGTGTAAATCACAATATGTAATTCGGTATTAAATAAAACGTAAATTTTTGGCTGCACTCGCTTACAGTCGGTACTGCAAATTACTTTGAACAAAAGCTGTGAAAACATCGTTATGAAAATTTTACAAGCTTTTAGGGTGATCCTTTCTAAACACAAATTCGTCCATTTTCCGTCGATACCTTTGCCCATTAATTTTTTATAAATCTTTTTGTGAAACTCGTCATTCATCCGTGGGTCTCTGGGGAGTATTTGGTTTGTATGGGGATATTTCCATTAATAATGAACCAGAAATGTATCCTTTATTACAACGTTTGAGCAATAATTAAAAAAAAAGAACGTCGCGTGAATAATAAACAGATCGATCGGCTAGAATCGACGATCTGAAATGCATTTTTGGAAAAAACCTGAACACATTCTTGCTCTCATTAGCTGCTTAACTACAATTGAAACGAATTTATATCACGCAACCGCATACATTGATGGCGATGGGTCACGTAATCATCGACGAGGAAAATAACGTCGTCGCCGAGGTGAAATCTTGGGGATGTAAAAAGAGCGGCCATGTCGTGTTATTCAAGCCGTTGGAAGTTTTAATTTAGTCGAGATGGAGAGCAAATTCTCTTTGAGATTATTATTCTTAACTTGAGTGATCTCTCATTTAATTTATATTCATAAGAGACGAAACAAGATCGATAATGGAAGGTACTTACTTGGGCATTCTTCGATGCCTTCTTCTGATCCGTCATCACAGTCGTTTTCACCGTCACAGACAAACGTAATTGGTATGCATTTTTTATTGGCACAAGTAAACTGTAGCAAGGAACATGGTACACCGTCTGAAACAAAAGAGAAAATCGTGAAAAATTGCGAGAAATATTTTGTAAAACAACCAAACAAATCACTGTTCCTCGACGGGAAAAATATGGCGCGTCCGCCGTAATTACGTTACGCACCCCATTTTTTCCTAATAACTTATTACACCCTAAAGAGAAAACGAAAGATTTGAAGGATACACCTCCATTTTCATATAAATTGAAATGAGATTACACTAGCTAATAGGTATAAAGTTGAAAACGCGACTTTTTTAAGTAATTTCTCACGAAAATACCTAAAATACAAATACGGCAACGCAAAATTGTTTGCCAGACAGATTTGTATTGGTCACAGCTACCAAATACTAAGTTATCGCTTCGGCTGTCGTTTTGCTACCCTCATATATCTCAAACTGTGTAGAACAGCTTAGAATTTGAATTAGGGCAAAAATCGAAAAATACATATATTCTCTTATTGATCAACTGTGAGATTCGTCCTAACAAACTCGCGACGTTAGAAACGTAAATTAAAAACACACATCCCAGATAAAAATTATGAAATATGAATGGAAAAAAGAGAACATCGTTATCTACTCCATGTATTTTCAGGTGACAGACTAATTAAGAAGTTTAATTAGGTACATCAATCAAAAATGCCATTAATTTTAACGAAATCGCGAGCGGTAAATGTAAATTAAGATGATTTTGTATGCTGCAACGGGTTATGTTGATTTAATCTCCAGGATGTCCATCAATTGTCTGCTCTATTACAACAAACACTTTTACAATTATTTGTTCACACAATAAATTAGGGGTTGATTTATTCAAACCCAACCTAATTAACAGATAACTAGGTACAACAATTATTTGGCCTCCAATTGTTAAAACTTCCAAACTGCGTAATACAGATACACATCGAAATGTGTAACAATAGTTATGCTAAAAGAGACAGAATTATGTGTGACCTTTCTAGTTCTATTGAAACTATTGAGAGGTAACTCAGTTAATTTTAACACACAAAATTAAACAATGTGTTTCTTTGTCGCAAAAAGTGAAGCATGCTAACGAAATTTAATTTCAGCCGACTATATTTGAATTTTGAAATGTTTAACAAAAATATTTGTGGCGTGAATTGTATAAAACATGGATTCTAGAAGTCAAATTAATTTATACAATAGCAAATGATAATTAATAGAGATAATGAATATTCTAGAGTCGAGATTTTGAACGTACATAAAAGGGAGAATGTGAAATTGTGCAGAGAATTAAAAAAAAAGGGGGTTATTTTCTCGTTTCTTGAGTAACAAATTGTAATTGATAATCGCATCTTTAAGCTAAAATACGCTGTTTCATTGTTAAATTAAAATGTTTTCATTTTATTATAAATGTTTCTTACATCGTAGTTGGCTGTGAAAAAACAAAACGTAGCGTAACTGTACTATAAAAAAAAATATAAAGGTAAATTGAAATGATTATTTGGTTGCGTAATAATAATGCTCTTTAAGATAACGTAATTAAAGTAAAGTAAAAAAAAATCCTCACAAATACTTAATTCAATTCAAACCTCTGTTTTATGATAACATATACAGTGTGAACAAAATTCATAATAACGTAATGTGATGTTTTTAAGAAAATCACTCGGACAGGTCGATTTTATTTTGAAAAATGCCATCCTGTGACGTGCAACTTGTTTAAATGCCGTCATCACCAATTTTTTTGAATGACAACCCCCACTTTTTTCTTCTCTTTTTGATAGACCCTTCTACTACCTAAACGACGAATGAAAAAAATTGGTACCTTACATAACAATTTTTTTGAGAAAATGGCAATTTTTATTTGAAAAATTTAATTTAATTTTTAATGTAATTTTTTTTTATATGGGTTTATTTAAAACAGAAGGTTTATTTTAATCGACCAAACAATTTAGAAGATTTAGTGCAGCGAATTCGCTCTAAAATGGAACGAAAAGCCCTGACATTATTGAGCGCAGTGTACAAAGTGTCGGTAAGTGCCAAATGGTTGGCAGGGAATAATTTCAACATTTGCGTTAAACTTTATTGTTAACCTTAGATGGTTGTTTGTATTTGTTTGAGGTCAATTACAATTTTTACATTAAAAATTACATTAATTTTTTAAAATAAAAATTGCCATTTTCTCAAAAAAATTGTTATGTAAGGTACCAAATTTTTTCATTCATCGTTTAGGTAGTAGGAAGCTCTATCAGAAAGAGATTAAAAAAGTGGAGGTTGCTCTTTAAAAAAATTGGTGATGACGTCATTGCGCATTTAAACAAGTTGTACGTCACAGGATGGCATTTTTCAAAATAAAATCGACCTGTCCGAGCGATTTTCCAAAAAACATCACATAACGCTACTATGAATTTTGTTCCAAACTTTATGTTCACACTGTATATTACAATAAAGGGAATACGTCATTTTTCGTGTTGTTAAAATCAGAAAAGACTCTTCTGCCTTCTTAGCTAATTCAAAACATGTTAATGTGAATTATTTAAAAAATAATACACACTGAATACTTCAACGTGACAAGTGTGAGCTGTCAAATGTCAAATTTACAAATCCAGAAGAGGCGGCAAATCTATACATAAATCACAGCCAACTACGATTTATAATAGCCCTGTTAATGTATTTTTTAACAATAGAGATAATAAATATTCGAGAACAGAGATTTAGAACATATCGGAGAATTTGAATACATATGTATTTCGAAACGCCCTGTCAAGACTTTTTTAATAAACTGAACTCATTTTCTCGTTTGTTGGGTAAAACTGAGTAAAAAATTAGAATGAATAATTACCTGTAAAGTTAAAATACGCAGTTTCATTGTTAAATTAATTTTTTTTTTCATTTAATTTATTACTGACATTTATTTCATTTATTTATTCACATATCCAATACCACGAAAAATTATTTTTAATGGTTAATAAACAAATTATTATCAAATAAAAATAAATTTAGCGATGAAATCTTGTGTGTAGTTTCGGTTATTTTAGGCAGAGCCTACCGACGGCAAAATATTTCGTTTTAAAATTGTCCTTTAAATTCTCTCCTCTAGTGTGAATTTTCCAAAATTGTGTAAGTAGTGTTTAATGGGAAACCTAATAGAGGTTAAAACGTCGTCAAAGTGTGTCAAATATCAAAAACATCACCCAGATGATATGAAATAAAAATGAGAAGCATTTTTTTAATAAAACACGGTTGGTTTTATTTTTAAAATATATACAGGGTGTCCAAAAATTCGCGGAACAGCTTAGCAGTAAGTTGTTAAGAAGTCATAAAATATCAAGTAAAAATGTTTTTAAAAGCGTATCTTCTTTTTTACACAAGATATGGACCTTTTTGTTAGATTAAATGTGGTAACAATCGATTTATTTTTTTGTATCCACGGAAATATCAAGACCATCCTGCCATATGTTATTTGAGATAAAACCGACGTAAAATCACTTCTTGGAAATGCTGTAAATATGTAATGAAGTAAATAATTGCAAATCTGGACACAATCATCATTCAGACTTATTATAACACTAGCTAGTAAAAAACAAATGGCAAACTTTTTTTTATTATTTACTTAAAATAAATGAGATCAAAGCTACACCTTTTCAGCCCCCATATCTTCAAATCTAAAAGATATAAAATTAATTTATTATTTTTGTCATGAGTGGACATTGCCCCATTGAGTTTTTCCTCGAATTTTGGGACACCCAGTTGCAATAACTGTCAATCATACGAAAATTTGCTGCTTATCATTGCGGCGGTAAAATTTGAATTAAGCTGCCAATCACATGAAGCAGAAAATCCTGATCTGCCAACCTTATTTTGTCCAGTAACGAACTCTATATTTTCCCAAAATTCAAAAACTTTTTTTATAATCAGTATTTTAATATTTTCTATCGTTGATATTCCAGACATTCAAATTTCTTCAAGTGTAACTCGAGATGGCGAATCTCAAGTACTTTTTGATATTTAAATATTCGCCCACCTCTTGAAATATCTATTCAGAGTTTTCTGATATTCGACCCTGAAAAAATATTATTCGTCCCACCCCTACATTTAAATACAACAAAGATTTACGTAAAGACCGACCTTGATGTCGTGAAAGGTGTAAAAAAAACTCCCGATCTTAACTGTACATTAAGGATCACAGAGTGCAATCCTGAACGCAGATTCTTTCTTCTAAAGTGGTGCAAATGTTCGAAAACATCTTTCTTCCCCAACTGTCGATTTTTCATCATACGAATGACTCGGTACAATTAAATTCGCATGCGACAACCAAACCGAAAGCTGTCTCCGACACAACTTAAACTTTAACTAGTTCGCCGATTCCGTATTGTCTAAGTCGAGTGTTAAAGTGAAGAAAAAATGGTGCCTTTCGCGGAGAGCGGTAGAAACTATGAAGACGCGGCTTTGCACCGATCGATAACGGATATCAAAATGCGTCTTTTGATGTAGCGCTAAGATGAGTTTCTGCAAAAAATTTTAAACTTGAATAGCCCGAGTAGCTTTATTATCGATCGTATGAAGTTGCGGTTTGCACCATTCTATCTCAGCTGTCAACTTCCATCAATTGACAATACCAGACACTCAAAAAGTTTATTAAAACCGCCTCGAAACTTGCTCGAAATTCAACATCTAAAAGAAGACTTAATTCTATCTCATCGACGGCGAAAAAATGCATTCATCAAGTGATGGATCGGCAAGTTCCATTACAATACCGTACCTACACGCTAATTCAACAAAAACCAATTTACAGTAGCCGTTGCTAGGGATAAAATTCGCGTTGTGAGGGACGCTCTCTCGCAATTCAAATTAACTTCATGCAGGATTTTTTGCTTGTGCAAACCTTCGTGACAAAAGAAGTGCCACTTCTACGTACACAATTCGTGCAAATAGTGCGTCTTTTCAACAAACACAAAAAACGTCAACCGCTACAGAAACGAAACGAAGAACTGATGTTTTTCGACTAGTTTTTATTTCGTTTGTTTAATGATCACGATCACTGGTTTATCGTCAGCGATAGATCGCCAAATATGAATGAAGGGTTGTTCGCACACCAGCCCATTATCCCACCAATAAATCAAGAAAACAGAGCGCAATATTACCACAGCCGGTAAATTTATTCATTTGCATGATAAACAATTAATAATTGGTAGAAACCGACGATATTGTGCATTGCGGGATGTTTGATACAAGCGATATTAACACCAGATTATGGCTCATTCGTCGTACAAATGCTTAAAAAATTCTGTCCTGCAATAAAATTGAGGGAGGAATGTCGTTCAGTCGACGCCATTTTGTCCTGCAATTAAGTGCACATCGACGGCCACATCCGTAACTAAATTCATGTTTACACACAAAATGACTTTTGTTAGGTTATGTATAATTTAGAAGGCGCCATTAAAATTTATGGAACGGACGTGGCATAAATGAATAGGTACTAACAAGTCGTAAAGCAGTAGTGATTTTTTTAACATCTTTTCTACTACATAATCAACCTAATTATAATAACAATAATATAACATTTGCAAGGTAACTGTTTCGTTATCAGGTCCCACAGTAATCGTTGTTTTGGAAGAATAAAACAACATTGCTAAATTGCACGATATTATGAAAATATAACACCACCATCAATCAATTTGGCAGGAAATTCTCGTCACCTGAAATCACGTGTCAGATTCCCCTCTCATTTTTTTTCATTTTGCATTTTCAATAATGATCATTGGTGGCAAAAAATTCAACATGTACGTAGGGGCTTCTTTGTTTGTTGAGTGAAAGCACTGGGAATTATGTGTGAATTGTTGCGAAATTGGGAATATACAGGGTGTATTCCAAATGGCGCATAATATTTATATCACATGATTCTATGTTGAAATACAAGCAAAAAACTCTAGTACCAATTTACTGTTAACCCTCGGCTCGTGGAGTTATTAACAGTCAAAATTGATTGTAATGGAAAAATACATTTAAATGGTATCAATAACACATAATCAACAAGTGAAATAAATATTCCAGCACTAATTTTACAGCATTTTTAATACACCCTGTATATACATATACCGGGTGATTCGACGAAAAACCTTTGACGCTGTATCTTGCTTGACACATCAAATGCAACAGTCCGAGAAACACTTCAATTATCTCAAATAAAAAAGTACAGTTCTTTTTGAAAAAAACAAGTTGATGTTCGTCTGTCAAAAACTGGATCTAATCTAATCTTATTCCATAATATTGTAGGTCTTTGTCTGTGTAAAAAGAAATCCACACGTAATTTATTTATTCAATATTTCTATTTGAGTAGCGAAATAAATTCCATTTTTATTATTATAAAAAGGGGCGAAGCATCCAATTACTTCGAAATATATACCTATACATATGTATTTATGTATGTATGCGCATATTTGTGTCAAACAATATTGAATACGCTAAGTTGTGTTGTTAAAGCAATAATTGATTTTTATTGTACTACGAAATGAGCAGAATATTCATTCAAAAACTGAAATTTTTCCGAAAGTGAAAGGTATAGCAATGCGTCAGATTTCCACTTAAAAATGCACTTTGTATTATAACATTCTACTTGATAGAACCCCCAACTCTAGCGAACATCAAAGGATGATTAAACCGATTTAAATAATCTTTTGGCAGTTTATCACAACTGGGATAACTTCACGGATTCTTGTTCGAAAATTAATTTTGTAAATTATAAAAGAGTGCATCATTTATTTTAAATCAGTGGAAGCACGCAAGGGTAAAAGAATGCGGTTTACACCGGATCAATAGAGAGCGCACATACAATACTGTCGCATCTCGAATCTATTTTTTTAAATGCCGTATTTATCAAATGATACGTTTTAATTTTATATTCCGTCATTAATCGACAAGTTTTTGAGGTAAATTAACACTCAACGAGCAAATATTTTCGTGATTGTGAACGATTATAATTAATTTGTCGTAGATCTGCGTTATTAAATTCTTTCGGAGACTTTACAATTTTTAATGAGTTCCCGTTTTATGTTAATCTTCACAAAATATA
Source organism: Tenebrio molitor (assembly GCF_963966145.1). Lineage (NCBI taxonomy): Eukaryota > Metazoa > Arthropoda > Insecta > Coleoptera > Tenebrionidae > Tenebrio > Tenebrio molitor. Next base: position 1,096,035 of record NC_091055.1, read on the forward strand.
TCTTTATCAATTTCCAAAAGTTGAGCTTCCATTTCAGAATAAATTAATTAAGATCACTCCATTCAAAGCCAGCAAATATACGAAGTGATCGATATAATCATGCAAAATCACCATTTAATGGTAGATTTTTTGTCAACCGGTAACTGTGTAATTTTAGTACAATAATTACGAGCTCTTATTAATATTCAGACAGTCCGAATATACATAATAATGAAGGAAAAGGGTCGAGTATTTCAACGACTTCCAAGTGTTTGTGAACAGAACGTAATTTGAACTGTAGAAAATCTAAAACTATTTTCCTCGTGAAAATTGCTTTCCTCATTTCAGTTCAGATTAAAATGTTAAATGAACACAGTCGGATTAATTAAATCGCAATTAATTAGTCTCGTTCATTAATTGCATTATCCCTGTTAAGAATCGTATCGCTTTGTAAATAAATTACTAAACGAGTGTTTATTTCAAAAAGATATTAAACAAAAATAACGTGTTTTTCGACGTTCGATAATTATTTCATGCGAGCTTAAAATATGTGAAAGGTTCAAAGGGCGAACGGAGTAAAAATAAACACAAAAATACACTACGCGACGATAAATTAGCAAAAATCATTTATCCTGGAAATTTTCACGCAACGGAAACATAATCGTAATCATCACATCCTTTGTTTAGAATCAACATCGCGTAACACCGAAACAATCAACAAAATGAACCAAACTTGTCTTCGAATTTTATTTTAACACCAATATTAAACGTGATTTATAAAATCGGCAAAATCCCTTGTAACGTGTATTAAAAGGAAATTGCAATGCGAATTTATATTGACGCTTTATGTCTTTATTGGAACCTGTAACAAAGGAAGTTTGTTTGAGACCAACGTTTGTGAAATGGTTTCAATAACAACCCCCCACGACAAACAAATTATGATCAAGATTACCTTTCATCACTTGGTTAAAAAGAGTGACTTGGGGTTTTCTTCAAATCAATAAATCGTTTCAACGACGATGAATTTTTATAAAAAAATGTTGATACATTTATTTTCTCTTTTGTTAAAATCGTATGAAATTCTTATCGTAATAAAAACTAACTAATCCTAAATTGATTTATTGATTATTAATTATTATCGTGATGAACTGATGATAGTTTGTTTTGGTTGGTAGGTCAGATCACATTGTTGAACCGCGGGGAATAGGGGGGTTCGGGAGGGTGATCCAGGTGTGCATTTCTAATCGCTTAGAGATTTTGTTGCTACGTTAGTTTTTTAATCATAATTCGATTAATATTCCCTCAAAATTACAATAATAAACACCATCGTAATCAGAGAATATGTCTTTAGTTCTTAAAGAATACATTTTTTCGATTTGAGGCTTAGTTTTCAAGCAATGAAGTGAGAAACGTAAAAACACGGCAAAATTAACGAATTTTTGGCGAGCGTCGAACAGAGATAAGTACAGGCATTTCAATTTTATTCTTTCCATAAGACGCAATGCTAATTTGAAAATTGTTTATTTTTTTACAACCAAACGGCTACAGAAAATATTACAAAGTTTCTACCAAAAAAATACTTGAACACCGGCTTCCAATAAGCTACGTAACTCGAAAATTTTGAATAACGCCCTTTTGCACACCACAATTTTTGAACTTTTTTTTTGGAAGTTCACCTATACATAATCAATCGATTTAGCAAGGTGTCAGCTTTTTGTCATTAATTTCCGACACGACGAACTTTTTATTTTAAAGCTTGCTAGTCGGAGAACCAGCGAATAATTTTGCCATTTCGTTTCGTTTATAAAACCTGACGTTGTCAACTTGTAATAATTAAAGGATATTTGTTTCAAACATTGTGGTTTGAGTCATCTAGGTATTCCTAAATTGTAATAGATTAGTATTATGTACTTTTTTGGAGAAATAAAGAGAATAATTTAGGTGTGATGGCAAGTTCGAAATGGTTTAGTTGTTTTATCCAGATAGATTAGCAACAATTCGTTTAGATTAGACCATAACATTCAAATGGTCTTTTCAGAGTTTTGCGCTTTTCTAGAAAATCAAGAGTAAAATTATGATGTTTACCATTCAAAAGAATGACCTTGAAAAGTAGAATCCAACGGTAAAAAATTCAATATCATTCCGTTGCATTAAGAAACATATGGTCGATTGAATTTGTATATTTGAAGAAAAATGAAATTCGTTTTTTCAGTTTTTTGGGTTTTTCTAAAAAATTAAGAAGCTTAAATTATGATGTTTATAGTCTCAGGGAAGCGTCTTGAAGAGTGCAAAATTCGATGCCATAGCTTCTAAGGGGGATATGCAAAAAACACTATCCCTCCTCTTTTTTTTTCGACTGAGAAAAAACTTTAAACCACTGGATTCTTTCCGTCAAGGTACTTCTTTAGAGCCGAAAAAATTATACCTTGCTCAATTTCGAGAAATTGCCAAAATTTAAAAAAAATCATATTTTTGGACATGATTCTTGCGACAGTGGACTATTTTCGCCGAGTTCTATTGGGTGATTGAAAATGATTGTGGATAAATATGGCAACTATGTAAGAAAATTTATGTGGCAACTGTGTAGGTGGGGTGGAGATGAGTGAGTTGACATTATTTGTATGACATTTCATACGCGTGCATTTGATTTTTTTATTTCATTGCACGTTGACTTGACAATTTTCAAAATTGCGCGACAATGAACTGTCAAAGAAATGTCAACTCTATCCTACTCACACAGTTGCCGGAAATTTTGACATTGACAATTGTTTAAAAAAAGAACTATAATGTAATTATTACAAACAAAATAATTGTTTCGGTAGGTCTTGGGGTAAGGTCGAGCGCGGGGAACAGAGCGGTGCGGGAGGGTGATCCAGGTGTGCATTTCTAATCGCTTAGAGATTTTGTTGCAACGTTAGTTTTTTAATCATAACTTGACTAATATTCCGTCAAAATTATAATAATAAACACTATCGTAATCAGAGAATTTCGGTCTTTAGTTCTTAAAGAATACATTTTTTCGATTTGAGGCTTAGTTTTCGAGCAATGGAGTGAGAAACGTAAAAACACGACAAAATTAACGAATTTTTGGAGAGCGTCGAACAGAGATACAGCCATTTGAATTTTATTCTCTCCATAAGACGCAATGCTTTTTTGAAAATTGTTTATTTTTTTACAACCAAATGGCCACAGAAAATATTACAAAGTTTCTACCAAAAAAATACTTAAACACCGGCTATCCGATAAGCTAAGTAACTCGAAAATTTTGAATAACGCCCTTTTGCACACAATTTTTGAACTTTTTTTTTTGGATGTTCATCTATACATAATCAATCGATTTCGCAAGGTGTCAGCTTTTTGCCATTAACTGCCCACATGACGAACTTTATAAGCCTCCGAGTTCTGTTAGTCGGAAACCCAGCGAACTTATACTATCCCACCTCCACCCGGCGGCACGGCAATTTTGCCGGAGTACATACACTATTACGGATAATACTATCAAGTAATAGTGCAGTGCTTATCAGCATAATTACCGGCGTCTCGCCTCCACATTTTGACTTTTTTGTGTTTTATGTTCTGTGTCAATGTTAAGGAATTTCCTCACGATATGACATGAGTATAATAATATACCTTTTTGAATTTCAACCACCAATTTGTTGTCTAAGTCCAAAATTTTTAAATTTTTAAAAAGAGATTGCGGTACTATTCCTGTTGCTGAAATTATAAATGGTAAAATCGAATTTTTTTCTAAACACCAAAGATTTCTCATAGCAACGGACAGCTCTAAATATTTATTAATTTTTGTGTTATATGTCAGTGTTATATTATGTGAATTTGGAACAGCTATATCTAAAAGATATGCTTGCTTTTGTTGTTTATTTAAAATTATAATGTCTGGTCTGTTATGCTTAATATGAATGTCAGTTAAAATTGTTCTATCAAAATATAACTTGTAACTGTCATTTTCCAAACAACTTTCTGGTGTATAACTATAATGTGGTTGTGTATTCTTTAATAAATTGAATTTAACAGCTAAATTCATGTGTATAATTTTTGCGGATATATCATGACGTTTTTTATATTCGCTTTGAGCCAAAACGGTGCAATGTCGGAAACCCAGCGAATAGTTTTCTCATTTCATTTCGAAACGCGAATTTTATGATAATACGTACCGTTGCAGATGTGGCAATCACGGAGGTGACAATTTGGCAACAGTGCGGTTATAACGTCCCGCGACAAGAAGGAAGAGAAAATGAAAAATACCTAATCTCTGAATATTTGTATAGGAACGGTTCATCGTTTATTATATGGATCATAAACTACTCTTTCTGTTGTCTTTATTTATACATAATTGTTTCCGAAAATTCTCCTTATTGATATTTAAAAACTGGTTTCAATTTGTTTTCGTTGAGTAAGACATTATTTCTTCGTGGTTTTAAATAGTACAATTCTCTATCATCTGGTGATCAAGTCATTAATAACACTAACACATTAATATCCTCTTGTACATCAGCAACACTTTCTGCTAGAATACGTTGAAAATTATTTTCGGTCAGTTTTTTGCAAAGAACATTAATAAATCTATTTTTATTTTTGCTGTTTGACGTTTTAATCTGTGAAGTATCATACCACCATCAATTATGTAGAAAAACTTGCTAACATCGTAAACATCCGTTTTAAATTGTTCAAAAATATTATATACCTATGTAGCGACGATTTAGTCGTTTTCCTCGTTCCAGCATTCTTCTTCTTACTTATGCCCTTTACATTAAACATTTTTAATATAAGGGATGATACGTTTTGAGGGAGATTATAGGCAAAATCTTTTATGTTTATATGTGATGTGTGAAAGTGAGTGTTGGTTGAACTACAACGATAGCAGGTTGCGATTCACCTTAACAAATGAAAATATATTTACGAATTTGCAAAATACTTTAATGATGGATTAATTACATATCCATTTCCATTGTGCTGTTTAGTACAAGTAGGTACAGGTAGTAGTGCCAAAACTCTATGTAAATAATATGTATATGTAGGTATTTCTCGATTCTCATTGTACCGCATTTTTATGTTGTAAAAATTGAATTTTTACTAGAAATGTTAACTTAACAACTACATTTTATGCTAGAGTTTCAATATAAAATATTCCCTTTGGAATAAATATCGTGACAAACTGAATTTTTTCCATAAATAGCAAAATTATTGTTTAAACAATAGAAATATTTATGTGCCCCCACCAAAATGTTTCTGAATTCAAATAATATATGAAAACAAATATTCAAAAAAAAAATCATCAAAATCCGACCAGTTCTTGAGGATTAAGAAGTAAAAACCTTCATTGACTCGACTACAAGTCCATCTTTCAAATTAGCAAGATGATTTGTCACACATTTGTATAACAATCTTCATAACCCTGATTGTTAGAAAAATGGTTATGATTTAGCAAACTAGAATAGCATTGTTTGACAAGACTCTTTATACAGGGAGTGTTAGAATTCCACCGATTAATTCTATGATGAAAATTGAGCATAAAACGCATAGTTTGCCAGATAATCAACAAAAACCGTAAAAACAATTACGATCTGAATCCCTTGGATTTTATCAAAAAAAAAAATTAACATTTCGTTCTTACTGGATACCTTTTTGTTTAAAAATAAAATTCGAGATGCACATCGGGTGCGCTCATTAACTGAAGCTCTAAAAATAAATTTTTTATTTGGTATTTCTCCAACGAGCGACAGTTTCTTTTTTTGTTATTTGCAAAGGGCAAATGATATAAATAAAATTCACCTTTATTCGTGATCTAAAATCTCTGAACAATTTGTCGAAACGACGAAGAAAATCTTTATGTATTTATATTAACGACGTTGTAAATTCTGCCAAAGAAATAGGTAGTTATTGTGAGTGATTTTGGTCGCACATAAATGACATCGGAAAAATACACACACGAGTTTGTCTTTAATAAAAGACGAGAATTCTTGCGTTCTAAAAAGTTTCAGCGCTGCAAATAATTTTCCATGCTCCTTGTAATCTGTATCATTGATTTTCCTTCGGTTAACTTCAAAGGACCCGGCTTTGAAAAAACTAAAGGGGTGTAATGGCATTGTTATTGATCATTTGTCCATTCCCTGACCACCTTCAATCAATTTAGGATCGTCAAAGATAAAAAGGAATGCCTAAAAGCTTGTGAGGCGTGCCAGACAACATTACACGTTGAAACACTAATACTGCCTTGTTGAGTCAATGTGTGTTATTAAAGTTTGATTCGATTCGAAACATCAATTAGTCCGTGAAGAACTGGTAATCTAAATCGACCGATGCGACTTGACTCGCATGATGATGCGTATTTAAATTAGAAAAACTTTGCCGAAACGTATTGGGGCAAAAGCAAATTTCGAATGTGACAAACGAAAGAGTAAAATAACACCGAGTCAATTTTGTTTGCGAGAACGCAAAGCCCCACATTGTATTTTTAAAAATCAAGGCAAACCCCTGATGGTGTTTTTAACGAGGTTACGGAACCGACGCAGCTAGTATTTCGAGGAAGAAAATCTAATTTCGCTGACGTTTGAAGTTTAATTCGTACAATAGCTATAGTAATCTTCATCATTAATACTCCTATTGGTACGATAGTGTGCCGAATTAATGTCTCTATTACGTCAGTGGGATTTAAAGTGAGGCGGGAAATTCAATTAATTGGGTAATCTCGTGAACGTGACCGTAAACGAAATTTTAATAATGAGTGTGAACTGAATAATCACATACCTAATGTATTATTTTTACGTGATTACAATGCAGTTGTGTCCCTTCCTTCTTGAATAATTCAAACGAAACCTGTGTGTAATTATTGTTAATGTTGCAGCCCTGCAACCTATCCTAATTTGGTATTCAAATGTGCTGAAACGCTATGGATCCGGACAATTTCCTATTAAATGACGTAATATTATTCGAAAATATTAATACACCATCTCTCAGGCCCATACATAAAAAATTCTGTCCTATAAAACTTTTTCTAACAATACTGACCACATGTTACACTATCCAACATTTTTTTATGATGACGGAGCGTTTTGTAACACAAAAACAAACACCACAATTTCTTCTAAAAATATTATCTACAATGTACAGGGTGTCGCAAAATTAACGTATTCCAAGTCGGGGGTCTTGTAGGGAAAAATCTCAGGAATCTCGAAAAAATAAAATAAAAAATATAGGAGGGGTCTTTACAAAGATATATGGTCATGTTTTCTTCAAATAAAAAATATAAATGGTTGACATTCATTTTGAAATATGGTGAGGATGATTATGTAAAATATTAAAATATAAATGAAAAGACATTTCTTGAAAAAGCAGCTTTATCTCGACAAAATAAAAGTTTGATTTTTCCAATTTTTGTTCAAAAGGGAAGTACAACATAGCTAGAATATTAATCAGGTACTTTTGCACAAATATTGGCAACTTTGATATTTTTTTTTTAGATTTTTACTTGGTCAACAGGATATCCCCTTCTAAGCCCCGAACTCGGAATACGATAATTTTAAGACACCCTGTATATTATCCTCATCGATAATTTAATGTTTCGAAAAATATTTCTATTTGAAAGAGTTTCCCCTAGTAGCGGTAGCTCTGTTTAAAAAAACATTTTTAATCGTAGGCGTATTCATAAAAAAATTCATTTAAACTCGGACAATGAATTTGTCATGTTGATTATTTTTTTAAATAAAAACGTTGCTCTACAATATTAAATGACGATGGAATTGTATTTCTACTTCTGGCGAAGACTTGTTCGAGAAAGAAATTTAAGAAATTGCTTTAATGACAAAAAATATAAATATTCGCAAAAGTTAAATTTGCTTATTATAACAGACCTAAACATCTGGCTGGATTCACTGAATTGCGAAGAAAAGCAGTGCGATACGCAAAAATCGTGATGGAACAACAAAAAGAAAACAAATCAGAGCAAGCCTTGCAAATTATCGGTCATGTCGTAGCGGAATTCTATGTAAATAAGCGTTAAATGTGCTGTGTTAATCTAGGAAACAAGTTTTCGATTTCGGCAAAGTTTACAAACGTTTACTGTAATTGTAAGCAGCAATTATCCCAGAATAAGTGGTAAAATGGGTTTTACCATTGAAAAGAAAGCATTTTATAAGAATGTTACTTTCGAAACGGGCGTAAATAGGCAACCAATAAAACGACTGTGCATAGCCAGTATAATTCTGCATACTATCAAAGTAAGACAACCGTTTCGATAAAACAAAAGATGAGGTAGCACTCGTGATTTTTTTTTTGTACTAACAAACATGAATTCAACAACGATCTGAACATATACAGGGTGTTATTGAAAGTTGTACAGATATGTTAACCACGAACTACTGGCTTCATGTAGAACTCGGAAAAAATATCTAAAAAATTCTATGTCAAAAAATAAAATGACATTTATTTTTTGACCTACAATTTTTTTAAATTGCTTTTGGTTTTCTACGTTGTCTTACAACCTCGTAGGTAAAATTTCAGCACATTTTAAAAATACACCCTGTATATTATGTTTTATAACATGTACGCCAATGGGAAGTAACCTATAGGAAATATGCTTTAAAACAAGGAAACCTCATTGGTGTACGTTTTATAAAATATGATATACAGGTGTATTTTTAAAATGTGCCGAAATTTTACCTACGAGGTTGTTTGACAACGTAGAAGACTAAAAGCAATTTAAAAAAATTGTTTAGATATTTTTTTCCGAGTTCTACATGAAGCCAGTAGCTCGTGGTTAAAATATCTGTACAACTTCCAACAATACCCTGTAGCAATGTTTTTATTTCACGTCAGGCTCGGCTAAAAATATTTCGAGTTTTAAACTTTATTGTTTGTTAATAAATGTCCAATCAGGCGGATCGATAAAAAGGTAAGAGTAAATTGAGTGGCAAAAATTTCCCAAAAAATATAACTTCAAATGCGAATGATGTTCATTATTCATGAGTTGGAGTTGCGGTTTGTTCACTTTCATTAATCAACTTCCATCGATCCGTGCGCTAAAAACTTGGTAAAATTTACCGAGTCGTCTTATTACGTTCTAGTATTTTTCTTTCTGGACATCCTCACTGACAACGTTATATCAGTTGATTGTTTCCGCCCAGTTAAACACAATAACTTGCTGAACTTCTTTATTATTAGTTAGACAAGAAATTTTCACCCTTATTCGGGCGTCCTCCCGTAAAAACTTTTCCTCTGGAGGAATATGCACTAAACTTTTACATTATACCGCTGCACTTAACGTTAAATTTTTAAAAGAAACTTTGCTCTTATTAAATCACTATAAAAAAAAATTAAATATGGGCCGTTCATAATAATACAGTCGGTTATTTCTTAAGTACAGAAAAAGTTCCTATTTCAAATTAAGGTCATTTTAGTTATAGGAATTACAATATTGGATTAAGGTCGAGATGCTATCACTTTTTCACTCTTGCACAATAAAGGTGACACTAAAATCGTGTCTTCTTTTTGCAGAATTTTTTTAATGAAGCGTTTAAAGCCGCTTTTAATATTTATGTCCACATTAATTTAGATTTATAAAGTGTAATTAAACACAATGTATTCTCTAATAACAATTCTCGAGAGTAATTAATTTTAATGCGGAAAACAGTTTCAACTGTTCTATTTAAAATTTGTTAACAAGTTTAGTTATTTGAGATAAAACAACTGATGAAAATCTATTTCCCTTAAAACAATTACAACAAAATAAATTACGTAAGTTAGAACCACTCTCGAAAAAACCAAATCACTAAAATTGTTACGTCACATTTAACCCCCCAAACCACGAAAAATGTTCGTGTACGGTGGTTGTGTTTAAAATCATTGCACTTACGCCAGGTTATTAAATTTCATAAACCTCCCCGCAGTCGGTGCCAACGTATTTCCTTCTAATTGTAATACTCTCAAATTACAACGTCGAGAGTTCAGTACCCACTCCATAAAATATAATAATGGCTTAATTGTAAACCTAACTTTATATCAAATTTCAAAGCGCTAATTAACATTATGAGGAAGTTTAACAGAAAATTGTCGACCTTCGTTTTATGGAAATGGGAAGTAAATTTAATATCAATTCAACAATTCCTTTCAATTTGGAACGTAAAAACAATCGCATACTTTAAATTTTTCCATGTGTATTTTTGTCTCATTCAAAAATTCCCTAAATTCCAAACTTCGAATCTGCGCCGGTTGGCAAAATAGGGAGAATTAAATTACATGCGAATAACATTTAAAAAAAAAAATTGTTCCAGTCTAAAATTCAAATAACATATCAAAGAACCACCAACACCGCAATTTACACCCAAAATACAGTTGGTAACATTGTACACTTTTGATCTAGGCCCTAGGGTGAAGAATGTCATAATATAAAAATTGCGGTTATGTAGAGATATTAGTAGCCCAGTATATTAATAAAGTTAATAACAATTAATCTGAGAGTTTAATAAATGTGTCACTTTACGAGGCATTTGCAATAACACGTTCAAATTTTAAATGCGAGTTTGCGTACTTTCAATAGATATCATTAAAAAACAGACTATATTATACTCGTACAAATGCGATGCATCTCTTTAAGCACATTTTATATTGTTCGTGCAAAAAACGCCTACATGCAATGTACAAATTACAGAAAATATTGACAACTCCGATCAGCTGTTTAAATCTAACCTCACTTTTTGTGTTGTTTGTGTTTTTAATCTACACTTTGAAAAATCAGTGTTTTTAAGATAAGTGGTTCATTCACAATCGACTCTTCGACGCCAAATTTAAAAAAACACCCTGTAAATACAATTTCCTAAATCCATCTCTGTACTGTGTAAGTGCGGATGAGTGAATCTTCTAGGCGGATACGTGAAAACGTCCAATTAACAAACTAATTGCAAGGTTTCTTCTTTGCTGTTCTAGTGGAATTATTTATTCAGCCAAAATTAATAAAACAAGATAAAATATCATAGACTGCCCCTTTTAAAACATGTTCAGAATGAACTTCTAATTTACAAAAATAAGCGAAGCTCTTAAATAAATTACCTGACTAGGTACTTAATTTGGAATTTCATTTTATCTTGTCAAAATCTATCGATTGCATCGCTCATAAATCAAATAGGTATTACGTAGCACGATTACAGTGGTTTTTTTTATTTAATAAAAATTTTGTACATTTTTAAAACTGTTTGAAAGCACATAATTTAATTATGTAATTAATTTTCTTTATTACGTATTAGTAAATCCAGTAATGAAGGAGCAATTTAATTCTAATTATTCTACGAATGAATCCAATAATCCATCGAATTATTCTCTTCATAAATAATGACCAAACAAAACGATAATTATTTAAATAACTTCATTTCTCTACAGAACGAACAAAGAACACTAAACGATTATTACGTAAATAATATATTGGTTCTCCTAATAAATATTTCCTTCATTAATACCTATGACTGGGCGTTTTGATGTAATGTTTGTACTAAAACTTTTGATCATAAATTCATAAACCGTGTTGCATTGAATGGTAAATTATGAAGTTTTTAAGGATCCTAGTCCCACATTTTCCACGTTATCGATAATTTCAGTGTAGAAAAATGCGAATTGATCGCCGGCGGGTTTCGTATTAACAACAGTTACGATTTATATCCTTCAAACAAATCATTTCATCAAAATTATCACCATTATCAATAAATTGATCATTAAAAGTGTAGTCATGAATCTTTTAAATAACCACCCGTTAATACATTAGGTTAGGTATTCAAAATTAAGATCAAAACTAAAAATAATTTTGGTCAAATTTGAATATTTCCCACTTTCTAAAAAATTACAAAAATAAATCTGCGTGTTCATTGCGAATTGTAAATAAATAGAGACATACTAGGTCAGGTCAAAACACGATGTTTTTTCTAATTTAAATTTTATTCAAAATTAATGAATACATGAAATTTGCGATGTATCTGTGTTGCGTAACTTTTTGCAAAGATTTTTCATTAAAAAATGTACGCATCGACTGGAAAATTCCGCAGCAAGTTTTTCCCTTTTGAAAACTCGATCCTTGTTTAGAAATTACAGTCATATCAGTATTGCGTAACAACAACAACGTATTGTCGTTACTCTAATGTTTACATTTGCAGTTAGTTGCAACTGAAAAAAAAAACAGAAATTAATAAAACTACGACTTGCAAAAATTGAGTCTAAATCTGCAATAATAATTACAAATAAATAAACATGTTAATGCAATATTTTTTGAATTTTGACACAAAATTACTCAAAACAAATTACATATATTATTGTTCGACGACATTATTTTTCTTTAGTAATAAACTACCAAATATAAAGCCAAGAACAAAGAGATTATTATCCTAGTTCCTAATTCGACACCAACAAACTAAGTTTGAAAGGATCGAAAGCTCCGAAAGATTACTGGTTTAATCGCACTAACATTTCATTATTCATGACAGATTATTTGCTTCTTGGTACTCCTGACACGTACGCAATTTTTTAAATGAAATATTTAAAAAACTCACTCTATTCCTGGCACAACAGAACGTTTCCAAGGAAAACCTTACTTTCCTGTTATTACAGAACTGTATATTATGCCAGTCATCATACACTGTTGAAGTTTCAACAGGGTCGTAATATTATTTAATTTTGGTGTAACATGAATGGAAAAACACGTGTAATAATAAACAATATGTCTATCAAGACCAGCAAGTAAAAAACTATGAATATTCTTAATATTTACAAGATAAAAAAATATTTCTGCAGATGTAGGCAACACAATATACATGGTTCATCTGCGACACAATAAAAAAGTCAAAATGCTACGTAAATCTTGCGGTCACCCTCACAGGAGACGTATTTTTAAATTGTTTTCATTTTGTTGATTAACAGACATAAAATTGCGACTTGTAACGTAATATTTGGCAGAGTTGATGAAAATCTAATTTCGACCAATCGAAAATCGTATTGTACAGAGACGAGTATAATTCGGGGATAATTAAAATAGAGCTTCTCCGTCTAAATGATGCATCGCATACCGCAAACAGAGTATGTACTATGTATTTACAAAATACGTTTGGATTTATTATGTCATAAATGTTTTGCAATTAGTGATTTTTTCAAGCGACGAATTTGATTCGAGTTCCGAATGATGCCACCAATAACTAATGTAATTTTTTGTTGGAATTTCGCAGGAGTAAGAAAGTAAGGTTGCGATAAATAAAAAGGTCGCGAAAAAATGTTGCCGCTTATTGTCAAGAGTGCGGCGTATTAGGTATCGAAAACGTTCGCGTTCGGTGTGGGTAAATAAACAAACGATGTCGGCCACACTTTAGCAAAATTTAAACGGAAGGGTCGATCGGGTAGGATTTTAACAAGCATTTGAAAGATCGAATCGGCGATCGCGCCGAGGCTATTTAAAGGTTAGGTCGACGATTTTTGTAGGTAGGTTCACGCAGGTACACAGTCAGGTAAATAATAGAGATCAGGCGATGTGACGTGAGCGAAAACAAGTGCTCGAAATGTTGTTCGGTTAACCCTGCAGGAAAAATCGCGACTTCACCCTCGACCCTCTGCGGCCGGGGATGGAGGGTACGGGCGCTCAAACTTACCCTGGCTGCCGTTTAATTCCGAATTGGCCGAAGAACCACCAATTAGACAACACAAAATCAAGCTGCATGCTACGAAGAGGTCGCATATTCGAGGCAGCATTTTCCTGGGGGTGGGCTCACACGTGCTTTACGACATAACCAATTTTTCTCTGCACCGACTATGCTTATTTCTATGCAGACGACCGTCTGCCGTGCACAAGGCCCACCTTCGTCGAAAACTGACGTACTCTGAGACTGCGCAACACCGCCCTTGTCAGCGGCAGAATTCAAAGGTGTTTTGTCTAACCCCACCACCATCGACGCACAATATCTCTACTTCCAATTCATTTTTTACACTCGAAATCTTCTCGCTGCTTCACTCGCAAAAACCAACAAGACGCAGGTTGCACTGCGGAAACGGTTTCTTCACGGACAACTTGCCCTTTCTTCGCAATCCTCGACGAGCAAAACGACCAAAAATCGAATTAACACGACCATTTACAACCGGAATGAACGCGTGGGCCGCGACTTTTTTATTGCGCATTACGCAATAAAAAAATCATACGATCGAGTTCCCTGAATTATTTTACCCCGCGATAACGATTCTCGCGAAATTTACAATGCAAATGTTACGCACCTGACAAATCAAAACTAACGAAATGCGAATTCAGATCCGCAAAACGAAAGTTTATTTAAGAACGATCAAATATGTAATAAATAAATTGGCAACAAAAGTGAGCATTGGGCATTGGCTTTTTTTTTATTCTGATGTACCTACTCGTTGATTGTATCACGCAGAGAAACAGTTTTTTTATCAGATTTTACAGTCCACAACATGTTTATCAACTTCTGCATTTAAAATAAAATTTCTGATGCAGCGGGCAGCGTGTCGCATTTAGGCCAACTTGATATTTTCGTTGTTTTATAGATATGAATTTTTGCGCAGTCGTAAAACTTCGTAGGTGCATTTTTAAAGCGATGTAAGTTGCAAATAAGGCCAACTGCGACTTTGCGTCGGTAATATCAAAAGGAATATTATGTAATTAGAAAAAGTAGGTCGGAATTAAATTTTGACCAGATGTACCAAGTTTCAGTCCAGAATTCGCATTTTGATGTTTGTAATAAGTTTCAGTAGTTCACTGTTTCAGTATTAGTTTGTTTCAAAATCTGTTTCAATTTTTGTTTAATAGAGAACAAATGATTTATAATAAATTTTTCATTTGTTTTCGTCAAATCCTTTAGAAAATGCACAAGGTGTTATAAAATTAGGAACATTTGTTACATGTTTTGTTGGTTTATTTGACAGATATCTGATGTAACAAAATGGTCGGTTATGAGAGTAAAAATTAACGATAAAAAGAAATTAAACTTGAAATACAGAACAATTGTCTAAAAATTAAATAAAGGAAATGGTCGAAGTGCCCCCCATTTTGCTCTAAACATAAATTAACTCTTTGCAGTTGTACCATTCAAAAATAAAATTCAGTATTACCAACTGAAACAGTCCTTCTTGATCGCCTTGTATTTCTTTAATTTAAATTTTAATGCGCAAACCATTCGCCACCACTTTGTGGGGAGGCTAAGTAGTAATAAAAAAACATGAATTTTTGTAGCGAACAATCGGAATTAATTGTTCTAAATTTGTGACAGTAACAGTGACAAACAATCAAATTTTGTACGTGTGAGAGTTACTGCAATTACTTACATTTAAATGCTAATTGGCCACTTACAGTTGTTTTTTAAATTAAATAATGCATTGATTTCATGATTAGAAGATTGCAAGTAATCTTTTAATAAAGATTGAATTAAAATTAAGATTAGTATGAAATCTTGGGGATTAACAATTAGTATTCGATAAAATACAAGCTGTCGCAGAACTAGATTCATTAATTTTAGTCAAGTCAAAAGGTGTGTTTATAAATTTATTTTAAATCTATCTGCAGTATTGACCATTGCTCGTCTTTTTCCTACAAAAGTTTAAATTTTCAGGTTGTCTTTAAGTCCCAAATTGGTGAATTAAAGATTTTTATTTTTCTGATAATTTCAACTGAACATTTACGAGATTTTTACGTTACACGTTTAAAATCGTTACCGTCAAAAATCGAGAGGATTCCTGGAAACAAGTTCGATAACTTTGAGCATCAATCATACATTTCATTTATTCAGATTCGGGAATTAATTTTTGACGGAGCTTCCTTGTGAGCGCTTTTCTGTTGAAGTCACTGCGTATACATTGCGTCGCTCACAAATCAAAACCTTGTATCTCAGTTTTTGACGTTTTTGAAATACGAGTGTTGAGAATATTTCTGAGATGTTGCACACCCAAAACCACATATCACGTGGTGAAAACATGAATTCTGGAAAGCAAATATTTTTTTCTACTTCGGTGTCACAATGAGCATTTTGTGACACCGAAAACGGCTCCACAAAGATCAATTTTATAGCATCGTTTCTAGTGATAATTGAATTTGGGGTTGGTATTGAAAGTAAATTTCAGTGTTAAATGTGATGTCATTCCTGAATGCATGCTTTGGATCAAAATAAACTATTAAGGAGGTAGATTATTATTGTAAGAACATCTGGGAGACCATTTAAAATTTAATTTTCAATGAAATAACATTGCTTCGTCAATACCAACCCAATTCCATTAAAATAAAAGTCACTAGATAATAATTTTATAATTAAAAAAATTTAATTAATGAAGCCGAAGTAGAAAAAATAGCATGTTACACTCGTTGCACAAGACATGTTGTCGAACTGGTTTTTTTAGAACACTCGTATAACAATATACATACTATTATAATATCCATTCCATTTGGATGTTATTTTCGGGTTTTTGAAAAATTACAAATTTTGAGCGACGTCAAGCGGATAGCGGTACAAAATGTGTTTTAAATGTTATCAACTAAATGAAAGCTCTACGAAAAATTGTAGATTAATTACTTATCGCGTTTTAACTTATTTAGAAAAATCTCAACGATATAGGATACTAGATAAAGTGAAACAAATCTGTAAAATTAATTAAAGTTAATTAAAGTCATTAAGTTATTAGCCTTTATGAAAGGCTTATTAATTATTATCTACTACGAGTGATATGTTTTTTATATTTGGACCTAAATTAATCAGTGCTAGTATGTTTTATTTATAGGCAATAAAAAGATATATTTCATTAAGCATTTAAAATCTACTCTCGTTATAAATTTATCATGAATGATTAATTCTAAATTTTTATTGAAATTATTCTATTAGCATCGTCCAAACGTGAGTGAAAATGTGAACTGGCACGTGCAGCTCAACCATATTTAGTAATGACTAATGATTATTATTTATTTACCAAATATGTATCTTCAAGGAAACAGAGAAGCAAACGGAAAATAATTACAAGGTAAATCTCAGCGTTAGCGTTCAATTCTTCCACTAAATAAATAACACATCCCCTGTACCGTGCGCTATCTTCATTGAGAACCCTTTCGTCCTTGCAGAGGATTCGTTCACTTATTTTTGAATCGAACAGGACTCGGAGACGTCTCGAGTATTTTTTTATTTCGTCCAGCTCCGCCTGGACTCGTCGATTTTAGTCCCCGCGATCTGGATCGTTTGCTATTGTCGCTGGACAAAAACTTTTCGCGATAACGTTGTTTCCGTTCAATTATTAATTTGTTTTGTTCACCGTCTCACGCTTGGGACAGCGGGAACAAGTTTAGCCACTGAACTGCCCACATCCTTTTTGGGTTCGTCTAGGGGGCTCGAGGAATCCGTGCCCCCCAAACGACCGTCTGAACCAGACCAGGCCAAGGGTCTTTTCGCACTTGTTGACCTAGTAGATGTCCTTTACGTACACAACAGATATTGACATTCTATTTATTAAACCATAGAAAATAAATAATGGAATGTCATTTCGCAAATTGAAAATCGAGTTCTGCCTTTTCGCAATAGTTTTGTGTTGCAATTAAAATGTTTCAATGCATTTTGTGAAGTTAAATCAAAATGGAGATATCAATGACCTAGCAAACATATTTCTCGTACATTAGTATTATCAGTTAACCATTAATGTTTTACAATTACCTTAGTTTAATGGGTAATACCTGTAACATAACATAAACGCAAGTAATAGCAGTCATTTCAAATAATTTAAAACTAGAAATTTATGTGATTGCCCAGTAATGTGAATAAAAAAGAAAAATGTATGGCATAAGCATAGTACAAAATCAATTGTACAAATCACCGACATACACAATAGTATATTGTTCTTGCACAAAACAATCTATTGTCGAACGAGAGGGTTTAGAGCACGACGAACGCAGTGAGGAGTGCTCTAAAGGAACGAGTTCGACAACATGTCTTGTGAAACGAGTGTAACATCTATTTTTTCTACTTCGGATTCATTAATTTAATTTAACATTGTTTATTAATGTATTTGAAGGTTCTGACAGACACTGTCTACTAAGTTGCGTCGTTACGTTATTTAGTCGTATTATTGAAGTAAATATTGTCATTTGTTTACAACGACGATCAAACGGTTAAAAAAATCTTCAAAGAATATTCGTTTCAAACTCAGTCTTTGAAGGTAGGTACACTGGTAATATGTATTAAAAAAAAAATTAATTAAAAGGAAAGGATCAAATAGAGATGTTTTTTTGCAAAGAATGAAAAAAATATGGAATTATTTAAATGTGCCTTTTTCGTATGATGTTGGATCAGGGTAAAGTGTAGGACTTCAAATTGGTCAAGTTCCAACTGGTGTATTTGTTGGATAGAACAAAACCAGTACTTAATTATTATCGAACAAACTTGTGTAAATAGGTCGATATATTAAAACATTGTAAGTTATGTTATAGCTTAGAAGTTTTGTCAGAATTATACTGATCTACTGGTAATTCTGATCACCTGTTCGTAACAACAAGAAGACAGAAATTAGGAAAAAATTTAAATGTGTCTATTTTAATTCGAGTCACGATAATACATTGTAGTTTTAAGATTTACATATTGGTAGTTGTGTGTTGTATCGTAACGATCATGGCACTGCATTTAGAGTGAAACTAAGCAGAACACACCTGTACTGTCGCCATTTTAAAAATTAAACATTTTAAATTAGAGACATCACAACAGAAGATCAGCTTACGCAGATAGGAATAATTACCAACATGATCGGAATTCCCCCGTTTTACCTTCGCTACAGCTCAAAGAAAAACGAAAACAGATCTCTTGACGAATTGATTTGTTGGCTGACAATAAGTATTTTATTTATGTAACTTTGTAATTATGTTCATTAAAAATGTTTAACTGGCATCACAAAAACACGTAATCTGTGTATCGTAAATAAATGCAGTCCTTTTAAAAAAGATATACCTAGGTATACTCCGTACTCTGATAGATTGCACGTTTTTTGACAGAAGACAGACACAGAAACTGGTTTGGCGGGAATTAATCTGCAGGTATACAACGGTTTTCTACATAACGTGAAACAATTGAGATGGAGAGTTTAGTATTTTTCACTGCTTTATGTTTTGGAACTAGAATTTAAAAACGTGCAATCTATCACCGTACGGAGTATACCTATTTTTGTCGGAAGTAGAGTAGATATGAGCAATATTAATAATTGGCTTTCAGGATCTTTTGCAAAGAGAAATCTTTCCCGATTGATGTACACGCAATATGTACTAGTTAAATAACTACCAGGAGGGTAAATTGGTTATTTATCAACCGCCACTGCAGGAGCGGCTGCTAGGTATAAATAAACCGGCTTTCGGAATTCTGAACAATTTTTATTAAAAAATAAAAACTTTATCACAAATTCTGTTTATTTTTCGTATATTACAGCTTGTGAAATTGGGCATCTGTCACAGTTCAGTGTCTTTGTTTTTCATTTTGTGATCTGTTTTTGCTAAAATACTTCTTTTTGCTAAATTAAATGGTAATACAATATTACAAAATGGTTTACGGAACTAAACAAAATTCATTTATTACAGGAAGTTATTTTCGTAACAGGTGCCAGACCAACGTTGTTACAATGGTTTGTCACTTAGCTAAATGTTAAATGTTGGTAAAAAGAATTATCGTTGTACATATTTACACTTTAAAATGTAAATACGATGGTATTATGTTGGACATGCCGTAGTAGTTACGTAAATGTTACTTCTGGACCAAGGCAAATCGGAAGATTTATGTAGAAAATTATTAAAACAACTATAAAATTGGATCCTGCAAAAGGATATTTCATTTCTAGACCATCATGGATTGAACACTTCAAAAATTAATTGTTATTAATAGTTTAATAAAAATGGCCAAAATTTTGTAAAAATTCACCGTTTCTTAATCTTAATTAAAAAATGTAAAAATCTCAATATTTTATTAAAATTACTATAAAAGGCAATATTTCAAAATGGTGTTTTATTTCTGGACCAAGGGATATTGAGTACTTCACAAAACAATTAAATAATAACAAAAAAAGCTGAAAATCTTGTAAAAATTCTTCCTTTTCCAACATCCCATTCTTAGTCTAAACATTTATAGTTCTCTCAAAATTGGGAAAGGTTCAAACCCAGGTAAAAATACCGTTTGAGACATTCTTCTTTCCACCTCCAATAGCTGTGGAACCTACTGGAGATGGAATGTGATTCACCAGTTTTCATTTCATGGATGAAAGTTGCAAGAACGACATTTCGTTTTTTGATTTAGTTGATTCAGAATAATACGATTACGGTAATTTTGTATTTGCTCTTTTGTTGTCACTTTCAGATGGCTCATGCCTCATGATATCTGGGCTGGGGTAATATGATTAGATAAGAAACGGCTTGAAAGATGTGATGTCATTTCTTTGTGTTAACTTTTTGATCGTCCACTTGTGGCGCTGCGATACAGAATTTGTCCTTTATCTATCTTTGTTCTATTCCAGTTTATATCAAATGATTTAGATGTTTTTTTTCTTTATCACCTTCTTAAAAATAAAATATTGTGTCAAATATTTGTGTAAACTGGGTTTTTTTTTGCATGACTCATCATCAAGAACAAGTTGGCAACTGCCGAACTGATTCATTCTTTCCATAATATCATCTCCCTTATACACCTTAATTCAGAAGTGATCTGTTAATATTATCAAGTTAATTTGAGTTGTTTCAGGGTAAATTAAATAAACACGATGGTTTTTTTTGAGTTATTTTTATTTAACATTTATCTTCACAAAATAGTTACAGGCAGAAGTCAAAATTGCTTAAAACTGTCTATTAAGCTAAATTTTGTAGAAAATTTGTTAGAAAATGAGAGAAACCCTCGATAAGGACCAATGAACGATCAGGATCATAGTCTGTCTTTGTCATTTTTACAGAATTTTCTGTGAAATTTAGTATCGTGTCAAACTAGCTTTAGATATTATTTAAATTATCTAGGAATATGTAAATAAAGATAAAATTTATTTGCACAAAATTAAAAATGGGACACAGGTATTACACAGTTTTTTCTTCTTTTATTTAGTAAATAATAAATGGATGATAAAAATTGATGATTCTCGTCTTTTCTTTCGGGAACAAAGTGAAATTGTATAAAATGTGTAATAAAAATTGCTTCCTACTTATTAATCAATAGAAAAAATTCTTCTCTCGGTATTTTCAAATTACTAAATGTAAATGCAAACCTCAATATTTAATTAAAATGATTTTTTTCCAAATATATTTCATGCCATTTCGAACTGATACATCGCCAGTTTGGCTTAAAACCGAATCAGAATTGTCGAAGCTGTTAGCTCTTTCGAAATATTGGAAATATTTAAATCAAAATTTTTTTTTTAAATGCGCTAATAAGTTGAATAAGGGTTGGGTTTGCATTAATGCCTCTCTGTTGCTGTATTGAGCAAAAAAATTCTGGGATTTCTATAGATGTTTATTATAAATAAACAGTTTAAAAATAACTACAAAATAACCAAAGAACATTGGCGGCCGCACATGCGCAGAAAAAACTTCCCTTTACTGGAGACTGTCGTTTCTGGTTCAAGTAATATTAATTGATTTTAATCACATTACATAATGTTAAAAACTGCAGTGACAACATCAAACGAAAAAACTCATCGAAATCATAGAAGTCATTGCCAGGAGAAGTATTTACAAAAAGAATCTGACCACACTGTTGCCAACCCTAGTTACATGGTATTTATTAAGTACTAATTAGTAATTACATATCATAACAAAATTATATAAGATTTGGGGATGGGACTGTTTCGGCCCCGTCCGTCGACAGCCACTTCAACGCATTTCATCCCCATACCGCCCCCATCATCCCCAGTCGACGTGGTTGTTGTTGAGATCGAGGTTGATCCAGTTTCGGCTTCATCAACGGCCACTTTTCAACTCATTCCTTTTCCACACTCCCACCTTCTCTAGTTGAGAGACGGCGGCATCCGAGGCGTGAAATGGATTTCCTCGTGACCTAAAAAACTGCGACAGCGTTCCTTGAAAAACTACTATTTTAAATAATTTCAGGTAACACATCACGGAGATAGAAGCATGGCCGCGGTTGAAGGGGCCGTTAACCCTCTCGGGGGTTAACGGCTACGTCCCTCCCCCCCCAAAAAACGCAACGTTCATGTTCGTTGTTTTTGATGTGAATGTTGATTTTCTTTATTTTATTGTTGTTGTTTTAACTTTGTTACATTGCTACGTTCTGGCCCGGTCTCTTTCGGGGTTAACAAGTACGTTTTCGATACAATGACCATTGTTACATAAGAAAAAAAAATGAATGAAAACACGGATGAAAACTTTTTTTGACAAAATGTTTTTGCACTTTCTTTATCTAGTGACTAATATAAACTATATTTTGTACGATCAACACCAAGAAGCTATTAAAAGATTATTTTCGGTAAAGGGTAGAGGCAAAGGTCGTGGAAACATAACAAATAAAATAAAGCGATTTAGCAGATTTTATTAAAATAGTCAGAATTACAAAAATATTCATATTCTATATCACAAGCGACTGTCGTACAAAGTTTATAATTACAACATAAAAAGCTTACATTAATATAAAAAAACATAAAATACAAACTTTACACAATAGTTTTAGTATAACAATGTGATTAAGGAATTTAGACTGTACAATAAATTTTGGCTGTTGTTACAAAAAATTTGGCAAAGTTATCAATACGTCCCAGTTACCTCCAAAACCTTTACATTGTCACTAGAAAAAAAACTCTATAAAAACTTAAAAAAATCTCTTGAGCAAACTTACTGTGATGGCAAAGCCTGCCATACCACCCAGGGTCGCAGACACAAGTGTTATCAACACAAGTGCCATGCTTACAAGCTAATTTGCAGTTGCTTCTGTGTGGTTTCGCCTTGCCGATCTCACAGTGATCACCTCTAAATCCTTGAGGGCATCGACATTTGTTTATGCCGCGACATTTCCCGCCGTTCAAGCAAGGAATTATGCATTTCGCTAAAAGTTAAAATGACAGATGCGACTCGATTTTAAATTACGTTGTACGTACAATATTCGCAGTGGGGACCGTAGTAACCTTTAGAGCATTCGCAAGTGTCTTTTTGCACGCATTTTCCACCGTTCAAGCATTTCTCACCGCAAATACCTGTAAAAAGTCTCACGTAACTATGACACGTTAAAGAGCGGTGAAAATAGTGGCTGCAGCATTAACGTGTTGTGCGTTTTGTGTTTCAAATAAAAAAATCCAAATCAATTATTTAATTGCTGGCAGTTAACAAACCATGATTACCAACTTAACAGTATGCAAATACCCATCCCTTTTTAGATTTTGTTGATTATTACATGTTTTGGCACGTTTTAATGAATTTTTTTAGTATAATTACCTCCTTCGCAATGCCTCCCTTGAAACCCTGGCGGGCAGCTGCAAATTCCAGGCGAAGTACAGTTACCTCCATTCATACACTGAGGATAACACAGGGCAGTTTGGCAGTACTGCCCCATGTAGCCTTCAGAGCATTGACATATTTTTTCGTGATTACACCATCCTTGATTCGCGCATTTTTTATCGCATTCGGGGTCAGGATCTATAATATTATGTAGGCATCTTTAGAAAGTGAACGTTTAAATTTTGGATTTTATTACTTCTTTGTGAACACTCTTTGCGCAATTTGAGACGCAAAGGCGTCCCGTTTAAAGGTTTCCCTTTTCTGCTTTCGATCAGAAGCCCTATTCCAAAGGGCGCAACACCTGAACTGTTCCCTAAACACGGTAATAAAATACTAAATTCTTTTGGCCTTTTTGGCACTCTTCCTTTTGTTTTAATTGATATCACTGGAGCTTCTAAAATACTCTCATCAAATGACTGTAAACGATCAAAATTATAATAATACTTCTTCATCCCCGCCTTCCAAGTAAAATTAACATAACTAACTTCAGAAGGTATGACTGGCAAATATTTTTCAAAATTTGGATCTAAAATGTACGGCAAAACGTTGCCGTTTACGATGGCGTAAATTTCCATCGACATACCTAAATAATGTTTAAATTGATAACTGATTTTACACTACCATTAAATTAACATACCACTGAACATTTTTACTTGTTTTTCATCTATCCACAAGGCTAGATCTCCATTATTTCTGGGGTCATTTTTTGGATCATTTCGGGATGAAGCTGGGTTTACAGTCAGTAGGAAAGCAAAAAGCAACAATTTCAACATTGCAATTATCTTCAGCAACATTCTACAACAAAAATACCACTTAATAAGTTTATTTTAAATTTCACCAATGACATTGACAAAATTCATGTATTAATAGAAAGCAAAAGTAACACAAAATTGCAACGGAAATTTAATCACATTTATTAATAACGTGGATTATAAATAAAATAAAAATTACCATCAAGAATGTAAGCTTCATTCCTCCTGAGTGCCAAAAAATTAGCACAAGTTTTAATGGCTTGCAGAAAGCTACATTAAAGCAAATTGCGTCTCGATTCCTATAAATGAAAGCGCTTTTAAGCCTTTATTTACATTTCTACCAGTACCAAGTCTATCCCATAGCCGAAGCATAACTATAAATAGAACGTAAAACGGAAACTTACCTATTCCAAGATGACCAAATGTAATCCCAGATTATTGAGAAATGTTAGATCTTTGAAAACTTAAGCGGATTACTTAACCAATCATTCAACATCAAGGTTTGTTGGATTTCTGATAATCCTCGGAGTCGGAAAATACGATGTAAATAGAACAAATGTCACTCCCTTGCATATAAACATCCGTCACATCCGCAAATCCTAGCGCCATCTGGTGAAATAAATACGAAATACGAATATAAACGTGAAGAAATTTTCGTGGAATAAAATGTTCAACATTTTTCAATACGTATTTAATTAAAAATTGTGTTGTATTATTTTATCATTGTTTTTCATTATTATTTTTTACATTAGTGCTATATAACATTTCAGTTAATAATATATTAAAAACAATTGCACAATAACTTTTTTAATTGTAATTTGACGTTTCACTTTATTTTACTTATTATTACCTCATTCATTATCTCATTTTGTGTGTTTCTCTGAATTATTTTTTTCTAAAACCAAAAAATTACTTTTAAATTGTATACATTATAAAGAAGTACCTGCTCTCATCTTATGATGCATTTATAAATGAGTTTTTTTCTAATTACATATTTAAAAAATGGGTAACATGTTGTTTTTAACATCAGCTATATTATTTAGGTAAATAAATTAATTAAACGACTGCTTAATATGATAATAATAAAACTTTGTTGAGTTGTTACCGAACTAGGGTTTTACGATTTTAAATATTGGTCACTACAGATTCACCAAATTTCTGGCGGGAAGTCGGCACTTCGGCAGCAAAACAAATGGTGCACCATGACCGTACAAGTTGTCCGATGTGGTCTGATGTAAGTCATAACGCACGTAATGCGATGTGCCTTGAAATACTTTTTTAATAGTGTGATCTAGTTACCGAATGCGATTGTTTTATGTTTCTAATTGTGTGCGTCCTTTTTGTTGGAAGTGAAAAACGTTTCTTCAGTTGAATGTTTTGGTGTTAGTTATTAATCGCTTGCTTATTAACAAAAAAATGAGTGCGAGATTGAAGGAAAATCGTAATAGAAATTCAAATTTATTATCGCCTGCCCAGAAATATGAGAAAAAACAACTGCCGTTGTGTAATGTAACTTTTGATAATGATAACCTACAGTCTCCTAAAACTACATTAAAAAAATTCAATGAAGACATTGGTACAGATGACCAGCCTGTAGGTCTAAGAAGTAGTAAGAAAAGAAAGCATGTCAGTAAGAATGAAGAGCAAGATCTGGAATTAGGTGTTAAGAAACAAAAATTTGGTAATCACGAAGAAGAGGATGTTCAGAAAAATCAGTTTGTGACTGGAACACAAGAGATTAAGGAAGATAAAGATCATGAAAATGATTTATTTGATACTCAAGGTTCCCCTGAAAGCACGAAGAGTCAAAAAATGAAAGTACAAAATGAGGAAGAAGTTTTAATGAGGCAAGATGTACAAAAGAAGACTTTACAACGTTTTGTTAACATTGGTACAAAATATTCAGAGTTTCTTGAAAGAAAAATTTCTGCAGGAGTACCTAGGTATGCATCAGAGTTTATACTGCGTGTTCAAATAAATTCGCAATTAGAGTAGGCTGTGAATTAATTATAAAGTTGGTAACATGCAATTTTTAAAGCAGCACAGCAGTGACCTTGGACAGCACAGTATGTATACACGATTGTGATCGTCTACCAACTGTTAATAGACAAAATACCTATGTAAATCACAGCCTACTCTAATTCCCAATTTTTTTGAAGGGACAGTATTATGTAGAGTATGTCAGTATGGCGTTTCATATTTTTTCAAATATTTTAGCGGAAGTAGCACCTCTGTAGATACATCGGAAACACGAGGTACACCCAAAATAAGTAATAATAAATTTTATCTAACGTAAAAGTATTGCAGACCGTGAAGATATTACAAAAATGTTAAATTACTTTGAGGGTAAGTTGCGACCGTATCAAACTGAGGGAGTAATCTGGCTAACTGTAAGCACACCAGCTTCGCGAGCGCGACAAACATCAATCACAATATGCTATTTTAGGTTCTTTTTGAGAACTGTATTAACGGCATCTTAGCAGACGAAATGGGTCTCGGGAAGACAATTCAAATTATCGCTCTTTTCGCTCATTTGTACGAAAGAAGAGTGGCCGGTCCATTTTTAATCGTGGCTCCGTTATCGACTCTTGGAAATTGGGAAGCCGAATTTAAAAGATTCGCCCCAAAAATTCCAGTCGTACGATTTCAAGGCAGCGAATTAGAAAGGAAAATGCAAATCAAACAAATTCAGGGAAAATTTACAATTGACGGTCGTGTCGTTAAACCGGTCGTTATTTGCACGTACCAGGTACCTCTGATCGAAGAAAATTTCCTGTCAAGGTATACTTGGCAATACATTGTCGTAGATGAGGGCCACAGAATTAAAAATCCCGAGTCGAGACTCTCACGGTAATTTTTTTATGAAGTACATATAATTTTGTTGCATCAGTTATTATAAAAAATTGTTGATTTGATTTGTCTCTTGCATTTTCAGTGAATTGCGTAGTTTAAAATCTGTAAATCGAACGCTTTTAACTGGGACTCCTTTACAAAATGACATTCGAGAATTGTGGGCTTTGTTTAATTTCCTGATGCCCGAATTGTTCAGAGATATTGAAGGTTTTTCTTCGTTACTCGAACTAGAGGATATGAAGGTATTAATGCAGTTTGACACCATCAAAGGGCCCGATTTCAAGTCATGGTCGCAAATAGGTGGTGCAGCGCAAATGTGTAGCTATCTTTGTCCTACACATTAATTACCAATATGCGTCATCTTTCTCTCTTGCGCTGTTACCATGACAACAAGTACGACCGTCGCAAGTCAACTTGAAATCGGCCTCTAAATACACAATTAAGATACTAATCGAAATTTTTACACAGGATACAAATAAATTACTGGAGAATGAAGCTGAGAATAAAATCATTTCTACAATCCACAAGGTGTTGGCTCCCTTTACGTTAAGAAGAGAGAAAAAATTCGTATTGAAAGATTTAGTTCCAAAAAAAGAAATCACCGTGTACTGTCCCTTGAGTGAAATGCAAAAATATATTTACAGAGCAATTCTGCAGAAGGATTATGATAAATTAAGAATGGGCCGTCCTGCAGAAGAAGTAATTTAATTTTTCATAGTTTTGTCAGTCGTAACTTTTTTTTTTTTTTTAGGAAAGTTCGGAAGGGAGACGTTGCAGAAACAAAAAAGTTGAGTACAATGAGTCGGTCATTTTTGGTGACGGTGAATCTGAAATGAAAACAAGAAAACTGTTAAGAAAATCGACTAAAACGAATAAATTCTGTAGCAACGAAAATGTGCCGTTTGATTGTCCAGATTGTCCGTATATATGTCGCATAACCATGCAGAACACGGTGATGATGTTGAAAAAGGCCGTAAACCATCCTTACCTCATTTGGACACCCATCGACCCCAACGCTAAATCTAGACAAATGTTCGTGAGCGAAGATTTGATCAAACATAGCGGAAAACTTCTAGTGCTGGAGGCGTTGTTGCCCAAATTAAAAAAGATGGGCCATAAAGTACAAAAGTGTCATCGTGAAAGAGCAAATTTTACTCCAACTGTACAATTCTAGGTTTTGATATTTAGCACGATGGTGATGTTCATGGATATGATCGAAGAGATGCTTTTGTTGAGAAAGTACGAATTCAGAAGACTGGATGGTTCCGTGGATTATACCTCCAGAAACAACTCCATCGGCGACTTCATGAATGACGATAAAATTTTCCTGTTTTTGCTGTCCACGAGAGCAGGAGGATTAGGTTTAAATTTGACGGCAGCCGATACAGTCATCTTTATGGATCGCGATTGGGTAAAAACACATCACAGGAAACAAGATTTTCATTAATTGTGTTTTTTAGAATCCTATGGCTGATCTGCAAGCTCAGGATAGATGCCACAGAATTGGGCAAACGAAGCCCGTCGTGATTTACAGTCTCATAACTAAAGGTACTATTGACGAGATAATCGAGGCGCGTGGTGAAATGAAAAAACGTTTAGGGAAAATTGTGATACAAGAAGGTTGGTTCGTTTGTTTTTTTTGTTGTACAAAATGGAGTGTTAATGAATTTTGTTAGGTAAATTTAAAACCCTGAGTAAGAATTTCGACGATGACGAATTGAAGGAACTGGAAGATCTGTTGAAGAGCGAAGAAACATCGATTAAGATTCGTGCAAACGGACTCATTTTTACCAATAATGAACTTAATAAAATCTTGGACAGGAGTGATCTAATTCAACAAATGAAAGAAAACCAAGATAAACACGACCAAAATTAGGATTTTAAATTATTACCCGTTTTTTTTTTAACTTTTTTGTTTTGTTTCTTACGTTTCCGTTAATTTTTTAGTTTCAATGTTACCTGCCGTTTTTTAATTCTTCAATAAAATTGATAAAATGTACGGAATTATATTAATCAACCATCCCAATCAATAATATTATTTAAAGAAGGGGGGAGGGGGGTACTTCATCGAGGGACGTTTTCACAACCCAAGAGAAATCCACCAAAAGATCAGGTCAATTTTGGACGCGATAACTTTGATCTTACCGACATCTTTATATGTTTTTTTTTCCTGGTTTTGAATGTCAAAAAATGGCGTAAAGAATTTGTTGATTGTGCGCGCGCACGAAGTGGTCAAGGTGACCCCCATCAGCAAGAAGCTATCAACGACAACTTATGAATTGTCTCTGAAGCTATGTTAGTTTTGTTAATTCGTTAACATCTTAGTTTTTGGTATATTCAATAAACACATTTCACAGATCGTACATCCTTCATTACCCCAACATTTCACATACCACTCTACTTACTAACTTCCCTTTAATTTTTGCAATCTTTTGGTAATTGTTCACTTTAACTACTTCTGGAATTTTCGCGTTTTTTCTGGATAGACAGCCTCAGGGCGTCCTCCTAAATCGTGTCCCACCATTCAAACCTTGTGCAAATGCCTTTTTTTTTCTCTTGTTGTTTTTCAAGGTCGCGCCAAGTCTTAGTATAACTAAAGGGTAAGGAAAATTTTCATTTGCACAAGGTTTGACTGGTGGGAAACGATGTAGGAGGACGTCCTGAGGCTGTCTCGCCAGAAAAAACGCGAAAATTCCAGAAGTAATACCCGTTCACTTTGTATTGACCGTCAGTGGTGCAAATCGCACACACTTGGCATTAACTTTCATATGAGTTGTCATAGTAACAGGTCAGTCATTTGCACCACTGACGTTCAATACAAAGTGAACAGGTTTTAGTTAAAGTGAACAATTACCGTCTGTTTTACAATTTTAATAAAATAGTTTTTGCTTTAACACCACAAAAAATTTGTGCTCGTACTCTACACTGCGCACAAAAAGTTAGAGATATTAGAGTTTTTGTTGACGCTGACGCTGCACTCACCGGGATACTGTTTTTGTCTTCAAGAACAATCTACAGACTACGTTTTAATTATGTTCATGGTGTTTGTTTTTCTCAATTTCATGAAATAATTCTTTTACTTGATCTAGCAACATCCCTAACTTTTTGTGCGTAGTGTAATTCGTTAAGGACAGTGCGCTTCTTCGCTGCTCTGCCTAGAATAGTAGTCCATAATTTTTATGTCGATGATATTTACAAAAAAATTGTATACATGACTTGAGTTTCATTTTTCATATGCAATTTTGATGAGGTTTCCATAATAGAGCTAAAAATTTATCAATTTTATGAGAATTTAGCAATTGTTCTCAAGGTCACACGGAATTCTTCACTTTGGACAAACTTAATAAATTACTGGAAAATCGCATTTTTCCAAATTTAAATCAATCTGCGTCGTACCTACGTACTTATTGTTAATGCAAGAAAATCGTGTAAAATTGTTTAAAACTAAATAAGAGAATATAAGTTAAATACGCATGCTCGACAAAACTACGGTGCCATTGTTTTCGTTTGACACTTGACAGCTGACAGTGACATGCTGACATGTGAATTTTTTTTTTGGTTTTCAACTTCAACGTGATTTGGAGAAATTCGTCACACTGACTCGTAATTGTGGTCATGATTGTGTTTTGCCCATTTTGTGGTAATTTGCTGTTTGCTCAAGAATCCTGCGGGAAAATAAATTTTTCTTGTAGAATTTGTCCTGTCTCGTTCCCCATTAAACGTAAAATTTCTCACCGTACCTATTACCAAGTGAAGGTAAGCAGTTTTTGAACGAAACATTGACCCGTCTTTGTACAACATTTGCATAATTTTAGTCAGTAGACGACGTTTTGGGTGGCGAAGATGCTTGGAAACACTGTGACATGACAGCGGAAACATGTCCAAAATGTAGTTATCCGAGAGCGTATTTTCTCCAAGTTCAAACGAGATCTGCCGACGAACCGATGACAAACTTCTATCGATGTTGCAATCCCGAGTGTGCACACAACTGGAGAGAATAAGTTCCACAAATGCGTTTGTTTAAACCTTTGTTGAGATTATTAGAAAATAGGGTTTCTATGGCATTACACGTTCCCATTGGGGACCAAAACGCTGAATTTCTCGCAGTTGATTTACTGAAATCGGGTGGTGTGATCGCCATACCAACGGACACGGTATACGGACTAGCTTGCGACGCAACAAATATTACGTCGGTAAATAGATTGTATACAGTTAAGTGCAGAAACGAAGAAAAACCTGTCGCGATTTGTCTGGGCAACGTAAGTGAAATAAACGCGTGGGCCAAAGTTGAACATTTACCAAAAGGTTTACTTGAAACTCTTCTGCCAGGCCCTGTAACTTTAATCTTAACTTGTGCAAACAAGCTTGATAAATCTCTTAGCTTCCACGGCAAAGTCGGAATTAGAATCCCGGATTATCGTTTTATTCGCGCTGTAACGAAAAAATTGGGCCGTCCTTTAGCCCTGACCAGTGCAAATTTAAGCGATCGCCCTAGTTCTCTGACCGTTTACGAATTTAAAGACTTGTGGGGTAAAATAGGCGCGGTGTTCGATGGTGGGAATCTGGGAGATGACGATTTGAAACGGCGCGCTTCAACAGTTGTTGATTTGTCCCAAGGGGGAATTTTTACAATCGTTCGACAAGGTGTAGCGGCAACGAAGACAATAGCGATTCTGCACGAATTCGGTTTAATTAACAATCATGAATAAGCTGTTTAAAAGTATGCAATCGTCGAACAGTAACAAAGACAATTTGATTAAGAAGTCGATAACAACGCAGTTATCGAGTAGTGTAAAAGCGATCCAGTATTGTGGAATAGACGAAAGTGAATTGAATAAGGTCGAAGACGTCACCGAGGCTTCCAACACGTTATGTATGACCATCGAAGCGATTTTTCTTCACGGACTTAAAGACTCGCTGAGCAGGAGATTCAAGCGCGCCATTGCAGATGTCGATGAGCGACCGGAGCCCAGTTTTTGGGCCCCCTTGTTGGTCATATCTCACAGACAAATCATCGATCAAGTAATTTCAGTCAAACAATTGAATTCGCGACGTTAATTTGTCCCTTCTAGATCACCCATCTTTCTCAAATAACGACGGAAGTGGGCCAGTGCCGCGCATGGATCCGACTGGCCCTCAACGACTGTCTTCTGTCGTCGTATTTGATGACGATGAAACGGGATCTCGGCGCCCTCAAGGCTTTCTATCGTCCCACGGCTTACGTCAGAGACAGCGAACTTCTAGACGTGGCCCAGCGACTCATCGAAGGCGTCGAAGCTTTCAAAAGCTTCACGTTGCCGTGCAATTCGAGCCTGTTAAACACGTGGCAACTGCCTAGTCTCTACATGGCCGGAATCTGGGCGCCGACGTTGAAAGCTTGTCCGGTAGCACCTTGCGACGACGTCGCCCAGATGGTCGAAGAAGTGAAAAGCATTCCAGAAACCAATTCGGAAACGTGTTCGTTGAGCTCGGCGATGTCCATCACGTCCTTGAACTCAGGGTTGAGGCAAATGGTGGCGCTGAACGAAGACGAAGCTTTGAAGATCATTTTGGCGAAGCATAAAGACAGTAAAAATAATATCCAGAAAAGTGAAGAAAATTTAAAAGCTTCGTTGACGGAGAGCGAGGGAAAGAGCACGGATTCTGATAATGTAAATTATAATTTGGGGAATTCTTTGAATAGGAGGACGGGGTGGTCGTTTGACGAAAGTCAGCAAGTCGAGGAGACTGTTGAGGAATCGGCTATCGAAGAAACGCCCTCCGTTAGGAAAGTCGAGCCGAAATCTATGGAAGGAAGTTTTAATGCGTTGATCGAAAGCTACAACATGTTGAGTGGGGCTTATATAAAAACCCCCGATTTGAGGGAAGTTTGGCAGAAATTTGAGGATCGTAACGTTGTCGTTGAAGACACTACAGATAATAATAATGTAAGGTGCGGATTTCGTACGTTGTTAACAGTCTAATGTTTGCCTCATTTCAGATTGAACAACCGGATACTTTTAATGATAATGTTAATGTTTTCTTGGCCAAAAATGATTCAGCGTCATTGGCAGTACAGATTAGTAAGATTAGCAAAGAGCGCGGATTGGACAGGCAAAGTTACGAGTGTGCGGGATGCAGACAATCCTTGGGAGTTACAGTAAAGCCGAGGTAATTAGCAGACCCAAGAACTGATAAAATGATGCAAAATGTGTTCAAAAAGAATACCAAAATTATTAAAAAAGAGTAATTTGTTTTGCAGTAAAACTCATTTATTTTTTGTTGGGTTGGTAACATGCACGATATTGTAAATTCAAAAAACTCATGGACTGTCAAAATTAAATTTTAACTAAAATGCTTGTTTTGACTGTACTTGGGTATAAACATTTTTCGCTAGAGTGTACCCACGTCAAAATCTAGTTACAAAATATATTTTTCGTGCCGCCGGCGGGAATTTGGTAAATTACAGATCTCGAAATCGTCCAGAAACACATGCATTGCCGGCCTAGTCCGGCTAAAAGTAGGGATTTTGAGTTGTCATCGGTTTCGGTTGGCATTTGTTATCAGAATTCTATCAAACGTCAATGTTTGTTCTGTGGATGGCTCGTTAAAAATGTTTTTCTATTTATAACAACGTACAAACTACAAAGAAGCAATATTTAACTAAAATTAATTAATTAAAATTACGTTTCGAGCCACTTCTTGAATATGGGCTGGTGTATTTATTACAACAAATGTTTCAGGAAAATGTCAAAAACAAAACAAATTAATTAAATTTAATAAATGTCAGGAAACAAGAGCGATGTTGATTTTAAAATTTAAATGTTTAAATGTAAGTGTTGCCAACACAAAAAAAGTCCCGAATACCAATTATTAAAACAAGTGCTTTAACTTCCATTTAACAAAAATCCGCAGAAGTCGGCACGAAAAATTTTGTGTATCACACCTCCAGAAACTGTTTTGCGAGCATTCGTACTTACAATACTCGTCTATCGACTCGTATTGCAAACCGTACTCATGCTCGCAAACGTGCAGTTTCTGGCCTTGTGATACAAATAACTATAGGTTATGTGTTCCTTTTTAATTATTGAACTAAAAAGGTTTTGAATTTGAACACTTGAAGCGAAATGCAGAAACTAAAAGAACTGGAGCACTTTCATAAAGTTTATAAAAAACACAAAGAAAAACAGAAGGTGACAAACAACAAACTGAAAACGGATAACAAACTAACAACCAAAATTGAAAATCGCTTCCTATACCTTATCTGGGTCAGATTCCGCTGAAGATATATTGTGGGTGGAACATCTTTAATATCCACATAGTTAAACAGTCAGCTTTAATTAGGTTTTCATTTTCATAATGCAAGATGCTGTTTTTCCACATAGTTGGGATAAAATCAGAAACGTTTTTTGTTGAAGGTATGGCTTTATATAATAATTTTAATAGAACCACTCTTTGTTCGTTTTGAACTTTCCATTTTAACCTTTTTACAAAACATATTTAAATAATTTTGCAATTTATTTGACAATGTCAATTTAAACAAGTGAATAGTTTGAAAAATCAAAAAATCATAGATACCGACCGGGCAATATACAAAATAAATAGTGATTTAACCAACCTAACAACTGCAATTTTGATTTTGATAGTGCAGATGTTTTTTTGAATGAAGTTTATATAAGAACTGGTACGCGCACTTCCCTATACTTCTCTAATAAATAAGCGTGTCAAGAAAGCACCCCAGGTGTTAGCTTCAAAAGTTACTACTAGATGGCGCTGTATGTACGAGGGACTGTGAGTTTTGAATAAGGAAATATCCATATTTACAAGTTTTATATTGCCACAAAGCACACACTTTTTCATTTTTATCAAAAATCAAAATTGTCTAATATTTGAAACTGAAATTTAACGTACAAAGTTCAACAGTGACAGTCCCCGAAACAGACACTGACATCTAGGGGCCCCTAAATTTGGCTCTCAAAATGGCGGTGAGTGGGTATACCAGTCTTCTTTCTATCATGGTAACAATGTTAATAGCACGACCTTCTGTATAATAACCGGCCTGTTCATTTCATTAAAAAAGCATTGCGAAACTGTTTCCGAGAAAGAGCCAATTTTCGTCGATGAGGGCGCCACACTACGGGCGCTTCTAAAGAATAAAAATACGGAAAAATATGTTCAGACATGATTTTAGAGTTAAGATTGAGTACAGTAAGTTCATATTTTCTTTCTAAAACAATACCGAATAGAATTGTATTTTTGATGTTAAATTCGAATGTCATTTGAACGAGAAAAACTCTCGGTGACAAAAACTTAACATGAATAATATCCCCAAAAAGCGCCCGTACACTAGCGCTCTGCGGGGATCACTCAAATTACACTTTTGAACAGGCCGGTTATAATATGTACAGCAGGTCGTGGTCAACAGTAAAAAGAGAGGTGGCTATGGAAAACAAAAAAAAGACGATATTTTTGCGACAAAACAGTTAAAGCGGTAGTTTATTGAATAGTTTACGGTCGCGAAAACGACTTTTATTTATTTCACGTTTAACGCAACAAAAATTCATGACATTTCTGTCAGAGGTGTAGAGCTGTGCTAATGTTGAATAAAAAAAATTCAACAAACATTAAGAATTCCCTTCGGTTATTAATATTTGTTGAAAATTGTTGTGTGAACATAAAGTTATGTGACGTTTTTCGGAAAATCGCTGGCAGAGGTCGATTTTATTTCAAAAAATGCCATCATGTAACGTGCAACTTGTTTAAATGACGTCATTGGTTTTTGCGTAATGACGTCATCACCAATTTTTTTAAATGACAACCTCCACTTTTTTCTTTTTCTGATAGACGTTCCTACTACCCAAAGCACACATGAAAAAAATGATACCTTACATAAGATTTTTTTTGGGAAAATGACAAATTTTATTTTATTTTTAATGTAAAAATTTTAATTGACAACAAACACCGAAGGTTAACAATAAAATTTAATACCTGTTACCACCGGCCCTCTGGAGCGGTCGAACTCTCGAATCCATCTTCTGGGCCGGTGTCGATTAGCGAAGCGATGCCTCTCCACGAGTGAACGAAACTGAACGAATTTCGGCCGGCGTGGGCTATTTATAGTAAAATTGGGACCAATGGAGCCCACTCATTGGCCGGCCAATGAGAGCAGAGTGCGCAGAACAAAAACCGGACGCAACGGCGTCCGGGTGACATAATTATGTTACAAAATCACTTGCGTGATTTTATTCTCTTTGCAATTTTTTACTCCACCATTAAAAACACAGAGTAAACATCTCGGTGACCAGTTTACTGAATTTGTGAAACGTTTATAGGTTATGACGCCAGGAATGACATCACATCACAAAACAAGTAAACTGTTTTGTCGCGAAAAATCGTCTAAAATTTCTGCAAAACGATTTTGACACATTTTCAAAATGGCGATTGTACACAGATTTGTTTTTTAAGTCCAGCAAAACCTCTCTTCATCAATTCATTACACGCATATTTTCAGAAGTTTCGTTTTTTCGTCCCTTTCATTTTTGTTGGTAATATGTTTTATACAAATGTCAGATTCAGAACTTTGTATCGTAATAATTCTTTGTTTCGTAAAAGAATCGTGTTAAAAGGTATGTTTTAAATCTTTCAGAGTTTGTGCCTTCACTGCCGAGTACTTTTGTCCCTCTTGTATGAGTTCAGAAGATATTCCAATCCCTGCTCGTATCATCCACAACTGGGACTTCAAACCGTACCCAGTATCGCAAAAAGCCTTCAATTACATAAACGAAATTAAAGACCATCCAACCATAGACTTCAAAGTAAGTTCAAGTTTCATTTAAAATAAAAAAAAAAAGAGTTTAAACTAAACGTGTGAAGATTTGGTTATAACTTTCGCAGCGTAGTGTTTTGTATCCGTTTGGTTTTAAGTTGTTAACACTGGAGTTGATGTAACTTACCTTCCTACTAATTTGAATTTTTATCTTCTAAAGGTTTCAAATCCCTACGTCTACGGAATAGTCGAGGAGATGGCGCAACTGCAAATTCTCAGAAACCAGTTGAACTTTTTGAGGGCTTATCTGTATACTTGCAGAGAACCGATCATCGAGCAATTACAGAAACAAATGTGGCCGCGCGAATACATGTACGAACATGTTCACCAGTATTCTATATCTGTAATGATTAGCATAAGTTGTTGTGTGCTTTTCTGATCGTTACGTTGTAGGATTTGTCGGAAATATCTGACGGGACTTTAGCGCAACATTTGCAATCTGTCGTTAATTTCGGTAAAGAACATGTAGTGGGTTGTTGGCTTTGTAGCCAGAAGGGTTTTGTCTGTGAAGTTTGCAACAAACCCAAAGCGTTGTTTCCATTTGATGTAGAACATATATATCGCGTAAGTTTTAAATAGTAGCGCCTTTTCTATTCTTAACTTATTATTGCAGTGTGATGTTTGTAACGCAGTGTATCATAAAGGTTGCCTTAACTCGTCTAAACCTTGTCCAAAATGTAAAAGAAGGAAGGAGAGAGAAGATTTGCCTCTTCTTGGTGCTACCGTCGAATGACTCCAAGTTTTTCGTTTTCGTTCTGTAATTACTGACTTATTATGAATGACGTGTATCAAATTTTTAACGAATATAGTTAATTTTCCATGGAAAGTTTGTTTTGAGACGACAATCTTTTGGAAAATAAATCCGTCAATTTTTTTTTTACTGGAAGTGAGTTCTATTAATTACAAATATACAAATATAATACAAACAAATCAGTAGTAAATAGCAACAATGGAATGTATTTGCAAATTGTATTAGTTAATTTTACAATTTGGTCCCTACAAAACTACAACAGTTAGTTTTAGTTACTACCGAGACGCAATTTCTCAATAACCATCGAATACATAAAACTAGTTATGACACACCTTTAACATTAAAAATCTATGTTAAGTAAAAAACATTTATTAACAAGTTAATAACTATTTAGTAGTTTTAGTATCGGTTAAGGCACGACGACTGCTTCTCAGAGGCAAGGGTGAAGATGGGGTTTTGGGGCTCGCCGTTTTCGACTTCTTCCTTCCGTGAGCCATCTGGACAGTTCTCTGGTGGGCGTAAAGTAATACTCCGATATGTCTGTGACCCGCTTCCATCGCGATCTTCAACGCTGTGCTATTATCCTGCAAACGACCACCTAAGAGACGATCCCACCCCCGATCCTGATACTTACAACATCCGTAATACTGGAATCGCAATCTGGATGGCTCAGAAAATGTTTCACTATGTCGTCGTGACCGTGTTCGGCGGCACACATTAGCGCCGTGCTTCCATCTTCATCCTGGATATTGACGTCCGCACCGGCGTCCAGCAACATCTTCACCATGTCCAAGCGACCGTGGCTCACGGCCAACATTAAAGCAGTCTGACCGTGCTGTAAAAATAAAAACGATGCTTCTTTTCTTCCTACACGGTAAGCAACTTTACCTGTTTGGCTCTGATGTTGACATCAGCTAACTGGAAGAGTCTCTTCACGACATTGGCGTGCGTTTGGGAATTGACTTCGGCCAATGACACCAACATAACACTTGTATAACCAGCTTTATTCGGTTTATTAATATCACAAACTTTTGAATCCAGGAGAATGGACACGACGTCGAAATTTCCGTGCGACACGGCGTAATGCATCGCGGTGTTGCCACTATCATCGGTCATGTTCACGATGTACTGAAGAAGTCCCGAAGACACATCTTCGAATGCATCCAAATAATCTTCAACATCTAGAGGATTGGCAGTTTTAAGACTCGATATTTCAAACCAATCTTCTTGGATTATGTTAATAGCGTTATGACTTTTAAGATTCTTGGTTTGACTTTTTTGGAGGGAGTCGTTGAGTACTTTCATTGCACCTTGCATCTCTTTGCTTGGCACCGCTCTGGAAAACAAAGTTTTATTTGAAAATAAATATAAACAGGTGGCACAAAAAATGAAACAAAACACACAAAATTAAACAATAATCCGCATCTAAATGCCTCACAATGTTACGAGCGTTCCGTTAGTATTTTTTGTACTCATAGCCTTGAAAACAACGCTTCCAACATCCAACGCTCGCTCCGAAACGAGTGCTATAATCGTTGAAAATTGTTCCTACAAAATTCACAAATTATTGCAAAAATTGAAATATCAAGTAAAGCAATTGTTTCCAATAACCTACTGCCTACTTGATTTTATGTTCGTTTATTTTAATTTAATTTTCGTACAAAAAATATTGTACGAACCACTTGCCTGAAGACATCTTCCGTTCATTCGCGCATTAAAAATGCGCTCATGCGGGAACATCGTCTTCCCGCACTTGGTTCGTAAATAACTATATCGAAATTTTGTTTTTGCGATCTATTCAGATTCCCGGGTGATACCTTTTTAAAATGTTTCGAATAAGTTTCCAGCACAATTGTACAAATATAAAATTGTGGTAGATAACACAATTACGAGAAACGATAAAAAGTAATTCGCTAGGTCCAATGAAAAAAATTGTGGAAACGATTGTACTTTTTATGAGGAAAGTTCCATTGAATGTAAATGTTCGTCTACTTTTCTTACTTTTTCCTGTGTGATTGAGTGGGAGCAGAACTGAGCAGGGCTGTTTCGGGTAGTGGCAGTGTTGACTCTTGTATTTGCACTTTTGTGGGCGGGCTGTTAACACCATTTTGAGCAGGAGGTGTTACTTCTGGCAATTTAAAATTCTGTTTGACTTTATCCAAAGGACTGGAAGTTTCAGCAGATGGGGACTTTGGCGACAAATCGAGCCCTGACAACCTGAAAATTTGAAATGAAACGATAATTAAACAACACCAGATTCTACCTCGTCAAAAGAATATGTTGATGCATATACGAGCAGTGGGCATTTTGATTTATGCACTCTTTTGAACTTAACATTTAAAAGCAAATCGAAACCATGTCAATTCGTCGGTGGAAAACTCGATTGTTAACCCTACGATAACGATGATTTTGTTTTGGTCGCATCATCAATAGTGTGCACCCTTGATGCGCATGCGTCTCGCAATTAATTGATTGTGGGAACAGAACTATCACCACCTGACACAGATTTCGGGATTTTTAAAACACGAGTGACGACAAATTAACCAGAAAAAACACTGCACTTTAACGAGTGCGTCGTGTGCGTTTTCATTTCATGTTTATCGCTGCCATTGCTGCGAAAAAGGACTAGTTTTAGACCGCACTCGGTACAGAAGCGTTTGCGGTCACGCAAAACCGTAATAGCATGATGGGTGAACCGCAACCACAACGGAAACCGCATTATCTGCGTATATTCTCTTCGCTAAATTACGACATCAACACGTTCAATCAAACGTAATTTCATTTAGCAACTTCTTGCACAAAAACAAATATTTTTTATTGGTTCAAACGGAGCGGATCAATTTAGCATGCGAGGCACTACGCTAATTGGATCATATTTGTTTGTCTAGACAAGTCGCAACGAGCATGAACGTACTTTTTATTGTGCTGTTTTGTTTCAATTTTTTTCAAATCCCCCGGAAACTATTACTTTGACTTTTAAGACATCATTCAACGGCACTTCACATTATTTTAACTTAATAAAAGTCAGTATACATTGGTACTGAAAGCTGATAACAACGATTCTGTGACTCCTGTGTCGCGACAGGAGGTGATGTCGTGTCATTTGGGGTTTTTAAGACTTACCCGGATGTCGACGAGACTGGCGACTTTTCCGTCGGTGAAGCGTATATTTTCGTATAGGTGTCTTGTCGTCTGAATTTTCTGACCTCCACCGGTGTGGTCGGTACTTGCGGCCTCGGAATTTTCGACGGTGTGGAATTACTTTCTTTCTTCCCACTGTCCTCCTTCTCCTTATTCGTACATTTAACGCAAACGTCTTTGTCGGTGTTCGCTGTGTTACAAGCGACATCACTCGTTGGACTTTTCCGTTCTTTGGCTTCGCACGCAACGTGTCTAGTAGACCTGATCAGATCTTTGGTATCCGTATCTTTACAAACGGAGCTGCTCTCGTACTGTGTGTTTTTGTGACTCGATTTGACTTCATTCTGGCAGGCTTTAGAGTTGGTTTTGACTTCGCTTTGGCACGCTTTACTGACGCCGTTCGGTTCGTACTGCGACGCCTTGGAAATCCCCGTCGACTCGTACTGACAAGCGACGGTTCGATTCCTCGACGTGAAATTCACTCTGTCGTCGCCTAAGTTGAACGACTTACTCCTGGGGCCCATCAGCAAGGCCAATGATACGGGACTCGTGTGGGCATCCTCGTTGCTGTCCGGACCCACGCCTGTGCTGACTTTGGGGCTGTTGCATTTATCGCAAATTATATCGTCGATGGTGTTGTCAGACGTACCGACGCTGTACGCCTCGACGTCTTTCTGACAATTCGCGTCTTTACATTTTGGAAACGCTGACACGCTGGCGTTCGAATAGTATTTTTTGTTTTCGACAGTTTGGGCGGCGGTTTCGATTTTTGCGGTGACTCTGTCGACTGTTTGACTAGCAACTCCACGGTTCTCCCTCGACGACGTTTGTGTAGATCTGGATACGTTTACTTGATTGTTCGTCAAATTTTGGCTGTTCATAAATCGGATTTTTTCGTTGAACCATTTATCGACTGACGCGTTATCAAAAGTCGTCGTGGATACGTTCTTCGTTTTCGGATTTTGATGACCCACCCCGACGTTTCGAGTTAATACGCCGCAGTTTACTCCAAAATCTTTCCGTGGAGGGGGAGGCGGGGGCTCCCTTTTACCGTCTAAACTATCTATATCAGTAAAAGACTGAGATTT
The DNA here is from genome assembly GCF_963966145.1 of Tenebrio molitor. NCBI lineage: Eukaryota > Metazoa > Arthropoda > Insecta > Coleoptera > Tenebrionidae > Tenebrio > Tenebrio molitor. The sequence continues at coordinate 1,137,883 of NC_091055.1, forward strand.
CAAACGATTGTTTTGGGAGAACTGACAGATGTAGTTCGCATTGATGGTATTCAATTTTTGAGTTTCCTCGCTCTTGATCTGAAGCACCAACCGACGGTTCTCTTCCTCCAGCGACGACAGCTGGTCCTAAAACAGTTAAATAAATATTAATTGAATACGAAATTGTTTTTATTTTGTCAACCAATAATAGTGGATTTTTACTTTTGAAATTTAATTTAATTTTAATACCAACTAACAGAGGAGAATAAACAACATTTACGACTCTCAAATTTCTTCTTCGAACTTTATATTGTCACTAAGAGTAATTAATTATTGTAAATTCAAAAAACTTCTAAACTGTCAAAAATGAATTCTTTAATAAAATGTTTCTTTTGACTGTACTTGGTTATAAAATGTTCTCTAGAGTATACTTACATCAAATTTACTAATAAAATCGATTCGGATTATGTTTTGATTTTAAACACTTTCAATGCAAAATACAGCAACTAAGAAATACCACTATTTAGCACAAATTTGTAATTTCTTCAAATTTTCACAAATTTTTCTTTATTCCACACGATATGATTAATTTCACAATTCATTTGACAGTATTAAATTCAAACAAAAGAACAAATTTAAAATGTTTTAGAAATTATAGATACCAACCTCACAATATGAAAATAACTGGTGAATTAACCAACCCAACAACAATTTTGGTTTTGACAGTCAGAAATTGTTTTGAATTTACAACGTCATAATTAATAATCAATAATCGAATAATGATTACGACCAAGTCCGATTTGGGACAACGTAAAAATGATTAAATATTGTAACAATAGGGCATGGAAACTTGTTTGAAAGCGGCTGTTGTACAAAGTTTGTTGTCCTTTCGTGAATATTTTTCTGGTGGCACTTTTACAACATAACACTTTCAAGGGGCGCGTAGTACACATACCACACATCTGCATTGATACTGCATAATAAATGAATAGAATTTTTTGTAAAAAGTCCTGTTTTGTCAAAGCATGTTTCAGCTTGGTGGGTCATTAGACCCCATTCTAGGCATACATTTTTGCAACAACAATGCTTACATTGTTTGCCTCTATTGTAAACTAACATGACTTGTAGAAGACAGCGCGCCAACGCGAACATTTACACAAAATAAATAATAGATGTTTAAATAAAAGATTTGCGACTGTGGAAATAATCGATAAATTACGGTTATGAAATGTTAAATAGATGTCAGGCACTAGTATATACATGGGATCAATATAAATAAAGTAAAAAGTTAAGTACGTAAAGCATCTGACTATATACGTAATCGAATCGATCAGTTTTTGTTGGAATTTTGAACCAATTCATGATTATTTTATGATTGTGATGTTATTGATAATTTTCACACTTGAAATATTTAGTAAGATATTAAAAAGTGATTACGATTTTGAATTAGAGAGAGAGACAGAGAGGATGCAGAATAAATCGATATACGATAGAGGAAGTGGTGTGAAAAAAAAGAAAATGTTATCTTTGATCTCAACGAAAGTTTAATGTACTTTACAACAACGGAAACCGGAAGCACACTATTGATTACACAGTTAGCAAAAAACATTTGAAAATATACAGGAAAACATACCTTCAGCTGCGGTATCAGTTTAACTTGGTCTTCCAAAAGCTTCGTCCTTTCCAAACTGATTGCCATTTGTTCCCGGATACTCTGCAAGGCCAGAGAGCTCAAGCCGCATGATTCTATGCTGACCGTGTCGAAATCTCGATTCGTGGCTTCTGGTAGAACGGTCATGCTTGAACCAGAAGCCGAAGACATCGACGAGTTCGACGGGACCCTCTTGATGGTTTCTGGACATAATAGAGTTCCGTCAAAACATCGCACCCACGCGGAGTAAAAATTTTCTGATAGCTTCGGATCGATGTAAACCATTTTATCTATGTAAATGATTAGAGTTCGAAGAGCGACGTAACAGAACAACACCACCGAAGCAAACACGCGGCACAGGTCTACCCGTTCCATTTCAATCAATATTTAACGTGACACTGTGGTTTGCGACATTGTTTTTAAATGCGAAATATGTCCTCTCGCTCATTGTAAATATACACAATAAAACTATTTAACTCAGGACGAAAGTTACAAAGTTAGCGAGGTATAACAAGCGCGCTCATGCGCAATGTATCTTTCGATTATCTTCTCAAAATCACGACGTGGAACGGCTAAGTCGAGTTTCTTCAACAGTTCACGACAACTTTGTTAAGATTACTTAGTGTAGCCTTACCGAAACGACTCCACCTATCGACTGTCAACAAGTAGAGAAATAGAGCATAGGTGGGCAATTAGGAACATGCGGGGGTCGTCGGCGGAAGACGTTTTCCCGCCCAGAACTAGGAATACACTCCGATTGTCCAATTCAGTCACGTACATTTTTCAATTAACGAACCGACGTTTCCGCTGTGAAATTTAACGGTACCGAATTATTCGAAAATTTCAATATTAACACTCGACAAACACAAATTCAATGCCACAGATGTGTGGAATGCTTGCAAAAGACGGTGCGATCAATATTTACGTTGTACTTCTAATCGCTAATTAATTTTCTATGGCAGCACTGCCAGGGAATTACACATTTACTACACTTACTTAACATTTATCGCAACTTTACCATTTAATGCCATTAACACTATTATTTTTATGTCGGTGGTTTTTAAGGTCGCGATTTTGTAACCAACCAATACTAGGTGCATCGATACTCTCAAAAAAAATACATGTACAACAAATATTATTAACTTCTACGTTTGCCGTTTTCTTCTATAAAACGCTTCTTTATTTAATTTCGTCTTTATGTAAACAGTCTTGGCAACTCACGTTCTTGTATTTTTTAAGTGAAAAGTTCGTTAGGCGCGCCACATACATTTTATTCCCGGGCAGTGAATTAGTTTCATGCGACACGGTAAAATCGTTCGCAGCACGACACGACAAGCTCAAATCAAGGGAGTCGAGTTTTTTAGCGGAGCGAGCGAAAAACAACTGTGCGTCACTTGTCAATTTTAAATTTTCATTGTACGTTGTGTTGTGACCTGCCTGACCTCAGTGCAGAGCTGCAGGAGTAACTGCATATATATATACAGGATATTTCGCGAGTGATAATAAGCCTGACGTAATTTAAAATGCAACCCACACTATATTTCCGAAAAAAGCTGGCTACTGTCATTAAAATGTCCGGCTTTTTTTGAAAATGTATTGTGGGTTGAATTTATTATTCCGTCAGGCTCATTATCACTCGTGAAATACCCTGTATAGTTTTATATAATATAAATGATAAAGACACGACAAATATTGTAAGTTTACAGATGAATGTAGGATTTAATACGTAATTCTCAATTATATGGCTTCAACAATAATTCACCTATTGGAAAAATTTGTGTAGCAAAATATGAAGAGGAAAATGGGCAAATTATCATAATACAGGGTATTGCTATGAAAACTTGTGTTGTGTTCAATATCATCGTCAAGAAAATAAAACTTAAACATCCAAACCTAACCTCATAAATTTTGCCAGAGTGTACCTCTAAAAGCGGACGTATTTTGCAGTTTCTATTGAAAAATACAGATTTTTGATGTTTATTTAAAAGCAGCATTGGATTTAAATAATATTAATAATTTTATGCCTTGCTCCTTATTCCTCCATCATAGAAGTTTTCACTTCTGTCGTGCGGTCTTAAGCACACACTCTTTTTTTTTGTTTAGATTTTTCAAACTTCGCTTTGGTAATTACATAAGTGACATGTTCTATCGCAGATTTTTAAAATCGCAATTTTAAGACAAAATACCATGATGTTCGTATCCATTTTCGCAAATAAAAGCAATTTTTAACAGAACCATCGAGGAAGTAGCAAAAACAACTAACATTTTTCCACCTTATTTTTCAGCAAAAATACAACACTGCCCTATAAATTCAATCAAATTTTCTGCAAAAGATTTTGCACTTTCAAAAACAAGGCGGTTTCATCTCCGGTCTCTCGTGAGGCGTTTTATATCCCCGCAATACTCAGTTATCGAGTGCAACGCAAAAAAGGTGCAAACAGTTTTCCTTTCACTTGCTTTTCATTCATAATATTCTTACACGTTTTTGCGGCTCTGTGTACTTAAAGTGTTTTTGTACTACTTCATTCATAGTAAGGAATTGTGACTGTTTTTAAAGCGTTTTTGCGGCTATTAATGTTTCGATTTATTAGAGCTTCCAGAAGCGTCTCGTTCGGGATGGAATTACATATTATAGTCTATTTTTTAATTAAAGAACCACGACCTGTTGATTTAGGTTTGCAAATATAACATTTTTCTAAATTTAGGGTATTTAATGATATCTATTGGCTATATCAGCCAACGTCTGTCATTTTTAATGTCCTTGAAAGTACGCAAACTCGCAGCTAAAATTTAAACGTGTTATTAAAATGCCTCGCAAAGTAAGACATTTATTAAACTCTCAAATTATTTGTTATTAGTTGTTATTAACTTTATTAACATGCTGCGCTACTAATATTTCTAATAACCTCAATTTTTATATGATGAGATTTTTCACCCTATGCTCTCTAGACTATATTATGATTTCATCTCAATTTCACCCTACTATCTAACTACTCGAGCAATTTAAATTTCCATGAAAATCTAGGTTATCTGTTCCAAGATAAAAATCTGTACAGATTTTTTGCCATTTTGTTGTTGTTTTTGCTACTTTCTCAATGGTTTTTGAGGGTTCCGTTAAAAGTTGCTTTTATTTGCGAAAACTCGTACTATTTCGCCATAAAAATACGATTTTAAAAATCTGCGCTAGAACATACCATTTATGTAACTACTCACGAGCCTCCGTTTTACACCTCGAACAATCGAGACTCTCTTTTCCAAAGAAAATCACTAACCTGAAACAGCAGTGACATCCGGCAAATTGTTAGACAATTTGTTTTTGGAACGTTGCAAAGTCCTTTCAAAATCAGAGACCGCATCGTCAAAAGCGTCTTGACTTATGGGGAAGTGTCCGCTGCTCGTCTCGATTATTTTCGTAGTTTCCTGTTCTTGAATAGGCTAAAAGAAAAAAACTTCAGAGCCTCTCTAGCACACAGACCACGTTACTAGATGTACATTTGTTTAATTTTTAATTAATTGTAATTTTCACGTGAGCGTGTACCTTATAGCTTTGTTCTAAAACGGCTATAACTGGTGGCGTAATTCCCAATAAAACTTCCATCGATTGTCGTTGACGTCGGCGATCTTTTCGTCTTTTGATGGATCCAGTCCTGTCGGCCTCTTGACTGACGGATTCGCAATATCGTACGAAATCCAAATCAATGTGGTAGCCATATGGGCAACACGAACACATATTCCCGTCCCAAATATACCCTAAAACAATAAATTCCTATTAATACAACAATTTCATTATCTGCGAAATTAACCACAAAAATAAAATCTTAAACACGTGTAATGTAAAATTTGTGTTTCTAAATTTAAATCGTCATTATCACGTTGAAAACGTGTTCCAGACCTTCGTCTGAGCAGACGACAAAACCCTTTGATATTAACACTTGCATTAATCACGTGAAATGGAGTCGTTTAAACGCTCATTCTAAATTTAAATATCATTATTTACCGTCGAATTTGAAAGGATATCACTTATAAATCTTCTAATTAGTTGTGAAGGAAGACGCCCCTTGACTGATCTTTAGAACCCTCCCCAAACTGTGACAGCAGTTTGAATAAATCAAAATGAGAAGAAATATTACTAGCACAATAATTTTAACACTTTGGTGGGTACTTGCTTATCTAATCACAGGTTCCCTCTATTAATTACATAAGATAATTACCGCATACTATTACTAGTTGTGTTGATTAAGAAGTTTATATTTTATGACTGTCATCTCTGAAGCAACCATAATACCAAATTTTAACCACGTGTGTTATTAAAAAATATAATCCACCAATATTTATTGGGGTGGCATTTGACAATAACGAGTTTCACGCACTGACGTCAACAGGTTTTATCAGAAAAAAACCAATATGTAGACTAAAAAGATAATAACGAGATTGAAAGCTGCAACACTAATCTACATATTCATTAATCGATACATTTATAAATACGTTATTTTTCGTGCAAATCTACTGAATTTGTTATTGGAACTTCGCCAACACAATTCGTAATGTATTTATAGCAAGCTGATTTGTATATTTTTTAATTTGTGGAGTTGTCTACATGTTCATTCGAAGGAAAAAAAAATGGTTTTGATATACAGGGTGCATCTAAAATACGCACACACACGCATTTTAGATACACCCTGTATATTGAAATATACAGGGTGTTCCCGAAATACGTGTGTTAATTTTAACCAGTGGAAGAACGCGTCAAATCATGGAACTCTATAACATTTTTACGAAAAAGCAATACAAATTGATTTAAAATTTGGAATAAATTAACCATAAAAATGTATACCCGCCTATGGGTAACGGCGAAAATTTTCTGTTGTGATAGAAACAGAGCTTTGTTAAAAAGTTCCATTGCTATAGAAAAAAAATAAATATGTAATCAAAATTTAGATTCTCATGGTTACAAAAAATAGAAACTAGTTAATCACACCCTGTATATTCAAATATACAGGGTGTTTCCGAAATACGTGTGTTAATTTTATCCAGTGGAAGAACGCGTCAAATCATGGAACTCTATAACATTTTTACGAAAAAGCAATACAAATTGATTTAAAATTTGGAATAAATTAACCATAAAAATGTATACCCGCCTATGGGTAACGGCGAAAATTTTCTGTTGTCATAGAAACAGAGCTTTGTTAAAAAGTTCCATTGCTATAGAAAAAAATAAATATGTAATCAAAATTTAGATTCTCATGGTTACAAAAAATAGAAACTAGTTAATCACACAAAACGACTCGTTTGGTAAAAATTGTGGGGCAAAAAATCTTGGAATACTTTTACGAATTTTATAAAATGTTATAGAGAAAAGTTTCATAAATTGGCGAGTTCTTTCACTGGTTAAAATTAACACACGTATTTCAGAAACACCCTGTATTATCTCTGCCCAACATTCATACTTTTCATATGAAGATTCTAAAATTCGATGTGGATTAATACTGCAGAATTTTGCATTAAGATAAGAACGTTATCTGATTCACATTAATTAATGCTTAATGCAAGGCATTAAGCTTTGGCATTAATACCAAAAAAAAATTATGATAACATACTTTCAAATAATTAATTGAGATGTTGCTTCTATTATTCTAGTATTAAAAAAGGGGACACGGCACCGAGGCCGGATTTATTTTTTACTTATTACGGTTTTTCTTATGAAGCACTATATAAATACATATTATCATTTCTTTTTCTATGTGCCAACGTTTTTTGCTTTCTTACCAAATATCTTTGAGATGTTGAATTCGTATCAAAAACCGAATGATTAATTGCAATATTTGACACGTTATTTACGCTCACGCTTCTCGGTATTTGATTGATGAAGGTAATAGTGGAAGACTTGGAGTAAAAGTGTATGTCACCCTGTGATTATCTCATGGTTGGTGTTGTAAAATTAGACGAAAGTCGTTGAACTTGATTTTATACAAACCTAAATTAGGAAGGTAAGAAAGATAATTATCGGGTAGATGGCAGGTGGGCGTTCCTCCGAAATAGAAATCAGGTTGTTTTATTAATTACAACAATGTTGTGGTACGGCCGATCGAAATTATCCGTACATGCGTGAAGATGTAGTTTTGTTAACCTCGTTTGAAGTAACTCTAATTTAGCTCATCCCCTGATTATTTATAGAGCGAATTGTTCACTCGTTTAAAATGGACGAACAGAAGTGGATTTAATTGATTCTTGTGACACAAAAATATAAACTCTGAATCCACGTGGGCGCATTAGAAAGTAATCTTCACACCTGCACACCCTTATTCAAATATTGACGGTAACAACAGACAAATCAGTTTACACAGAAGTAAGATGTGAAACTGCCTTATTATAAAACGCATGGCAGCTCTCAGATCAGACACAATAACGTTTAAAAATATATATATTGTAACTAAAACAATCAAGAGAAAGTTACTTTTAACTCGGATCATCAATTTCTACAAATTCATTTCGTCCAGAACAAAATGGTTGCTCTAGACTAAAATTAGATACTCACCATTGTCATTACTGGTTCTGAAGCCTTGAGAGTAAGACATCGTCAGTTATCTTCTAGAATTTGCACTACTAAAACAGATACATAAGAACGTTATCGACAAGTAATAATCAGATATCGAATTGTTATTATCTGACATTGAAAAAACACAGATAAAGTATTTTGAAAAAAAAAAGTGGCGCCAGTAAGCAAATTTACACAGAAACAAAAAAGTTTTTTTTATTCTCACATACATGTGTAAGTCATTTACCTACGCTATTTTTAAATCTAATGAATGAAGCTATTTAAGATGGCTTTTTTTACTATTTTCGTACTATAATTAAACTCTGTGTAGGATTAGACCACTTAAAGTACGTTTATTTCCATTTTTATTTGCACAGGAGTAGAGAGCTAGACGCAATTTATAAACACAATTGATGGGTTGTGTAAATTATACTCCAATCGATTGTTTCGAGTCGATTTTTCTCGCACATTCGAGATTCGTCAAGTTTGGAAAATGTCACCAATTTGGCAAACATCACAAGATGCGAACAAGAAATCGTTTATATTCTAGAATTGATCGCACAATGAAAAGTACAGTTAGACGTGTGCAGAATAGCAAAGGCATGGGTGGTTTTCACTTTGAATATTTACTGTAATTATTAGTTAGAGCAACAACGCTCTCTGAAATGTATGTTAGAATTTTATTTCAGACATTTGTCAGAAATGCGTTTTCTGCAATTAAACAAAACAAATTTGAATTTAAGAGTTGTCAAAAATGTCTCGTTTGCATACGAGTACGTGATCAATTCGGATGATCGAAAATCGTATTTAAATAAATCGATAGTCTGGAATGTGTTGTAAATCGTCTATTATGTTTGCACTGACCACAATTATTTCCCACCTTGAATACATACACTAACGACAATGTCAACACAAAAATGGGCCTCAGCAGATTCAAATTGGTATTGGAGGGAGATGGTGGGTTAGAAAATCACTTTAAACTGCACAAATAATTTAATAAATAGCCCACACTTTTTGAACATATACAGAAAATGAGACCAGTTCTTTACCGAATAACCAGATGTAACAAAATGTTATAAAAGGAGCGATTTTATTCCACTGTAAAATCTGGACATGTAGCTTTCTGGTTTTAAATTTTTTCTGGGTACTACAGAGACGATATTTGCAGAATCGAACTAAAAAGAGTATAGTTCATAAAGCGAAAATGGTCGATGCAACTCGAATTCTGCAATAAACTAGAAAATCTACGTCATAGTTGCATGGCACTGAAATACCAGGTGAAACAAATACAATCCTTCTTAGGATACTAATTATTTAAATGAATATTTACGTGTTTATATTTATAAACTTGTTGGTTCGTTTTAACAAATTTTTGATTACAAATCTGGTCACACGCGTAGTTCTTGTTATTTTTGGTAGTTAATTGTACATATTTTATATTATAGTGTACAAATTACCATACGGTGTGTGAGTGTCGGCAAATTTGATAAGAAATATTGCTATTATCCTCGAATGGCTTTAGTATGTACTTACGAGGTCTAAATATTTGTGTAAGATTTCTTTTCGGCATTCAACAGGTGCAGCATCACCGCGAAATAGCCATATGAGGCTTAATGACGGTAATTCAGCATTTATTACGGTGGGTAATGTATCCGTTTAATGCTATTCAATGTTTACAAAAATAATAAATAACAATGAAATGCTTGTAACAACAGTACCATCAACAAAAAGTATAAAAGTTTAGTTGTAAACCATTATCATCGCTAAAAATAGCGTTTTCCAAACAGGTATTCGTATAATAATTTATTCAAACAACAAATAATGTTACGAAATTGATATTAAGTGTTTAAAAAGTTTATACATCAACAGATGTGAACAATGTATGCAAGGAAATCAACAAAACGCCTACCAAATTCCAAAGAACTGAACTTTTCAAAAACAACACAAAAAACCGCGATTCAACAACCAACTTAACACGGCCGACTTTCACTCGAAAGATATAATAAAATCATCGTGCTTTTCAGTTGGTTTCATTTATAAATTCCACAATATCACATGTTTCACTTATTTCATTGAGGAAATGTCAACTAATCAACAAATTCGACACTTCTACTTAGAAAGATAACTTCACAATGACCAACGGATTCTGATCCCAGATTTTGAGAACGCGCATGCGTGCAGCATCTTGCAACAGGTGATTTTTATCTTGGGTTTATTTCTGTTTTGTCTAACCAAAACAAAATATGAAAAAAGTAAATAAACAACAATTTTAACATCAAAGACACCATCATTTATCAAAACAGCATTAAGCATTTTTTTAGTGTAACATTTATAATACCGCGTGAAATAATTTAACGAGTGGGAGGAATGATCTAATTGTAGGTATACCGCTTTACTTTTTTTACGATTAAGTATGTATGGGGTATTCAAATAAAAATATGACCAAGAATACTTTATTCTGTTTATTTCCTGTACGTTGTAGCTTATGAAACCTGTTACTGTCACTGTTTTAACCTACAATTTGTAATTACGTGTGTTCTCTTTTTATTGAAGATAGTTTTTTTTTCAATTAATGGATATCGAATATTACAAAATGGTTTTTTCGACCAAACACGAGTCTTTTATGACAAAAAATTATTTTAGCGAACCATTATAATGGTTTGTCACTCCGATAAATGTCATGATTATCGTGAACATGCGTTCGTAGTTGTAAATAAAAGCCAAGAAATTTTATACATTTTAAAATTGTTTATTAAATTTTAAAATTTTAGGTACATCTCAATATATAAACAACACTGATGTAATAAAAAAGTTTCTATTAAAATTTGCATCATTAACAATCACAACATCAATTCTGAGATGCTTTTAGTATCACATTGCCTTAATTTATCTCTAGGATTTGTAAAATACTGATTAAATAATACCAAATGAGCGTAACAATTTTACGTGCTTTCTTGCTCATGTGCAATACAATTTCTGTATCACATATTTCACTACAAGTATACACCTAGTGCCATCTTTTCGCAGAATACTGAACATCATCATAGGACCCCACGTTTTCTTATTCAAAACAGTCTTTGGTGGCGCAAGTGTTTTTCAATACCCTCTAATACCCAGTAGTGTTCAACTATTTCCAACGCTTCCCATTCAGCTTTAAACGGTTTGGGATCATTTGGCATTGTCACTGCTGCACTTGCCATTTGATCTTGAATTTGTCTACTTTGATCAGCAGCTAAAACATTTGATTTTTGTAATTATCTATCTTTATGTCTTCATCAGAAAAAATACAATTATCCTCTCCAAGTACCAATGTGTACATGCTTCTCAGACCAAACACATTTAAGAAATACCATGAGGCTGAAGAAACCCATGATGCATCCAGATGTGACAGTTCCATTCCTCTTTGTAGCATCAACTTGAATCTTAGAGTGAGTGGAAATGGAACTTTTGCTACAAAACTGTAAATTATCAGAGGTGTAAGGAAACCATTACCTATGTGTTACTTGTGATGAATCCAGAAAACATCCAGTTGATCCAACCTCCAATAACTATCATTGGCAAAACATTTGTCAAATTTCCTTTTAACATATCTGTCATCAAAGAAGGGTCAGTTATGATATTCTGACTAACTGGAGGCCTTCTTCTAGTTAAGTATCCATCTTCTTCTTTATTAAACGCTTGTCTTCTCATCAGAAATGAGTTTTTTGGTATAAATTTAGCATTTTCACGCAATATTCTTGCCCTTGTTAATATCTGTCTATAAAAAAAAATCCATTTAATTACTGCTCCCAGCAAAGATTACACCTACCTATCTCTCATTTGTGGCATTGCCACATTTTTTTCACTTGTTAATAAAATCGATATATAATGACGTAAAATTCCGACCAAAAACGTTATCACAACGATCGGTAAAAAAACCCAACTTCGGATTTGGGGATCCACAATCAAATCTGCAGTCATAGTGTTTCAGCAAAAAAAAACTACCACCTAAAATACTAATATTGATATTTAAAGTAAAATAAATAGATCCAGGACGTACCTTGTCATTTCACAGGGACTATTTACGCAGTTGTAACTACTGTTTCTGTCAGAATTATTAAATAATTCATAAAAATTAATAATTAATTTATATTGGTTAAGTGACGAATGATGGCGCCATCTAAACAATTGTAATGTTGGGTGCCTATGCTTCAGGGGTAAACATTGGAGATTAATCGAATAAAATAACAACTAAAAAAGATATCACAATAATTAATTTCTAAATTAAGGAACAGATTTTTTAATGCTTGTTATTAAAATTAGAATAGTTGGTCGGGTTAGCGATTCAGTTATTTTGATATTTTTAAAAATTCTCTGGTATTAAATAAGAGTACTACACAAATTTTGATTCACTGTTTTCAAATGGTCGTTTGGAACAAGAACTTTTGTTATCATCAAGATAAAAAGCAAACTAAAAAACAGAAAATTTTGTTTTACCATAACACTTACGTGCAGTTGATACCAGAGAATTGAAGAATTGATATTTAAATTTCTGCATGTAAAGGATACAGAAATTGTTGAATAAATGATAAATGTTATTATTAGATACGGAGGACATTTCACACATCTACTTCTAGTTTATCGTCGACACGGTAAACACGTTGTAAAATGATAAATTAAATTGATCAAGAAGGAAATAATAAGCTGTCAGAATTTCAGTGATGGTCTTTGATACGTGTACCTGATTAAATAGAAATTTAGTTCAGCAACATGTCCCAAAGCAAATAACAGTACTTAAACTTGTTAATTATTTTGAGGCAGTAAACACTAATTGATTAGTAATTAAAAGAATAAATGAAGCATAAACAACGTAGGTATTTCATGGCTCCTCAACTGCGTCGAATTTCACCTTCATGCATATTTTTATTTAATATGTTTTTAATGAAAGTAATTAATAAACAAAGTTACAGTTGCGTTAAAAATGTCTATACGTACCAATCTCAGTCCGAACTGCATTTTTTGTGTGTATCAATAATTTATGCAAAAATATTTGGAGAATTACGTAAGCTAATTAGGAATTAATAAAATCTTCTGAGCGCACCATATAATCATAAATAATTTTGAAGGTCAAGGATTTGCTTCTTAATTTCACTTTTTCGGCGAAAATACGCGTACATGATGACGGCGTTAGCACTGTTACCAGCAGACTAAATTCATTCATAGTACTACACCTATAAGTAATACGATTTGAACTTGATGAACTGGTTGGGGCTTTTTAACCGGTAAATCGCTAAATATTTACTCACTCAATAAAATCACTAGTTTTTCCGGTTGTTAAATGACTTGTTACACTTGACAGATGTCTAGTTTAGGGTCACGTCTCCCTCCGCGAAAACACTGCCGCTGATATATTTTATAAATACGAAACGTCGCCTCCGACGCTAAATTGTTTTCGTATCCATAATAAATAACCGCGGCGCATTTCTCGGAATTGTTTGTTCCTAAAATGGTCGAGTCTCGATTAATTTGATTTTTTTTTAATAATCGATGGGTGCTGTGCTGCGTGAACACGGCTTTAAGACCAAGATTCTTGAAAAAGAAATTCGAGTAATTGGCGTCCATAATTACATTAAAAGAATCCACAACTGCAATAAGAAAGAATGGTTGCAAAAAGCGCGCAACATATACCCATTTTTGTTCAGTATGTACGCAATAAAATTTCATGATGGAATTCTTTGTAGTTATCCATCCAACTAAGTATAGCTGTTACAGTTGAGAACCGACTATATGTTGTAAGAATGTGTATATAGAGAGACTAGATCAAGTGGTGATAACTCGGGTCAGTCGAGGGTCACTTCGACACTTCTAGATTATAATCGGTCGAATTTCACTGGTGCACTAATTTACGGAGAGCTTATTCCGTTCTTTACCAACTTGACCTTACCAACCGAACACAAACGGCCAATTTTATTCCTCGAATTTGTTGCATTAACGGGGTTAATTGCCGTAATGGACAAATTAACAACACTGTTCACACGGATTTAAAAAATGTCAACTTCAATGCGCATATGATGTTTGGTAATTATTTACTTTCTAGTGGGTAATGGCAAGGATAGTTTATTTATGGAATGTCTTTTCGTATTTTATGCACGTTTTTGATTACCTAAATGGCATTCATATTCACTGCAATGGCAAAATACGTGGAAACATTATTTCTATCACTCCCACATTCTGAATAACAGTAATTGATATTGCTGCAGCAGGGCAAACATTTTCATTTCGCAAATTAATTTTGTCGCTTCCTTATCCAACGTCACTTAATCGATGCGGTAATTAATGCACCGATGCAGACCGGAGGAAATCGATATTGGTCAAAAATCAACGGATGCTAGTTTTAGTTTCTTCTTTGCTTAGGTACTTGCGATGTGTCGCGACTAAAAATAAGTGAAAATGACAGAGATGGGCGGACTGTAAACAGTCATACCCACATGCTTTTCAAGTGAAGCTTCAACCAATCATTACAGAACTTGTATAATAATTGTGACTTCTCAAAAACTGATTTGTCTAGCCGCTGCATCGTCAAATTAATTTATTCCAAAGACATTTTCTCTCCGTGTAGATATCTCTGTCAACCGTCAACAATAAATAACAACTACGCACACTACTAGCACCCGACAAAAATTACCACTCATACCAACCGCAACATATAAAATCATAAAAATAACCATTGAACAATTAATTTACAGTTCGACGACATTTTAGTAGAAACAGCATTAAGTATATTACTTACACGGACTTGTTAAAGATGTTATTTATTGTGTACTCTCGATGATTCATGAGACGGAGATCGTTTAATTAACTTCGATTTTTCTTCTCTTAAATTTATATTAACTTATTTACTATGCGCACTATAATTAACCAGTGTTACGTGTTGTTAACATTAGTTATACAATTAATTAGTTAATTTCGATGACAGATTGTACAAACGAGTGCATCTTTTGAATCAGAAATGAATCTGTAATTGTGTTTATTTAGGTTTCCTGTCAGATACAATTCGAATCAAAACTATTTCTTCGAATGACTGGTTATACATAGAAAAAGTGAACGGGAGCATTACACGACCTCTGTAATACCCATAGAAAAAAGCATCAACCACCTTTTGTTGAATCAACAAGGGTTGCGTCTTCTAGGGAGGTCGATTATCATCACACCTTTTGATACTGTTATTTTTTTTACAACAATTGATTTATAGAGATACCGGAGGATTTTCTAGAGGGTGAATATTAACTCTTCTACCTCTTCGGATTTCAAGCCGCATTTTTCTTAGGGTTGCCTTCTTTCCGTTAATGAATAAAAATTATTTCCTTTGTATCTACATTTCACATAAAATATTCGCATGCTTTTTACTTTTAAAAATACATATACAGGGTGAGTCGAGAGGAACGGCCGATACTCTATGACTGTATTTACACGTGAAAATAATGTTTAAAAAACTCATATGTTCTTATACGATTTTCATTTGTTATCAAGTTATAGCGTAATTAAAAATTTTATCTAGCGTTGTAATTGTATTCAAATTTTCGCTTGTTTTCACATTTTGTAATCAGAGTATGCCATGTTTGAGGCTAAAAAACATTTGGCTGGTTGAAAAATGAAGTGTACAATGAAGGACAAGTGAACACTCGGGAAGCACTAATTGGACGTATTAAAAATACTGCAGCCAAGAAAGGTATGAAGTAATTAGGAGAGCAACAAGCGCCCGAAAAAATGTTTAGAGGTCAACGGCGGTATTTTTGAACATTTAATAAAAGAACGCGCTTATTAAGACAATGTTAATGTTTGCAATTTTGTTATTACGCTGTAACTTGAAAACAAATGAAAATCGGATAAGAACATATGAGTTTTTTTAACACTATTTTCACGTGTAAATACAGCCATGGAGTTTCGGCCGTTCCTCCCGGTTCACCCTGTATAATTTACAAACTAATATATTTTTGCTTCTGTTGTCTCCGAACTGCAAAACGATAAACACAAAATTTTGCAGAATCTTCTTTCAGTACTTCACTTCTTAGTGTCATTTTTAGATTTTTTTCTCCGTGTGATTCTTTCACGAGATTTAAAAATATCACAATTACGACATTTTAAGTTGTGACAATTATTGTTTTAATAAATGAAGAGAAGATTGAACGTTGATGTCAGTTTTGTCGGCAGTGACCTCAACTTGTCAATCGTCCGTGGCAGGTAGGTCGTAAGACTTCGTTACAACCCCAAAGTTGGACTGTTTCTGTTCCTGACGTTGAATATAGGTGTGCGATGAGCGTGTCACAATGATAAAAATCGTGAAAACGTGACGGCGAAGAAGTGCCCTTAGCAGCCGTATGCAAATGAGGGTATCACCGGTCGCGAAACCGGTCAGTAATATAAAAACAGGAGCATCTTCAATACCCTTTAAAAATTCACTTGACCATTCCTCAACTCTTTCGCTGGTTATACGAAACGAAACTACCCCATTTATCAGTGCCGGACAAAGGACACTCGTGGGAACCCCTTAAAGTGACCCTTGCATTAGCGAAGTTGACCCATGAACCTGGATTGTCTACCCTTAACGGACTGACCAAAACTGGACATACGAGTTTTACTAGTGACACATGTTGCACACTTTCGTGAGAACTGCGGATGTCCGGTGAGGAATCCAAGACCCGTTGGACGATATGATGACCATCAGATTTATTTTTCTACCCCGTTCGGGGATTCGACCGTTTTCCCGTCGTGGGACCTCCAACGGATTCGCCGGTTTTGCCCTTCTGTCACTTGTCAAACTGTCTCCCTCTTCGCAAGTGCACGACACGTGGAACTGCTTCTTCTTTTCTTTTCGCCAGGTATTGACATCAATCAATACCTAAATTTAAAAAAAAAACAATACAAGTACTTTTCGTGCAATTGAAAATTGTCTAGTGTAACGACTCGAGGTGTATTTATTGAGGGCCATCTGCAATAAAATCCTAATGACCGACCGATATCACTTCTTGCCCTGCAACAAAACGCTTCGGCTGACAATACGATTTATTGTTTTTAAAATGTATTCGTTGGAGGAATTGTTCTTTCGATATTATAGATCTTTCAAGCACATTTCTTCGCCGTTGCGATTCGACCCGAAATCACGAATATCTGTGCGTTCCTGGCCGTCGTTACAAAAAAAATATATACTTATATGTTGGAGCAGTCTACGGTTCATATTTTTCCCAACTTAAAAAAAAGTCAAAAATGGGGTTCGAGAGGAATCAGGCTAACCACCGCGAGTTTGTCATATTAATCTAAATGTAGATCATGACCATGTCATCACTGAGAATTTTGCGAGGAGGGTAATGTTGTCGCTTAAGAAATTACTAAAGATCACACCACTGGAATTTGGTCGACAAACTCACCAACTCGTCCGAAGAGGAGCGCCTGACCCTCTACACTAATTATTTGTTAAAAATTGTATTTATAGAAATCGTTGGACGCCAATTAGTCGTGAGATGTAAAAATAAACAATCATAAATCGACGTAAGATGTCAATTTGACATTTCTAATAACCCCACTTTTAACAATTTATTTTTACTCACATTTGTGGTTTCAAAATCGATCGAACACGACAATATGACGTGTTTACTTCTCAATTCATTTCGAAAACATTTCTAAAAAATTTGAAGGGAAGACCGACGGAAGTCAGGTTAATTTTTGCAAATTTGCGCGTTAAATGACGTCAAAGCGTCCAAGAAGTGGCCAACTTACGAGAACTAATTCACCAACCCGCCCGGACACGTGTGGGCTCTCGATTCTCCAAAACTATTAATTTATAATGTATTCAGAAAACTCCCGTGACATTTACAACGCCATACGAATATTTTTGAGTGTACTTAATACCTACAAAATGCCTACTATTGAATCTGACTGTACTTGCGTCAAACAACAGTCAAATCAAACATCAAGTGTTTTTGAGGTTAGGTTATTTTTGTTTTGCAGCATTCCCAGCACAGACGGCGCAACATACTCTTAGATTCTAAAGCTAGTGTGACACGATACTAAATTTCATAGAAAATTCTGTAAAAACGACAAAGACAGACTATGATCCTGATCGTTCATTGGTCCTGATCGAGGGTCTCTCTAACAAATTTTCTACAAAATTTAGTATCGTGTCAAACTAGCTTAAGAGTATGTTGCGCCGTCCGTGCTACTGTTGCTAAAGCGAAAGTAAAATTTTGGCTTCTAAAAACATTTAAATTTCCAATTATGTGCAAAATCACTTTTGGGATTCTTTTGATTTATTTGCTTTCGGTAGAATTTTCAAGAAATGTTAAAAAAAGGTTGCCACGTTAAATTAACATTATCACTGTATCCTTGACCATGAACTTTACTTAATAATTGCTTATCGCCCAATCTCTAGCCTCACAAACCTTAATGTTAGTAATTAATTAACGGTAATGACAGACTTTATCGGACTTTTAAATAAGTTTCCTTTATAAGGCATAAAAAGGTATTGCAGTTAATTCTTCTAATAACGGCCTTATAACATAAATTCGAATTTAAAAAAAGTCTTTGAATATTAAAGAACCTTTCCGAATTTATAGAGAATTAACGTCGTCTGTAAATCTATTCCTTAGAAAAGTTATTATATTAATAAATATCGTCCAGTTGATACCTCAATTCAAAATTTAATGAATTCGAATTTTAATTTTAATTTATGGCAGGTGTAACCGTTTTTATATTTTTAATACCGTAGGTACATTGTTAGCGAGGAATATATATCATTGATTGTAAAACAATAAATAAGTCTGCATTGTTACTAGACAATTTATTGGATGGAATGAATCACAGCCATAAACAATTGAAAAATATCACGCCATCTTACGGACGCCCTTGTAGATGCGTAATTATCATAATCTTGGCTATTTTCACGCATCACCGCCTAATTAAACTTCAAAAAATACACAAGGGATAAATTCTTGTACTTAATGATGACGCCACGTAATGGCGCAAGTGGGCGTTTCACCTTTAACAAATTCATTTGAATCACAAGTGTGAATAAAATTTAATTATCCATACGCCATCTACGTCGATGTATAATGATAATTAAAGATCAGCGATGGTGCTGTCTCGTGAGCATAAATTTCCAGATAGTACCGTACATTTGTAACATTTGCGGCACATTTTCTCTATTTTATGACTTATTCGATGAGGTAAATGTCTATAATTTGTTGAAATGGACCTTCTTTACAATGTATAGTATTTCAGTTGAGTTCTTCTGCTTGTTTAACCTGGCCTACCATAAAATGCAACGTTGTAGTTATTCAAAAATGCATCAATTTCTTAACATCTACCTAAAAATCAGGACCGCGTAAGTTACTTCAGAAACACATTTCAACAGCACAGGTGGCTGCGATAAGTATACCCTCTAGCAAAAAATGTATTTACTTTGACGACCTAAACCATTGAAAATTGTTTTTTCATGATGATTTAATTAGGTAAAACTCTTCGAGCTGAAGGTTGCTTTTCATTTAATTTTAATTTTTAATAAGTCTTTAATTATATTGTTGGTCTTGCGTTTAATAAACCCATGACGTGTACCTTGTGATTAAATTCTTCGATCTGAGTAGTCGATGTATTTAGTGCTTAGTTGATGGTAAAAACATTTTCCTCTGTGATGATAACAATTTAAATACGCTGTCAGTTTTACATGTTTAGATCAATACCTCCATTAATTTGAAAGTAATTCGAGAAATTTATTGTAAATGTCAACACCTTCCAAGAACTCCAAACACTGTATTAGATCACTGAAATAAAATATATATTTTTTTATTGGCAGTGGCATAGGTGGGTCGAATTTATGACATTATGAATTTGTCGAAATAATTTGGGTGCTCTTTTATTAAAGATGAAGATTACAGATTTATTTTTCTCGAATGTGCATAAATCTCAAATTTTCACAAAATTATGCTGTTGAACCCACACGAAATTTGTGAAGAACCTCTCAGTTTGTGTTAATATTTAAATTAAATTATCACATTACCTGGATCTCTAAAATACAACAAAGCAAATGTCACGTGACAATCATTTGTCAGTGTACGTATCCCGCAGAAAATTTCGTGTTCCTCAAGTTATTCTAATCGAATTGTTTTGGTCTAACCGTTATGAAAAAAGTTATTTTGTTAGCAAGTAGGGCACAAACACTTGCACAAGATTTTTATTCCAGTTACACAACCATCCACTGCACATTTTGACGTCAAACGTGTCGGTTCTAGTTTTACCGAAACTGGTTTTCACTCCTGTATATAAAACTCCCGTTTCCTTGAACAAAACCGGAAATAACCTATGCCTAAGATTTTATGTGGTACAGGTACATTAAAAGTGTGTCACTCTGTATATTTATGTGAACTGCACAAAACTAGACGAAAGAGTTAGCGGTGTTTTATTATTTTACATAACCTAATAATTATGACAACTGAAACTTAGTGATTTTTGAAAACATTGGCACGATTGGACTAGATATGTCATCTTTTGCGTGGACGCGTGGGAGGAGTGAGATATAAAAAATATTAAATCTCACTACTAATTATAAGACGGGGATAACTATATAAACAATTTTTAAATATTGTCAGGTGTAGAGGGTCAGGCGCCTATCTAGTGATAGGTTTGTGAGTTTGTCGTTCAAAATTAGCAGACGCTAATCTGCAATTTGGCCATCCACTAAATCCCTGCCCCAAAATTCCCAGTAAATGACTGATCATATTAGGACCCCGACAAACTCACGGTGGTTAGTCTGATTCCTCTCGAACCCCATTTTGCACTTTTTTCAAATTGCAAAATTTAATTATAACAATTTGATTAAAATAAAAAAGTGAATTACATATTTTGTTATTCGGATATTGTTGTGACATTATATGACGTATAAATGTTAAAGTTTGAGCAAATATATGCGTATTCACTACTGACACTCCTGTTTTAAATAGCAACAGTAGGCGGTTGTGGCAATACTTTTTTGTTTTAATTTATTTGTATTAGATTTTGATTATTTAGTTTGTTCAAAAAAATACTGAAGTATGAAGAGTGAAGTAGCAGTATTGAAAATCTTTAAACTGAAAGACATTTAATTTTTTCTCAGATTCAGATAATGCATTTAAAAAATTTCTAAAAATGTAATTTTAGTTTAACCTAAATTTATCAAGATGCATTTATGAAATTATTTATATTTATTATTAATACTATTGTGTCAACCAAATTATTATTACTGTCGGAACGTTATAACAGGTGACTATTAAAATTTTCACTTAGGGCTGGCTATGGATCATTCTTTGTTTTCCGTTGCACCTTACACACTGACAAGCTTGACATTTCAATAAATATTTTTTCTCTTAATTTGGCGTTTCATTTTATGCTGATGCCGCGCAAAATTTATAGGTTATGTTTCAATTGTACAGACTGACATTGACATTTGTCGTTCGTTCTTGCGTGTGTCTAAAGTAACAGAAAAAATAAAAACTCGTTCAAAGCCAACTCCAAGTGAAAATTTTAATAGTCGTTAGATGTGAATTGGGGACTTGTCGTTAGGTTGGCATTACCAGCGAAAGTAACTACGCGGGCCAATAGGGTTACTGGAATTTATGACAAATCTCACTAATGTACAGCCCAATCATAAGTTTTAAGCGACCTTGAGTTTGACAATTCACATTACTTTACTGTCATTTTATTTAAACCTAAATTTATCAAGATTGGTAGTACTGATTAAATGTCAATTGACTTGACATATGTAATATGACGATATAATAAAGAGATAATTAATTTATGAAATTGTTTATTTGTAAAAGAATGTTAATATCTACAATTTTGTCAACCAAATTATTACTGTCATTTTACTTAAATCTAAGTTTTACAAAGTTGGTACTCAATGACATATGCAGTCTAACGAATTCCAATAAAAATGGAATTAATATATGAAATTTCACTTTGTTCTTTAATTTAATTTAATAAGTAAAAATATTTATTTTCGTTTGTTACCGCCGGGTAACATTTGTCAATTCGATTCAAGACTGTAATGTAATATACTGTATTCAGGAAACTCCCCACATGTCAAAGTGACATTTGGTTGACTAACACAAAAATCACTGATTAGCTGACAGTAATTTAAATGTTTGATATTGGTAACAATTTCAACTGAAGTTTTAAAACTTTTCAATTGTTAATACTTATCCCTAATTGTCACTTTGGCATTTACATCTTTTTCAAAATTTAAAAATTGTGATTTATGGAGAATAAACGATAACCTAACCTCAAAAACGCTTGATGTTTTGACTGTTGTTTGACGCAAGTACAGTCAGATTCAATAGTAGGCATTTTGTAGGTATTAAGTACACTCAAAAATATTCGTATGGCGTTGTAAATGTCGGGAGTTTTCTGAATACATTATAAATTAATAGTTTTGGAGAATCGAGAGCCCACACGTGTCCGGGCGGGTTGGTGAATTAGTTCTCGTAAGTTGGCCACTTCTTGGACGCTTTGACGTCATTTAACGCGCAAATTTGCAAAATTAACCTGACTTCCGTCGGTCTTCTCCTCAATTTTTTTAGAATTGTTTTGGAAATGAATTGAGAAGTAAACACGTCGTATTGTCGTGTTCGATTGATTTTGAAACCACAGATGTGAGTACAAAATTATTTGTTAAAAGTGGGGTTATTAGAAATGTCAAATTGACATCTCACGCCGATTTATAATTGTTTATTTTTACATCTCACGACTAATTGGCGTCCAACGATTTCTATAAATACAATTTTTAACAAATAACTAGTGTAGAGGGTCAGGCGCTCCTCTTCGGACGAGTTGGTGAGTTTGTCGACCAAATTCCAGTGGTTTATATCTTAGAAATTTTCTGAAGTGACAACATGCTCGTCCTCGCAAAATTCTCAGTAATGACATGGTCATGATCAATCCACATTTCGATCAATATGACAAACTCGCAGTGGTTAGCCTGATTCCTCTCGAACCCCATTTTTGACTTTTTTTTCAAGTTGGGAAAAATATGAACCGTAGACTGCTCCAACATATGATATTATTTTTTTTTTGTAACGACGGCCAGGAACGCAACAGATATTCGTGATTTATGGTCGAATCGCAACAGCGAAGAAATGTGCTTGAAAGATCGTTAAGATCTGCCGATCGGTCTATGTTACATATCGAAAGAACAATTCCAACGAATACATTTTAATCGCACATACACATTACTTACAATCAGTCATAAAACAATAAATCGTATTGTCAGCCGAAGCGTATCCATTTGAAATATCTTTAGCGGAAATAGACCATGGTAAAAAAGACAGTGGACATACGATGGCTGCTTCTATCCATATAAGCACCCAACGATACCGGCATACAAATGGGCCGTAATGAGCTCAGATATAAGTAAAAAGTAGGCGGGAACATGCCTGAACTCCACAACAGCCACTTTGGCAACATCGCTACTTTTTGGCATTCCATTTTGCAATTTGATCGGATTCAGATTCTTATCTGAATATTTTCAATCGCCCCTTCTAGGTAATTAACGAAGTATGACAACAGATTTATAAGCACGATCCTCTTACTAACAAACTCACTCTCATCTTTAGTGGGAAATATTAATTTCTTAATAAAACACTTGTACGTTTTATTTTATATTTTCGCAATTTTATCTCATTCAAATCACACCAGTACGTCTTGTCACTTGTTTAAACAGCGGAATTCGAAAACTATGTCGTATTTGTCCGATAATAACATTGTCGACAAACTGCATTAAAAAATAATTATAACAACAATGTAACGAGCGTCCAAAAAGTTGTGACCAAAAAAATTGTGGTTTGATATTTTCTTCATTTGGAAACGTTAACCTCGCTTTGATGATAATTTTATTGTAAACTCTGCCAAATAAATAATGACGTTTGACGCCTACGGTTTGACAGTTGGTGGAGCTACGCCGTACGTTATCCCAAAGCGAACACAAAACTTTTTGAACGCTCTTTATTTAACACACTACAGCAACAGCTGATGTTCATAAATTAATGAAACGGGAACTAGTAAGAATTTCTGAAAATAGTAGCCAAGCCTAGAATGCGCACATCTAGAAAATTATCACGATACAAATTTTCATACAATGTCCATTTCTAACAAGTTATTTTGTAATTACATATACAGGGTGATTCATATAGTTTTATAAATATTTTAACCAGTGGCAGATTCCGGTCTCAAAAGGCTCTTGACAATAAAATTTTGAGTGATACATCAAAAATTAGCAAAAATTACCATATCGGTTTTTTCACTATTAGTAAATCCCATTCTTTGCTAAATTATTCCACTTTACGTCCAATGTTTAACAAATGTCACGAATGTCATAATAGAAGCAAACAATTGTTGCTCTAGAGAAAATATTGGTATTATAAAGTTCGCTTTAGTTTCATTTTGACAACAATGCCTGACTGTTTGTTTCAACGTAAAATATTTTCATTTATCTGCAGTTCTTAAAAGGTGGTAGTACACTCTTCAACGTGCTTTATCTTCAACAGTTTTAACCTTAGAACCTAGACATTTTTGTAAGAGTGTCTAGGGGTTGGAATTTACCACCGGTTAAAGTTTGTATGATATTATATGAATCACCCTGTATGTTACCCCTCCACCACCCGACGGCACGGCAATTTTGCCGGAGTACATACACTATTACGGATATTACTATCAAGTAATAGAGCAGTGCTCATCAACATAATTTTTGACTTTGTTGTGTTTTATTATGTTCTGTGTCAATGTTAAGGAACTTCCTCACGATATGACACGAGTATAATAATATACCTTTTTGAATTTCAACTACCAATGTGTTACCTAAATCCAGAATTTTTAAAAAGAGATTGCGGTACTATTCCCATTGCTGAAATTATAAGTGGGAAAATCGAAATTTTTTCTAAACGCCAAAGATTTCTCATAGCAACGGAGAGTTCTAAATATTTATTAATTTTTGTGTTATATGTCTGTGTTATATTATGTGAATTTGGAACAGCTATATCTAAAAGATATGCTTGCTTTTGTTGTTTATTTAAAATAATAATGTCTGGTCTGTTAAGCTTAATATGAATGTCAGGTAAAACTGTTCGATCAAAATATAATTTGTAATTGTCGTTTTCCAAACAACTTTCTGGTGTATAACTATAATGTGGTTGTGTATTCTTTAATAAATTGAATTTACAGCTAAATTCATGTGTATAATTTTAGCGAATATATCATGACGTTTCTTATATTCGCTTTGAGCCAAAACGGTGCAAGAAGAAATAATGTGTTCATTTGTTTCCCCTTCAGTTCCCTGTATGTTACTGTTGTTTCTATTCTTTTCATTGTTACCTTTATTGTCAGAAAGAAGTTTTTAGTGTGGGCAAGTCACATGTATTGGAAACTTTTAAAATTTAAGCAGAAAATTGCAAGGAGAGAACAGTGTCTGGCAACAAAATTTCCATAGTTAGAAACAAAACCAATCAATAACAAATTTTCTGTTAATTATTTTTTTATGGTTAAAGTGGATGGCATTGTAATATATTTCGTAAGTACGGAAACTGGTAGCAATTTAGTTGGTGGTATCATGAAAATAATTTTATCACAATAACTTTTTATATTACAAGGTGTTTATGCAAAGTAGAATAATGTTTGACATTTGTCGATGTTTAATATTTTAAGTGTTATTTTGCAAGTGGAACTAGCAGAGGTACTTTGTTGGGTCGTAATAACAGTAAAACAGAAACGTTACGTACATATATATGTTAAAACCATATTTATTAGGTACAATATTTTAAGTGAGCGACATGTTGTGTAAAAAACTAATAAATTATTTGAAGCTGTGTCGCTCGGAGCATTAGTGAATTGAAAATCCGGAACAGGAGGCTTTGTATACTACATATAATTTATATGATATATGTGATTAACACACCAAGTTAGGAATAACTCTAAATGATACTTTTAATAGTGTACAGCAACTTTTATACAGGGCTATCACTAAATCAATGAAGTCGTTGTAAAAATGATTAATTTATGTACTGGTAGCATAAGATATATTAATGAACAGTCTGAAATCGTGAGAAATATAAATACGCACGCACACACGCATCCCTCGATAAATTCTACAAGTGGGCGTTATTACCTATTAAACTGATAGATTACCTTTGTAACGTAAGTGTGCCCTCACAACACAACCACCGCAACCCCTGGAATTAGCATGACGTTTGACATTTCGTTATAACTCAGCTCCGTAAATAATTATTTTAATATTATGTTCATGTTACGAGAGTGTAAATAACGATGTACAGTTTACACTATGTAACATATACATCCGGCCATAAAGTAATAACCAATCAAAATCAGTATGAGGCAACTTCTGTACGTTCGTTATTAATTGCGTTGAATTATTATAAGTAGCTTAGCTCCATTGAAACATTAAGACTTGCACAGGGAAATAACAAGTTTTGTTTCATATGCCAATATATTCGCTCTGCCATTATATCCACTTGATATCTGTGTAATTTAAATTTATGATCGCATTTGCATTAAATTATTCAAAAGCGGCACTGCCACAAAGAAACATGGCCGAAACAGCAGAAGCGCAAATCCTTCGTCGAAAACGCAAAATTCAAAACCATAAATACCGACAGATATTTTTCGAATCCGTTCTGGCAGTTCAGTCGGTTCGCGACGAAATCAATATTTTTCGTGATCATTTTTAGGCGATCGTTAAAATCGTTCGAAATTATTTATGGCAGCTGTCGGAGGAAATTCCGTAAGACAGCACAGGTACGCATACGTGCAGTAAATTGTCATCGGATCCCATCACCTAACCTAAAATCCTGATAATCTCGACATTGTTATAACGAAAAGAAAATATTAATCTTTGTCTTGTGTCAAAATGAGACTACTAATCATGTCAGTTTTAATGATCAAAGACAAAATCGCTTCCAACTGCACCGGCCATCATTTTTAATTCTATTAACAGAGAACACATTACTCTTGTAATCAATGTATTTACAATCAATTTTGAACAACATCTCGGAGACATAAAATAATGTAGTTGGAACGGAACTGATATTGCTGTAATATCTATATCATATTTATTGCATCTGAAAACGTTATATATCATTGCCAATATTGATATATGTATCGAAAGATACAGGAATGTGCAATAGTTTAATCACGCCACAACCATAATTAAATGATCTCGAAACATTTAAATTTAAATTGATTGCCTTCATATTTTGTTCAAATTTATAATACCTCTTTGGATTTATTGTTTTTTAGTCGAGACTGTTCAACATTTTTGTCTGCAGGTTTCTAATCTCTCTAATAGCTTCGTTAGCATGTCTTTACCATGTAATAACTCCGAATTTATACCAAGACAATGGTAAGAAATTATAAACCGAAGCATTATAAAACAAACTTTCATGTTATAGTTTCTAATACCACAAAATATATTACAATGAACATATGGTAAACAAGACCGATTTACATTCATGTGTTGCGTGTTTAAACTGCATGACATTTTCTTGCAACTCTTCTATTTATTTCGTTTCAGCTCACTTTCCGTGCTTATCTGTTCGTTTGTGGAAATAAGTCAATCGACAACAACATTTAGTTACCACCAAAACGAAGTCATTTATTTTATCACGTATTGTGATACGTACAAAATGTATCTGTCTAGTTTTATTCAGAAAATTTTTACATCCAAAGAAGCCTCATAAGTACAAGTTACTTTTAAAAGCTCCTTGCTACTTTTTTTTTGTAACCGGACTTGAAACACTTCAAATCCTAGGAGTTGAAATGTCCACAGG
Source organism: Tenebrio molitor (assembly GCF_963966145.1). Taxonomy (NCBI): domain Eukaryota; kingdom Metazoa; phylum Arthropoda; class Insecta; order Coleoptera; family Tenebrionidae; genus Tenebrio; species Tenebrio molitor. The sequence goes on from NC_091055.1 coordinate 1,165,883, forward strand.
CGGCTCAATAAAAAGAGCCTCTAAAGAAACGAAATAAGGAAATTATTATTACCCAATATTTAACCGGTGCCACTGTGATGTAACACGAGTCGCCCATGTGCAGGGATGACAGATGTCAAAATCAAAAATAGCAAGATAGCCGTTCAACGTTAAAAAGTAAACTCTAGACTTTAGTAGACTTTACTAATAGGTATTATTGAACCTTCAAGAACTAATAACATTGCAACAAGAGAATTAGGAATTACTGGTGCCTTAAAATTTGAAAATCGTAAGTTTGAAAATTGTCATTTTACTGTAACTGCAGCAAAAGAAAATAAATGATGTTCGATTTTTCTTTTTAAGACAAAATAGTAAGTACATATACAGGGTGTCTTAAAATTATCGTATTCCGAGTTCGGGGCTTAGTAGGGGACATCCTGTTGACCAAGTAAAAATGTTTAAAAAAAAATTGCTGTCACTTTGAAAAAAATATCAAAGTTGCCAATATTTGTCCAAAAGTACCTGATTAATATTCTAGCTATGTTGTACTTCCCTTCTGAACAAAAATTGGAAAAATAAAACTTTTATTTTTTCGACATAAAGCTGCTTTTTCAAGAAATGTCTTTTCATTTATATTTTAATATGTATTTTACATAATCATCCTCACCATATTTCAAAATGAATGTCAACCATTTATATTTTTTATTTGAAGAAAACATGATGAAAAGTTTGAACCTTCAGACCCATATATCTTTGTAAAGACCCCCCCACCTATATTTTTTATTTTATTTTTTCGAGATTCCTGAGATTTTTCCCTACAAGACCCCCGACTTGGAATACGTTAATTTTGCGACACTCTGTATATCATTCACAGTAGAAGGTCTTTTTGTGCTTCGCCCAGTTGGCAACCTCGACTTCGTCTCAGTCTTCAATCTCTGCACAAAAAGGCTCACTTCTACTCTTATTGATATAATCTACTATTATGTAGCACATTGTGGGTTGTTCTTTCAAAAAAAAAATGAAATCATTAATGACAACGTCTGTAGTAACATTTCGTAATGTGTGAAATGGAATTTTTTTATGCAATATTATATTAAGACCCTTACAAGATAAAATGGAAATTATTTTGGAGTAGTGACACAGTAGTAAATATTTTCGGAGAACTATATAATGCGAAATTCGTTTGTAACAAGGGATACATTTTGGATAAGAATTTATTGTGTTTATATTAGAAAGTGTCTGTAAGGCGTAGACAAATTGTAGAAAATGTGTCGAGACGTTGAAGAATGCAGACACCTTACAGTAATAGTTCTATTCTATCGGGTGTTCATTTGAATTTATCCTGAAAGTAGGCGTTGAAGAATCGATTGTGACCGCACCATAGATTACAGATCAGCTGTTTAAATCTTCTCACTTTTTGCGTTGTTTGTGTTTTTACTCTGCAAAGGGATGAATAGTGCGTTCACAATCGATTCTTCAACGCCAACATTGAGGATAAATTGAAATGAACATCCGATATTTACATAGAATAAAAGTGGCATTAATGATTCAGAGGGTTACCATTTACCAACTGAACTTCTTGTTTATAGAATTTGTAAAAAAAATGTCTAGATTTATTAACTAAGTGAAGGGTTAGCATTAGGTAATAAAACAAGCAAAAATCTGCATCAAATCTGTAAAATACAGCAAACTTATTTATTTAGTTAAATTTAGAATTACCTTTATGCATAAATATTTCTACAGGCTGTTCCAAAACTATCGCCAAAAAATGTTACACAGCAATTTCCGAAATCAATAGTAATGCGAAATCATAATCAAACGTTTTTTTATGCGTCTGTATGGTTTTACAGAGCTTTAAATTACTACAAAAGTGGCAACATTCCCCAGAAGATGTTTTGAATATGATAATAACAAGCAGCGGTAATCATAGCAACCATTCTGTTATTTATAGTGTACAGTCATAGTAACGATCTATACATTACAAATTGTAAGGTAAATCAATGTTGCCAAATGTCTATTAAAAAAATAAAAAAAAATAAAGCGAGTTTTTAGAAAGCCTGGTAAAAGAAGTAAAACAGTTTTTTTTTTAATGGGACATGTCAGTTACGTACATATGCCCATCTTAAAATAATATGAATACACATACACCATAGAATGTTTAGATACATGATCTCTTTGTTCCAGCCTATGCAGCTCTTTATCTTCTGGAGACATACAAAAACTTTTTTTTTAATGATTTATTATTCAGTATAGCATATTTTACCATGTTCTGTAAAGTTTTGGCGGTAGTTTTGAAACACCCTGTATAATAATAATAATAAACTTTATTTAGCGTATGCTAGTCAAATTAGAAAATAAATAGAAATGCTAATATGTATATACGAACAATACAGAAAAAAAAACATAATGACAAATAAATAGACAGACAAACGTAGCATGTATTCACAAGAACCTAATAAAATCACAATTACCGATTACCTATCAGATGCTGTCAGTTTTTTCTTAAAACTATTTACAACACATCTTGATGGGTCAAGGTAACATGTTAAATGTGGTAGTCATGGCAAAATTGGAAAAACTATTGATCGATGCTTACGAAAACAAGATCGTTTAAGTTTAAGATTGATATTAGCACAGATTTATCTGTGCAGTTTATCTTGTCATAAGACGACTGTTTTAATAATTTTAAATGCAACTAAACAACAATAACTTTTGAAATGAGCCTTTAGTAAATCAGTAACAATGTGTCTGCACTTGGCGTGAATGTTTCATTTCCATGAATACGAAGTTACAATTTTGACACAAGATTTCGTCAAAATAATATCATAAATAATGGTGTAATTACGGCAGCTTGCTTTATTTTCTCAGCATGAACTCAAAGTGGAACTTGTTACACAAGGGTCAGGACTGCCTATTTTAAAACATTTACACATTTCACGTAATTTGTGTTAGAGACATAAAGTTGATAAGATCTGATTCAGTTACATGTTTGCTTGAGGTCAACATAATATTCATAAATATCGTCAAGTCTTCTTCGTACAATAAACACACACATTAAAACAATAATCTTTATATCGCCACAATATAAAAACTACACTATAATCGATTTTATACTAATGACAGCGGCCCATTAAATTCTTCTTTTTGCTCAAGTTTTATTGACGAAAAAAGTTGTTATACATCACTGGCCCATTATTGACTGCAATGAGAAAATGATGAAATCGTTTATTACTTTTGCATGTAAATTACTTTATCGTAAGCATTTTTCAGATACACTAACGTACAATTATTAACCTCTTCTTCTATTTACCTCCCGGACAAATTTTAATTGAAACATGAAACGATTACACGAAAGACTGATTTGTTTCCAACACGGACAACTCATTTTTGCAATTTCAGGATTATTCAAAATATTTGTCTAGTTACTAAATGCTCCATTACCTTACATGTTTACAAATAAATATACTTTTTTATTCCAAAAGTACAAAAGTAAGTAATACAGGTGTTCCGAAAGTGACGCACTACCGGTGCACTACGATGTAGAAGAGATTAGGTACTGTAAACGTCAAAAAAATTGTATTGGACTTATTTGCTTATTTGGCGGTCTTAACAGGTCAATTATTTCGAAATAAATGTATATTTTCAATACATTTGAAATGTATGGAAATACAATATTTCTAAATACATATGTATAAAATATGAAATAAAACTCCTGAAACAAATTGTGATTGTTCATAATTATATACCCATGCAATATTTTTCTGCGTATTATGGTATTAAATATACATATTACGCAAAATTCAGCCGACAAGTTTTATTTTAACGGGTGTAAGAATGTATTATTGAAAGTACTTGTGTTCTAAATCTGAAACGTGATTGTCCGTGCAAGATAATTAATAACTTATCTTTTAGGTAAAATCTGTGCTGGCCTGCCAATTATTTTTTTCCACAACGATGGGGTTGAATGAAAGAAGCGAACCCTTCTCTTGTCCTGACACAGAAATATGCAAAAAAAATGGCCATTGTCTATGACCCTTGACCTACGCTTATGGCCGGACATCTGCTTTGTGAAATCTACGATGCCCCCCATACCACTATCTCCGCACAACAGATTTCTCGCCAGTAAAAAAATTAATTGAAATTTATTCGCAAATAGATTTTTACCATCTACACGAGTGTAAGTCTGATAAGGGAAAATAACATTTCGTTGCCGTTAAGTATCATCTTTACCGTTATTTCCTACGTAAGTACACATACCATGACTCGTCTATTTTTCAGTCTCATTTACGCTTTAACTTATGGCCAGGATATCTTGTGTTATACATTAAATGTCATTGGACGGAATCAAATGACATATTTCATAAAGCCTCGACCTTGACAGCTCTAATTTAAGAAGTGAATTTATTTTTGTGACATTTACAAAAATTATAATTAATTACTTTGTAATTATCTTCACATAAATCATTCGACGTGATTAATCACGTATCACGAGAAAAAGTAGAAGGGTGCGACCTATTTAACTAATACACCCTGTATATAAATGCAATTTTTATTATTCAAATTAATTTTATACCAATGTATTAATTATGTAGATTTGTGAGTCACAGCTAAAAAATTTTATACTTTTAATTTTATTACACAACCTTAAATTATCTACAAATAGCACCGTGGCATTTATTATGTATTGAAAATGGTTGAGATGTTCCCGTTTTGCTTTATTTATCTTTTAATTGTTATCTCAACTAAAAATTCTACTCTCACACATTCACAATGCTCACACTTCAAATGTAATTAAAAATATGTAATATGGGTTTGTACTTGACCGTGACTTTCAACTATTCACACATATCATTGTTTATTTGTTTGACACTTACCGATAGATTTTTTTCCCAATCATGTTCGACCTGTTGAGTGACTTGATTCTTAAAAAAAACTTCTTTTCTAAGGCCGGGGACCGCCTTTTTGCAATAGTAAAACCGAACAATTTTTTCGAGAGAATTTAACGAAATACAGGGTGTTTTTGAAAGTTGTGCAGAAATTTTAACCACGAGCTACTGGCTTCATGTAAAACTCGGAAAAAATATTTAAAAAATTCTGTCAAAAAATAAAATGACATTTATTTTTTGAGCTACATTTTTTTTAATTGCTATTAGTTTTCTACGTTGTCCTACAACCTCGTAGGTAAAATTTCGGCACATTTTAAAAATACACCCTTGTGTATCATGTTACAGAAATTTAAAGAAATTGTAGCTCAAAAAATAAATGTCATTTTATTTTTTGACATAGAATTTTTTAAATATTTTTTCCGAGTTCTACATGAAGCCAGTAGCTCGTGGTTAAAATTTCTGCACAACTTTCAAAATCACCCTGTATAGATCAAAATAATTACATCTGTGTTTTCAATATCGGGGTCGCCGTTCTTCAATCACACATTCACTATTTTCGATGCACGTCTTTGGCGACGATTCGATTTAAACTGTCATGGTTCAAACGAGTAAATTCTTTTTATTTTCGTAATTATCGAAATGACGAAAAAGGAATCGGCTTTGATTGTGATAATTCCTCGGCGTTGCGGATGTTGGCTTCTAACGGTGACCCTCCAATTTAAGACAGCATGCATAATTTGCGGTCCATATGTCAAAATCAAATAATTGCATATACACGGTGAATAATGGGTGTAAATTAGAATGTTGTATAATAAAGATTTATTAGGTATAAAAAATGTATACAGTTTGCGTCATTATGTAGGTACGCAGTGGGGTTATTAAAAGCGCCATTTTATTAAACAACAACAATTTTACTCTTTTCTTTGGAACGATCATCCGCAACCACCTTCCTGCACATCGATATTATTAATGGAAGATTTATTATAACACTATAATACTTAATTTATAATGCTACAGAGTCACAAATATCAAACGGTGATGATTAAGTACGTTGAGAAATGCCAGGCGTTGAAACGCTTCTCTATTTCGCACAATCACGAGTTCAAGTGATCACTTGTGTTTTACAACCCACTTTTCGTGATTACTGACGTTATCAATTATTACATTTAAATCTTTATCAATTGGTAGTTGTCGGTCACACCGCAGAACATCGCCACACGGCAAATCTATTTAATAAGTACCTACGTACAGAAATGATCTAGTTGGCATGGAACACTAAACCGTATCATTAGTTATTTTCACGCTTGCTTAAAATTTCACGCTTGATATTATTTGCTTTCGTTTTTCACCGTTTGGTCGTGTCGCGATCACGTGTGCGGTGGCCCTTCGGCGGGAGGGGGGATGCGGCGGTTGAGCGGTGTGATCTAGGCTTCGGCAAAGGATCAATTGAATTGCCAATTTCTTATAATGCTACGTGAAATTGTATTCTATACATGTACGATGGTACTGTTTACATAATGTGCGTTCTGACAATTCGCATTGTCCGATCCGAATGCGGTTACTTTTAAAATGAAGAATTTAAGAGTTCATTCTGTTTATTCTACTTTCGTGAAGATAATCTAAGACGTTATTATTCGGATCGGGATGCTTTGATCTTCTTTTTTCGGCTGATTCAACTTACGAAGATTGTTGCATCTTTAATTTCAATAAAACTTAACATTTCTTATTATTTATAACCTACTATATTACGGGTGAAGTTTATCAAAGACGATTTCACAGTTTCTTTCGTCTACGACGTCATAAAAATCTTACGCCGAAAAGAATTTCATGCTTCAGAGTTGTTTTTTACATTTTCTGTAATAACGCATACCACAATACACATTCTGCTTAATTTTATTATTGTTTCTTCAATTTTGTGACATAAATTCATTCAAACTGTTAAAAAGGAAATCATTAACGACAGTTTCGTTTATTTGAATGTTTTCTGTAACAAATTGAGTTACAGCAAATCTTGAGATGTTAATACATAGTACAAAATAATTAATTGAATCTTACTCGTATAAATTTTGTATTGATTTGATGGAAATTTTTACAAACAAACTAAATAACGTACAATATTAGCTGGAGACTGGATTCGTGAATATTCAATTAATTTGCATAACTACAGCACAGTTACCAACGTCAAGAAAAAATATTACGATTGCTGGTTTCTTACTAGGTAGTAAGTATTAAATATTTTATCTACGACCATTAAATAATACGTTTATTATTTACGTAACTATTGATACATTATGCTAGTCATAAATTACACCCATGACTTATTATAAGTCACTTGTGATTTATCATAAGTCACAGATCTTATACGTTTATTATTTACGTAACTATAGATACATTATGCTAGTCATAAATTACACCCGTGACTTATTATAAGTCACTTGTGATTTATCATAAATCACAGATATTAAAAATTTTGTAAGCCAAGTGTTTTATGAAAAAAAGTCGTAGGTCGTAGATGAAACGTCGTATTTAACTCGCGAATAATGCCTATAATCCACTCTGGTGATTAAAAACTCGCTTGCGGCTCGTTTTTTAACTTTCACCCTCGTAGATTATGATAGGCATTATTAGCTCGTCAAATATTATTGAATTTTTTGGCGAAGTTTACAGCATGTGTTCTTAATAACGGTTTTTAGGAATCACATCATTTTGATATTTAATATGTTAATATTACGATTGCGACGTTGAGGTTTTCAAAAAATCGATTTTTTTGGCTAGATTTATTATTTATGCTTATAAGAATATTTTAAGCGTTTAAATCTGTAAAAAAACACATTTGTTAAAACATTTTAAAGATTTACATTTTTAACATGTACGCTGACACGGAACTTTTTTCTTTTGCATTTTTCTCGAAACTACTTTTTTCAAATTATTGGACAAAATATCCTGAGATCTACTAAACCGATTTTGATGAAATTTATTGTACTACATAGGTATTCTTTATACTCGTACATAACATTATCTAGGATGTACTATAGGATTTTTTTGATTGGATACCGCGTTTATTTTTTATTAATTTTTAAATGTCAAAATTTTGAAAATCAGAATTCATTTTTTAAACAACTGTGATTTCTACAAAAGAAAATTTTAAATTATTTTTCCTGTGCAACACTTTAGCTACGAGTATTACCTTTCTTTACAAGAGTTTTATTGTTATTTTTCGGACGATGTCTGACACAAAAAAATTCCACACATTTTCAAAAGAGGGTTCTGCTAGACGACTTATATCTGGGTCATTAAAAAAAAAAATTTATTCGTTTTTTTTTTTTAAATTTGTTGATAAAACTACACCTAATGTGTTTATGAAAAATAAAAATTATTTTATATACAGGGTGTATCTGAAATACGTGTGTTAATTTTAACCAGTGGAAGAATTCACCAATTTATGAAACTTTTCTCTATAACATTTTGCAAAATTCGCAAAAGATTTTTTACCCCTTAATTTTTACCAAACAAGTCATTTTGTGTTTGTGTGATTAACTACATAATCTCTATTTTTTTATTTTGACAATTTTTATTTTAATTACATATTTAATTTTTTCCATAACAATATAATTTTTTGACAAGGTTCCGTTTCTATCACAACAGAAAATTTTCGCCCTTACCTACCCATTAGGTACACATTTTGATGGCTAATTTATTCCAAATTTTAAATCAATTTCTAACGCTTTTTCGTCAAAAATTCAAATAGAAAAACACACGCATTTTAGAAACACCCTGTAAAACATTATACCTATTTTTTCCAAGGTGGTTAAAGTTAAACAGCAAGGATTTAAATACATATTTACAAGAAATATTAGCAATAGATGAAAGAGCGTTTAGTTTCCAAAAATAAGCGTTAAAATGTAAAAATAAAAATATTGATGAATTATAGATTTGGTATTCTTTTGTTGGAGTGTCTCCCACATCGTTTCGTATAAACAATGTCTAAGTATAAAAATGGCGGTCGTTTACCCGCTATCAGCAGTTAATATCGTATTGGATATGTTGTTATTGATATTCTGCGATCGTCGAAACGTCAATGGATGTCATTATAGCCACGCATTGCAGTGTTTTGCGAAGTTGGATCGCCGTTGCAACATAGCTGCACATTTTTACTTGGACATACAATTATCCGTCTACATACGTGGTGCGTGAAGCGATTTTCTTAAACACGAATTCAAAATGGCGGACAAATGTTAACTACCTTCCTACGTTTGTTTTGTGTTAGTTTTTATAGCATCCCCAGAGTGACATAGAGAAGCGTTACACGGCTTTTATCCTTTCTAATTGATGGAAAACTTTTAATTATAAAATAATCAAATGTCCTGGAGGTCGTTAAACGAAAACGTTATGGTTCGCGCGAAACGGAAAGAAAAACTGGCAGTTGTTATGAGACACTCTGTAGTCGCCGGGTGGAATTTTTTGGAAATAGGCGAAGAATGATTCGCAAGTTTCGTGACGTTTTTGTCTAATAAGTCATGTTAAATTATGCACATCGTAAGTGGAGGCACCTGTCAAAAATTGTAACATTTAATTATTATATAAATATTTATCTGTGTAAATTATCGCTGTGTTTTTTTTATTGCAATGAACCGGTCCAGCAGCCCGTAAAAATATTGACATTTACAATGTTAATTTTCGTTTAATAAGTATGCACATAGCCACGTACAATTACCCACATGGTGCAGCAAAGACAATTTTTGTCGGACGTTGGAGATGGTAGAAATAAAGAAGTTCCCAAATAGAATGTGTGGCAACATACCAGAGATACCGACGAATTCACATTTGCTTTCGGCTCAAAAACCACAAAGATGCTTACAAGAGATAATATGGACGTATAAAGTGTACATAGCACCGCAGACAAATATTAAAAACGTCTACTTTATCTAATCGACGATCGGACGGAGTTGCTGGTTATTCCCTTAAAATATTTTATAAATCATATATTCATAACCTTAAACACACTAATTTCATGCACGATAATATCTAGACGGAGTCTGCTCGGAAATGTGAAGGCCATCGAAGGACATGTTTACTTTACCACGCCAATAAACTGTATTTTCTTACAAAAATAACACCATTTTAGTTACAAAATTCATTAGTTTAATCTTAACTACACTGCTACCAATAAATTTGATTTGATCATAGATTAAACTAATGTCGAAATAAATCTATCGAACCTAACATTTTCATGGCTTTCTAAATCTTTATCCGACATTTTACACACAACGTTTCGAAATGTACAAAAAAGACACACATATATATTTACTATTTTTTTCCTTTTTAATTCTCCTATCGTGGTCAGTGAATGAACGACGTACTTGACCTTTTCTCAAAACGAACATTTTATAAGCAACGCCAAGTAAAAAGGTGCAATTAACCCCACCCATCTGGTTCCTATAAAAGTCTTACATGCTCAACTTCGATCTAGAAGACTGGAATCATTTTTATATTTATCGAATTTTCCTACAAATTATCGTAAATTCAACATATAAAATGTGCTTTTTTTACTATATTTTTTATTGTATCGACATGTTTCTTTATGGAGTAAATTACCCCAGAAAATACTAAACACTTGCTTTTTTTAAAGAACAGTACGTTTCGAAAATCGCAAAATATTTTTTCGAATATATATTTTTTGTTTCATCAAATCATTCAACCGAATTTTTATTTAAAATTTAATAATACTGATAAAAATGATTGATCTGTTGTCAGAAAGAAATAATTAAGAACACAATTTTCAACTCAATCTTAAACATTCGACCCACCAATTATAATGAAATCTACTAATATTCATAATGTTTTATTTTCAATTAAGAAAATAATAAACAATAAAAGTACATTTAATAAATAATTATCAATCAGTTTTTTTTTGTTCTCAACATATAACATAAAATAAACAACAATAAATATTTTGATAGGTTAATAATAATCTTCCATTAAAAAGGCAACCTAAACCAAAATAAAATCAGGCTCTGGATTATGTCCGGCATTATGTAACTCTATTCGAATTTCCTTAATATATATGTTTTAGGCACCTTTAATGAAAACGGTAGTTTTACGTACTCACAAGCGGACGAAAAGTAACTCGTTTTCGGACGCTGACCGTGGCGCCATCTATTAGTAAGTTAGCAGCGAAACTGACAAAACCGATAATTGCCCTGTCACCATAAATTATGTAAATATGTAAGTAATTGTGTTGCAAATAGTGAATTTCTAGTTTTATTGGCAAGCTGATAAAAATACATATTGTAAAAAAATTGTTAATATGTATTAATAAATTTATCAATTTAAAAAAAATACATAAAATACATACCAAAAAGTGCCTTTTGTCCTAGCCTGTTTTCAAGCCTCGGCTGCGCCTCGGCCAGAAAACTCAGACTCGGGCATAAAAGATTCACTTTTTGGCCTCGATACACAAATAACTATTACTGTATCATCTACAATACTGATTTTGTTTAGGTATTTTAATTCGGTTTGCTGTCTTTTACAACTTTTTTGTTAATCAAAAACGTAATTAAAACCATCGTAAACTAGAGTAACCTTTTAAATTCGACGAACAAAACAATTGTATTTGTTGATTTAATTTACAAAAATAAAAAGCACGTTTCCGTTTTTTATAATTACATATTAAATAACCGAATTGTCAAACTTTTTTGTGCCACTTGTGTATTTTACGTATTGGCTGTTCTAAAATTTACTTTTTTTTACCTGGTAGTCGTCAATTTAGGTATAATTTTTTACACAAATCAGTTTTGACCACATTTCATATCTGTCGACATATTAAAAGATTAATTAATTTGTTTATGTTTTTATATGTTAGACATAATTAATTGTGCAGGTAAATAAATAATATTAAATTAGGAAATTATGTCTTTTCAGGTTTTCTAATAAAGTCTTAAATTAAGAAATAAAAGAATCGTTATTTATATACATATGTATTTATAGAAGTGGGGGGGGTTATACCGGGTGTTATGGAAGTCCACGTAATAAATTTAATGGCCAATAGAACTCTTTAAAATAAACATTTTTTACATATGGATCTTTTTTTAATCGAATATTTTTTTACATTTTTCTGACCCCTAATTAGACACTTCGCTCATGGGATAATCATCAATTGAAACGAAAGAGTGAGTGAAAATGTTTTTGTGCGATTAATTCCCACGTACACCAAACGTGCGTGTTCAGCCAATCAGAAGGCTTGCCTTTATCCAATCAAAAATGTTGATAGCAATTAAAACGTCCTGCTACTGCTACTCTGTCATCTGTCAAAAGTGATTAAAATTGCATGCTACTCCTGTCAGATTCTCAAATTGTTTTTAATAACTGTGTTTTTTCATAAATAAATAATTATCTAAAATAACACGACCTAATTTTTTATATCTGATAAATTTCCCAATTTTCACTTAAACATTTTTGCTTTAGACAATTTTACTCGTTGATTGATATTTGGGCATTTTTATTCAAAGGTTAAACCCTCGAGCTAAAGCTCTCGGGCCTAACCAGAATAAAAATGCCCAAATTCAACTCGTAAAATTGTCGAAGCAAAGAGTTTTCGTCAAATTGAAAAAATTATTCGATAAAAAAAATTAGGTCTTGTTATTTCACCTTCGATAAAAACTTTTTTTGAAGTTTTTTTGAAGAAAGAACAACCGCTGTTCTAGTACTAACAGTTTTTACTGTCTTTCATTCGATTATTAAATCTAGTAGGTAATTTTTTTTCGTGCTTCGTTTTCAATGGATGTGTAAACACATGAGCGGGTATCCATTTTATGGTTCAAATTATACATAATTTTAACTCTATTTTGAAGAATTTTCGGTATAAATGATAAATTAAAAAAATGTTTATTTTAACGACACCTATTGGTGCTTAAATTTATTACCTGGACTTCCATAACACCCGGTATATTATAGCATTTTAATTCAATTGTTCCTAATTGGGATTCATGTATTTTAAAATATGGAAAAAATATGCATACATTGTTGTTATAATTATTATATTAATCTATTTTGGGCTTCTGAATGTTTCTATTACTGTCTTATTGTATTGTGATGTAACTTATTGTCCTAAATTATTGACATGTCATGTATTATGATGATAACAATAAAAATTATTATTACTATTATTGCTATTTTTATATTTTATATGTACACCTATATGAAATGTACGAAAATATTTTTAGATAATTTAGTAATGAATTAAATCGATATGCACCAACACGTTATGACTTTTGAACAATTTTAGAAATTTGAATTCGATTAAAAGTTTTTTTTTTTTTGAAATCATGAAAAAGAAAATTACGTACCTACCTAGTCTGATGAGAATGAGTGTTTACACCATCGGAGACGGAAGGAAAAGTAATCGTAAAAGTATCACATTAAGTACTTATCGTTGTTTAATCGACTTTCGATAAAAGCAGACCACCGAATCATAAAATTCATTTCCAACATAACGCTTTTGGGTATTTTACATGCAAGAGTAATATTTTTTGAAACAGTGCCTTAAGTATGATGGCTCTCATTAAATATCGGACGAATATAACCTATCTACCTGTTTATTTTTTGTTAGTGTTTTTATCTCTGTCATGTTTCTCATTGGTCCAGCGTTCTCTGTTAGTTGCATCAAACCTTCGTGGTAAACAACCGAGATCTCACTAGAGTTACGGACGCCCATTAGTTGAGATTTTTTATGGTTATTTTCTTAACCCTTGCGTTTTAGGATGGTACAGTCTGATGAAAGTTTTTGTTTGTATAGGTCAACGCAGGTGCGACAACGACACAATAATTACACTTCTGTATTCCGAACGACACTGAACAAAAGAAAATTACATCAAAATTAATTTGTCCAAATTTAATCGATTTCTAATAAATTTAATACTCCCATTTTTCATACCTATGTGAAAGATCGAAATCGACCGACCACCTCCTGAACGATCGATTTCGTTCGATAATGACACGCAAAAGGGAGGTGATTATTTACGCATTTGCGAGGAAAATTCGTAAATTCCAGCACCGATTCGGTTACGAGCAGATTACTTACTTATTACTTTGTAAATTTAAAGTTGAGGTATAACGTAGTAGAATTTTCGCGTCGTAATTTCGATTTGTGATCAAGATTGTGAGAATAGAGTGATGTTTATTTTGATATGGCGTCGATTTTGATACAGTTGTCGAGGAGAGTTGATCTTCTAACGCACCGTTGAAATTACCACGCGTGATACGTTTTGTGGGTGATCGTAGAGTTGAGATTTGTAAGTTAGTTGTGTCGCATGATCGTAATAATATTCGGGGGTGGTTGGTCGGTTGGGGCGGTGGTGTTGAAACGTCAAAATCAACAGTACTTTAACACGCACTGTAGGCGCGCGCAGTATTTGAGAATGTTGGAATAGCTCGAGGCATGTCTGGGATTATACTTTTACTTCTTATTGTTCCTATTTTACGTCATTCTTTTTTCGATCGTTTTATTTCCCTCCTCTGTGTTGTTCTCTGTTGCCATAGGATATCTGAGTCTGTTTGATCGTCGAGTCATGCAGGTGAAACTGGTGGTGTCTTTGTCCTTTCGAGGTGGTCGGCGTGATGTCGTCCTTGTCGGTCGTCGAGATTCCCGCGATATACCTGGACAGCGGCCATGATTCCATGAGTGTTCGATGCTGCCCTCGCACTCAGCTGAGTGGAATCAGCGGCGCCCAATCGGACTCCCACGTGTGACTCCAGCTATCTTTGGTCAAATGTATCCGACGAAGACGAGGAGAGCTGTCGGGTGGTGCCGCTGCGGGGGCCCAGAGGCGCTCGGCTACGAACACAGCGAGTGGCCTTCGATGCAAGCAGCGACAACCGTCGACTCGACCGACGAAGCTTTCTCCGAGACCGAAGAGGACGGAGAACTGAGTGCACCGCTGAGATGGTCTTTACCTTCGATTGGCTTTGAGCTGCCGCAACTAACAGTCAGTAGAGTATTAGTTCGAAACACCTGTAGACGCTAGCATGTGATTGAATGTAGAATCCCGACTGATACAGCAAAAAGCATGTTGTCACAACGTGGTGGACACGAACCTGTAGGGCAGTGTGTCGTGTAGTGAGTTTTGTGATCGTCACAACAAAGGAACTCCACGCGAGGTAATTCGCTTTAGCTAAAACAACCACACTAGTCGCTGCTTACAATATCCACAACACGACCACGTTGTCGTCCAGACACCAATCCGCCAAAACTAGTTTGTATTATGAGTTCGCACGCTTAATTGGCCAAGTTGTGGTGGTCGTAGTAAGCGTGCTCACTTGCACCTAGTTGTTTTCAATATTGGAACGATTACAATAGTACCTGTTATCCAGAAGCCGGCAGACCTGTTCATCAACTATTGCTCACACTTGATCTTGAATGGCGACTCGGTACGCCCCTACTAGTTTACCTGGTCTGCCCTTGCACTCGTCTGTCATCTTTTGGCGCCGCTCGTCTAGCATTGTAGAGCCACCGAACGCGATCAAACACTCCTGATCCAATCAAACCGGCGACCAACGACCAACGCCGCTGATCAATCGCGATTGGTCACAATGCCATACATGAATTTCAAATTAGAGGACGTGTACGTGCATACCAAACACCCGCTTACGGTTACCGATCTTCTACCAGATAAGCCAGAAATGAATTAACTCCACCACCCAAGCAGACGGAGTCACCACTGCACGTGCCGTAACCTCAAACTTTCACCATCTCATTTTCCGGGAGGTACCCCTTGTGTTGGTCGCGCGTGTACAGTTATCTCATGACATGGGGAACCGGTTGTAGCCACCCCCTCGTCCAGGTTGCTCCGGAACGGTGCTAAACTGACGGCGGACGACTTCTCTTCTTGGGCCGGCGGCAGCAGCGAGCCGGGAGATTGCTGGGCCGTGGAGCGGCTCCCATATGGCCGTCAAACCAGCTCTGGCACGTGGAGGTTCCGGTTTGCTACCGTCTACCTCTACTGTTTACTGCCACCTCCTCCGGCTCCAGCGGACACCTTCCCGCCTCTAGCCGGGTTTTCTCATCTTCAACGACCGGACTTTTTTGGATCTTCCAAAATAATAGACTTGATCTAAACCGGTACTTGTAGTAAACATGAATCCGCCGTAGTAAGACCAGACCGTCTTGTCTTCACTCTTTGCTCTTTCCTCCTTGCGATGCGGGTCTCGATTGACCCGAAACATCATTCTCACTGGCTCATTTTTTTTCTTTCTAGGTAATCACTAGTCGGGAGAGTGACATTCCGTTGCCAAAAATTCAGCCATACAAGTGCCATATTGTCGAACGTTCAATACGTAAGTGCAATCGCGTAGTGACTGTGATAAAAACTCCATACAGATGCCATAATGACTCGTCGTAACATGGAAGATATGCCTCTGAATTCGTCGCCATCTCTGGAAGCCGACGGCAGCATGATGTCTCCTCCTCCGCCTCAAGCCTCGCCGGCGGATCGCTCGCCCATGCAAGATGCTCCAGAATCTCCCGCGATGCTGGCCACGATGACCCCAGTCAACGTCATCGAGCTCAAGAAAGAGATGGAGGAAGAAAGTGCCATGGGGAGGGCCCCTCTATATGCTCAAGTCAAAACCGAAGTAATATCGTACGACAAAGACGAACTCTACGCTCAAACCATCCCCGACAAAAACGACACCCCCATCGACTTGATATACGAGGACGGGAATAAAACCGTCATTTACACCACCGCGTTCGATCAAAAGAGTCTCGAGATCTACTCTGCCGACAACGGAGGCGAAATTACCATCAACAACTTGAGCGCCCATCAGATACACGGAGGGCAAATCGCGGACGGGTTGATCGACGGAAATTCGAGCGCGATTGCGGGGGGTGAATCGAGCGGGAGCCCCCCCGGGACAGTGTCAGTGGTTCTACAAGGAAATCAAGGACTTCTCCAATACCCCGCTCAGGCTCAAGTACCCACCGTCCTGGTAGTATCTGAAATGACAGAGGATGAGGGGGTGCCGGTTATTGGACTTAGGTAAGTCACTCCTTCACCCCCAAGAGAAACACCGTAGTGGTAGCTTGCTCAAAATATCGATCGATCGATCGATCGATCGATTTGTCAACTGTCAAATTTACGTCAAATGTCACATTTTCAAAAATCGCACCGCAGTTTGATTTATGCTATTAGAGGTGAGTGTCAAGGTCGACTAAGGTCAAATATGTCTCGGAGTCCTATCGTTCGCCTTAAATAATTAAGACTAGTTGTAAAAGCGGAGGTCCTAACAAAAATGAATTTTACGTCAGATCGGTTTAGGTTTAATCGTGGAAGGCTGTTTCGGTCGCCGTCTAGTATCTCATCTCGGCCAATAAAAGAAGCAACGAGGCAACACCGTACTTTGGCTGGGCCTTACAAATATTTCAAGGTTAAATATTATAGTCTAATAACTGAGTCTGTTGCTGTGACTACAACTAATTGTTAGTTAGTTTCTCTATTATACCGCAACACCACGTCTGTAAAAATACATCAAATTCGATTCGCTTTTGTTATTTTATTGATAAAAAAAACAGCACGTTTTTTCGACCGCCCGTGTTATCGCATTATCTTGCGTTACTGTGTGACAGTCCATATTTCAAGTGGTTGCGCCATCGGTTATAGATTCAAGAATTTAAACATATAATATTACTTTCGTATTCAAATGTGTCTTTTTTTTTTGTTTTATGTTTATTCAAATTCTTGCCAAGATGTTTGTAACAAATTGTATGTTTTCCACGCTGGATATATTTTAACATGGACCAGCGATCTTTCTTGCTCTATGACATAAAATAACGCGAAATCGATAAACTGTGCCCGTACCTTGATTACACTTGTATTCCTAAAAATAGAGGAACAGTTTCGACGCCATTAAATTTGGAATTTGGCATTTGAGCAATTTCGCCAAGAGGCTTTAGAATTTTCCACTAGTGCCTAATGTAATACAGATTTTCTAATTCATTTTAAATAGTGTGGGCTAGAAACTAACCGACGAATTAGCTCTTGTTAAATCTCTACGAAAAATTCGTTATATTCTTGGAGCTTACGTCATACATATGCAAATGACCTTTTCATCTTGGATTTTTTTTCATTTTGATCGTTGAGAATAGAAGTACACTACGTATATCATCTTGCTTGACAATTTTCAAAAATGAAGAAATCTTTACCTCCAAACATATTTTTTATTTTTACCCTAGTAGTGAGAATAAATTGTTTCTTCTTCTGTCAAAAAACGAAAAATGTCAACTATTATTGTTCCTTAAAAGCCAACGTATTTTCTGTCATAATTATGAACATCCTGATATATTATTCAGTTGGTGTTTTTATCGTTAAATTTTTTGTTCACATTTTAAACAAGTTAGAAAAACTAAATTGATAGAATTATCTAATAAAAATTCATCAGGTAATTAGCAAATGTTTCTCGTTTCATATTTATTAAAGAAAAAAATTGTACTGGTAATACCAACAAAGCTGATGACCTGGAAAATTAATTACTTTTGATTTTTAAACGATCCATTCCTTATTTTACTTTTCAACTACTTTAGTGATGTAAAGTAAAACATTCAAATTCTACAGAATAGTAATTACTTCTAATTTTATTGATTTTATGAAATATCTATTAGTATCATCAATTTTTTTGTGAAATTGAAAGTAGGTATTCCATAAATAATTTATGAAGTCATTATAATATTTCGATTAATTTTGTTCTGATAAATCTTTTTTATAAATTCTTTTTTTTTCTCATGTAGTTTTATTTTACTCACGAGTAGTTCCATGAATAACAGTGAAATTAACTTAATTCTTGATAATACAGGTAATTCCTAAAATGATGTATGAATTGAATTTTAAGTGGGAAAATCTGAATTATTAATTATATTTTAATTTAGTTACATATTCGAAGAAATTGATATTTCACAATTCCTTCGACCATTTTGGGAAATTTTGCAATTTATGCATTACTGTGGGCAATTATTTTTTCGAATGGTGACAGTTTCGTTAATAAATTTTCAGTGATTATTTTTCATTTAGTAATAAATAATATGTTTGGCTATTATAAATTACCTGCTGGTAACGGTGTACTAGAACGTTAACTAATAGGAGGATTCAGAAAAATCCTTAAAAATTGTTCTTAGAAATTTCTGAAGAATATTTTCTGTATAAAGTGTTTTGAGAAAATTTAGTTTACACACTACTACTAGTACTAGTACTAGTGGGTACTAGTTAAACATATCAACTGGAAGTCAAACTCGGATTAAGTTATCATCTGGTTTACCACAATGGCAATCCAGTAATTAAAATCTTCATTGATATTTTTTCTTCATTATCGTAGGTTAACAAGAGCGAGGATCGCTTTGAATGAATAATTTGTTAATAGTAATAATTGAAAGAAAAGTATTGTGTGAAGTTCGAAATGCGCGGAATAATCTGCGGTTACTATACATTATGAAAACATCGAAACGCCTTCAGTCACGAACTTCGAAAAATAGCCATTCCATTTTTGGTACGTCTGCCCTTGAGCAATCATGAAGAATCTATAATATGCGGCTGTAGATTGTTAATATCCCGTCTACATCTAAGCCACACTCACCGTATTTTTCAATATGTCTGCATAACACATCTTGTCACTAAAATACTTAAGTAAACAAGTCAAGGCTCGAGCTATCAACATTATTTCTCAATATGCTTATTGCAACTAACCACTCATTATGTATCATTAACCTAATCTCGGAAGAACTGTCAAATTAAAACGGGGGTACTGCTACTAACACTGGCACTGTAACGAATCGTACCAATAATTCAAACGCAGGTAATTAGCATTTTTGGCATTAACCGTTATCTGGCATTAAGCAAATATTTGACATTTGAATGAGTGGCATTTGCGGTTTTGTCTGAGGTTGCAACCGAGACTTAAAATTATCACTAACGTGCATATTATACACTGGAAGAAAGTTATTTACCTGTACAGTTTTTAAATATGAATCAAAATTAAATCAATCTCGAACCTATTCACTTGTCAACTAGTCTATGTGCTTAATTGTAGTATAAACTAAAAGGATATGTACGAGGCAAATACAAATCCAGAGAGAGCAAGATAACCCAAGTCATTGGTAATAAATAAAGCGTTATTATGTAGAGCAATATTATTGCTCAATAAATCAGCAATTCCAACGAAGGCAATTCTGCATATGAATACAGTGTAAAAGGTAATTTAATTGCCAATTAGGGCAACTTTTGTTTTTTCTTTTTACAAATATGTAGAATTTTTTGGAAAAAAGTCAAAACTTTAGTTTTAAACGCAATTGCATCGACACTTTGTTTCCTACAAATTATTTATAACGATTACCATAAACACCAATTAGCTCTAATGTGCCATTAAATATTATTAAAATATCGAGAACGCAATGCAATTATTGTTATTAATACCGCCTTTTAAAATTTTCAAGATTTTATTACAGGAATGTATATTTAATAAATTGTGTGTGACGTGTGCACCGCATTCAGGCCATAGAAATATGTCAATTGATACACTTTGCCATTTCTACTATTTTGTCAAGTCCCAATTATTGTCGCAGAAATATGACGTGTTTGGAGTTTTCAAAATTTATTTCAAAATTATCTGTTGCATTCTGTTCCATTAGTCAACAAGTGAAAGTGCTGTGTTTACGCCAACACTGATCGTATAAGAATTGTAGTTCAAACAGATTTTCCAATACAAATATAAATCACAATTTTTTGCGTTTTCGTTTTTTCAAACGGTCATGTAGATGTGGTGTCACGATCAGATGCGATAATAATAATAATAGTCAATCATCCAAGCCTGTTCCATTGTTAATTCTTTTGCAATTCATTATGCAAATGTTTCGTTTTTGAAACCAAAAGAGAGTGAAAAAATTACACAATTAGTTGTGTGTCAACTTCTATCTATTATTTTACTACGTCGTGATGACGCGACTAATGTGTTTGAAAATGATCCGAAGATGCTTTCCAATTCTTATCAAATGATTTACTTTTAAACTGTACTGCATTCTATCGGGCGTTCAAATAAAAACCTGGGCTGGGAAGTCGTTGGAAACCGTCAATTGTTTTTCGTTTTTAAAGCGTAAGTTGACAGTTGTGTTAACAGCTATCTTAAAATTTACAAACAAAAAAATCTTTCTGTTTTTTTTCTTTGCAGTGTTTTAGATTAACTAATAAACATGTGCAGTTATGTGCCCATTAAACATAAACAAATGTCATTCGTATCAATCGGTGGGAAATTCAAACTTTACACTCTTCCAAACGGTTTACTTTTTCAACGCCTACTCAGCCCAGGTTTTCATTTGAACGCACGATACAACACTATAAATTTATTCGTTATTATTTGTTGGTTATTTTAACATATTATCATTTAATTGAATCGCGCATGAGAATATTAAAAAAGAAATTTTGAATTATCATGTTCGATGGTGTTAATTTAAGGGATAATGTGGACATGATGACTGAAATTTATTCGAAAGTACAAATAGGACCCGTTTTACGACAGGGTTAGGCCCCAGCAAAACAGGGTCGTAAAATGAAAAGTCGTAAAACGAGACCAAAATATGATGTCATTGAACGAGATGGGTTCCAAAATTTGCAAAAGGGTGTATTAATGACAGCTGTTTTTGGATTTAAACATTTGGCATAAGTGTTTTAATTATCCTTTTATACAAAACGATTAATACAATATTTTTTAAAATATTTTTACAATAATAAAGCTTCTCTCTCTCTTTTGGAGCAATTGTACGTCACTGTGTGACATTATTTGGAGGTTTCTGGTTCCTTTCCCTTTGTTGTCAAGAACTGCACTTCTGCCGTCACGTTGGCACATCTTTCTGATCATCTTCAGACTTCCTCTGGTGTGCCAGCTTCATTGCAATTTTTGTCTTTCCAATTTTTTTGGGCACTACTTTACAAATGTTGTAAAACGGAACCTAGGTACTACTGTCGTGATTTTACGTCTTGCTCTAAATCTAATTAATCGTCACCTGACGCTTCAATTTAAGCCTTTTCAGAACGTCTGCAATATTTTGGTTGTCAACATTTTGATTTACTTCTTATTTAAATTTCCCAAATTGATTAAAAGCTTTTAAGTCAGTGTTTGTCATAACGCAAAACAATAAATGAATAAGCAAACAAAAGTCATCCGTACTGAGTACACATTACAAAATTTGTGACGGTTGAATAGTGTAGTAATGATCTTGTTGTTTGGGTTATGTCGTTATTTGAAGCTCGGACAGCGAACGAGTCGATCCGGAAATTGAAAATTTTGCAACATGAGAATGAGCTAAAAATAATCAAGATGTGGGTACAGAGAGCTCCGACGTTTGACCATGAACTTAACGTTCGTAACATGTATCTTCAAGAACACCCTTTCTAGCTAGCAGAGCGATCTTCTGCATTCAATTCTAGCATACCTACCTACTTGATTTTTCTAGCGAGCCGGCACGCTTACCTTATCTTGCAATTTGTACAAATGAGAGTCTCGTCATCTTTACTGGTTTAGGTTAGAGAGGCAATGGGTTTAAAAAAAATCTAATCTATGAGGCATAGTTTGGAGTCGATGGAGCTTGTCTTGTTCCAGTGTTGCGACTGAAATTTCCCCAATATTGTCAATAATTACACGAGACATAAGCGAGTATTGCAATCAATATACGTAGTTCTGGGTGAACGTAACGGCAAACTAAAAATTCACAAGGACTTTCTATTACGCCAGTAATACCAATCGGTTAAAAATACATGTTCAATAATTATCAATTACTGTCATATAAACTTTTTACCCATTGTAAATGTTCCTCTCGGTCATAAGAACCAGGTTCAAGGTAAAGTAGGTAAAATAATAATGAACGAGGCTTCGCGCGCCTGTTGTGAACACCTGAATAAATCTACGCAAGCGCAATGGATGCTCCTTTAATTGTGTGGGTTGATATCCGGGTCTCAACGTCTTTAAGACGTTCTCTCTTGATCGTTTCCAATTTCAGGCCGTAGCGAAATCTCATCTTGGAAAATTCCAAGATGGTGGTAGACTTTTCTCGAGAACCTCGCGCTTTCCTCGGAGCCTCGACAGTTAGTCGGGTTCCCAAAACCGGATGTCGAAAAATAAGTGAGATTTTAGTCGCCCGTTAATTAATGACGAATTACTAATGGAGTTGCTTTATTGATCGTTACAAAACGCTCCTCTTTGTTTTCAGACGTGATTTTTGAATTGATTTTGTTTGATCGCGCTTGTGACTAACTTCAAACATTCCATGGGTACGGTTGAAAGCTTGGAATCATTCATTTGTGCATTAGCATTACCATAATAATTGCTTGAGGCTATATGTGTTTCGACTGGTCGGTGCGTTTTTACACTAACAAATAATTTAATGGCAGCAGTTATAAAAAATGTAGACATCGTGTGCTGGTGCTTTTCCGAATACATTAAATGGTGAACGTTGAACTTCTTAGGTGCTTACTTGCCTGTAATTTTTTTTTTCTTAATTTGCACTGTAATTCAACTTTTTCAAGATCTGAAACATCAGAAATGCTATTTTTGACAAGCCGCTAAATAATATTCTCTTACTATTTTCGATTTTATATACATACATATTTTTCTTTATACAGGGTGTTTTCGAAGTCCACGTAATAAATTGAACCACCAATAGAACTCGTTAAAATAAACACTTTTTTTATTTATCATTTTTTCCGCAAATTCTTCAAAACAGAGTTAAAATTAAATATAATTTGAATCCAATTCATACCCACTCATGTGTTTACACATTCATTGATAACCAAGCGCGAAAAAAGAATTACTCGAATAAAATACAGTAAAAACTGTTAGTATTAGAACAGCGGTCGTTGTTTCTTCAAAAAAACTATAAAGATTTTATCGCACAAAAACATTTTCACTCACTCTTTCGTTTCAACTGATGATTATCGCATGAGCAAAGTGTCAAATTAGGGATTAGAAATATGGAAAAAAAAATATCCGATTATAAAGGATCAATACGTAAAAAATGTTTATTTTAAAGAGTTCTATTGGTGATTAAATTTATTACAAGGACTTCCATAACACCCTGTATAAGACTCGACTTTCAAAACTTTTTTTTTTCACCTTTGAACTGAAACTCGTTTGGATAAAAATACATATGTCATACTCATAACTAAATCTCCATTTTTATAGTCAACAACTTAATTTGCATTGAGTATTGTATTTAACGTCAATTACTTTTGTTTTGTAAAAACCATAAATGATCTGTGAAAATAGTGTAAATGTACAGCATAGGAAATAAACATTCAATAAAAATTATACTAAATATAATAAAATGCTGTGCATATTTTACAAAGTCATTTTTAGTTTTTCACTGTGTCAGTGTAATATTATTACTTAAAAAGAAATAATTCAGTATTTTTTACTGAATAAAATAGAATTGATTAGTGAACGCTTTTTGGGTTTTCCAAGTGTCGCATTATCCTCAAAATTTTCTCATGCATTTATTTAAGTAACATATCATGCGTTTAAATGAAAACTTGGGCGTTGAAAAAAGTAACCCATTTGGAACAGTGTAAAGTTTGAATTTCCCGCCGTTTGACACGAATAACATTTCTTTATGTTTAATCGGCACATAATTGACATGTTTGTTTGTAGCAAAGGGTGCCCCTAGATATTTGGTTCGAGAACAGGAATCGTTAGTTATTCTTTTAATGTAAAACATTGCAAAGAAAGAAGAAAAAACAGAAAGATTTTTTGTTTATAAATTTTAGGTGAGCTGTCAACATGCTCTAATTACAACTGCCGATTTACACTTTAAAAAAGCAACACAATTGAAGGTTGCCACCGCCCTCCCAGCTCAGGATTTCATTTGAACGCCCGATGTATTCATACAGTGAGTTCCAAATGTTTGGAAGAATGAAAATATTTTCTTTCCCGTTGAGCTTTTCGAAAAGAACTCGGATAGGTCAATTTTGTTTTTTAAGAAACATGCACAATCAGTCATCATCAATTTTTTTATTTTTTTTTAAATAGCAATCCCCAATTTTTGCATATTTGGATAGACTACTAAATTTTGATTGATGCCCATGTACTATTCCGGACACGGAATCTTGGCCACAACTGACATTTAACTGACAAATATGTGTGAACTGGCCTTTATTGAATATAACCCAACTTTTGACTCGATAATGCCATTTCCATGCTTTTTTGATGTCACAAGAAAAACTTCAAAGTGATTTTTAATAATTGTCATTTATTAATGACACTAATGGTTGGTTTACATCATTTTATTTAGAAATGTCAAAAAAATGTTGGCCAAGATTCCATGTCCGGAATAGTACCAGGTATGACCTTTGGACTGATAATTCCAATTTTACGTCGAAACTTCGACAAAAAAATAAACTCTTTAAGGTGTTCTTTGAATTAATTGTGAATTATGAGCGTGTACGCAAAAAATGGATTTTTGCTCAAAATCGATTTTTTAAATTTTATGGCTCTGAATGAAGTGATAACGGAAAACTCTTAAGTTTCGTAGTTTTTATTAATTTTTTAATAGGGTTACTCGTGCGGGCGGTAAAACTTAACTCACCCGGTACAGTTTTAAAGTAATTTCAAATGACTAATGCCATAAAAATGCTGTTGCAAAGTGTTTTTTTGCAACTTGAATCAACTTTAGGTATATAATATTTTTGAACAATCTAAAAGGGATGTTAACGATGTTAGCAAGTTTTTCTACATAATTGATGGTGGTATGATACTTCACAGATTAAAACGTCAAACAGCAAAAATAAAAATAGATTTATTAATGTTCTTTGCAAAAAACTGCACCGAAAATAATTTTCAGCGTAGTCAAGCAGAAAGTGATGGTGATCTTTCCCCATACAAGACGATATTGATGTGTTAGTGTTATTTATTATTATTAATAAATAATAAGTAATAACTCTATCACCAGATGATAGAGAATTGTATTATTTAAAACCACGAAGAAATAATGTCTTACAAACAAATTTAAACCAGTTTTTAAACATCAATATGGAGAATTTTCGGAAACAATAATTATAAATAAAGACAAAAGAAATAGTAAAGTAATAATCCATATAATAAACGATGAACCAACCGTACCTATACAAATATTCAGAGATTAGGTACTTTTCATTTTCTCTTCCTTCTTGTCGCGGGACGTTATAACCGCACTGTTGCCAAATTGTCTGTCACCTCCGTGATTGCCACATCTGCAACGGTACGTATAAAATTCTCGTTTCGAAATTAAATGCGCTGGCTTTCCGACTAACAGAACTCGGAAGCTTAAAAAGTTCGTCGTGTGGGCAGTTAATGGCAAAAAGCTGACACATTGCTAAATCGATTGATCATGTATAGGTGAACTTCCAAAAAAAAAAGTTCAAAAATTGTCGTGTGCAAAAGGGCGTTATTCAAAATTTTCGAGTTACTTAGCGTGTCGGATAGCCAATGTTCAAATATTTTTTTGGTAGAAACTTTGTAATATTTTCTGTGGCCGTTTGGTTGTAAAAAAATAAACAATTTTCAAAAATGTATTGCGTCTTATGGAAAGAATAAAATTCAAATGGCTGTATCTCTGTTCAACGCTCTCCAAAAATTCGTTAATTTTGCCGCATTTTTACGTTCCTCACTCCATTGCTCGAAAACTAAGCCTCAAATCGAAAAAATGTATTTTTTAAGATCGAAAGACCGATATTCTCTGATTACGATGGTGTTTATTATTATAATTTTGAGGGAATATTAATCAAGTTATGATTAAAAAACTAACGTAGCAACAAAATCTCTAAGCGATTAGAAATGCAAACTGAACAGAACCGAGAGGTGCGGGAGGGTGATCGACGATCGCGCTTATTAGCCCTGTAAGATTTTGTTGCAACTTTAGTTCTTTAATCATAACTTGATTAATATTCCCGCAAAATTATAATAACAAACACCATCATAATCAGAGAATATCGGTCTTTAGTTCTTAAAGAATACATTTTTTCGATTTGAGGCTTAGTTCTCGAGCAATGGAGTGAGAAACGTAAAAACACGGCAAAATGAACGAATTTTTGGCGAGCGTCGAACAGAGATACAGCCATTTCAATTTTGTTCTTTCCATAAGACGCAATACATTTTTGAAAATTGTTTATTTTTTTACAACCAAACGGCTACAGAAAATATTACAAAGTTTCCACCAAAAAAAAGATTTGGACATCGGCTATTCGATAAGCTACGTAACTCGAAAATTTTGAGTAACGCCCTTTTGCACACGACAATTTTTGAACTTTTTTTTTTGGAAGTTCACCAATACATGACCAATCGATTTAGCAAGGTGTCAGCTTTTTGCCATTGACTGCCCGCACGACGAGCTTTTTAAGCCTGCGAGTCGGAGAACCAGGGAATATTTTTGCCGTTTCATTTCCCGACGAGAATTTTATAATTCGTATCATGCGACTTGGCAATCATGGAGCTGACTATCTGGCAACAGTGCGTTAAAATGTCGCACGAGAGCCCACCGCTCAACTCATCTAAAAGAAAAATATAATTGACTCGATAATATGTTTGCACCATTGTCGGAAGGTTTGATGGTTTTCAATATAAACATTTTTAAATCATGTTTTTATAAAACCTGACGTTGTCAACTTGTAATCATTGAACGAAAGGTTAAATTATGATGTTTATAGTCTCAAGGGAGCGTCTTGAAGAGTGCAAAATTCGATGCCATAGCTTCTAAGGGGGATATGCAAAAAAACACTATCTCCTCTCTTTTTTTTTCGACTGAGAAAAAAATTTTAACCACTGGATTCTTTCCGTCAAGGTGCTTCTTTAAAAGAAACAGAGAAACTGAAAATGAAAATTAGTATTAACAAATGTTTTTATTTGAAAAAAATTAAATCGACCTATCCAAGTTTTCTACACATAAATTTGCAAAATAATTGTATAATAGACACTCATAAAAATAATAATTACAGATACATATTTTTATCAATTTGTAGAAAATATTTAGAATTATATATCTCACTAAAGACGAGAATAATTTTGAACCGAAGGAATTAAATGCAGAAACATTTTTGACATTTCAACTGCCACAAGTTTTAAATATTTCTATTTTACGTTGTATGTTCAGTACCAAAATTTGGTAGGTAAGGATCAAATCTAAAACTCTCCCATGAAAAGCTTCCGCAGACCATTTTTGGTAGTTTCCTTGTAATTAATGTTTTTTCTAAACGAATCTTGTAGGTAAATATTGTAAGCGGAAGCAACTTGACAGTGTATAAATTAATTCGGAAATCGAACGATCGTTTTAGAGAATATTCCGTACATCAGCGATTACAGAATCATGTTTTCCCAAATCTTGTCGAATAAAAATGACCTAATGACATCCCGTTCTTGAATTGTGATATGTTATTTAGATTTTTATTTTAGAGAGTGACAGTTTTATAGAAGTAAATTCTCACGGTCTCTTCGATCATTGATCGTACATGGGCGTCATATTATAGTTCCCGCTACGACATAGGACGCACTTGATTAATTGACTATGGTAAATAGAGCTTAGTCGCCAGATTAAGATAGCGGATGTAGGTATCATTTAATACCCACAAGAGGACATGTTGGATGGTTTTTGATATTTGTGATTGAAGAATAATTTGTCGAAAACTTTTCTGAATGAGCATGTCACCGATTTTATTTACGACTATATCACAACTACGAATGCTCTTTTTGGATTTAGAACACTTTCGAATTCTTCGCGGACATTGACTTATGTAACAGCTCTTGTTCGACATTTTTATCGATCTCACGGCAACGTGGTGTGCTTCATTCCGAAGGGTGTGCGCAGAATTTTTGACAGCGCTAGAGGAAGCTCGTTAGAAATGGCGTGGGTTTTATAAATTTGATGCATGCCGTTCTTGCTAAGGCGTTCATTATCAATAACATGTAAAATATAGCGCAATAACAATAAATCTTGGTAAACATTTGTGCAAGTGTCTTAATTATGATAAAACGCAACTTTGGTTAGACGGTGAGGTTGCAGATGCGACGTCCATTCATTGTATAAATCAATCCGCACATGATTAGTTGTTTGCTATAAATAAACCCGTTTTAGCTCTAAACGTAAACGCCAAACGGTAACGGATAGTACTAGTACTCTCCTGCTCAGTAGCAATCGCCCTGAGCTCCTTCTCCCCTCTTAATGCGACTTAACCTTGTCGTCTCCAAAGGTCAAAGAGTTATTTTACCGTAAGATATCTTAGTTAAAAATTCATTATTATTACGATACATGTAATTGTTCGCCAAATTTATTCCCAGATCTTATCGGTGGAAAGACCTTTCAACAACTCGATTACGCAAAGTCGCCGTAATGTCGGAAAATTTCTCTCGCGCAAAACACAATATTTTTATTAAAATTAATTAAAGCCCAGTACAACTAGATTTCATCACAAATTGTTAAATTGCCGTACCAACTTTGATTATAGGTTATATCGATCGATTTTTGACCAGTATATTTAAGCACGACCTCACAAATTGTTTTCATCGAACTTTACATAATCGTTTATTAGTATATTCAGCCTAAAATCATAGGTTACACTACTTCCTTTTACTGCTACCAATCGCCAAAGCTCGACGAGCTCAAAACTAATTTTCTGCATCGTACAAATTTCATTTTCCGTCTTGAAGTGTTATTTTTCTTTCCAGAAGAAAATTTTCAGAAAACTGTAATCGACCAGGCACACTTGACCTGAAACCATACATTTCGTAGTTTTTTTTTAATAGTTTTGTTTTCGGTGAATAATTGTCTGAAGTTTTTTTAATATGTAATTCTGAAGGCTTTATTTGCGTTACAACTGACAAATCAAATTTAATCATCTGCAATTATATATTTTTTGTGAGAATCCAATTATGATTATTCTCTCGATAAAGATGATATATGCTTCGTGTGTTCATTATGCTAACCGTTTAACGATTAAAAAATAATAGCCAACAGCAAATCACTTCTTAATAATTAATTATCTCAAACGTGGTAAGCTGCGTTTAGTTTTCTTAAAAGTTTTAGTTGCCGTGAAATTGTTTTGTCCTCAAGAGATAAAACTGGTTCATATTTTTTTTAACGAAGTATTCACAATATAATTTTACGAGTGAATTAATTATTATTGGCATAAGAATGACCAATGTGGTACTTGCATCGGGTGTTCATTTAAATGTATCCTCAAAGTTGGCGTTGAAGAGTCGATTGTGAACGCACCACTCGTCAATCAATCTGCACACTAAAAACACAAAGAACGCAAAAAGTGAGGTTAGATTTAAACAGTTGATCCGTGCCGATCTGTAATCCGTGGTGCGTTCACAATCGACTCCCCAACGCCTACTTTGAGGATAAATTTAAGGCTAAAATCAATTCTGTGTATTACGATAATTATTGTAAATTGACGGCAAGGGAATATTTAATCTGTTTGGTGTAGTTATTAATCTAATTTTGTAAAAGTGAAATTCGAAATATCTGTCTTGTTGGTTGATGTAACATTTTGTTAAATTTCCCTATGTAATTTTATGTATTTGGGTTAACTAAAATGAGTCTTAATGTTAATCAAGATAATATTCTTATCAAGTATTTATGTTCGAATTACATGTTTTTACGATCAAATTATTTTCGATATAGGATGCTGCCCGTCGAACTAATTAATTTTCCAGTTAAGTTTTATTGCTATATTGGAAATCAATGATCAAACTATAGTAAAAATGTTAGAACAGATTGTGCAAAGAGCTGGAAGGTATCGACGTCACGTTCGATCGATCCATCAAAATTTTTCTGATTGGTAGGGGAGAGGAAGTCAAATTGAGCGTCCACTCTGCGCATGATTTTGAAATCGCCCTTCACCTTTTTTAGAATATTCCCCGGTAACTGGTATCATTAATTGGTTTCACTCTTGTTTATTTAGTGGGCTGTTGAATATATGAATACATTGGGTGTGGTAACTGTATCAGTACAAAACAATTAAGAATGTTTCCCGTCGACCAATGAGAGTACCTTACGCGATACAAAGTGTCACACAATCCGAATTATATGACATGGCAATAAAGTACTTAATTGAAAACTAGATAAAATAATGACAGTCTTCAGACTCATCTAACAACTTATCTCAGGGTACTATTCATTTCGTAATAAGAATTTATTTGCATATAAATGGACATATTCTGATTACGCAATTTTTTTCCGATTGAGATATAAGTTACTTTGACGGTAATCTGTTAACTGACACTTCGATCGCAGAATAACAAATAAATTTACTTCTTTACAACCTCATTTATTGCCAACGTCCTTTTCAGTTCAAAAGTCTTAATTTTAATTTACTATAATGACGCAAGATCATCGGACCACATTTATATGTATCGATAAGCAAAATTAACACATGCATTTTACTCTCATTATTATCGAACTCACAGCAATCCATTAACTTATTCATTTATTCAAATGCGAACAGCAAAACAAAACCATTAAAAACCAAAACATTCCATCCAATTTGATTATTTTACTTGTTATATCTACCATATTTTTACAATTTAGATCTAAATCCTGATAACCACACTAAACATTTGAACGTGACACCTCCCCTACATTCTTGATGTTTCTGTGTTGTCCGCAGTCGTTGTCAATATTAATTACCATCAACCGAAATTACAATCAAAATTCGTCGACATTATTTAATTTACTCTCGAAATAAATGACCTTCAATCTAAGTTAAAATTAGATCTACCTAAAAACTTACTCATTATCTGTTCGTATAAAACACATCTAGATAGAGTAAAACATCACATATTTTTGTTCCACTTCTCGATACACATTCTACAAATTTAATGAATTTTCAAATTTATTAAAACGTTCCATCGCACCTTCAATTTCACTGAATTCGAGAACAGATCAGTTTTTTACACTTGTCAAATTTTTTACGTTAATTTAATTGGTGACATTCTAATAATATAATGAAAGTGGAATGGTATTTATGCATTTCAAATGTCAAAGGAGTTTCATTAAAAAGATCTAAATTGACTCGAAAAGAAATAATTTAAATAATGTTGACGCCATAAGAGAGGAAACCCATGCTATTGGTAAATTCTATCGGGTGTTTTATTTCAGGTGTTGAAGAGTCGATTGTGAACGCACCACTCGTGTAAAACGTAAGATTGAAACAGCTGTGCGTTCACAATCGACTTTTCAACGCCTATTATGAAGTGGAATTTAAAAAACAACCGATGTGATTTTTAAAATTTTTGTGATAGGATTAACATAAATTTTAAAAATAAAGGTATTTTTGATTTTCGATTTTGAAAAAGTGCCATAAAAACGAAAAACTGATTTTGAAACTAAGTATCTAGAATTGATCTAAATTGGCAAAATCGCGGGGTTTACAACTTCCAGTTTAGTTAATAATTATTTTCCTGAAAAGATGCATCTTATGAAGTTCTACGAGCGTGCAAAAATTCGAATTTCTACCCCTAAAGTTAACGAAAATATCAAGCTATTTTCGTTTTATGTGCGACACACTGTATAAAACGTCCAAGATAAATTATTTTTCGAAATATTGTGTAGTTTCTGCAACTGACAGTTGACAGAACTGGTTTCTAATTTTTGGTGGTATATACAGGGTGAAATTGAAATGCATCATAATATGTAAACCATAGTATCTACAATAAGTTAGTAAACTGAAAATGCGTTTTTTTTTTTTTAATTCATAAAGTCCAGTTTAACTTAATTCCATCCCGAACGAGACGCCTCTGGAAGCTCTAATAAATCGAAACATGAATAGCGGGAATAGCGTTTTAAAAACAGAGAGTAAATTCTGAGTATATCGATTTCACCCTGTATTGCAGTGTTGTTGTGCTGGTGGATAAAAATTTTTTAAAATAATTAAAGGAATAAATTTATAATTTGTGTTTACGTTTGGCTAGTGTTTTACAACGCAATTTAAGTTTGACGTCTACGAAACTGACGTCATTTTAAGTCATGGCCACTGATCAAAAATCACAAATACGCCGAAATATTAGTGCAATTTTGAGACAACGAAGTAGTCCACGTGATGTACCGATTTGATCTGACAGTGACGATTATGTGATAAATTAGTCAAAGTCAATCTTGCGGTTGAAGTTGACACAACGTAACCATAAAAACGATAAAAAAGTGGCGAAAGAACGGCATTCTGTACCACATTATTATAATAATAAATAACAGGTACGAAACCTGATTTAAGTATTGAATGATCCGTACCTAGCTCCAAAACTAGCTAACAAACCAGTTATAATAGAGTAAACCTCTACAAAAAGTATGTTGAGGTAGGTTTTCAATAATGCAACTGGTTAAAGAGCAACTGTTGGGGTGTCCCAAACTGGAATATCAAGTAAAGACACGCTCTCACCCACACCAAGCCAACTTGATCTTCCTCTTTGCATTTTCACTCTGGCATTCTACTATACGAGTTGAACGATTACTACAACAGTACTCAACTATTATTATGATTATTCTGTTGTCCTTCCTAGTAACCTTGTCTGTCGTGGTCGACGTCTTTTAACATGCTTTACGTGAACTTAAATGCTTCTCTTTTTACAGCACACTCCTAGATTTACAAGTGTGCGCCAAAATCTTTGCAGTCTTACCAACATCGCACGCTCATCCAATTAACGCTCATTAGAACGTTTGCTTGAGCTTGGTTCCGCGGATTTCTGTTAAATTACATTAAACACTTTGCCCAAATTAAAATTGTTACGTGTACTTTTTCTCTCAGAAATTGTTTCGAAATTTTTGTGATTTATGTTTGACCACTGGCGGTCATTATTAGAAACAAAAATGGGAGTATATGGTAGACAAATGTCAAAATTAATACAATCATTTTTAATTCGTAAATTATAGTTTTCAAGAGCATTAACATTTCTGATAACTTACGATATACTTTAATTTTAATATGTCATTGAAACATATTATAAAATATGGCTTTTATTCTAAGGTTGTATAAATTATTTTCATGACGGATAATAATTACCACGGCAAAGGCTTTTTTATTATTATTCTCTACGTCATTTGGTATTTATCACATATTTGCCGCCGCAAAATGCTCATCCCACACAGCTATAACAACACGCTTATCAAAGTTTTATGATCGTCATGCTTTCATATAAAGTGGACCATGAAACCTACGATTACGTCACAAAATGCATTTTCCGACATTATTAGTGTCATAGGTCAATGTCTGTCGAATATTTGTAAATAATTGTACAAAATGTATCTGAATTATTAACAGCCTCAACCTAAATAAATTAGTTAGAAATCGCTAATTTTTACTGCAAATGAGACAGTAATCTAAGAACTAGTTTCAAACGGATCTCAGGTATTACCTACCTGTGATTTCACATCTCAACCCCCTAACCTTTACCAAAAAGGGCTATTGTCCTTTTTAATAAATGATTTATATGCATAGAGATGTTCCTTGCATGTTTATTTAGTGTTGTTGACAGGCAGTTGCTTTGATAAATTCTAACT
This sequence comes from Tenebrio molitor, assembly GCF_963966145.1. Classification (NCBI taxonomy): domain Eukaryota; kingdom Metazoa; phylum Arthropoda; class Insecta; order Coleoptera; family Tenebrionidae; genus Tenebrio; species Tenebrio molitor. Next base: position 1,200,293 of record NC_091055.1, read on the forward strand.
GCAAATTTTTTATTTGTTCATTCGTCTTATTTTTTTCTCTTTTAAATAAATGTCACGTTCTACCCTCAAAAAATTCACTAAGGATGAGATAAATTAGTTTTGATACATTCAAACGACGTACTTAAATGTATTTCGCAATTGTTATTATTGTTTGATGGCCTTCAAAGGAAAATTTCAAATTCAAATTTATTTGCATAATTTGGTCATATGTGAAGTAATTAAAGTAATTAAATTATTCCGAATTTGTTTCAACTTAATTGTTTATAAATATTTACGGTGCTGGACGTGAAAAATAATTCCACGTTAGATAATTGCCAAAGCTAAAATTTATCTTACGAAATCGTACAAAACATTTTATTCTGGTAAATTGTTAAAGATTTAACGTTTTTATTAGTTAGTATGTTTATGTAACATTATGTAAAATTTGCTTGCAACAAACACCGCATTCAGAACTAATTAATCTATATTTGAAGTTCAAATTTAACATTTTCTTGCCGTTAAGAAATATCCTGTGTGTGTCAATACTGTCAATGTATCGAACTATCGATGTGGAAGAAAGTTTAAATTATATAAATTAATCGATTCAAGCGCCCTCTTCATTTTATACCTCGCATTAATAGGGACGTTAAACTAAGTCGACTGGTCAAACTGTGGTATTATAAAATTGCGCAATCGCAAAGCGTTGAAGTGGGCACTACTTAACCTTATGTTAAAACTAAGTCACTTTTAATGTCTTAATATGAGTAGCTGACATATTTCATTCATTTGTGAATTTCAAAATCAATAAAATACATATTTAATTAACACACTAAAATAATCGATAACTGAATTTTGTGAAAGTTAATACACTTGGACCACTTACTGATAAACAGTTCTCATTTAAACGCCACAACACACACATATGTATACACAGTCATACACACACGCACACACACTAACGTTCGTAATGAATATGATTACACCGAAAAATAAAGATCAACGGTCAAATTTTCGAAACGTGTTCCTTAAATGATGCAGAATGTGTAAGGTGATTGTGAATTGAGCAAAGGAAGCTTAAGAAATGGAAATTGATTGCGAAACTGGAAAAAAAAAAACAACTTCATTGTCTGAAAATGATAACAATAGAACTAATAATGTTTCTGATTGGTTGGAATAATTTCCGATAAATTATTCTCAATTAGTAATTATTCTCCGGCATTTACATCCAGCCAAGAAGCAACTTTTGATTAATGATACATAATAAAATCGTTATTTAACGTATCTTCCTCTATCCCTAAATGCTGAACGATGATTTATGTATTTTTTGTTGCAGGTACGTAGCGTGAAAAGAGTTGCCTTCTTCAAAAACTGTAAGTATTTGGTTGGATTTAAGTCTTAAGTGACGTGTTATTAAGTTTTCGTGCATAACGGTGCATAACAAAATGTCTAATATCAGAATATTGCGCAAATTTTAAAAGAAATTTCTTCGAATGTGCGTGTGTGTGAGCGAGGCATTGACATTTTGTTCACAAAGGTTGGTTATCTTATGGGTCTCTTGTCATTAATTCTAGATGACAGGCATAATATCAATCCATCGATCTAATTTTTATGCACTCCACTTCACTTCTTGACGGCTTAATCCATCTTGACGTTTGTCTAGAAACTTTGAAAATTAAAATAATCCTCTTTGGGAACATATGGTCTGAAAAGCTGATTTTATTTTCAAAACCACTTAACCGACCTTTAATACCAGTCACGATCATTTTAGAACAAAAGATCAACTTTTTCATTACTGAATTTTTCACGTTTCATTTCTTACCTCTCACGAATCAATCACAACACTAAAACCAACAATTTTACAAAGTTTCTAATGTACAGGGTGTTTTTTTAAATGCTAGTACAAAAAAAAACTGGGTCATTTGGAGATTCTAAAGAGTCCAGAAAACCATTTTTTTTAAATCTAAAACTAACCCTGTCCATGCACATTCTACGCCATAGACACAGCAATAGTAAACAATAAGTTAAACCATAGAAACCCGACAATGTTATGAACAAAAATACAACAAAATTATTATTGTTGCTTGACAACCCCAATTACGTTTTTAATTACCTTTAATTCAGCAGCGTACTGACAATTCTAACCAAAATTTAATTTATTTTTATCTCGAAAACGAAAAGACTTATTAGATAATTTTTTTGTGTATGAGTTCTACTCATCCTCACCTATTACCAGTTTTTTTTTGTACTGACATTTAAAAAACACTCTGTATATGATTATGATTAAATAAGAATAATACAAAATTTAAATGATGATTAATACTTCGTTTACAATAGATACATTATCCTTAAAATGCGATAGATTACCAGGATTATAAAGTGATGTAAAATTATTTTTTTAAACTTTTTGAATGGAAAAATAATGGATTTTCTTAGAAATAATTAGTAAACAATTAAGAGATTGTATAATGAACTAAAAATCATCTGCTGATTTTATAGATAACCTGTAATGTTTTTTAACTGATATTGAGTATACATTTTTTTTTCTGAAACAACTCACTATCCTACAGTTTTGAATGTTTATCCTTTTTGTTGCAAAATTGAAACCCTTAACATGAATGACATTTTTTTATCTTTAATCGGTACATAATTGAGCATGTTTGTTTTTAGCAGAGATATTTGCTTCGAAAATAGGAATAGGAAACATTGCAAAAAAAGAAGAAAAAAAAGAAAGATTTTTTGTTTCTAAATTTTAGGTTAGCTGTCAACATGCTCTAATTTTATTGACGGTTTCCAACTCTTCTCAGCCCAGGATTTCATTTGAACGCCCGATATATGTAGTTATAAAAATTGTAAAAATGTCCATGCTATTTAGCGGTTTATTATACAGGGTGAGTCGGGAGGAACCGCCGAAACTCCATGAGTGTATTCACACGTGAAAATAATGTAAAATAAACTCATATGTTCTAATCCGATTTTCATTTGTTTTCAAGTTATAGCGCAATTAAAAATTTTATCTAGCGTTCTATGTGTACTTATATCCAAATTTTCGCTTGTTTTCATATTGTAATCAGAGTATGCCATGTTTGAGGCTAAAAAGCATTTGGCTGATTGAAAAATGCAGTGTACAAAGTACAAGTGAACACTCGTGAAGCACTAATTCGACGGCGGTATTTTTTAACATTTAATAAAAAAACGTGCTTATTAAGACAATGTTAATGTTTGCAATTTTGTTTATTTCTTATCGCTGTAACTTGAAAACAAATGAAAATCGGATAAAAACTTATGAGTTTATTTTACATTATTTTTACGTGTGAATACACTCATGAAGTTTCGGCCGTTCCTCCCGACTCACCCTGTATTGAGTGTTGTGATACAATAATTTTATAACATTATGGATTAAATAAGATAATAACTAACTAGCCCGAACATGACGTAATTAAATTTAAGGGAAGTTATTGCAATTGTTATATTTTTAGAAGCAGAAAGATTTACTTATTTATAATAAATTAAAGTGCAAAAATAACAAAAATGATGTAATCCATAAATTCTACTTAAGAAAATCGCAAGAGCGTGAAATATATCAGGTAAAACAATAAAAGAACTAAATATGTATGTGCATATATTTCGTATTTGTACTTGAATGTATTTTTGTTATGCTGTCTAGTAATTAAATAAGTGATATTTTATCCGGTGTTTAGATAAAAATCTGGTCAAGAATGCTTTGGACAATTTCACGAACGTATGTCCAGCATGTTTTGTTACGTTTTGCTATGTAACAAACTAGAATAAAGAATAAATAAATATCATAAATGTCTTTTGTTGGTTTTATTTTGTAATGTTGAATAAGTATCAGTTAGTTTTGAAAAAATAATGAAAACAAAGATCTTGATCACAAATCGGAAATTAAACTTGACAACGATGGCAGCAGTGACAGTCCATAAGCTACAAACTACGACAAACGTGAAACAAACAGATTTTGTAAGAAAGTGCTGTAATATTCAGTAGAAAAAAAATATGTAGTTTTGTTTAGGTAAATATTTCTCTTTATTCCAAAAAAATACATATTTGCAACATTCCATGGCATACTTGAAATATTATAAGAAACCCAAATATCAACTCATTTGATTCAGAAAAAAAAAATCGACAAGACTAATTTTAAAAAAGTGTACCTAGCCGTTGATTATTGTTTAATATTGACAAATTTATGTTAAACAAATTTAAATTCGTGTTTTTTTGTAGTACTTATTTTGTTTTTTGTTTTTAATTGAAATCTGACAATAAATAACGGAATTAAAGCTCGCGGCATTTTTTGTGAGACAGCTTTGTAAGTACACTAATAAGTAATAACGTGAATTTTGAAGGCAAAATGGCTGGAAGCGGCAGCTCGGCTGCAGATATTTGTTGTAGAAATTTTTGACAGCGATACGTATTTTTTGTCGAAATGGCCTGAAATTTGCATGCGTCTCGATTTCGCAAATTGCTTTTGCCACATTGTGCTACATTTTATGATACGTTAACGAAACGAGTCTGTCGAATTTAAAAAGCCATTCTCTTTGCACGATATTTAGGGCAATGAAAAGGTAAATTTCCGGCAATAAGAAAAATAAAATATCGTCTGAGTAAAGTGCGACCTTTAAGGCAACCTTATTTGGGACAGACTTTAATGTTCACGTATATGACTTTTATTTATTGTTTTTACTTTTTTCTTTGCGTATTCCGACATTTCTCACAGAGCCCATTAAATCGCATGTTTGCCGCATTTCTTACAGGAACATTTAAATAAGTTATTATGTTTCAGGCCGATTCTTATTTAATCTTTCGCATATAAATACTTAAAATTGTAACAACATTTTTCCCGCAAACCCCATCCGTTTTCGAACAACCTACCGTATATATCATGCACCACAGTTTCATTTTTCACCTGACTCTTCTAAACTGCTCAATTAAAAACTCGCCTTAATGTTTTCTTACGCATTCATCAAAATTTATTCAATCAAATCTTCTTTACGATCCTTTCATTTTCCGTATTTGCCTCGAGATTAAATTGTAACGTCAGGTTATTGATTGAGGGGATATTTACATATAATTACGTTTTGTGTGTCTGCTTTTTCATTTATCATTTATTTCTTTTAAGAAGTTTTTTATTTTGATTGGCGGTCGAAAAGTATAAGAGCAAAAACTTGTTTTCGGCTGTTCAGGTATAGGTCATTCCACTCTTTTATGCACTGCGCACACTCCATGAAAGCTGCATTCTCTGCAACAGTCCAAGTTTCGAGTGTGTAGGACCATTCAGTTTATTCTCCTTAAAAAGAACCAATTGGAATCTAATTAGTATTTTAGTCGTTTCAAATTCTAAATGTAAAGCTAGATCGAACGATTTCAGCCGCACATAAATTCTCAGCATGCCCATAAAATCTTACAGTTATTGATGATTCTTTCACTTCTTTGTACATTTTTAAGCCAAAAGGGTAAATTATAGGTGTTTCGGTCGCAAAACACAAATCCATACGTTCGATTTCTGTTCATGCTAACATGTTTTTTATTGTCGAACAACTCCAGATCAATCTGGTTGTGTATCTCACTGTTACCTTATGAATCATTGTGTTTTCTGACAAAATTGTGTACATAATAAAATTTATATAGCTTATGGTTTTTCTTATCTTCTAATAAATACATTTATTTCAACATCAATCTATACAATTTAATTACAAAAATATTCAAAGCTCGTCAATCATTTAGTTTGACATTTTTAACAAAACTCATTCATAATGAATTCAACTAAACGTATAAAATAATTTTATTTTACTTTTCACAAATATTCCTAATTCATTATTCGATGTTTGTAAATAAATAAATAAATAAAATTTGTACTGCTAAACATAAGTAATGTGATACGTTACTGTTATTACTGGAATCCTGTTGATTTGTGTTTTCTTACAAAATGAATTACTTTGCACCTGACAGCTTAGCATCAGCATGCTGATGTGCATTATCCGATTGATTGTTCTTTTCCCGAAGCCGCCAAACGAATGATAATTTTTTAACACAATCAGTAACTGAATACTGCTGATTTAAAAATAAGATAAATTAAGAAATAACGTCAGATTTTTGCGTTTATCAAGACCGCAGATTTAATCAGCAGTTTTTTCACATTCTGTTTGCATTTAAAATTGACATGATATTTATTTACGATGTGTACACTAAATAACAAATCGTTGTACAACTCAGAAAGAACAAAATATATTGTGGTCGATTTAATTTATTTTAATAGTTGGGCCTCTTACATAAATATAAAGTGAATGGGATATATTTTTGTATATTTTTTAACAAGAATCTGAGGTATTTGTATTGAGTTTAATTTTTATATGCATACCTGACTAGTACATAAATTGTAATTAGATAATCGTAATAACAACCATAACAATAATAACAGTGTAACAACAATACGCCCAGATTGTTTCCAGTTTTCCATAATTATTTCACAGTTAATTATTATTGTTCGATAATTATTTGCTCTTTTATTAATTTTAAGCTTGTAATCATCAATTATTTTTATTGTTATTTCGTTATTTAGGTGAGGATATTTAAACATTAATGGAACAACAATAATTGTAAAAGTTTCAATTATACACCCCGCAGAAAAAAATCTTCAATAATTTATTTCAAACATATTTTTGCTTTACATTTTTATTTTCTTCATTTTATGTGAATATGTATTAACAATTATTTTATGCCTGCTATATCAAATTTCCAGACGTTCTTTTTCGACTAATATTTTTTTTTTAGATTTTGCATGAAGCACGTATCGGGTGTTCATTTAAATTTCTCCTCAAAGTTGGCTTTGAAGAGTCGATTGTGAACGCACCACGGATTACAGAACACGGATCAGCTGTTTAAATCTAACCTCACTTTTTGCGTTGTTTGTGTTTTTACTCCGTAGAGTGGTGCATTCACAATCGACTCTTCAACGCCAACTTTGAGGATAAATTTAAACGAACACCCGATATATTTTTGCACTATTTCATTTTTGTCAATTGTTACAAACAGTTTTCAAATTAGTATAAATTAAAAAAGTAGTAACAATTGATGAAAACACTAGAGTGATTTGTGCCCTCAAGATCCAATCACTTTTGGGCTAGTGTGGTTCAGATTAAATCTTCAGGTGTTTTCTAAATTAGAATGATACCAAATGAGATAGTAAAATGTATTGATTTAACGATCTCTTGAATTTGAATATTGATGTTGTTATCTTTTCTTTGAAGCCATGTTTGGTTTCCGATAATTGATAATGTGGGATATTGTTTAATATATTTTTTAGAAGCAGGTCAGAAGGCACTAAGAGCTTTAACCAAACTGTGCAATTTTTTATTATCTGGGCAACTTCCTTCAGAAATCTGCCATTTATTGTATGGCGCGTCTTTATGTGCCCTTAACAAAAAAGATGGAGGAATTAGACCGATCGCTATCGGAAACTGTTTGCGAAGATTGACCTCAAAGCTAGCCTGTTTTCAAAGTCGAAATATTGTAAATTCGTATTTATCTCCACACCAACTTGGAGTTGCAACTAAACTAGGATGCGAAGCAGCAATTCATACCACACGAACCTTTGTTAATAACGATCAAAACCGTGGCAAAGTTCTTCTTAAATTAGATTTCAAAAATGCCTTTAACTCAGTCGAGCGGGATTGTATTCTGAAAGAAGTCCAATGTCATACCCCACTTCTGTACCCTTATCTTTATCAATGCTATAGAAATCCTTCAACTTTATTTTTCGGTAATCATTTAATTTCTTCTTCTGTTGGAGCTCAGCAAGGAGATCCCTGCGGTCCCATGATTTTTAGTCTTGCCATTCAACCAATTATTTTATCTTTGGATTCTCAAATGAATATATGGTATTTAGATGATGGAACCTTAGCTGATTACCCAGAAGTAGTTTTATCCGACTTTAAAAAAGTTATAAATTTATCTCAGGAAATTGGCCTTGAATTAAACTTTAACAAATGCGAGATCTTTTGCTGTTCTGGAGACACAGATTTAAAAGTCATAAAGGAATTTCAAAATTTAGCACCAGGCATTAAAATCTGTGACCGAGAAAGTTTATCTCTTTTAGGCTCTCCAATCTTTGACCAAGGTTTCAAAAACACCGTCGAAAAAACTATAATTACAGTTGAAAATCTTTTAAACAAAACTGAACTCCTTAACAGACACGTGGCTTATACTTTAATCAAAAACTGTCTTTTCATACCAAAATTTAATTTTTTATTAAGAACAACTCCATTTTGGAAATTTTCTAATTATGTTAATTCAATTGATTCTTCTTTAAAGTCTTGTTTAGAGAGAATACTTAATTTACGTTTAACTGATTTACAATGGCGTCAGTCCACTTTACCGATTAGATTTGGTGGTCTGGGAATTCGTCGCATTTCCGATATTTGCCTCCCTGCATTCCTATCTTCAATTAATGGGGTTAAAAAGCTTGTTTCTTTATTACTAAACTCAAAGGATAATGAGCTTAATATTCACCATTATGATGAAGCTTTAGCAGCCTGGGGTGTAGCAAATGAGAACGAAATACCAACAATTCCACAATTTCAGAAGAATTGGGATAATATTAATATCAAAGGAATAATTGCCAATGACTTAATCTTTAATTCACCTAGAGACTTGGCTCGTTTTAAAGCTTTGCAATGCAGAGAATCAGGATCTTGGTTACATGCAATACCTTCTCCTAATATTGGTACTCTTTTAGATAACACTTCCTTCCAAGTTTGTATTGGTTTAAGATTGGGTTGTAATCTTTGTACACCTCATATTTGCAAATGCAATGCGAAAGTTGACGAAATTGGCACCCACGGTCTAAGTTGTTTCAAAAGCAGTGGTAGATTTTCAAGACACACTGAAATTAATTCCATTATCAATCGGTCTTTAACTTCAATTCATGTGAATTCAACTTTAGAACCAAACGGACTGTCTCGGGATGACGGAAAACGCCCAGATGGGATGACTTTAGTACCGTGGATTAAAGGTCAACCTTTGGTTTGGGACGTTACTGTTGTAGATACACTTGCAGACAGTTACGTATTGAAATCATCTGAAGTCTCAGGTTTTGCCGCTGAAATGGCTTGCAAACGCAAACATAGCAAATATAGTTCAATCATTTCGTCAAACTACGTGTTTAAAGGTTTAGCATTTGAAACCTTAGGCCCTTGGTGCAAAGAAGCCATCGATTTCATTAATGTCATCGGAAACCGACTTATCGCGGAATCAGGCGATTCAAAATCAAAGAAATTCCTTTTCGAGAGGATTTCCCTTGCCATTCAACGTGGAAACGCTGCAAGCATTCGAGGCACTTTTCCAGATTCCGCAATATTATCGGAAATTTTTGTATTATAAAACAAAAATGTTTATGTAATTATGTTATACTTTTTTAGAATATCATGAGCTCCACCAAGTTTATAATTTGAAGGAGCCGGCAATTTTTTTTTTCTGAATGTTTAACGACTTTTTGGTATGCCGAGAATAACGAGAGGATCAATTATTAAAAAATTCCTTCATACAAATTGCTTTTGGTTCATTGCAATATCTAAAACCAAAAAAGAAGTTTATGACTATATTAATTACAGATAATGATACGTTGTAGTAAATTGCAAGTTTTAAAATCGTAAGCAATTTTTGGTCACCAAAAGTACTTCCTATTATGTTGTATTATGTAAATTAATAATGGTCATTGACTAAAGTGATCATGAAACGAGATAACAATAGGAATGATAGTTACAATATAACAATAAAAATGAAGAACAATGAGATACAAAGCATTGATAATAATTGCGTAAAAAATCGAGGTAATACATTATCTGTCAGCTTTTATATTCCTGAAGATTCTAGATAAACGAAGAGATAGATATTGGTCGTCAGTAAAAATCACTCCCTCATCAAGCGGGTACAGCTTCTGGTTTAACATTAAAAATCGAACATTGCACTGTGACATTTAAATTAGAACTCGTTATTTATATTTTTGTGAAACTAAATTGTCTTACTTTCTCAGATAAAAAAGTTAATTTTATTTTGTAAATTAGCGATACCGTACTTGGTAAAATGTGGCAACCTTCACATTTTCACCGACTGTCTGTTTGCCTTTAAACCAACTTTGAACATTACTTATTAATTTGCCGAAACAAATGCCCAATTACAACTGTCAAAACCACCATGTTGTCTTAGAGTTGACATTAACAACATTGTTGTGTAAAACGACCCTGTTTATTTATTTATGCAGGTAATTAGAAAAATATCTCGATCCATTTACTTCAATGCACACAAGAGATAACATTTATATTTATGTAGATCCTTCTATATGTGCACTTTACCACTTAACTATTGTTATTACGATTAATAACATTGCTTTCCACTGTTCCGTTACTAACAACGCCGTGTCGAAATTATTGACATTTATGATCGTTTTTTGGCAAATGTAGTAACATGTTCTTGGCGAAAACACCTGTTTAAAAAATCTGACAGAACATGTACTATCTCGAGCCAAAGATTATTTCAATTAAATTTGCATAAACTAATTATTTTTATGTGTCCATATTTATTACTGGCCTAAGATGATACCTAGATATCAGTTATTACAAACAAATAAATCGATCGTTCAACTGCAGACAATTATCACCAAACAAAATTCATATCTACAGGGCTTACGCAACAGGAAATAAACCGTTTCATTCACGAAAAAATTAAGTAATGAAACTTTCATCAAAAACCAGTATTTACACACATCTACATAGATATATCGTAAATTGTATTTTATTTATTTGTGCGAGAACTTCACATATTATTTAATAATTTTACTAATCGTTTGTGTATTAAAAATTTTAATTAATTACGTAAAGGACGCGGTTGTGGTTAGTAACAGTAATGAAGACATTTTTCAAAAAGTAATTTTGTCTTTATGGTACAATCCTTATTTCCCAAAAAAAGTTCATGCTATAGTTAGGAATATTACTGTACATGGAACGTTCAAAATGGGTTAATCGATATTTCCCGGTTGTCATCGGAGTGCGGGAACAACGATTTCCCACACGCCGTTTTTTTTACTTTGCAGGAGAAACTGGAGGAAATTGGATTGTAAGGTTGGTACTGACGGAAACGTCAATTCAGTTTAAAGAAAATGAACATTTCGTGACATTTGCAATTGTAAAATTAATTCTCATCAACACAATAAATAAGTAGTTTTATTATAAAACAAATAAGAGTCATAACAGGGCTCTGAAAATAATTATTGTTGTTTTTCAAGTGAAGAAGAAGAATTTGTTCAATATGTTGTGTGATCGTAGAAGACGCCACCGACGCTTTAAAATTTAATAATCTAGTAATCAGCGCGGAAGGTGCTACAAACCCAACAGTAAAAAAGTTACTAATGTTAAATTTTACTGTTAAAATTTTATTTTTAAATATTTTTGAGTTATTCAATTTTGTAAATCTGTTGTTTTCTATGTTCTAAATTTTGAGGACTTCTACTGGATGACAAAATTGGTTGCCACAAAAATGTATCTGTGAAATTTCGTAAAATTAGTTTGTTCCTAAAATCGATTTGCTTTAATTTTGCATTTAGTTGAAATGTTTCCACCACTAACAACCATAAACCAATCTGGGATAATTAAGCTGATCGATATCAAAATTTAAACGACCGTTCGGCTCCGAATTTATCGAAATTATTTTCGATTCCGAAAATGAAATTTTTTCCTAAATTTATGTGCATTAATTAAAACAGCACAGGTCGTTGTGTGAGAGCAATTTTGATGAAAACGAGGATCGCGCCTCCTTCAATTAATCTAACTGTTTCGTAATACCATCGAAAGAACTTTTCTTTGTATGCAATTAAGAAATTTTTGATACAATCGCGGTTGCTTCGAATAACAAAATGAAAGCGCTTTTGTTCACGTGATTTGTGCATGTGTTCGACCATTTGACCTTTCCATTTGGAGATTGTCAAACCGTACATTAAAGTCCCAAAAAATAAACTATACACGAGCCTGGGAGATTCAGAGATTCAGGTAAAAAATGGGACTCCTCCCATTGCATAAATCAATAATTATTATTTGAACACCCAGTCAATTACTTTCTTATCTTATTTGAGATTCACAATTAAATGAATCAACTGGTGGGGAAAGTCCCGCGATTTTCTGAATTAAATTATATAAAATATGAGCTTACTGAAATGTGAGATTGTCACTTATGGAATGATGCAATATTTTACTGTACGATTATAAAAAATAAAATATTTAAAATGTATGTAGGTTGATTTAGCGAATTTTGTTACATTTCCATAATTTCATAATATGCTGCGGTTCATTTTAATTAAATGCATGAAGTCGTAAATTTAAATTTAATTGGTTTGCAATTTTTGAAAAAACACCCACAAATCGAGCAAACATTTTTCTCCATTTTATGTATTAAAGTTAAAACTTGGGATAAATGGTTTATCACGGGACTGGCTTATTTGCAAATTTGGTTTGGCTAAAATCTCTCTTAGATTTGAATTACGAGAAGAATGCGGCCATATTCTGTCGTACACAATGTACTCAATAATAATCAATTATCGTGTTAATAATTGCATCTATAGGCAAGGTGTGGCGTTCTAGTACTGTCGCTTAATTTTTTAAAAATCGTGATAAATTACATGTTTTAAAACCAACGCTGTGCTCAATCTGCATCTTAATAACACTACAGTAGGTTTGAAAAAAAATTAAATCGCATTGTAATCGGTTTACTTCCTGTATACTGTTCAATTTACAACAATAATACAAGTTAACCTTTGAAGGCCATTCATTGTAAGTGAAGTTGAACTCCCACCATCAAGCAATCACCCACTACTTGTCTAGGATTCGCAATATTAAATAAGAGCGAAGCTACATTTAACCGCACTTCTAATCAGACTACAAGAACGAAGTGAGCTACGACACCTCTTTACTAGTACAACAGCCTCGAAAGCTCGATCGGATTATTTTTTAAAGGTGATAGTTTGATTCGAGAAAAACATACACAACTAAATAACAATTAAAATTGAGAATATAATAAACTGGTTAATTCAATTAAAAAATTCGTGACTGATGGTTTCACTTTTTGACATTTTAAACCGTTCGTAGTATGTGAAAATGTGTGTTGGTTTACAGTTCTTTATCCAAAAATAATTTTTTGCGCTGTATAACTAGGTACTTAAAGAAACAAAAATAGTTTATGAACTTGAATGAACTTAAACGGCAAAAATAGTTTGTGAACTTGAATGCGTAACTTGCTTGAACTTGAAGTCTTAGAATTATGTATAGGTTAAAAAACAACCACATCAGTGTAATAAAACGAATCGGTGGTACATTTTTTATCCCAGGTTGACAGGAACGAAAATATTAATTATTTATTATTGAATCAATATATCTTTACGTCTTGTCATCAACAGGAAGTGGTTAAATCAAGTCGATCAATCAGTCAATTATAAATCCATATTCTTAATTAAGCTGACAGCTTAAACATTACAAAAAATCAATATTCCTAAGTCGGCAATTGTGATTTAGGATATTGATTAATCCTGTTCCCGGAGACGCCAAATTCGTCGAAATGTGAAATTAATGAATTTTCTGCTAAGTGTTTAAAAATTTAATCCATGATTATTACACACAGGTTTTTGAGGTCAGTAAATTAAAATTTACGACAATGATTCTTGTCTTTAATTAATTTAATAATCGAATTACTTTGATCAAACAACCTGATCGAAGGTTGAACAGAAAGTGATACCAACTATCTTACAAAAACATCCTTGTAAATTACAACAGATAATTGAATGCGCATGTTTTCGTAGGAGAAACAATCCATGTTAACTGTTGCAGTTGTAAAACTATGTAATTTATTAATACACCGCTGCCTCTGCTTCAAAATATGTAGTTTCTTTGAAATGGCTGCTTTTAACAGACAAAAGAATGTACCTGCGGTTAACAATAAATGAACGATTCGTTTCTACTTAATCACAAGAATTTTTCATTCTCGGAATATTATATTATTTCCATACAGAAATCGTGATGTCATACTTGAACGTATTGTTTATTACGTCTGTTCAAAAAATTTGTAGGGCCTGCTTTTATTTTCGCGTGGTGTAGCTTGATTAGCGGTGCTGTAAATAGTTTTTTACAACTGATCAACGCCAATTTTCTTGTCTTATTTACACGAAGGTTTTTATTTTAAACGAATGATTTAATAAAATGGTGATAAAATCGGATTATACTCGTACATCTGAAGGAAACGTCAAAGCACACCAACTAAAAAGTCAACCTGGGTTTGTAAAAGAGAGAGAAAACCACGGCCGGCTTGACCACAATTTTTTTGAACGCTCGTTATGTACATCCGCGTGATAAATAATTTTAGTTGTAAAAATAACGAACATAGGTGCTGTTTGTCTTTATCGAACACGATCTGCATTCGAATTTCCGTTATTGCATGTACAATTTAAATGTCACGGGGTGCATTTCCTAAAATAAGTCGAATAAGTGCAAAATTACCTTGACTTTAAGAGAACAACATTGTGCTGTAAAATCGAGTAAACAACCTTTAAAAACGCCATTATTATACCTACTTAATTATAAAAAAATCCGAAAATGTTAAATACCTCTTCCTGGATTTGTGCGTGCGTGCCCCAAGAAACGACGTTGATTAATCATTATAATATTAATTTGTCGTTTTTTGTAACGAATTTTCGACGTATTTCGATTATTTATTGCGTTCACATTACAAAATTATAGTGTAGAGCGTACACAGCTCGGATTACCCTTTGATCTTTAAGAGGACAACATTCGAATTGACTGGCGATTTTTATTTTGTTTTTCGTCTGGTTCATTTGTACCTTTCTAAAGATGACCCATATTTTAAATGCTCCATAAAAATAATTTCACCAATGTTTCAAGTTTTTTCCTTTCCATGCACAAAAGATACAATTATAAATGAATTTAAGAAAGTGGCGTGAATGTAAGGAACCCTTCCGAAAATAAATAAAAGAAAAAAGCGTATCTGAATTTCTTGTGCTTTCGCATTGTTATTAAACCCAATTGTGAGCTGTTGGTCCATCACGTCGCATCGCAATTTAATTTACTTGCATAATTAACTTAACAGTACTATTTGTAACCGAACAATGTCATAAATATACATACTTTAACAATAAATCTAACAAATACAGGGTGTAACCGAAATACGTGTGTTAATTTTAACCAGTGGAAGAACTCGCCAATTTATGAAGCTTTTCTCTATAACATTTTGCAAAATTCGCAAAAGTTTTCCAAGAGTTTTTGCCCCCCAATTTTTACCAAACGAGCCGTTTTATGTGATTAACTACTCTCTATTTTTTTTCTAACCATGAGAATTTTAATTTTGATTATTTAATTTTTTCTATAATAATATAACTTTTTTGACAAAGTTCCGTTTCTAATTTATTCCAAATTTGTAACGCTTCTTCGTAAAAAATTCAAATAGGAAAAACGTTTTATTTAACAAGCTGTGCTACGTGTTAAAATTAACACACGCATTTGAGATACACCCTGTATATTTTATTTATCACTTTATCAGTTTTCAGTTGCTCGGGGTCTACCGCAAAAATCCGAAAATATTGAATTTTGAAGTTTTACCATAATCTTGCAATAAGACAGACTAACAAAGTTAAGATGGGTCAATATCACGAAGATATTGCTAATTCCCCTCTATTGTTCTCGTGAAGAAGCACTTTCTTTACCACGTGTGGTCCCTTTTGATTTATTTCTCTTCTCAAATACTGCGACAAACATCGATAATACTCACCGGTGACATTTTTTCTCTTTGATATGATCCGTAAGTATTATTTCATGACTATCCCAAAAAACAGTGGCTATAACTTTGGCAGCCATTGGAACCGTCTTTGCCTTTTTCGGCAGCGAAGAATCCGTGCATTTCCATTGTTTGAACCTTTGCTTTGTCTCAGTAATAATATTCCTTACAATAGTGTACACCCGTATTTCGTCAACAGTTATACAGGGTGTTGGGAATACATTTCGGGGTGAATGTGACTTAAAACCTAAATAAAGTTTTTCGTTAAAATGAGTACCTAGTTTTCTCAAAAAAGAAAAAAATAAAAATAAATTTATTCTGGCATATCCGTATTTTTTTTTTGAAATACATACATACATACTGCGAAATAATAATGGTTTAAAGAAAACATTTAAACGTGGAACGTTGAATTAAAAAATAAATAAATACAAAACTAATGCGATTTTAGGCAAACAAATGAACTAGTTAGAGCAATTCTCCAACAATGGACTACTTTTTTTTTGAGAAAACTACTCATTTTAACGAAAAACTTTATTTAGGTTTTAAGCCACATTTTTCGTAACGAATTCACCCTGAAATTTATTCCCAACCATTTACTAACACCCTGTATACATCGACGTACAAAATATTTTGGTCCAAACACTTCTGTGAAAGTTCCATGTTTCTGCAGTTATTACTTTTTAATGGTTTCCTGTCGATTTCTGCCGACCTTAGCGAAGTGCATCCCTGCAGCTTGTTTCATCACGATTAAACTCCCAACCAGTGAAAGTGGAGGAGCAGATTTTCATATTGATTGACATTGCCCCTTTCAAAAAAAACCTCAGTTTTGTCAATGTTAGCTAAAATCACTTGAAGAGTCAAATAACATTTCGATCTCAAAGATTCTAAAATTTTCAAAACGCGTCTGCCATCTCGATGTCAATAGACTTGGCATTTTACAAGCTAACCTACTACAGTGAAACCTCTCAACAACGGACATCAATGGGAATCTTTAATTGTCCGTTGTGAGAAGGTGTCCGTTAACGGGAGATGGGCAAATTTAATATGTACATAAATACATAGTTACGTTTCCACAGAAATGTCCGTTATCAGGAGGTGTCCGTTAACGGAGGTTTTGAGGATCGCTGTCTCATATTTAAACACATTATAATGGATTTAGTCAATTTTCGAAGAATCACATTTTCCTGTTACGATTTACTAAGCCCAGCTACGATGAGATTCTTCGTGCATTTTACAGATATCTACAATGATTGTTATAAAAAAAAAATACCCTCAAGAATTACACGGTACGAGAATTCATCGAAAAATGCAACTATTTGATTAAGCCATGACGCAATTAAGATAACTTTATCTTCAATACCATTCTCAACACTGTAGCACGGTTGCAGATTTCTTAAGTATCCATTACCAGATGTGTTTAAATTGTAAGTAACGGTTATTTTTTTGACACTAATAAAAGATAACATAATCGTTGTTTCTCGGCATTTTTTACTTAGTCTGACGTGCTACTTCAACAATGTGAACTTGTTGAAATGGTTAAGAGTTGACATGTTAAAGAGACCCCGCTACAAGTGAGTCAAGTGTTTGCTACCGAAACACATATGCCATACTAAATTACTAAACTGTTTTCGCAGGGCTGTATCACAGATACAGGGTGAGTCGGGAAGAACCGCCGAAACTCCACGAGTGTATTTACACGTGAAAATAATGTAAAAAAACTCAAATGTTCTTATCTGACTACAACAACTTCGTAGACGAAGCAGAAAATGTTTAGAGGCCAACGGCGGTATTTTTGAACATTTAAGAAATTTAAGAAAAGAATTAAGACAATGTTAATGTTTGCAATTTTGTTTATGTATTATTACGCTATAACTTGAAACAAATGAAAATCAAATAACAACATATGAGTTGTTTTTACATTATTTTCACTTGTAAATACAGTCATGAAGTTTTGGCGTTCATCCCGACTCACCCTGTATATAGATTTGTTTTTTGGTTTTGATAAAGAAGCGATACAGATGATAGAGGAAACACCACATTTTTTCTGGTTGCAACTTGTATTAAAAGTACCTATAAGAGATCAATGAAATATTTGTTGGATCATAAATTGATGAGACTTGCAGGCCGAGGATGAGAACGTGTAGGTATATTATGCAGGTTTTTTATTATGTCCCTAGAATGTTAAAAGATGATGAGTCAAGTTTATCGTGTCCTTTATAAGGAAAAATAATGACGTATATTATCGTTATTGGTTATTGGGATTGGGCAAAATTCGTGAATATTAACGGTGGCTTAAAGAGGTTTCCGTCGTCGTCCATTAAAGTCGATAACCGCAACGTGTTTCGATAATCATTTGAAATATGGCGTGAAATTTGAAAAGATTAAGACAAAAACGTAAAACGCGATCGGATTTTTACACAGCTGTGATACAAAATTTCTGACAGTCCGGACGAAGGACAAAGAAAAATAATCTGTACGTTGGTATCTTGTGCAACTGAACTTTCTCCGTATTATTCAAACTATGTGAACATCAATTAAATTGGGGATATGTGCTTTTACGATGACCGTTTCAAAATGGTTTTAAAAAGTTTATGATGAGGAGGTTCGATTCATTTTAATATCTTTGATTTATGTATATACGCCCAGTTTTAAAGTTCAACTTGTTTTTAAATTTTAAGTGTGTTCTTATATAATATTTGCTCTCGTTATTCTTTTAATCTTTTGTGTCACTTTTGCTCCAGTAGCTTTTTTACTTTCCGTTTATTATAAACAATGAAGCAATTATGTCGAAACAACAATTTATGTACTGGTATTTGGTAAGTGTATTTTAAAAGGTTAATTACGCACTTTTAGGCAAATTGCTGTAATTTATTTTTAAGATATTTTATTGACCACTTTAATTAATTTAATTTCCAGGCAGTACCTACGACAATTACCTTGTTTATTCGAGTTATTTTGGTACGCCCATTGAAACATTCCGCACCCATCTCGTTCACGATTATGACATTGCTTTTGCATTACTATATTGCGCATCAAATTAAAAAAAACCACACTATATTTGGGAGCATAGTAAACTTTATTGAGACAATCACATTTCCGCTCAACTCCGAACAACTTCTCCGAAACTCCTTCCACTCGATCGCACCACGTGTTGTCGACAGAAATGTCACCGTCAGTCAACTTTACATTTCCGCAATTAGTTATTATCAAATTTGTGACGTTACGAAACAAAACAAAACAAAAAATCTCACCGAGTGCCCAAACTGGTGCAGCAGACGTTTTTTTTATGCGATGATATACGAAAATACTTTCACTAGGACAGAAAAGTGTTAAAAGAGAGTCACAGCGTGTGTATTGTTAATTAATTCATTCATTCCTGTCGGCCAAACCTACGTTCATGTAATGACTCGGATAAGGTTTCCAAGTATTTGCATAATGCATCTCCAAACTCCCAATTTTGAGCGGCTCGAAAATATTTGGAGCAGTTCGAGGTATTTAGTAACAATTATGTAATTACGCGCCGATCCCGGAAACTGTGAAATATTTAAGAAACTTGTTACCAGAATTATGGTTGCATGTTGCATGGCAAGGAAATGTCAAATTGTTTTTGAGCTCGAGGGGTTACACGAGATGTTCGGAAGCTTCCAATGAAACAGACCGTACAAATGAGCCTGATTTTAATCCTGTCAAGGTTGTTCAAGGATTAAATTTTGCCTTTGGAAGGAGAAGATTAGCTATAGAGTCAAGACAGAGTCTGAACACGCATTATTCAAAAATTATATGTAATTATACAATGAGATCCTAATTATACAATGCCTACGCAAGGTTATTTTTACAGCAGACACCCCGTAGTTATTTACAATAAAATAAGATTACTCAATACAATGACAATGGAAGTAAGTGTGACAACATTTTAAGTGGGGCACACTATCTAATAATAAAAATAAATTATCGATCTTATTAAAAACGTGAATAGTGTAGCCTATATTACAAATTTACATAATGAAATTGTCAAATGTCAAATAAAACTTAATTTTTGCTATCAGATAGATAACTTTCTTTTTAACACTCTGATATTAAATTATTTTGTAGCTTGTTATTTTTATAATTTATAAAGATCTTGATCTGAAAATGTTCTCCGAAAATGAAACCAACCTGCTCAAGAAAAACTACTCCATCGTAATAAAATCTTTAATTTTTTACTGCAGGCAAATATCTGAATAAGAATGTTTATTGATTCCACTAGCACAGGTTTTTACGAATAATTGTTCTAAGAAGTGTGTCGCTGTTAACATTCCGAAGCTGATGTGAAAATTTGAATTAAACAATGTATTCAATGTTTTGGCAGAGGAACGTCTCGTTATTGCAAATGTCATTCGTTCAGAGGAGGTGAAGTAAATTTATTTGAATTCAAGGCTGAACACTTCACGTAACAGCGTCTAGAATCAGGAAAGTGGTTGCACTTCGTAAATTATGGTATCAATATTTTGAGGAGTTATTTAAAGAATGGTTTGAGCATTTAGTAATTACCGCTTCGGTTACTTAGTCATCGATCATTGGACAAACATTTGCGGCGAACTTATTTATTCAATCAATTTTAATAAGATTCTTGGAATACGAACAATAGCGTCGCAAGGTAAACGCTTTCGGTCCGTTGTTTTCTTAAATGTAGAATAATATAAAACCATTAAACCTCTGATAATTTTGAAAGAGAAGTCCCAACCGTGGGACAAGAATTTTATTTATACCATTATATATTGCCTTGGTATGTTAGATGTTCGTTACGGCACTATCAAAACAGTGGACCAAACATGTGGTCACTTCTCTCCTGATTTCATTTAGAGATAAGTGAGACCCGGGCTCTACCTTTTTTTGGGATACTATCTTTATAGGTACAGTTAATTAAACACTGAAACCTTCGGTATTTTTCGAATAAGTGATCGCTACTTTCATTCCGTCTGGTTCGTGTTAAATTTTTTCAATCGGGTTAAACCACCCTGTATAAGGTTCGGCATTCACCGCGGTATTTGACACCTGTGGAACGGTTATTTGACACCGGCGTCACTCGAAACGTCCCTTGTCTTACTCACGTATTGTTTAATAACTTAAAAGTCTTCACTTCACCGTTTTTTCCATTTGGTGAACAACTGAAAATTGATCATTTGTTCAAGGATGAGAGTAAACCTTAAAGGTCAAGTGTTCTTTTTGCCATCGGGATGCGCTCAGGAAAATACCAACGATCTTGCATTTACATAAAAATTATTGATTTTATCTTTTGTTTCAGGTACGTCCCTCAATTCGCCGCGACCGTTTGTAGATCGGAGTAAGTAAAAAATGTCAAAAATTTATTTTCCAATTTCTGATACATTGAAGTGATTGCGCTAGAAATCGATAAAACAAATAATAAAAACAATTCGTACACCATAGTTGTTTACAGATTGTGAAAATAAATTATTTGACGTTTCCTAATAAGCAACTTATTTTACGATACTAAAATTATTGGAACATTAATTAAAACAATTAATTTTTATTTACATTTTGCCTGCATCCTTAATGTCTATATAAATAAAACCAGTAACGTTTAAATTTTTCACTTAAAAGACCCTAATTGCCTCATTTAACATTTGACATGTCAGATATAAATGATAATTTACATTTTTATCTGCCATTTCATTAACTTCTCTTATATTGCACCAGCAAAAAAAAACTATCCTATCAAGTACTGTCTATTTAGAAATAACAGTCACATAAACTTATCAACAAATTACAGCAACTTGCAAGGGAAGTTGTTTTGAGCGAATTTAAAATTATGAACGACACCGCTTAAACGCTATTTATTTATTTATTTTTTTGGATATGGTATTTCAAATAATCGATTTATTCACCAATAAATCAATAATAATAGGTGGTTGATATTTTTGGAACGGACCACTGAATGAATTAAATTGCAACAGTACCTATCAGATACGTATACCTACGAATATGCGATATCATGCGTTCAAATGTAAACCTCTGGGCGTTGAAAAAGTAAACTAAACTAGGCAAAAATGAATAGGGAATTCCACAATTTTTCTTGCAAAGCAAAATAATTGCCCCAATCCTCCCACGTATTCTTAAACACAAGATAAATTTAAAATGCTACAGGTACTTGAAACATTACTTTTAATGTGTATATTAATATATTTCTAACACATTTCATTACAAATTTTAAACTGTGTATTTATAAAAAATTCAAAAAAGAAAAAATTCCCTATTCATTTTTGCCTAGTTTATTTGGAACAGTGTAAAGTTTGAATTTCCCGCCGTTTGGCACGAATGACATTTGTTTATGTTTAATCGGCACATGTTTGTTTTGAGCAAAGAGTGTCCTTAGATATTTGCTTCAAGAATAGGAATCGTTGGTTATTTTACATTTAATGCAAAACATTGCAAAGAAAGAAAAAAAACACAAAGATTTTTTGTTTATACAGTTTAGGTTAGCTGTCAACATGCTCTAAATACACTTTGAAAAAGCAAAACAATTGACGGTTTCCAACGCCTTCCCAGCCCAGGATTTTATTTGAACGCCCGATATCTCGATATTTTTTATTAAAGAAATCAATTCAGCGTGCGCAGTTTCACTCGATAATTTTTTGAAATGCGACGTGAAATGAATTGAAAGAATGCAAAATATAACATGGACCACACTAATTTAACGATTAAAAAATAACATTTTTCATTTTACCGACAACGATTTTTCGACAATTTGTTCAGAATTCGGTCCGCGTCGTTCAACATGTTGCACTTTTCTAGTTCTGCTCTATGATTGGATAAAATAACTCAAAATGAAAATTAAAATATTTGTTGGAAAGTTTTCCACTCGAACACTTTTTTATTTGAATTGAAATACCTTTCTAATAGGAAGGATTTTTATGAAAATTACAATCCACTCAGGTCGTTGAAAGAACTTGTTTTATTCCTATTTTGATTGTGATATCTAATTGATTGGAGTATTTTGTCACGAAAGACAATTAGAACAGTCCATTAAGCATTGAAACAACAGTTACATGATTTGTTTTATTTAATGCCGCCCTAGCGCAATTACACAGTGTTTCAGCTAGCAATATACATGTCTAGAATAATATGTAATGTGACAAAGTGAATGGTAACTAATTACCCATTTGTTCGTAGTGTAAGGGTTTATCCAATATATTGTTCTGGTACAATTAGTATATGTTACAGATTTGCCGAGTTGCTTTTATACAATAATATTTCTTCCGTGGTGTTTTCTAAGCTTTAGGCAAATCGTTTTTTGATAGTACAGACACAAATAGGATTAGTGATATTTAAAAGAGAAAAAAAAGTACGATTACGTGGAGCATTAATGTCCCATTTAATCTCCCAGACGGGTGCGTTAGCTAATAAACATCTCTGTAAATTTTATTTTAGCGCGTTGATAAGGCAACTAGCAGCAAATAAAAAATGGCATTAATGTTTCTTGTGCACTATACAGTTAACAATTTACGTAGCGTATAACGTCTTTGCATATCGATACGCAGCATGATCCTGTATTACCAAGTGCGGTACCAGTTTCATATATTATTTCATTATGGTACTGTCATCACCAATAAATATGAACTCGCGTTACACATACGTTCGTTATTTATCCGCACGGGACGAAAAAATGACGCAACAAAATCACAATTTAGCAAAGACAAGTAGAGATTTTTTTGAAGAAATTTAGAAAGTGTCGCGCCGATACAGTTTCTAAATTATTGAGTTATTTATTAGCCCCTATAACTGTATCACACTTTCGATGGCTGATACGATTATTCCTAATTAAGTCGGAAAAAAATTGGGTGCACAGCCTTCGACTTAGACTTAGAAACTCACCCGAGAACACAAAAGAATTTACGAAATTGCTTACACGACTATAAAACGAATTCAATACGCCCTCTTCTAGCCTCCACACATTTTATTATTCCGACACGCAAAATGGGGAGGGTGGGCCGAGGCTCGCACAAAAGCTGGGACGACTCGAAAAATAATCGAATTTAGGCGCAGTTCGGACAAAATCTACGATTTTAGACGGAAAATATGGGCGTAGAACGAAGCCAATGGAGTCGCTCAAGGTTAAGTCCAAAAATAGCCGCGGAGATATAACATGAGTGTTAGGGCAGTTTCGGAGAACACCGCGTAGATCTTGTCCTTTGGCGGCTCCGATTTCGGGCCACTTGATCTGACTTGGTGGAGGAGTGTGGTGTGTGGTAGTTTTTTTTTTTGGGGGGTTGTCGTTTAATTACAAATTCTGGTGATAAATTTGAATCGCAGTTTGAAATAATGCGAGATGATTGGGAGAAAAATAAAAGGAGGGCTTAATGAAATGTCGCGATTTAATTTTCGCCAATGTCCAGAGGGCAACGCATGCGCACCGCATATCGACCACTAAAATTACCACGGCTACTTGTTGAGCCGTCCGGCAGCCGGCAAGGTAACTCAACTAACCTGGCCAGTTTTATTCAATGTTCAGTGTGATTCTAGACCTCGTGC
The DNA here is from genome assembly GCF_963966145.1 of Tenebrio molitor. NCBI lineage: Eukaryota > Metazoa > Arthropoda > Insecta > Coleoptera > Tenebrionidae > Tenebrio > Tenebrio molitor. The sequence goes on from NC_091055.1 coordinate 1,224,638, forward strand.
GTAATACAACGCATGGAGGTCATTCTTTGGACGAGCGGTGCCATGTGCTGAAAAATAAATACAGTGCGAACCGAAGAGTGAAGTGACACAGTGTCTTGTGCTTCTTGTGCTGCATATTTTAATTCGGATAACACCACAGTACCCTCTTAGAATAGGTACGCCGTCAAGTTTTCCGAAAAGTGCCAGTCCGCAAACACGAAAACAAGTGCATGTCACGCAACCGGGTCACCACGGATCTTTCGCGATTTGGCCGGCAGTCAATATTTTGACCGGGTCGTAGAGAAATTTTGACGTCTGGAATGCTCGCACGCATATTTTCGACTAGTTAGCTCAAATTTAGATGAACACCTGCGATAACCACGGCGACCGCTCAATTTGCTTCGAATGCTTGGACGTTTTTGACTTTTTTCAAAAATGACGCGTCACCGATTATGGCAGATTATAAAAATTATCTAACAAGCGGCAAGAAAATGTGACACAATATGCATATAAACTACCATTCTGTATGTAAATGACTCTATCATTTTAAAAAATTTACTATTATACTAATTCCATGCTAATGCACACTTGATTATATACATATCTATAATTTTTTTTCATTCGCCTTCAATTGTCACTCCGGGTTATCGGAAATCGTTAATTCACAGTTCCATCGGCACAGCATGAGTTGTCAGCTCCCAATTTGTTTGTTTTTGGTGTAAAAAAAAATCGCCGATGTCTAAAGCTACGTCAATATTTGGCTAATGAGTGTGTAGGCAAACACAAGAAAAATGGCATGGTAGTTCAGTTAACGTGAGTGTCGCAGGCTTACGGTCGAATTACTTTGACGGCTTTTAAAAGGGTAGACCTAAACCAGGCGATGACCTGCGGCCGTAAAGACCTCCGAAAAAAATCGACAGGGGTGAACAAACTCGTTATGTCAACGATAATTCGATTTATAGTCGAAAAACGTGATTCCTGACCGCATTCGTGCCGCGTAAAAATTTCGATGTAATTTCGGTAGCTAATTAGTGTGAAAAAGTTTGCTGTTCGGTTGGATTTCGTGAAGATTATTTTACGAATGGGGGGCTAATGGACAGCCCTGGCTAGATTATTTAGGGGACAAGTTCTACGCGTTCCCGCGTCCGTGTACTGGCCAGTTTACCTGGTTCTGTCTCATGCAGTTCTCAAGAATAGACCAACCCTTGCGATTGTAATTACGCTTCGTCATTAGCCAGCTTTATGTTGGTATTACTGCAAGGCAGGGATATCACGTGGTGTTGTACAATAATCCCTGGTTCGACTCTACTGTACATTTTTCTTGCATTGCACAGTATTGAAATGGAACTCGGTTAACTGGAAATTAGGGAAATTTTGATTTTGAGATAATAGCCTTGTTATAAACAGTTGGGTGTAATTTTGATTAAACTGTGGCTATACTTTAAATACTAACATAACGTTGGGTAGGTTGTAATTAACTGGAAACTACTTAACCAGTTAATTGACTCTATATATCAAATGCTAAGCTATTATTTTCAACCGGATGGCCTAATAGTTTAATCTTTAATCATAAGACTTTTATAATTATCTCAAAACCATTTTTGAATTGTGAAATGGTGTAACATTTTAATTATAAAATAAAACCTCAAACTGACAATATTGTCGTCGTTTTCGAACAAAATATATCGATAAAACGACCTCTACCGGGATAAAATATTATTTCTTTACGTCCATTAGTCGACTTCAACATGGATTTTGTGGCTAATTAGAGAACTAATCGTCACATATTTGTCGTTTGGTTTACACGGTGAACATAAAATCTTTCAAAAATCTAACAAACCAGTTCCTGTTATTCTCTGTACATGAATATGCAATTAGTTTAGGTGCTGTTTTTCTCGATACACTAATTTACATTCACACCGATCTGATTCTGTAAATGGGCGACTCTACACCAAAAACAAACTACAATTCCATAACTCTTTAAATCGAAGCCAATTTATTGTAAAAATTAATCACGGATGCAAAAGTAATTTCTTAAATACTTAAATTCTCTCAGCGATGCTTCCAAAATTTTCCAAACAAGCAAAATATTTTGACCCTCTTGTCAGATTTAAGTCCAGAGTAAATTCGAGAGAATTAAACGAAATACAGGGTGATTTTGAAAGTTGTGCAGATATTTTAATCACGAGCTACTGGCTTCATGTAGAACTCGGAAAAAATATTTAAAAAATTCTGACATTTATTTTTTGTGCTACAATTTTTTTTAATTGCTTTTAGTTTTCTACGTTGTCCTACAACCTCGTAGGTAAAATTTCGGCACATTTTAAAAATACACCCTGTATATCATGTTTTATAAAATGTACGCCAATGCGTAGTTGTAGTTAAAAAAATAAATGTCATTTTATTTTTTGACATAGAATTTTTTAAATATTTTTTCCGAGTTGTACCTACATGAAGCCAGTAGCTCGTGATTAAAATATCTGCACAACTTTCAAAATCACCCTGTATATCCTTCATGAATGATAGTTTTTATTAAATCGGAAATGAACCTAAGACTATTTCTTTGTACACAAATTGTAATGGTACTCGTTATATGCAATTAAATTAATAAGCATAAATTGGATGTTTACTTTCATTTTCTTATTGGACTGTCAACTTTTTACAGTTTTGTATAATTAGAAAAACACTGGAACATGTGACGTTCCGGTTAAATTTAAACTTGTGTGAAATTATCGAGTGTGTTTATAGTAATTTTTAATACCATTAAAATGCCAGCAACATGCGGAAAATTCGAAAAAATTAATGAACCCGGTTAATTAATTTAATTTTTGACGAAAATGTGTACAAATTCAAATCGATTTGTGTCTTTGGCGTTTTTATTTTTGTTTTATAATTAATTTTTGGGTTAAACTGTCGATTAACTTTCACGCGCATTTCTTCTTATCTTCGTGCACGAATTGTCTGCAACTGATTTCTAGCCGTTATGTTGGCGACATTTAATGTGAGAAATTAATTTACATATTGTGTAATTTTTCTATGTAAATTTCTCCAATAAATAATACCCTCAACTGTATCATAATGTTTCCCTCACGCCCCGATTTGCATGTAAAAACGAATTTTGTGCAATGGATAAGTTATTCTGGGCCCATTTCACACCAACTGATTTATCACCGATGTCCCTTCGAACTATATTTATTTGTCGAATCTAATCCATTGACGAACTCGACCGTTTAACCGACTCCCAAATCAATTTAATTACTTTTATGAATATATTAATGTAATTAATAGTGGGTTTAATCATGTGAACGATTTTTAAATCAAACTGTAACGCCTGAGGCGAAGTTAATTAATTTTTATTTCTACGTAGTCGATTCTACTATTTTTCTATTCAATAAGAAAAGAGTTAATTAAAACGCGCGTCATCCTCCCATAGAGGAACCGATTTTTAACTAACCGTCACTACACTATTTTACAGTTAAATTTATATTAGCTACATATGTACTAGTTATTTCTCGTTAACAATCTACGGTTAATATATGAATTGGTCGTAACGGAAACAAATAAATCAAAACGCATGTTCGTAAAGAAGGTGCTTACGTATTTTTTATGTATTATATGCATATGGAAACTACCTGTATGTTAAGTACACATTCCATTGTGTTACTTGACAGGGCCTCTATCTTCTGCTACTGAATAAATTTGGGGTTTGTACCTATTGAAAAGTGACGAGAAACACGAAGCGAAATCTCCCACAGCGCATCTACTTCATTTTTTGTTCTTTCAAAAACTGTTGTCAAATAATCTACGCACGATAAAATTATTATTGCTACCGACATAACAAATCTTCAAAGAAATAAATTTTGCGATACGAATGTTTCAGATAGTAACACTTTGTAGTATCGGGTGTTCATTTAAATTTATCCGTTGAAGTCGTTTGTGAACGCTCCACTCGTTAGTCTGCAGAGTAAAAACACAAACAACGCAAAAAGTGAGGTTAGATTTAAATGGCTGATCTGTAATCCGTGATGCGTTCACAATCGACGCTTCAACGACTACTTTGAGGTTAAATTTCAATAGAAGATATTGCGCGTTCAAATGACGAAATTAAATCGTTTAGAACAGTGTAAAGTTTGAATTTCCCGCTGTTTGACACGAATGATATTTGTTGATGTTTAATCGGGACATAATTGAACGTGTTTGTTTTCAGCAAAGGGTGCCCTTAGATATTTGCTTCGAGAATAGGAATCGTTAAGTTACTGTAAAACATTGCAAAGAAAGATTTTTTTTGGGTCTAAATTTTAGGTTAGCTGTCAACATGCTCCAATTAATCTACGCTTTAAAAAAGCACAGAAATTTGAGTATTTATTCAAAGAAACGAGTACAACAAGTACAACTGTTTTTCAGTTGCACTATGTTCTAAAATTGTTTATTTTGCTGTAGAACTGTAATGAGCTTGTTTACATTCAGCATTAGTACGACGTTAGTTTTGTTTGATATTTTAAATCGAGTATTTTGTAAACTAAAAAACAGTTGCCGCTCGAGCTGCAATAAAAAGTATTTCGCCACTACTAAACTCCCAATTGTTTGATGAATATGTTTGTGCAGCAGTAAAATCATGTAGTGACATTTGTTGCTGAAATGCTTCTTTTTATTTTTGGAAAGATTGACCTTGATCGATAATCTATTTGTCGATTAAATCGATAGATCTGCCCAGCCTTAATGACGCTGTAGGAGGTTCGTTTGAATGTAAATTTATAATGTAAAAAAAGTAGAAGTCCTGTTTATTTTTGTCACTAACGCAAACGGTTCATCTGAAAATGTCGCTTGGCGAAAAAGGTGATAACTGCGACGTAATCAGCGGTAATAGTAAAAATAGAAAAAACGCTCGAAGTATTGTGATTTCTCCGGATTATCGACGTGAACAAAAGCCATTGATGAATTTTAAACTCAATGACAAGAGGTTTCGCTTATAGTAATAGTCGTTTATTTAACAATAAAGTTGAATGAATGGAACAACTTTTATATAATACGCACTTTCCCACACATTTATTTACACAGTCTGTTGAACAAAACATGATACTACCAGAAGCTCAGTTATTATGTAAAATTATTACTTATTTCTAATTAACAACTATTATTGTTTTTTTCTGTGCACACCTAGTCGCGTAGGTAATTGAATAGGAGCTGGAAGCGATAATTTTTGTAAAGTGGCAGCTATGTATAATCGATTTTGAAAATTTCTACTCGCGGGAACCGAAAATACCGGTTTTTTTTCAATTCAGGACTCCTTTAGGGTTGCTTTTTCGCCATTATCTTGTCTTTAAGGACTCGCAAAACCGGTTGTCAACTTGCGTACAACATATAAAAATCGACCAACAGTTAACATCTTTATAATGAATTCGTCTTAGCACATAAATTCGGGTCGGTCTATTTTGGAGTGACTTTTTCTAATAAAATTTATATCGACCGGATGCCAACAATTTGACTTGGTAATAAAGCTGTAAGTTTTAATTGCGATGCATGTTAATATCGACATGTCATGCGAATTTGCAAATTTTCAAAAGTCACAAAATTCAGTGACTCGGTGCTCGTTTTAATTGCGGTGTTAAAAACGACGGGGTTTAAGTTACCAACTTATATGGTCGGGTGGTTTTTTTTAAGTGTTCAACAAGATGAAATGGTGAGGATAAAGGACCTGATGAGTATTGTGCGCAACAAAGGGTTGTTTTTTGGAGAGATATGTTTTAGTATATGTGTGTGTGTATATATATAAAGGTGTGCACGCATGAAACTATTGTATTTGTGCAGAGCAGGTAAGATGTGATACTGCGTATTTCTCTACCTAAGCACCCCAATATATCAATCACATTATGCACGCATATCGATATCACTTTATGCCTTTTTTGATGGCTTAATGACAGCCAGGTACTGCGAACATTGACTGGCACAACTTCATCTGTGCGCTGAGTGCTACTTTTCGTCCAGCTGAACAAATCAAATCACAAATTATTCCGAACATGTTTCCAACATTCATTCTGTAAACGACGAACAATTTAAACGTTTTATGTCCGTTTTATATTAACCTATGACTTATTTAAACGCACTAAAACTTAACGTAGACTCTGTGACCAAAATATTCACATTTATCAAACGATATTATTAAATTCCTGTTCGTGTACAATTTAAAAGCACTATCTCCTACGCCTTAGCGCGTTGCATAACAATAACTTATCTACCTGGGGATTTTATAAAATGCACGAGTGTGGAAGCGTTTTTGATGATATTTTTTTACCATCTTTTCTAGACCATTAGGACCTGTCAACTGGCCGTATTTATTGTCTGAAGCTTTAAACATGCAAATTTCGGCCGAGCTAATGCGATACGCTTTCTAGATATAAAACACATTTCTGAATCAATTTGAATTTTAATTCTGCAATTACTTTACACGTTTCCAATGCGACATCGTCCCGATCGGACGAAAAAAGATCAAAGATGCGATCGAATTACCAAAACTGTAAAACAGCCGCAATAAATAATAATGAGTAACCTAATGTTAAATGATAAATAAATTTTTGTGAATTATTTGCTTGTCGCGGTCAAATGTCAGTGACTTCACCTTAAGGTCGCCGTCTTCGATCATCGAGGTATTGTTTAGTAATTAAGAAAAATGTTGATTTGTTGCTTTAACACTTCCTCCTCGGTTTAATTGCTATCTTTGAGCGCTTATTTTATTTATGATATTGTTTAAGACATCATCAGGCACTTTCTAATCGTTTAACTTAATGGAATAATCCTCGAGAGGTGTCTCATTTTTAGACTATATAAAAATTGGTTTTATGAAATTGTTTCGGACAGATTCCTTCTACTGGACTTTCTCTATTAAAAATCTCCCTGTATTCACTGCCGAGTATGTGAAACGCATATACATGACTCGTTTGATCAATTTTCTTCATAAATCACGGGATTGTAACAAATCATACTTACTTATTGTGGTTCTGGTAGCAAAAATTACCATGCTAGATATGGCCATTAATTTGTATTCGAATAATTAGCGTGATAAATAGTTTTCTGTGTACAGTTTAACTCATATAACATTAAAATATTTTAATTTATTCCTTCGAGTTCAACATAAATTCCTACATATGTAATTAAGTGTAATAGATCGGTTTCCTCTAAAAATTCGATTACTAGAATTAACTATTTTTAAGCATTGCATAAACAGTTCTTATTTTAATTAAGACAATTTTCAGACGATTTATTTCGGTTCAATTTAAGACCACCATTAAATTTTATTACCAGAACACATATTATTTATTTTTCTTATAAGTAGCACTCGTAAAACAATCAACTTGCGTGCCCTCCCTGTGGAAAACCACCGCCCGTACAAACCTATAATTATAAATACAATCGATCACAATATCTCACTTCGTGCACAATTTTTTATCTACCTACCTTCAAAATTAAAAAAAAAAAAACCTTTGAAATATTTCGGCAGCACTGTATATCGATTATTCAAATCGACGCAAAAACACGATTGCATAATTATGTAGATGGCAACTTTGTGGTTTTTACTTAATTATTGGTAATGATTCACCGATTTTATTTAAATTAATTTACGATAAAATAAAACGTGACCACATTCGACTAACTCTTTTCGACAATCTAAATGCAATAATAAATATTTTTACTTTTCCTCATAACGAAATACACAACTTACGTAAACAATGTCGCACTGGAAATTTTGTTGACGTTAACTTTTTTGACATTTGGTCTTTTTTTTATTCACCTACAGCCCGAATTAAACTGTTACTCTAAGGACCCGTTTACAGAATTAAGTCAGTCGTGATCAACTGAACACGTGATCAGATTGAACCAACTGAAGATTCATGGGTTAATCGCATTTTTTCAAAAAAAATAGTATGTCCATATTTATAGACAAATGTCTTGTCTTTGGCGCTTGCAAGACCAAGCCTAAATTGCATTTGAACGCGATATTTTCCTTTCTAAAGCGATTTCCAGTACTGCCACATCCTGGAACTGTAACACCTGAGACACAAACACAATTAACTTCGAGATATTCTTAAGATAGCGATAGAGATACCTACGTTGTTTGTTGGACAAAAACTAGACGTAATATTGAATGAAATGGGAAGTGCAGTTTGTAAGTTTGTCGAAATATGTCAGGGCGTCAGTGTTGGCAAAAGTTTTTGGCGCAACAGAATCTTGTGTAAAAGTCGTCTGAAATTTAATATTTCCATAGACGTCATTTAATAATATGCAAGTAGAGAACGTGTAAGGTGGAAGTTGGGTAAACTAACCTAAAAAAATGTCGTGATTTATGAGTTTGGTGGGCGTAAGTTACAGTTTTTATCGATATCAAGTCAAGTGGAAAGTACGTAACAAACACATAAATAAATCGATTTGAAAGTGATCCAAGAAAAGCCAGAGAAAATACGACAATTTCACAAAATCATTATTTACAACAGTTCAATATTCTTTCCTTGTTTTATACACAGACACGACACTATCAGTATGACAACCATTGAAATCTTTGACATTAATTAAAAGGGTGTGGTCGAATTTTTTCTTAGTGGAACTTAGATGGCTATTCGTCATTTTAAAACAACTTTCGCGAATATATCAACACTGTCTATATAGAATCTAGTTATCTATGTAATCGCTTTAAATGTCAACCGAACCGATTTTAATCAGTGCCCAAATTAATATTCTTATAACCACGCTCGATTTGAATATAATTTAGGCGTTGCCGTTATAATACGCTCAACCACAAATTATCTAGTTATGTTGCATCCGCCCCAACCTCCGACCCGGACCAAGATATATCTCGAACTCACACTGCGCGCACCAAAAAATGTTAATTACCTTAATTAGACCAAACTATAACTCGATACGAATTTAAATGCTAAACGAATTATAAATATCACGTCTACATTTTTTCCGCTAATGAATTTTAATTTTATCTACGGCCACTTTTCTAATCCAATCTGCCTATATCCTCAATTAAAAAAACTTGATCTATATCTGTCCGAATTTATGATCTATAGAGAAAAGTGGGTTATGTTCTACGTTATCTCCACAAAAACTTTATATATAATTCATTAGTTAAAGGTTCTGTTATATAATAAATAACATTAAAATTTGTTTTTTTACATTTTGGAATTTAGTCATGATATTGACATTTGTCAACCGCGAGTGTTGCAATTGGGAACACTGGCGGTCAGTTGACGAAATTTTTTGGCGCGCCGTACCTACCACCCCTGTATATATTATCGAAGTCTACAAAATAATTGCCTCATTAACTTTGGCGTTTACGTTAAGGTCATGGGTACCGACAACCATAAAAATCACATTTAAAAAATAATATATCGCCGGCGATCAATTACGTCGTTGAAAATGCGATGTGAAATCTTTTAATGAATTGTGTACTTAATATTATGTGTAACTAAAAGGACGACAGTGATAGATTGAACGTAATTAATTTCCCAAAGGTCCTTCCCCTTTTTTGCCCATACCACCGTGGTTATTGTGGAACAGAATGCAAGCGAGCTTTTGCATACCGATTCTGAATCAAAACTGAAAAAGAAAACGATTTTTTTTCAAATTACTATGACTCCACCTGGGCTCAATGAATGACAATTTAAATAACCAACGTAATTATGCCTGCGACAAGTACAGAGTGAAACAATACGTGAACGCGTTTAACTGCTTCTAATTGTAAGTCACACAGAAGCTTTTATCGTACCAACAAAGCACACACGCGCAAGATTGTCTGAACGCTTAAAAATCAATTAGTTAATGAGACTGATGTGCCGACAGGTACAAAATATGTCAAATTTAGCTGGAAGGTGAGAAAATTTCAGAAAAGAGCCGTTACAGTTGGTACAAAGTGAAAAGTACACATCACGTGGTGGCCAGACTTATTGGTCATCACGTTAATTACAGAACCGCCCATGTACTTCTCGATTTGTTTGGCAATTTCGAACTATTAATTCGTTAGAGATAAATTAAATTAGCAGGTGAAGATGCTGGAGTGAAATTACATCAGATTGTGAACGCGATCGATCTTCTGAAAACTAAACAAATATTTCTGAAATTTACGAGTAGTCCTTTTAATTTTGTTTTTGTTTTTATGTATTAACGAAAATTAATATTATTGTACAGGGTGTCTCAAAATTCGCGAATTCCGAATTCAGAGCGTGGTAGGGAAGGACCCAGTGGAGCTCGAAAAATACTTAGGAAAAAAAATTCGCTCTTCCTGAAGAAGATATAAGCACTTTAATTTTGTTCAATACATTATAACAGCCTTCATATCTACAGTGACAAAATACTATTCTAGCTACGTTGCCGTTCCACTTTTCCTAATTACAAAGATTTAAGATTTTTTTTACTCTAAAGTAAAGCTATTCTTCAAAAAATTGTTTTACGTAATTATTTTCCACAATCATCTACACCATAAATTAGTGCGTTTTTTTCAAAGAGTGCACCTTCAGACCAATGCATCTTTGTGAGGGGAGTCCCGATTTTTTTTTAATTTCCGTATTTGGACTACTGAAGTGTTCCTCTACAACGCTCTGAATTTGGAATTCGCGAATTTTGAGACACCCTGTATAGTGGATTTAAAAATAAAGACACTAGTTATGAAAGAGTCAGTTTTTGTCACAATTTTGGAGGATAGCGGCGAAAATCTGTTGTATTTGTAGATACTATTCTTTTATTGCATTATGTTTGTATAAAAAGTTTAAAATTTCATGTGTCTCACGCAAAATTAATGTTAGAGAAGAGAAAAATGAAAAATTTGAGATAAGAACGGTTTTTTGAGCTGATCGAATAATATTCCAAACGTCAAAAATCTTGAAATTCGGTACGGAAACGAATTCGGTTTGATCGGATTTTTTTTTGAATGTGAATCTTGGATTTTGACGGATAGTCGTCGGTTATGACCTGCGGTGTAATGCGGCGAGCTCCGCGTCAAGTGACACAGGGCTCGCCATATTGTTCTGCGGGTCCAGAATTTGGCAGTGGCTTTTGTTGCAGGAAACGGAGAGATAATTTAGAGTCTGAAGGCAATACGCTTCATCAATCTAGCAGTGGCGGAGACTTACCCATAGTTGTTCAACGGGGTATGGCAGAGTTGCCCGAGGGGGCGGCGCCTCCTGAGGATCAACACCCTTGGCGTACATACGAGCACCCCTTAACAGCCGCCACTACAGCTATGTTGAACATCAGCGGCGGTGTCGAAGACCAGTCCACAGCTATGGGGTTAATTTACGAATATTACAAATTTCAGCCGATTTCCGGGGAATCCAAAGACAAACTGGCAGATATTTGGCCGTAAGTTGATTTATGGCTACTATGATTGATTAATGGACAGTTCGATGCCAGCTTCGTGTTTAGCGATCGCACTCTTACGTTTGACACAATTCACCCTTCATTACACTAATTCACGCGCCCCGTTTAGAATATCCATGTGAAAGTCGGCTCGAGAGCAAAAGCGGTCGAGGTTTGGGGGTTGGGATGAAATGGAGCTTGAAAATCGTAAAGGCAGGCAGGGCGTGATGGGCTAATGACTCGGATGCGGCTCTGGTTATCTCTATAAATTACGGCCCTCCAGGCAGACAGAGCCTAAACACTTGGAAATCACGCTACCTTCAATCACCGTGTTTACATATTTAAATGAAACATCGACGTCCACCTCGCAACCAAATCGAACTAGCGACCAACAAATAAATCTGCACAAATTATGCAAACCGTCTGGGATAGCAAACAGGCGCTATTCAGGACATTTTTTACTTTAATCCTATTGTGTCGTGTAATATATAGTGCAATAATGCAGACTGCTGCTATAAATTTCAACCAAGACGTTTTTAATTCGAGACCATTTTTACTTTGACTCTTCAGGAATGCTTTCATCTTAGACCGTATTTAAAAGTTTTTCCCCCCTATTAAATAATTCATTGCAAGCGTGGGTGGCGAATTAGTCCGTTTTTTCTCGAAAACGACTACCACCTGCGGCCACAACACCGATTTACTCGGAGACTTCAACGCTCGACCAAGACACGAACCGCAAACGCTTTAAAAAAAGCAAACATCTCTCACCACACAAATTTGACACATTAATAAAAAGAAATACACAAATATTTTGTCACAAGTTATCGAACTTTTTCTAAAACTAACAATGTTCAATAATATTGTCACTTCTGACAATTTGTGCTAAAATCAAATACACTTTTTATGAAGCTGACGCGCGTTTTGGCAGTAAAGCTGTCATCAGAGCGACGACGATATAAAAAGGATTCATTAGGAGGTACAAGTGTCACGAATTCGATGGAATTTAATTTTATTCTGCTTTGGTAAAATGTGATGTTCAAAAAATACATTAATATTGATTAATAATAGGTAGATATTAATTTATTATCATGATATTTAGTGTTGTATAACCTGTGGAAGGCCAAAATCATCTTCAAAAAAATAGTGACTTTTTTCTTGTTACGTATAGTATCTACCTTAATAATTAAAATCATTCAAATTTGATCATTTGGAAATGTTTAAAAAAAAATCTAGATCTATCTACAAAAAATCACAGTTCATTGAAAAAAGAATAAGGTAGCAAATGATCAAGTATCACTTAAAAACTATTTTATATATTCGCTTAGGTAGATACCATAATGTTTGTTCGCTTCGTATGTAATGTATTTAGAATGTTGCCAGTTACTTAGGTATTTAAAAAAATACAAATAATAAACAATGAAATAGTCATGCGATTTAAATAATAGTCAAGGGTAAAAATGTTTGAGTAAGGTGCGACGGAAAAAAATTGGAAAAAATGCAGAATATCCCCGTTTAACCTACAACCTAACCTATAAGTAGTCACGTGTTCGTGCATTTGGCGTGTGGACGCGGCATTGTGAAGGTGACCGGGTGCAGGTCGCGCCGATCACGATTACCTCGGAACCAGTCTTCGGCTAGATTCTAGATTCTAACGCCAGATAATTGCAATAAGTCGACCAAATAATTCCTACCGGTTAACACCTATTGGAGACCTTCGACAGGAGCAGCAGACACCCAGACCGGTCTGCGTTTCCAACATTGCGGAAGACGCTCGAAATGATATCTACACGGTAGTTGGAACAAAATGGCATGGGACCCAGTTCGGTGAAACAATCGAGACGCGCTCATGTCATCACTCATCCGCCGTCATTGTGGTACCGAACCCCTTACGTGCGATTTCTTATACAAATTTAGCGGCATTGTGCTCGGGACCATTCTTATTCATATCGACGAACATCCTTAGGATAATATACGGCCGTCTGAAGGGGTGCTAGGATGAAATGCGATGCCGAAGAAATTTTATATCGACGTTTTATTACTGTTGCATTCGAATAAAACACGCTTTTGGCTTTTTATTTGGTCGTACAGAACCGTTGTTTTCGTTTTACGACTTGCGCTGCCATACAAAAACCACCATTCATGTATCGGTTTCGATAAATATACCTACGGATGAATATTACATAAATAAAGACGTAACCCTTAATGATATTTACAATAAATGCTTATTTACGATTGTAAACGGGATTTTTATCACGCACAACTCTTCTCCATAAATTCGAAACTTCTACTTTTATTATTTCAAATTTTACTCTCAACGAACGTTGAGAATTGATCCCGACAAGTCTCAAATTTTCAGGTCTCTACCTAACCTTCTTTAATATAATTTGTTAAAGCCGAGGGTTTCAACCTGATACTATCAGTATCACGTTACAATGCAGATCAAAGATAAGCATTTTAATGAGGCGGGATTATAAATACATGGGTATGTAGGATATTGTGCTGCAAAGCCAAAGATGCTGCCTCCGGAAATAGACACCCCTTTGGGAAATGCGGATTTAGTTCGTCATCATGCTGCTTTGAATTATTTAGATTCGTACGACGGATAACATACGTTATTTTTATTCAACTCCGAAAGTTTAATCCAATCAGAGCTTTTTACCAGGGAAGATATTGATTTGTAGACCTGACCAGGAAATTAAAAGTTAAAATGCCAGTACTAAAAATAACGTTCTTCAAGCCAGATTCATTTAAACAAAATCTACCGCAAATCTTCTCTCTTAGTAAATGTATCGGGCATTCAAATCCTAAAATTTATAAACAAAAACTCTTTCTGTTTTTTGCAATGTTTTACATTAAAAATAGAATAACTAACGATTCCTATTCTCGAAGCATATATCCAAGGTCATTCGTGTCAAACGACGGGAAATTCAAACTTTACACTGTTCCAAATGGTTTACTTTTTCAACGCCCACTCAGCCGAGGTTTTCATTTGAACACATGATAGTAAGACTTAGATATAAAAATGTATGTAAAAATCAAAAATAGGTACATAATAAAATAGGTTTCATAAAATTTCTCATTTGCGAGCAACATACTTATTTAAAGTAGTTGAACTTTTAACTCA